>NW_026892588.1:9495000-10113751 GCF_033815535.1 Pezoporus flaviventris
TCACTAGAACATGTGTTTGTGCTTCACTTTGAGTCATTTGCAAAACTAGAAGCTGTAAATTGAGGTCTTCAGTGTGTTTCTTGGTCAGTAACATGCAGCTGAAGATAGACTCAAGGACCTTGGCTGAAACTTCATCTTGACCATCATGGAGACCCAGACCATATGTGGATCTACTCTAATTACATCCTCAGGTCATGCCAGAGAGTCTCTTGCATCAGCCTGGCTCCCATCTGTGTTGAAGACATTTGATTTTCTTTTGGTGGTGGCATTCAAACCTGGGACCCTCACTTTTCTTTGCACAGTACCCTATTGGTTTCTATCTCTGAAAAACACTTAATGTTTCTGACCTTGTGCTGATACTGTATTATGACAGGATGTTCTTTGTGTACAATCCCGTCAACTACAGCAATTTCATATCTCTAATCCCAGTAAGTTTTTATGCTCAGCCTGGCTTGATATTTTCTTTGGTCATCCGTTTAGAATTGCTTCCCCCAAACTGTTGTCAACTTGGGCCATTTTGTGTTACTTGTTTGAACTTGTCAAATTTCATTTCAGACATGGGTAATACTTGACTCATATTTACTTCAAACTCCTCTTCCTGCAGTTCATTGCTTTCATTATTTATAGGTGTTCTTGAAAGCGTATCTGCTAAGCTCCTTACTGGGTCTGTATTTCACATTTAATGAGTACTTTTGCAATTTCATTACATTTTTCTGAAGTCCAGGTGGCTCATTGTACAATGGATTTTGCTCTATGGCTCCTAGTGCTTTATGGTCTCTTTCTACCTTGATTGAATTCTTCCTATAAACATATTCATGAAAATACTCGTGATCTAAAACAATTGCCAGTATTCAGTTTTAAGAGTGCAGGCATAGCTTTTGGTATGTTTTAGCCAGTGCCTCAGACATCATCTTGTGAGGCAGTCATGACCAAAATGACCTTGCATCAGCTTGGGTTATAAGGTTCGTGTTAAACTCAGAATATTCCAGTGTTGATGCTTCTCCGGCAGTTTCTCTTTACATCAAACCTTATTCTATTTTCAATTATCTTTGAGTTGTTCTGAACTACCTGCAAGGAACACTAGCAGTGCCCCTTCATGGTGAAAGAAAAAGATACTAGTTTATCTGGACCTCTTTTCAAAGAGAAATCTTTATGTTCAGCATTTGTACCAAGCTTTGCCCAAGGGGTCTTGTTCAGACAGTAACCTTCTGTCATTGCTCCAATACCAATACTATCAGCAGGAAAACTAGTACTGATGTTCTCATGAATTCCCCAAAAACCTCCTGGTGGAGGTTTTCAAGATGGTCTGAGCTTTTCTTGGAGCTGGGAAGCTCTGTTGCTATTGCATACTTTTACCTGCTTTAATCCATCTGCCCTCATCTGGCCAATACCAAAAGTGTTACTGAAGAACATGAGCATTTTAGTGGTCTCAGTGCTCATTGTTATCCTAAAAATTAGATCATCTGCTGATACGTCAATCTTATCTTAATCCTCTGAGATCTGGACGTGATATGATAGTGCTGAGACTATCCAAAAGAGATGCTTCCTTGCATCTCCTAACGGAATTACTGAGCAAAAGTATGTGTTTTTTCCATCAACCTTACCCAGCTTCCTAATATGAAAATCCTCTTGAATTTAGAAGTCTAGACCTGTACACTTTATTCATGCCTGTAGGCTTCCTTTAGATGTTGCACTGAGGTGTTTTTGTTTCTTCAAATCCCTATTCTGCTTGCTTTAATGATCAATTTTGTTAGTTTCTGTATGCATTCGATATGCCTCTGTTTATCACCCACTCAGATTCAGTTGTTTTGTCTTTCATTGTCAGTGTGAATTCATATTGTGCCTAATTTTTACAAAACTGTAGTAGCAGTTTTCAATGTTATGACCAGTGGCATGACTTGGCTCCCTCTCTTTGTCACCAAATGTGTTGAGAAAGCATATTTCTCAGAGCCTTCCTTGGCTGGTCCACCGTGTTGGTCTCATGTATGTCCATCAACCCATTTCTACACAAATTAATCACAGTTTGTAGCACTTTTATTGGCAGCCTGTTGGTCTGTGGAGCAATGTGTTTCATGCTCTCTGCAAAATCTAGAAGGAGTCAGAAATGCTACTTTTAGACCTGATTTAATTCCAAGATGAAAAGGTGTTTCTCTTGGAGTAGTAGAGGTGACTCGCAGAGGGTCTTGCACAACCTCCACCTACAAGTTTCATAGATGCTTCCAAGGATGGCCAGGAGAAGGGAAATGTCTGCATGACTGAAGCAGGTGGATCCATTGGTTGACCTTATTTAGAGCAAAGGGAAATTGCCTTAAAGGGCTGAGAGGTCACATGAGGTCTCTGGGTACGCTGCAGCCTGGATTAGCACCAGGACATGACTAGAGCCTCTGATCTGCTCTGATACTGGATATGTTCTGCATTTGGGATCGTGCAGCCAGTTTTGCACAACAAATGGATTCATTTGTTCCTCTGTTCCTTTTCCCTGTTACCACATAAGCAAGAAATACCTTTCTAGGTCCCCCGTCCAAAATCTGCAGCATCCTCCTATACCAAGCCCTCCCAAGGAGAAAAGCAGAACTACCAAAACAAAGGTAAAACATTTCAGTGGAAGATTTCTCCAACGGGCAGCCTCCTCCCCCAAAAGCAGGATGCACTAAATAATGGAGTGAGCAAACACTAAAAAAAGAGAAGTCCTTGTGTGTACCACGAGCATTGAAAATGACTGGGAAATTCTTGCTTTTTGGGGAGTGACCAGTTCATTGCTTTGCTAAGTATCTTTCTAAGCCACCTCTTGTCAGAAGAAGAGAATAAATGAAAAGAGAGAGAGAGAGAAAAAGACCTTTGCATAGCTTGAGCCTTTGTGCCGTGCATTCAGACTGATTTGTACCCTTTGTAGTCTTAATTATTTGTGAGAGCAGGATAACAGGAGTACCAAGCTCACCCATTATTTCCTGCATAAAAAAAGGCGCACAGAAGCCGCTGATCGGTTTTGAATTAGCAAACATGATACTAAAAAAAAAAAAAAACCAGGAGGAAGGGGGGGAGAGAGAGTGCATAAAAAAAATTCATTAATATCATCAGGGATTAGGAGGCTGATTAAAGTGTAGCTGTTAGCGTATGCAAATGAGCGATAGGCATTTATCAGAGCCTGTGCAAGCTGTCTCAGAGCTGTAAAGCCCACGTATGTTTTTCAGCTGATTAAAACAGTTTTAAGTTCTGGAGGATTTTTTCTCTTTCCTTTTTTTTTTTTTTTTTTGAGAGAAATAAAAAAAAAAAGAAAAAAGCCACCATCATCTATCCTTTTCCTTTTGGCTAAATTCCTCTAAGTGCACTCCAACCATTTCCACTTGAATGCACTCACTCTCTCTCTCTTTCTCTTTTGGGTAATGAGAGTTTGGGAAGGAAATGAATGCAAACTAAGCATGAGGCTTGCAACAGCTTTCTTGGCTTCCCTATGAACTTCCAGTGCGAGGCCGTCTGAGCCTGCATCCTAGCAGCGTCTTTGAAACATGCGTATGCTACCATGCTGCAACCTGGCCAGGCTCAGGCTCTGGGGAGAAGAAACAGGCTGATGGCTCTTCATCAGCTTCCTTATGCTTTGGGACCACACTTTGAGCCATGCCTCACTCTGCTCATGCTTGGGAGGTATGGGAGACTCCATCCAAACTGCTCGGGCAGATGGGCTTGCTCCTCGTTACAAAGCTGGTGTACAGCTTAGCTTGCTAGAGGAACATGTAGAACACAGCAGAGGAGCAATGAAAGAGAGAGCTGAAGCTAGTTCACACAAATATAATTGGACTTCTTTTTCCTGTGTCCCACAGCCCTCTATGTTTGGTTGTCCTGGACAAGATTTGCTGAAGAGGCTGTTTGGGGTTGGCTTTATTCTGTGGTCCCCAGGTGAAATCCCCAAAAGAGATTTTCAGGAAGATAGTGGCTTAATGTAACACTTTCCAGAAGTGTTATTTAACTCAGACACCTAAATCTGTGCTCTCCTCTGCAAACGTGATTCAGTTAGTCTATGTCTCCAGCACCTCCAAGGAGGAGCCAGTAGGTAACACACTTTCAAATGTCTCTCTATTATTGCTAATATCAGGATGAATGAATCTTGATGCAGGAGCCCATTCATCAATACAACATTCAAGTCTGGTTTCCTTGGGGTATGGTCTCTTGCCTAGACTTTAAGTATTCTTTTTCTCTTTTTGTTATTTATCAGAGATAATTCCTTAAGTCTCTTAAGACTGTGGTTGCCCCTCTGTGTGGTTCATTTGGGAAAGGAATTTCACAGCCTTGTGAGGCAAGGAAAGTGTTTTTGGCAGACTGCTTTTGAAGTGAAGTTGAGGGGTTGGTTGAGGGGACTGAACTATTAGAGGAAATTCTGGAAATGTCCTAGATCTGGGAAAATCATGGGAGACGTGGCTAAGGATTCTTTAATGTGGTTTATCACATCAATCGAAAATTTATCACGTGGATCTTCAACTTATCATGTATGTGGAGTGCGCATGATGGTAAAGCATCCCTTGGAAGAGCAGTCTTAGCTAACAGATTGCCAGCTTTTTCATTATAAACCAACAATGGTATTTAAAGTGGTTATAACTTCGCTGTAAAATTTTGCTCTGTTGAAACTTGGCAAATGAGGTCCTGCCCAACAGCAATGCCTTTTTTTATTGTTGTGTGTTTGGAAGTAAATCAGCTTGGCCATTTATGCTTTAAAAGATTACTTCTTTTGAGTCCCAGCCTCTCATTTCTCAGGCTGGCAAAAGCTCCTAGTGCTGCAGGGAGAATTCATTCAAAGTTGAGGAAGGGCTTTGTGCCTGTCATTAAACAACGACCGACCCCTTTGCATAGCTGGGAAAGCACTTTTGCAGGTCCTGGACTGTATCCTATCCCATCCCCCTGCTGCAGGAACCCATTGCAATTTCATACCATTCATTACCAGCCCATCCAAGACCAGGAAGAAATACTGTGCCTGTGTGGAAAACAGCAAAACAAGAAAACAGGGCCAGCTTTGGAAATAGCTTGTGAGTGACTTGGTAAACCACAGCAACGGTAACACAGTAGTGCTCAGCAGAACATTTATAATACAAAGAGTAGCACATCCTTGTGGGTGCAGCTGGGATGAGCACAGCGAGAACTGAGCAGCAGGGTTACTAGGATACGCAGTTGTATGGTGGGATGGGCACAGTTATACTAAGCTTGAAACTACTCACAGGGTGCTACTGAGAATGGCTACCTAGCAAGACTGAAATTAGTACCAGCAGGTAGATCATAATAGTGTCCAAAAGCAGGACTAAGCAACACCCTTTGGAAAATACAAGAGAAACCAGTTAGCATGAAGGAAAATGAGGCATTTCCAAGAGGAAGCCTTTAAGTACATCAAACCAGTAGTCAGACAGGTGGCTAAGATATCCTTTGGTGGTGGACGGATTGATAAAGTTCCACTGTTGGTTAGAAGTGGACTTCAAGGTTGGAAGAAGTGATCAATACTCAGTGTTCATAGAAAATAAGACGCCAGAGCCGGACTGCTCTTTGTCAGTATTTGACTTTGCAGGTATCCCATGGTTAAATAGGGCGATCAGCTCTGGGCATCGCTGACTTTCAGAAGACCCAACAGAACAGGGGAACTGGACACCGCTCTAGTGAAATGATGTTGGGGTCTGCAAGAGCAAGATAATGCCATTGGAGGGCAGGAAAGCTGGTGTCGTATAGCTGTCTGAGCCTGCTGATCCCTAGCTTCAGTGCCAAGCTCTGGCACTGGAGAAAGCTCATGGATATAGTCATTCTCTTCTGAGTCGTCTGACTCGGCATATCACTAACCAGTTTTGCAGATCATATGTGTAATCATTTGTTTGCACAGAAATCTTCTAAAACATTTCCAAGACGGTGTTACCCTTCTCTGTACTTTTTCCAAGTCCTATATGGGACCCTGTGAAATGTGATCAGATCTGCACCATCACTCGGTTCAGGACTGGTAAGGATCACTGCAACGTTCTCTGCTTTATTCTCTATTCCTTTTCCAACAAAAAGGAGCAAGAACCTATGACTTGTTTGGTTTTGGGTTTTATATATGTTTTTATTTATTTGCTTTTTCTCTTTTTAGAAAAAACATAAATAGGGGTGAAGCTGACATTGCCATTGCTGAGCTTGTGCTCTCACTCTGAAGCCAGTGTTAAGTTCTGCTTTTGCCACATCCAAAATGAAACAGAAATAACAAAGGATTAGAGACAGGCAATACAAATACTTCCAAGTGTGGCTAAAGTGACAATATTGTCTGTTTCTTCCAAGGAGAAAATCAATAAAAAATGAAATGACTGTAATAAATGGCATAAAGAAGGTCAAGCAGGCAATCAAATTTATTTTTTAGACAATTACAATAGTGCCTTATTCAAAGGGACACTGAATAAACTTGAAAGGCAACAGAACTGAAACTGATAAAAAGACACTTTTGTGAGCAATTCATACATAGCTTAGGGAATTCATCGTCCCAAGATATTGCTGCAACCAAGTTCTCCAGTTATGTTACCCAGAAAAAAGCATTACAAAAGATACAGGCCCATGTTTCAGGACTTAAGGAAGTTTATTCCACAGCAGCCTGTCCTGGCTTCTTCTGCTTGAGTCACCATGAACTTTGTATGCAGGATGCAGCAGTGTCCAAATGGGTGCCCCAACCAACCATAACAACACTTAAATTTCCTTATCTTTTTGTTCAAATTAAAGCAAGTCAAATCCCAGCTTGGTGGCGAGGAGCAGACTTGCAGAAAGTGCTTTTGGAAGGGCTCATGGAATCCCATACTCTGTCTGATGTGCACTGAAGCATAGCTCCATAAAGACAACACAAAACCATGAAGAATGTTCTCCAGGCAGAAGAGGAGGAACTTCTGCACTGGAAATGAGCTACAAGTAGGCTGAGCGCACCCTCTGCAAAACCTTGCTATTCCCAGCCTAGGAGTCCTGTGTACTGGATGAAGCAGGCAAAACAGCATAGAAATAGTACATAACTGGGGTCCTTCTCTCCAGGTTTAGGCATGAGAAAACAAACACCCTAATTACGGTATTTAATAACTTCATAGTCTTTCACACTTATGGTATTTTTTGGGTGTGTACCTGCATGGAGTCTTCAGGTGAAAAAGCATATGCAAATTACTAGGTTTATAATTGCAAATACAAAATGTCACCTCCCGCAAGCTACAGCTCTGACGTTTTTGTAACTTTGCCTGCAAAAGAAGTTCTTGCCTTTTTTTTTCTTTGAAATTTATCAGTCTTTTTCTTTTTTCCTTTTTTTTTTAATTAAATAACAGCAATTACGTTACTTTGAAATGTGCAATTTCAGTGTAGGCATTTGACAGAGCAGGGTAAGCCAGTCAGTTAAACCTGTGTTTGTCCATCTGCTGAGGATGGCGCCTGAGTTTCAGAGGAGCTTTGGGACAAATTTGCTTCTGCTAATGTCCTTGACAAGGCAGTATGGAGACATGAGCAGCTGCTGAGGCAGGACGGAAGAGCTGTACAAGAAGAAATACAGCTCAACTTCTAAGCATTTTTGGACCTCTCCAAAGGCTGGCTGCAGTTTGGTGGAGCTGGCAGATGAAATTGGAGTCCAAGATGTATTGCAGTAATTCCGCCAAGGAAGTGCTAACAACAGGAAACACAATGCAAATATAATCGAGGTCATCAGCCCCTTTTCCTTGCATAAGTACTTAAATATGTGCTTGTATTGCAGTTACTTAACTGTAATTGCTCAGGGCAAATGTGAGATCAGGTCTTTACAGTCTCTGAGCATTCTTCCTTCAGGTGATGTATTGGTTTCTGACCCTCCTTGGGCACGCCCTGTAAATATTTACGCACCTCCAGTCAAGGGGTTTGTGTGTTTATTCAGAGAGATGACAATTAATAAGCAGGAGAAGGAGATCTGAAAGCTGCTTGGAGTGTAGTGTTACCTGTATAATTGGTATAGGGGACAACAATAAATGCAGGTCAGGAGTGGGTGGCACATCCAAAGGATGTCTCTTTTGGAGGGATCTGAAGAAACTTTTTCTTTGCTTTAGATGGGGAAAACCTACTTTGAGCATCCACTGAGTGATGTTAGAATTGCCATCCTTGAAACAACACATTACTCACTGATGCCACTAAACTTTCCCTTACAATTCTGCCAGATGGCCTGCTTGGTCCCTTCAAACCTCATAGCTATTTTCAGCCCCTTGCAGCTGGATGGCCATCTGTGGCACTGATAGAGTTAATAAGGATGAACTGATGGTTTTTACAGCTAACTGTGCAGCAATGGGACAACAGAGATGCTAAAGAATATTTACTGAAAAGCAGAACACTTGTTAAAAACCCCAAATATCCAAGCACACATAATTACCACAGCATATCATGCTTTCATTTTGCAGCTTTCTTGATAACTTCTGGCACAGCTCTCTGGCAGGGAGAGTGTGGGTTAGCGAACAAGCCATCCGTGCATCCTTTCCCATCCTTGATGTGCCAAAGAATTGGATACAGCCCCAGCTGAAGCTTTATTCTTGGTTTAATGTGCAGATGCAAGTGGCATACTTATGCTTTTGCTGAATGCCTTGTATCACCCAGACCAGGTTAAGGGACCAGATACTGAAGGACAAGGTGAAGACACTTGAAGGTGACTTCTTTGAAATTCATTACATTAGTGTGAGCCACATTATGCACCTCCTCCTGCATGTGCCTCGTTGGGTACAGTTGCTCACCAGAGGGGATTGTCTCTCACCTTTGATACTGGAAGAATACAAAGCCTAAAACAGGTAAGACACAGACTTTTCAAACTCAAAGTGTGATGCATCTCAGCCTAAGTGCATGCTGGCCTGCTCTGACTATTGCTAAATTCTGGTGCTCATTCATTTTCCTTTGTCTTTTTAAACAAGAAGTTTGTTGAGAGACATCCATGTCTCCTTCCCACAATTTCTAGGTTCCTGAGAGATTCAGCTGGGTTTACCCTGGTGCGGATGAGGAAATATTATGGCCCAGCCTAAATATCTGCATGGATCTGGGGCTTGACTATGGTGCACAAAGGGAACACCCAGCTGTGAAATCTGTCTACAGCACACCCATTTCTTGCTGGTTTTCACCCCTTTTTTTTTGCACAGGTAAAAACCCTTTCAGCAAGGTTGCAGGTGGCAGCATGTTACCATGGGAGCTACCAGGGAGTTGAGCCCTGGTTACTGTGCCAGAAATATGTCCTGATCCCAAGTCACTCAGGAGCACTGCAGAAGTGCATCACCAGGCTACATGGTGGTATGGAAATGGATGGAGGTTTGGATGTGATGTTCTCTGCTTCTGAGCTGTATCTGATGCCATAGGGAGATCGGCTGCGTTATGGCTGTTGAGTCTCTGGTGTTAAAGATCAGGTTTCTGTAACATGGTAGAGTTCAGTTCATCTTGTTTGGCAATGTTTGCCTGCATTTTTAGATTGTGTAAGTGCAAAATAAAGCTCCTGACCCTTCCATCAGGGTTTTCTTCTCTCACAGAGGCTGTCTTCAGCAATTCTTTCAGCAACACAATTGCTTGAAGAGTTTATTTCAGAAATGGGAAGATGGTCATTAGGATTTGCAAGAACTGCTCCCATTACTACCTTGGTGGAGGGGCTGGGGGTTGCAGAAGCACACATAACTCAACAAGATCTCCTAAATTATTATCTTATACCTTTAGCAATACCCACAGGTCTATCCCAGGGGACACAGGCACTTCAAGGGGGTAATTGCCACTTACATGGATGTCAGTACAGCCTGGGAGCAGTGAGAAGCTTTACCCTGGCTTACAGGTAAGCAGCACAGTCCCAGGGAGATGAAGCGAGCTGTTTGATGCCAGCTATGAGGCAAAAGCAGGCACCAAGCTCAGACGGCTTTTGCGCTTTCCCCAGCACTCTCCTTTCTCACTTGAAATGCCTTTTTCAGCTAATGTATGTTGCAAACAGTTTCGCTCTAGTTTTGCTGTATGGCCTTTTACAAATTCAATTACAATCCCTCTTTTCTTACCACAGTTCAAATTGTTCTCAGCCTAATATCATATTTGTCAGGGTTTTGTTTTGTTCTCCTTGCAGCCCAAGATGTCCTTGTTCTAAGTCATAGCATCTTCTTCTCCTCACAGCCCTGCTACCTTTGCATGGAACACTTCTGCTGCTCTAAAGATACCAAAAGGTTTTAATTACAATTAAGCCAAGTCATTTCTACAGCTTCGAGCTGCAAATAAACAGCCTGTTTTGGATAATGAAGGTAATGGTTTGCGTTTCAGCTCTACTTCTAACCTCTGATTTTTGCTTGTAATATTTTCTGTGGGTAAATCAATTTTTTCTGCCATTGAATGTAGTCTTTCTTTTCTAAAACCCACTTGCAAAGCATGTGTTTCATCATATCCTTGTTACCCTAGGACATGCCTGATGTAGTTAAACTAGGCTGTAGCCATGCTCTTTTTCAGAGGAGCCTGGAATTGATAGGAGAAATTGTTGTTGTCTCTTATTGCTGTCAAAGAAAACAAATGTAATCAGGTTATTGAAAGCCAGGTAAAAAACAAGCGATGCCAAGAGATAACTGTTTGAGATAGGGAAGTGAGATGCATTTTGTGACCTAGGGTATGAGCTTCACGTAGTGAGACAGTGCAGTGGTGTCATATGTAATACTACAAATTAATATTTGTATTTACAATATTTACAATGTTAGTGTAGTGCGCAAGAAAGTGGGTAGGCAGGAGGGGACTCAGGACGTTGGAGCTGTCTGTGACTGTCAGCAGCAACTAGCATGGGTCCCCTCTCTCAGAAGGTGGTGACGGGCTACAGGTCTGTACTAACTTTCTTTTTGTGAAGGCTTAACCCTTGTTCTGTGGGTAAAGGCAAAATTTCCTGTTCCCACAAACACATGGTTATACACAAAACAGTGAGAAGCCGATGAAAAGGAGTCTCTTGACAACACAGGGAGTGTATTTTGGATGTGGATGTATTTTCAGAAGCTACAGCATGGCTTACCATATTGTGTGCTGGGCTCAGAACACATCTGTTCTGAGGTTACAACCCTTCAGTATGGCCATAGTTACCTGCAGGCTACAAGCAGGCTATGTCCATTGGCTGACTGCTGTGCCTTATGCTGTTAAGCATACTCTTTATTTTCAGAATTGTCCTAAGTGTGCTTTACTAGGGCAAAGTGGCTTTTCTAGGTTGGGAACTAACTGTGATTATTTCCATTATAAGAAATATAATATGCATCATCAGTACAAACTGACTTAAGCCAGCCAAGGAGTTATCATTATAGAGTATTTTCATTTAGGTCACTTAAAGCCTTGATTAGTTAAATACTGCTATGTGATTTCTTTCTGAAGTTTAATCCACAATCCAGATTTTTTATTAAAATAAGTGCAATTTCAATCAGGTCCTAACAGTGACCACACTGTGGTTTTAAAAACAGAGTCCTCAGATGCCACTGCTGTTGCCTTGAATATTTCTTCAGTACATGTTGCTAAAACTGCCCTTTGAATCCTGCCCCAAGCATTACTGCAGTGCCCTGCACCAATTTTAAAACATCTGTTTTTACTGTTTCACTCTGCTGCTACATGCTCCTGTCTGGCTTTAGTTTTGTACATGAGCAAAGTCACAGATAGAGCCTGGAAGAGAAGGGAGAAAGGGACACTGCTCATCCAGTTTGGGGGTGTCATGAATTTCAGCCCTTGGTGACATGATACTAATTTGAGTATTTCTGTGTTGTTGGTAGATGGCATCTTCTGCTTCTGCTGTAATTTCATAAATTAAAGCAGAGCCTTTAGCTCTGTAATGCTTGACCACAGATTGCTTCTGTTCGTCTTTGGTAATCTTCAGTAGGACCCCTGGGCCACGTCCTAGCTGCGGTAGTGAGTTAAGCCTGTTTCCTTTAAGACTTAGCTGCTGGCTGCTTCGTGAAATGCAGCTCTCCTGTCTCTCTATGCTTCCCATGTATTATGCTTGTAAGTGGCCCTTTTCCCAAGGAGATGGCAGGGAGCAGACTGCTTCTGCATGGCTTCACTTACAAAGCATCAATGTTCCCTTCGAGCTGCCCAGGCAGCAGTAGTACTAACAGAGAAGAGCAGGGCTGTGTCCACAAAACACATTATGCAGTGGAAAGCTGCACAGGCGGTTTGGAAGCGATCCTAACAGAAAAAGGGAAGAAGAGAAATAGGGAATTTCTAAATGCATTTTTACAATTAAAGTGCCAGTTTCAGAGCCCACATGAGCAGCAAAGTACTGCATGTGTGTATCACTTTAAAGACTTGCCTAACCCCTTTTCCAGAGCAGAACCATTAACTCTTTTCTTTAAGCCAATAATCAATGAGTGCCTAATTTGTTACACTGACACTTTTGCTGGTTTCATCTGAATGAATTAATTAACAGCGAAACCTTTCCTTTCCAGATGTGAGAGTGGATGGGGCGGGGGGTCTCAGCAGTCAGATAAATTTTGACCTTTGTTGAGTAAACGTTTAAATGAGGTTAAGCCTCAGAATCTTGTTGATCGAAGATATGGTGTCTGCTCTGACAGATCTGATGGGCCTGGGAATACATTACCTGTGGCTTCCAGAGGATGTCTAGGCAGTGCTTTGGCTCTGTGGTCTTGGCAGGGCAACCGGGAAGTGGCCAAAATAGGGAGTGGAGGATGTAAAAATAAAGCAAACTCTATCCTGGCTCCTCTTCCACGACTCCAAGGCACCTCTCTGTCTTAATCTGTAGAGCGGCAACTTGTCCAGGAGTCCCTGGCACCTGCACTGTGCTAATTGAAGTGCATTTGGATCAAGGCTTTCTCAGCGTGAAGTGCAGCTTTTCTTTATGAAGTACCATCTCTAATGCACCTCATGTTGATGCTAGTGTGAGATAGGGGCATAGTGAAAAGAACAGAAATATTATCAAGGTACACCTCGAGGTATAGCACTCGCTTTAATTGCTTCTGGAGCTCTTCACCTGGGCCTCATCAATAGGGCTAATTCTTGAAGGAATGAGAACATAGGCAAGTACAGAAGTGTGCTCAATTTATTTCCCACAAGAGATGGTTGAATTGTTTCCCCTTTGTTATGAAGATTGATAAGAGCAATTGGATAAAGCCTGGGCTGCTACTTAACCACCCTTTGATCTTCCTGTAGCTGGGTGGAGGTTAGCTGCCAAGCTGAGATGCTAGGGTGCACTGTGGCAACACCCAGGAGGGAAACGGGGACCTGGGGCTTTTTCTTGCTGATAGGGCAGCACTTGAAGATTCAACCAAGAGTTGCAGTTTGGATGGATTAATGCAAGATACTTTTATGCTACGGAAAACTTGCAATGCCAAAGGGGCACAAAGAAAATGTTTTACAGATGGAGATGGGAGTGTACAAAGAGATCTGCTAACATATCACAAGGAGAGAAAGCAAAATTATGAGGATCAAGCGCAGGTATCCCTCTGCTGTGGGGTCAATAAACACAGAAGTTTATGAAGGGAAAGTGTAAAACAGACTGACCAGAGATTCAGGCCATTGTTTGTTTACTTGTTTGTTTGAAATTGCATGTGTTGCTGTGGAATGATGGAACACACGGATTTAAAGGCAGGTCCCTGCAAAATACAATTCAAAAGGGTTTTGACTTCCCATAATACAGCAAAACAATCACAGCAGTTAATATTTTATTGTGGACTAGTCTGACAGAGTTTGGAGAAGGAGACGAAATAAATGAAGAAGAGGAGGGGGAGAATGGGACTTTCACTACCCGCTTTTGAAGACAGCAATAGCAAAACCAGGGTGGTATCCCAGAATTTTGCTGGTTTCCCCAGCATCTCCTTTAAGAAGTTGCAGTGCCACCACTTTGGTTCCTTGAATGCAGAGATACTTCTCCCGAGGAACTCCAAGCTATTGACTTGTTGTGGGTTTGCTTTTGCACAAATACGATTATAAATTGAAGTAGGGGGATTCAGTTTCTGTGGCTGTTAATAAGCTCACTGTTTACATGCATGCATACACTTAGCAATTTATAGTAATTTCCGAGTGACTAACATACTACTGTCTTTGTTTCTGTTAGAGAATGTCTACTGCTTTGCAAAGTCAGGGTCAGGGAAAGGCAGATTTTAAGACTGCTTATGGCTTCTCGTGTGTATTATCATGACAGAGTGTTTAGTTACGTGACTGGTGCTTTTTCCCCTTGGCTGGGCAGAAAGTAGGTGGTACCTCAGTAACAACATGATGCTTTGACATTTCCCTCCTGGATGCCAGCTGGACTGCTGACAGCTGTTGACTTTGGTGCTTGCATCTCTGGTGAGTCCCTTTTCTGTCAATATACAGTGGAAGGGGTGAAGCGTTGGTCTCTCTGGTATGCATCTGACTCATGTATAAGATAGACTGCTGCCCTCCTGGGTCTGCACACTCATAAATACCTTGGTTCCTAATGCTCTGGGATTGGATCCATGTTATCACCACCACAGGATCAAGCCATGACTTAAAAACTTGAAATGGCTTTACACGGAGCACCTTTGGTGGGTCTTTCTCCACAAACTTAGCTGGCATCTCTCCACCAAAGCCATTTCAGTGCTGAGTGCTGGATGGAGTTGTCCTCACAGACCTGCCGTAAGCAGAGCAAGAAGTTACAGAGCTGTGCCGGTGGCAGATGATCTCTATAGTCTCAGGGTAGGTACACAGCCAAAGGACTGATGCACCTGCTGCAGTCTTTGCCTAGCAGAGGGAAAAGGAACCTTGAATCATGCCAGAAACTAGACCTTTGCAAGAGACACTCAGCATGATTCAGTCCCAGTGCTCTCCTAAATAACCACCTTCTGCTGGGGGTTGTATTTCAGTCCATGGTGCTGAGCACATCCATGCCTTTGTGCTGCAGGGACCGATCAGCCCAGCCCCATGGGCCATGCAAAGCATGCCGTGGCAGCATCCTTCTCGCACCCAAAAGGGGCTCTTGCATTATTCCACTGCCTTTTTTTCCCCCATCGGTGCTTGCCTATGTAATGTTCTTCCCTTACAAATTTCATCTTGCTGCACTGTGCATCCAAACGATTCAGTGATGGAGCGCACAGGGAAAAAAAATTATAATGCCATTAAAAGTTATCATAAATTTCAGATCAGCATCATTTTTAATCCGATACACAATTTTACTGCCTCTATAAAGTAGGTGATTTGCAGTGGTCTGAGGCGTCTCCTGGCGCGTTTTACTTCTTTTTAAATTAAACACACCAACTTTGTGCTGAATTCAGAGTGCGGACATAAAAAAGGGGGTAAAAAGGAGAGGGAAGGGACATCAGATGGGAATTGCAATTGAATCTTTATATATGCCATCTTGGTACTGTGGTACTAAATATAGTGCCAGGTAAATAGATGTGCTGAAATATTCAGAATAAAAAACAAATGTTCCAATAGCAGAGAAACTGAGCATGGAAAATGTTTCCCTTGCTGCTGTGCTTTGGAGGCTAAAATGCTGTTGTTTAAAACACTCTCTGCTGGAAGATCTTGTGTATCTCATGCATTAAATTATACACTGTGCACAAACATGTATTTTATATGGTATATTACGTGGTTTCTAAGCTGCCCCCCCCCCCCCCAATGGAGTGAGCAGTAAACTCAGAATATCCAAATAATATAAATATGACATTATGCCGTTTTCTGATATGAATTTTTTAAGACTGGAAACGTAAACAGACAACATTTCATGGGAAAATACTTGAAATTAAGATTAGAGATGGGGTAATTATGCGCTGGTGATGAGCGCTTCACCTGCTTGTAGGTCCATTGATGTTACAGCCTGACAAAACAGCAGTGATGGCAGGATGGGGTGGTCCCTATCACCGCTGTTTGCTCAGTCACCCTCAGTGATGGGGGAGCAGTAGTTTGCAGCTGATCTCATGCATATCTCTCCTGTAAATACATCCAGCCTTTGCTCAAGGTCTTGAGGAGATGAAGAATTAGCTGGTGGCTTTGGTAAGCTGTTCACTTTCACTGCCTTCAAAAAGGCAAAGTATTTCTCCAAGGTAGTTCTGAAAGGGTTTGTTTCTGTTGTGACTTGTTAAATTTTCCTAAAAAATAAATAAAAATAAATAAAAATTTATATTCAGTTTTTAATTTTATTGTATTTTTTTACCTGTAGTAATGGCCATATTGGCTATTAAAGAAGATTCATGAGGCTCTGCAGGGCCATGCCAGAAGACCATGGGGTTGAAAAGTAACCTAGAGAAAGAGCATGTACAGTTGCAACCTCTTTGTTTCCTAGACTGAGAGATCTTGATTTGAATGAATTAAGTTTTGCCCGTGATAGCAAGAAGCCAAAGTAGCTCCATTTCAGTGGAACCTTCCCGCAGCAGCTCTTATTTTCACTGGGATGAGCAGTGCAAGAAGAACTTTTCCTGTGGTTTGGGTTAATTGGGTGTAAAATGACTGAATGGAGTGAGCCAGCCCTCCTGCCCTGACACATCCTCATTTCCCAGCTCTTTGCTCTTGCTTGTTTTGAGCCAGGGCAATTTCTTTCCTGGCTATGGGCTTTGTCAGCAGCTCCTGATCTCCTTCAGACTTCCATGCATGGGTTTGATCTTTCAGCATCATTTTTCTTTCCTCCCTTCAGTTGCATGCAGCGCAGCGAGCTGCCTTTTCCCAAAACTACTCTGCCTTCAAGTGCTTTCCTATCAGGCTCAGCACTCTGCAACAGGCCCAAGGGCATGATATTTTATTTATTTTGATTTATATAATTAAAGAGACATCAATCCCTGACTTGAGCCAGCCTTGTGCTGATGATGTGGTAGAACGCCACTGGCGTTAAAAGGATGGTTTATTTTAACCAGCGCTCAGACAGACAGTCACTGACACCATTTAGCAGCTTGTCATTGTTGCTTGCAGGGAAAGCATCTCCAGATCTCAAAGAAATGGCAGTTTGCTCAGGAAAACTGCCCGTGTCTGGTGGCGGGGATGGACGTTTCCTGGGCAATTCCAGGCGCTGACCTCTGCTGCCGCACCAGGGCTGTTCTGTGGCTCGCAAGGGAAGGACTGCCTGGAAGCATTCCCAGAAGTCCCTTCCTGTGCCTGGTACTGGCTGCGTTCTCCTCCCTGCTGCATTTGTAAGCGCAGCAAGAGAAAGAAAAATGATCTAGGGAGCTGTGCTCCCCTTCCCAATCTTTCCCATGGTCGATCTCTGCTACAGTACTCTGGAAATCCTTCAGCCCCGACCCCACTTTTTTCACAATGCCATTTGTGTGCACTAGATTCACAGGACTCTTGTGCAGAAGAAAGCTGGGAGTTAGAAATCAAGATGGCTGTTTGCAGCTAAAAGGTGCCTGAGCAAAGGGGAGAATCCTGTTTATAAAAATGCAGTTCTTTAAGAGAAGGCAGGTATCAGATTTACCACCCTTCTAAAAGCTCTGTGTCCATCCTGCTGCACACTTTGAGATGGGAGTCCTCCTGGCTTTATCCCATGGGAGCATGGCACAGCCTGGGCAGAAACTAACTCCTGGGGCATGCTGATTTTATGCCTTTCAAATCCAGGGCTTGCAGTAGGGCCATCTTCCTACTTATTGAACTACAAAAGAGGCTAAAACCCACATAGTTCTAAAGAGAATTGCCAAATATTGATACTGGGAGAGAGCTGACATTGTATAAATAGTGAATAATGCTTTTAATCACACAGACTTTCATTTTCTGGTAGTATAGCTGATTCCATTCAATTCTCCTGGCTGGATCTTCAGCTGGGTGCCTGGCTTTTATTTTAAAGGTGGAAAATAAGGACAAAAAACACCCCACTATTAAAAAAATGTTCTTAAAGTGCTGCTTTTAAGGAGGGGAATTCTTCTGGGGGGGGGGGGGGGGTCACAGCTTAAGCCACCCATGGTGATCCCTCTTCTACATGATGATCTCCTCTCCTACACTTTTGCCTGCTGTGGTTGCATTGCTGTGTCTCTGTTTTATTTCAGGGACTGCTTTCCTGCAGATGTTTACACTCTCGCTGGCTGGGGATGGAGGACAGGAATACTTTGGACCCTGCTGATGTCCCTCCATCCCTGTCTGTGTCCTGCTGTCACCTGCCATCAGAAATATGACATCATGCTGTGCTCTACTGCCCTCCTGCTGATGGGCAAGGAACAGGTAAGGGTAAGACAGGGCTCATCCAACCATGTCCGCCAGCAGGGAAAGAAAAACTTGCTTAGGAAATGAAAACCTGCTTGTTTTCTCTTTCTGGGCTGGGAGGAAGGTGATGTGGGGCCCTCGGTCTGTGCACACTTGGGGTTGTGCTTTCTGTCACTGCAAGCTATAGATTTGGTTTCACCACTGTTTTCTGCTATAGTAAAGAAAGCTTTTGAGACTCCTATATTATTCTCTTGCTACTTTGGCATACTGTTAATGTTTTCTCCCCACCCAAGTCAAAGAATAATCTTTGTTAAAAATTACTTCACTTTACTAAACTGGTGAAAAAACTCATAGCAAAATGGTGTTTTTTTTCCTGCTTTTGAGTCAAACCAGGACTATTTTTAGTTTGGGGGTGTCCAACAACTGTTTTCCTTTAGCACCTCCAAATATAAGCAAACAAATACGTATTCTCGCAGCTGTCTCCATCCCCTCTGAAACCCCAGGCACATGCAGGAATTGCTTTTACGCATTTCTTTCTATGTTCTAAGGAATCCTTATGCTTTCCTTTTCAACCCCTGCCTCTGTTTTGCTATCAAGCATTGCTACTGCCTGCTCCCTGCCACATCCTGTGATGGAAATATCTCTGTTCCACCCCGGCACTGTGACATGCTGTGTACAGACTGTGTGAGCCTGATCTATCCCAAGGTGTCATTAACTCTGCTTTCCCTCTGTTACCCATAGTGTCTTGATGGCCTGCTTTTTAGCCCTGTAAGACTTTACCATCCCTTTTTATTTTCTTTCCTACATCACCTACTTCCTACTTGCCAGCAGGGGAAGCTGGATATGCATGGATAGACCATCAGAGGTGATCGTGGTGGATCTGCTCGGCAGGAAGGGCAAGAACAACGCTGTGCAGCAGCAGGACCTACAAACCAGCCAGAGGGCAGAGAGAGCAAGCCCAATACCTTCCTCCTTCTGTTGCTTTTTGTTTCTTTGGTCAGTTTTGCTGCTTGCAAATAACAACAAAAATTAAGTGTCTGGGTTTTGGTCCCTCCTATAATGGCTTCTAGTGGTTCCTTCATCCCTTGCTGACTCCCCCAGGGTTTGCAAACTCATTTTGCACAAGTTCAAGATATTCTCAAAGTCTTAAATGGGTAGTAACTCTGCCTCAGAGTTTCAAGATGGAAAAAAGTATCCCTAGCAGGCTCCAAATATCTTCATTGGCTCATTGGCCAGTGAACCAGTGCCCTGAATGAACTGAGAGTTTGCTTAAAAGTGGGAGTTTGGAAATGGTTCCCATGGTGGTATCAGGTGGTAAGAGTGATTTGCTGTGGAAATGCTTCCCCAGATGCCAGAAGTGCACCAACTTGTGGTTAGCTGGAGCAGATATCTGGCTATCTGCTTTTCCAGCATTTGATTTTCAAACATTTGATCTGAGTTTATTTTCATTTCTTTCTTGGCTGCTCATTTGGTTTGTGCTGTCTTTTCCTGCTTGTTACTCGTGAGCTGTGTCGCTGGTACCAGCCTGACCTCAACATATCAACAAGGCGGATGGTGTGGTCTAATGGATAGGAGCTGGATGCCTCTTTCCCAAAGCACAGGTTCAAATGCTGCTGCTGATCTCAGCTTTTAGTATAATATGTACTCAGTTGGGATGTCTGACCACCCAAAGTCTGGTCAGGGCCAGCTGATAGGCCAAAAGAGCTGATAGGCCTTCACAGAGTGAACTGACCTCAGGAGTTCTATCTTTTCGGCATCTTCTGATCACAACCACAACAGGGACCTTGAAATCCCAGGCAGGTGAGGTGTACACTGGGGATAATCAAGGAGTGTAGATGGTGTTGTAGAGGCATATGGGAAGAGAAGCAAAGATGTAGGCCCATAAAAATGACATTTGAGGATCCAAGATCCCGTATGGGTGGTGAAGTATGATCTGCACTAACCTCCCTGAGCTTTTTGAGAACAACTGCAAATGTGAAGGACCGACAGAGCACAACTTGCATCAGGGGGAATTACTCTGTATTAGGAAATGGGGCATCTTCTCATATCTGGAGCAGGCAGGGGAGTCTGGTCGCATCCACAACTGACTCCACCAAGCAGAGGCAGCACATCAAACCTCAAGCAATTTCCTTCCCTGTGCAAATATCTAGCTGGGTGCTTTGGAGGGGTCCCTACATGGCAAACACACCCAAATAGGAGCTGACACTTTCCATCTTCCCCTGCTTTGACAGCACTGGCTCCGAGCAATCCCTTAGGATCTGCAGGCAGCCCTGTAGCCCTGGCAGCCGGCAGGGCAGCAGACCTGGAGACATGGGATGCTCTTTGCCCGGTCACTGGGGCCCCACTCCCTGCCTCTGCACTGCGGGGTGAGCCTCAGCGCTCAGTGATGCCTGGGTTTACGTGTGGGTGCATAGGTTTAAGCTAGGCCCTTAATGCTATATGAACATTGTTTTTTTTTCCCTTTATTTCTTTTTTTCCTTCCTCTCACACCCCCCCCCCCCCCATTTATTTCTTTTTTTTTTTTCCTGTGGTTTAGTTTCTCTCTTAACAGGAAAAAATGATCAAAAATAAGAAAACAATCACTGTTTGAAAGTGAATGAAGGGCGCTTTCTCCCCTTCCCCCATGCTTTTTTCCTACTTTGACATCTCAGTGGTTTTTTTTCTTTTAGCCGTGGTTTCTGGGATAGGTGATAACTGCCAGTAATAGGATTAGCATTGATTTCTTTAGCAAGAACAGAGATGTGGCAGTTCCAGCCATTTACTGAACTGCCAGCTTTGAAATATCAAAAAAAGAAAGAAAAAGAAATCTGCAGAAAAAAAAGCTTCTTGCAGCATTTTAAAGAAAGGAAAGCCTATGTGAATTAAAATACACACACACATATGCACACACACACACACACACATATACCCGTGCATATAGAGTATATAAATGTATATTATATGTATATTATATATATATGTATCTCGCTTGGTGCTTTTTTTGTTAGTGTGTGATAAAGGATCAAAAGAACTGTCTCTGTTCTAAGCTTCAAGAAAGCCTTTTTTAAATTCATTTTGCTTTCTTTAGCTTTCACTTGCTAACATATTTTAGGAGCTAATCTTACATATTTACTATTGTATCCTGACTTTTTTTAACCTTGAAATGCAAGCAAAGACAGAATGAGAAAGGGGGGAAAATAAAGGATTCAGAAGAAAAAGAGGGAGGGGATGTGCCTATGGAAGCTTGTTTTGTCTCTGCTCTGGAGACATAACATGAAACCCACCCAGTGCTAACTTTGGTGTGGCACATTTTCTCCTTGCTGCTAATAGCAGAGCTCTGGAGAGATGTGGATTTGAGGTTCACCAAAAGCTTGGGTTCTTCCCTCAGTCTGTTGCAAGTCCCCACATTTACTTCAGTGCGTCTGACCACAGAATCCCAGGCTGGTTTAGGTTAGAAAGGATCTTAAAGCTCATCCAGTTCCAACCCCTGCCTTCCTCTACAACAGGTAGAGACCTTCGTCTAGAGCAGGTTGCTCCAAGCCCCATCCAGACTGGACTTGAACACTGCCAGGGATGAGGTATCTGCCTTTGCTAAAAACATTTCCTAAGGGCTGTAAACTAAGGTTGGGCAAAATCAGCAGTAGCTTAAAAGTCAGAGTTTTGGGAGACTGGAAAGATATTCTCTATCCTTCCCTAAATGCTGTAATATATCATGTATTTAGTGGCTACCTATCATTTCACTTTGACTTGCATTTAGCCCTTGTAGGAAAAGAAGGTCCAATGGCAACATCTGCAAACAGAAGTGGAAGGTCATATGTAAGGACTGAGTGCTGGCTGGGAAGATGCCTGCAGTTTCCAAGAACAGAGTTGCTTCTGAGCACAGTCCAGGTCTTGAGGAGACCCTTGCTCAACACTTTACCTGCTGATCCCCAAGAACCCAAATATTGTGTTGTTCAAAACAAGACTCAAAGCTTGTTGTAGAAGCATTAGTCATTTCTCATTGGGTCTTGAGCTGACAAACCACTTCTATAAGAGCTTATCTTTCTGCAAAGAGTGCATGCAATGACTCATTGTGCAGATGCACAGCAAAGCTTGCATTAGGCTGGAATTAGGGCTCATTTTCAGCCTGTAAACCTAAAACAAAAGAGCAACCTCAAGTCATAGCCAGCCAGAAGAAAGCCCTTAGTGCATGAGGAACTGGTACACAATACCCTGCTCAGTTTTCTTCTCTAGCAGCATTTCAGCTTCATAAGGAGTTTGGGATGGATGCCCATAGAAAACCAAGTGAAAAAGTGAAGAAAGGAGATCATCAGATGTGTTATTTGTAGTTGCAGTCAGGATTCACTAAACTGCTTGCAATTTGCTTGTTTCACATGTAAGGGAATCTCTAGGTAGTGCTACATAAGGTGATCAAATGCCCCCAAAGAGAATCATAAATAGACCCAGCCTGATTTAGATAGGGTCACTTCTCTACATTTTCTGTACAAGAAGGGACACTGGGCTTGATTCTGTGAGGGACCTCTTGCTGTCCGCCAGCAGGAGATAAGCCTCTCTGTTGTAATAGACATCAATTCAGCCATGTGCCTTTTACCATCATGGTGTGAATCTCCCTTAATTTGATTGGAGTCACATGTGTATTTGTAGGCACACAGGCTGATGCCTCACCGGCTCCTGGAGATTTGCATTTCTGTGTTCTTATTAACAATTGTCCAAAGATCCGTGATGCTCATTTCACAGACTCACCTTCATTGTGCCCTCTAATCCACGTCCCCGGGGTCTACTTCTGACATTCAAGCTTCAGAGCAGCTTACAAGGCTTTATGGTTTATTTTAACATCAAACTGCCGAAGGAATTATTGTTTCTTTTTTCTGCAAACATGGAATTCCTTCCTCCATCCCCCCTCCTTCAAATGCTTGAAGACTTGCCATGATTCCACCATGGGTAAAGGAATGCTGGGACTGTGGTGTGGTTGTGCTTCTAACCTTACAGCATCAGGACTCTGGAAGTATGTCTCAGAAAAACCAACAAGGCAAAACCCCCAGTTGCTCTGGAGATGAATGGTGGAGGGAAAGGGTTGTGTGATACAGTCTTCAAAAACATCAAAATGGACTAATCCTGTGTTCTTGCATGAAGCAAAGCCAAGAAAGGACATGTTTGGATGTGGCAAGCTGAAGGCATAGTGTTATCTCATCTTTTCAAGAGTTAATATGCAATCTTTGCTCTCTTGCAGGAAGAAGGTTCCCAAATTGTTGAAAAGAGCATTTTCATGAGTGTGCCTGGACTAATGGAAATGTTGCTAAGAAAGTTACAAGGATCAGGAGCTGCCTTCTTTTTCTGCAGCTGGCCTGGTTGGATTTGTTGGATGGTATGACCAACACAGTCATACTCCACATTTTCATGTCCTTGAGCATCCCAATACAACTGTGTTGATGTCTATTCCAAGCTTGATGGCATTTGCACTGGCTCACCTTTTGCTAACAACAGAGCATCCTGGAGCTAGCTCCTGGACTGGAAGACTTGTTGAGCTTGTGCCCAAGGGGGTGATTGCAAGGGCCACCAGGGACTCTGCAAAACTCACCCCTTTGCTGAGAGAATCTCTTCCAAATTGCTTAAAGATGTGTGACATTTCCTCACTAGAAGCAAGTCTAGCAATGCGTTATATCAAACCATCTCTGTAGTTGTTCTGCAGGATGATGAAAGCCCTGTGCTGACATTGCTGTTTGTTCCCCAGCACAAATTGCTGTGCTGTGTCCAGGCTGGTATGGGGTTTGTTGCACTGGTTTTGAGACACCCAAAACCAGCTGAGAATCTGTGTGATGACACCAGCAAAGTCTACTGCACTTTTTCGAGTTTCCAGAAGCTTCCTGACTGATGCCACCAATCTAGAACATTTCTAGCCAGTTGCCTCCCACAGTCCTCAGACAAGCATCTTTACTGTGGCCCTCTGGCCTAAACACAAGCTCTATTCTGCCACAGTCTCCCATCACGGTCTCTCCAGCCTAGAACACTTTAAGTATCTTTTCTGGCCTTACTACTTGTTAATCTACAAATATTCAATGCCTGGAAAATAGATTCCAAAGAAATGGGTTATAATTAACCTTTTCCTGCCACACAGGTTCAAACATTCTCATCTCTTTCTCTTTGATTTCCTGAAATTAACTGTGCTACAAATTCTGTGCACACCAGAGGACGCTTAGAGAAGGGAGCAATGCCAAACTCCTTAAAGGATCCTTGTCCCCCTGTGCCTGTGCAAGTGTTGGGGCTTTTGGCTTCATGGATCTAGCTGTATTTCAGTGCCTGACTCTTTTATGTTCTAGATAATGTTTTTACAGAAATTTAAGCTTCAGCAGTGCTTAACACAGGCAGCTCCTACCGTAGTGGCTCTGTTTCATGGGAGATTTGGAGACTAAGCAGGTCTTCTGAGATGTTCCTCTCTAGATCTACCAAAACCACACAGTGCTATAGAAGTGCTGCAGTATCCAAAAAACATTGAACATAGCAGACTTATGCTTGCTAGGACGGCAGTGTCAGTGAAATCCTAGGCTGAGAGAGGTGGAAAGGACCCTGGGATGACCTTTGCAGCAGCATCTTTTAAATCCTGCTCCAGGTGGGTAGTGGTCTTGTTTGTTGCATAGACACCTCCACCAGTACAGGCAAAACCTTCTCCTCCAATAGCATGTCTCTGCACTTCAGCAGCCTCATTTCTGCATATCCAGCCTTAGCCTCTCCTGCTGTGGTTTAAGCTCATGACTACTTATCTTACCTACCAGGAAGAAAAGCTATCCCTTCCTCTTTCCATAAGCCTTCTCTGTACTTGGAGATTATAGCAGTGTCCCACCTCTCCTCCAGCTGAGTAACCCCAGCTTCTTCAATCTTTCCTCAAAGGCATTGTTTTCTGGTCTTGTGATAATTCCTATCTTTATTTTGTGGACTTGCTGAAAAAACAATGAAACAAACAAGCCCAAACATTTCATATGGGAAAATGTAGATTCAGACTTAGCAGAAGAATTGTGTGAATTTGTTGCAATTTCAGGAAAGTGCCTCATTTTAACATGTTCTAAATCTAGTGGAATTGAAACATGTTTCCTTATTTTAAAAATGCAGTGCTTTGATTCTTCCGGATGAAATGATGATTCATTCAATAAAGTACTAACCCTAACCCTAACCCTTCAGTCTGTCCCACTGATATTGCAGTGCTTATAATACAAGATCCCATTCAGAAATTTCACAGAGGCTCCAGTAAAATCCATCCAGTCTTTTGCCTCCTTTGGATTGCTTCAGACAATAATTAAAACTGCACTGTGAACTTGCCCTCTTGCTTCTTGGAAATGCTCTGGCCTGGGGTTCACAACCAAGCGTTGGCTCTGAACTGCCAGTGGGAAAAATAGGATTTGTAATTTGGGGAAGATGCTTTGTTTCCTTCTAGGTGGGAGCACATACCTGGAATGTCAAGGTGCGGGACTTGCCACAGATGGTGCCTTTCTGACCTGTCACCTCATGTGGTGCCTCTGTGGCCAGGCAAGACCCAGGTGCACCAGGGAGAGGTGTTAAATCCAGAGGGGTGAGAGAAGGCCAGAAATACCAGAATAGTGCCATAGAATGGGACACGCTACTGTTCCCATTGAAATAAATGGAAGGACAAGTAGCATCCAATGTGGCATAACAAAGCGCCGGTGAAAGATAGGAGTGTAAAGAAAGAACCTATAGTGAAAACCGGAGAAGGGAAAGAGAACTAAACAAGAATATACAGTCTGTTAAGGCTTGCAGGGAAAAGATAAGGCCAGCTCAGAGAGCAGAAAGGCTTAAGGGGAATAAAGAGAGCTTTTACAATTATATCAGGGAAAAGGGAATACTAGAGAGAAAGTAGTTCCATTAATAAATGAAGAGGGAGACAAAATCAATGTGTTGCTAAAATGGTAGAGCTACTGAACTCCTTTGCTCCAACAGTATTTAACAAGGTGAGAAGAGAAGAGAAAAGGGGCATAGAAGTTATAATATAATGAGGGCTTTGACAGTGCGATTCTTCAGGGGAAAAGTGGCTTGAGGGAGAAGGCACCTTGGAAGACGAAAGATGCAGTACAACAAATAGATGTGCATGCCCAAGCCTTTTGGGAACCACTCCATTAAATTGTTGGCAATTATTTCTGAAGAATAATAGGAAAACAGGTAAGGATGGCCAAGTGTGATCTGGATATTCTTTATTTTAAATGACCAACCGCGGGAAAAAATAACACCATCTAGTGAGCTTACTAGTCCATTAAGTAATAAAATCATTCCCATGTAAAATATGTTAATACCTAACAGTGAAAAATAGTTGAGCCTTGGGGAGAAAACTGCAATGCTGTGGACAACAGTGAAAGGAGGCAGTGAAGGACTGTAATTTATGGTTGATGCTTCCTTAGTGTCACATTCCTGTGAGCAAAGCAGTAATACTACAGCAGGGTCTGTAGAGGGGTTGTGTCTGGCTGCAGGATGCAGCTCACAGCTGACCTGTGATGCGCAGCACATTGCTGTGCCTCATGGATATGTAAATGGCCATGCAAAACATTCATCTTTGGGATGAGAAATGCTATTTCCCCCCCACCTTTTTGTTACAAGTGATTAGCTGGAAATTCGGAGAGGGATGGGGTAATCAAAGGGAATAATGGAAAAAGTGGATTTGCAAAAGGTCTTAGAGAATAGTGAGGTGCTAAAACCAAGCAGCACTGGCCAAACTGTGCTGGTTATATCCCTGTGAAGCCTTCCAGGGAATTCAGTGGGGAGGGAACAAAGTCCTGCAAAAAGCCTCAGAGAATTCTGCTTCTGAGGGAGAAAGCCATCTCATTTTGGGGTATTTCTCTGTTTGCCAAGGAGTCTGAAAAAAGGTGACACATGTAAAGAATGACACTTAAAAAAAAAACAGGTTGAGGTTTTTTCCTTAACAGAAGACGGGTATTAAATCGCTATTTTTAACAACAGTAATTTATTCAATTTCTATTTGAGGTGTAACAATCCTCACGGTTTGGCACTTTAGCTACCTATTGCAAAAATGTATTTTGATAGTCTTCACTATAGTGAAATTAGGAAGTGGTACTCAGATAAAATGCAACCAGGAGTGACTGGCAGGTGTAGGGGAAAGTGGCTGAGCTGCTTTAGTTCCACACGCCAAAACAATTGGAGACATTCTTCCCACCCAGTAGTCAGCCAGAGGCAGCTTCCCAGAACTCTGAGGCACTTTGACTGATAAATTCAGCTGATAAATTCAGTGCTTCAGTGGGTAAATTTTGGGAAGATAATCTTATAATGCAAGGCTTGTGTTCTTCCATCTGCGAACACCTGCCATTCATTCCCATCTGAGGAAATGGGATGCCAGACAGTGTGATGCTCAGCTGTTTGCTCCCAGAGCAATGCTCACAGCTGAAGTTATGGCTTGATTGCTTACCAGAGATCATCAGGCTAATTTTTCCCCATTCTCCCTATTTATTTATTTATTTTATTTATTTATTTACATTTGTGTTTCTTAGAGCTTCTGAATGGGAATGGTATCTATCAGCACTGGTCTTCCAGAGCCCATTTGTATGGGACTTGGTCACTGATCTTTATTTGTGGGCTCTGTGTCCTAGAGATCTTTATGCCTGACGTTGTCTATGGGATGTGCTGCAGTAGTATTTCCATCTATCAGGGAACGATAAGTCTTTAAAGCTAAATAAGCTTGTTAGCTCTCATGAAACCATCCCTTCTAAGCTAAGGACCACTTTCAAGGCAAGTGTGGTTTCTGCTAGGCTCTGAGACCTTATAACAGTCTTCCAGTACCTAAAGGGGACCTATAAGAAACCTGGAGAGGGGCTTTTTACAAGGGCCTGTAGTGACAGGACAAGGGGGAATGGCTTTAACCTGTCAGAGGGGAGATTTCGGTTAGACCTTCTAAGGCAGAAGCTCTTCCCCATGAGGGTGGTGAGGCACTGGCACAGATTGCTCAGAGAAGCTGTGGCTTCCCCATCCCTGGCAGTGTTCAAGGCCAGGTTGGATTGGGTTTGGAGCAAAGAAGGAAGATGTCCCTGCCCTTAGCAGGGGTTTGGAACTGGATGAGCTTTAAGGTCCCTTCTAGCCCAAACCAGGCTGGGATTCTATGATCTGACACTGCTCCAAGCCACCTAGCTTGAGTTTTGGGGTATGATCAAATCAGCCTGAGCTCCTGACAATTAAAAACTCTTGCAATGATGATGCTTATAACTTTGCCACCTCCACAAGGACCGTCGAGCTTGCCTTCACACAAAATCCCTCTCAATGCACGCAGAAATAAAATGTGACTCTTCTTGTAATCATCACTGCTCAGGTATTTTTGAATTGAGGCAATTCCTGATCGGAAAAAGGCTTTCTGCCAAGAATCAAAATTTTCTGTGAGAAGATTGATTTTCATGGGATTTCTCTCCAGGAAAATGAAATCAAATGCTTTGCCTGGTGGCAAAGTTTGTCTCTGCATCTGTCTCAGTGGCTCATGGGCTTCCCAAGAAGCCCATGAACCAGTTTTGGAGGTTATGTCCATTGCAGTGCACAATGGGTGGTATTTTTGAGTGAGCCCTATTGGAGAACAAATGGGACAGGGTGGGGAGCACCTGTAACTCAAGCTGGAATGAACCAGGAATGTCAGTGCAAAGTGTGATATCCTGTTCAGTACACTTTTCTCAACTTCTTCCAAGAGAAGGCTTTGGGATTTTGCCATTCAGCCTGGCTTTACTATCAGCCAGGCTTAAAATGTTGGAGCTTTCAGCATGAAGATACATGCTTTTTAGTTGTCCTATTTCCAAAAAATTTCCTCAGCAAGAGACAAACAAAAGTCACATTGCAATGGACTCAGCAGGGGCTCCACCTTTCCCCAGCAATGCAATGTTTGTGTGGTGAATGTTTGAGCCATCTTCATTCCACTGTAAGGAAACCGTTTTGACCTGTGGCTGTTTCTCTCAGTGCCAGTTGTAACTGCCTTTCCCTGCCAGTAATCCCACAGGATTAGTAAAACCAACTGGAGCACATTGGAGAACCTTTCTGCTGCCTTTGGCAGAGCTCTTGGGATGCTGAGTCTCAGGTACATTTGTTCCTGTAGCGTTGGGAAGCTGTTTGGCCTTGGAGAAGCTCTTCCTAAGCCAACACGTGCAATGAGAACTGCTGGAATCGGAAAGGGACAGATAAATCAGGGATGAGTGGCAAGTCAATATGCCCATGGTGGCTGAGGACAAAGGGGGATTTCTCTGGCTGCATCTGGGGCATGAAAAAGGCTGTGTCTTGCCCAGAAGTTATCATTTCCCCAGTGGTACCCGTATGCCAGGTTTGTAGCGGAGAGCGGAGGTCGGGGTAGCGTTTCTGCTAATGCTCTGTGTGGCAGTCCCTTCTCCTCCCCTGTTTAATTCTTCTTGCACGAGATCTGTGCAGCAAAGGATGAATTTCAGCCATAAAGATTGCTAGACAGCCCCTGACTCTTATACCACTGGGTAAAGAAGCAGCTTCCCAAAATGCTATTACAGGGTGTTGCAATCTCTCATCCCCTATGTCCTAATACCCCCCAACCTGCATAAAACAATGGCAGCCTTTCCCTGTCAGGTCGCTTTGAAACGTGGCTTGCAGTCTGCAATAAATAGCCCTGCACAGCACTGTCATTAAGAAACTATTACAGAAATGGTTGGGCTTCCACTTGGCTGTGTCAATGCAGAACCTGTATTTCTTATTTATTTGTTCCGTTTGTTTATTTTACTGGACCACCCCATGAACCTGGGAGAAACATGCTAGAAAAAAAAATTATAGCAACGCCAACTATTCTGGGAGATACACGAGCCCCTCCATGTTTATCAGGTTGAGGGCACTGTATTTTGATGTCAATAAGCAATTTTTCCAGCCCGGTCTCCTGCCCGACCCTTTTAATCCATCAATATATTATTAGAGATAAAGTTGGTGGAAGCCTGCTGCAGTTAGAAGATAAATGACATCTCTGAAGTCAGGCATTAAAGACTAGATTAAGGCCTTGTGACACCGTTTTCAGTGCTCATCTGTGCACTTCTGTTCAACCTATCACACTGAGTGACAAGAAAGAAAAATAATGAACTGGGCCAAGGAAAGAAGAAGGGAAAAAAAAGGCAGAAAGAGAGAGAGATTTCCTCCCCCCCACCCCCGACACACAAACTACATCAGTTCACACTCAGGATTAGACTGTATTTAAAAAAAGGTAAGGGGGGGAGGCTGGAACTGGATGGTACTGTATGGATTAAAAGAGGAGAAAGGGGAAGCTGAATGAGGAATTGCAGTTTGGTTTTGTCCTGGGTTTATTTTATTTTATTCATTTCAGCATCTAATTTAATTTCTTTATTTCATTTTATTTTTTTCCTTGCAGGAGTGACCTAGTTGAGCTTACAGGATCCTAAGGGTTTTGTCTGGAGCTAAAGCAAATCCCATTTAGGACCAAGGAAATACATCCTTTCGAGAGACTGAGTTAAAAAGTCTGCAGGTGGAGACCTCTCTTCCCTTGCTCCCTTTCCTTTGTCTTGATGCAGTCATGGTAATGTTTTACTTGAGTCGGTTGTTAACACCAATTTTAAAGACACGTATGCACATATATGCTTGTGTGTGTGTATGTTTCACAGTACTATGCAGGAACATTACCACTGCCCTTCCCTTCATGTGCAGGGCCCTTCAGACTGATAATGTTACAAATGCATCTTTAGAGACCAGCCATATGCTGCTGAAGGATGGGTATGACTTGCCTGTGGCCTGACCATTTGCGTTGTCCTCCCAAAACCTGGGCTCCTTCCAGCTGCCACAGCCTTTGAGCAGCACTGATGCCTCAGCTCAGCATTATTTCAGGGCATGCTGCTCCTCAATATCAGCCTCAGCTTTCCATGATCTTGCTGTAGTGGAGAGGTCTTTGCCCTGTCTGTGCTGGGGAGCAGAAGATGACAAGTCAGCCCAAGCATATTTCTCTTGCAGTCATGGGGCTGTACAATCAGCATAGCCCTCAGACAGAAGCCTTGTCCTGCTCTGGTGCTGTATCTGGCTTCATGGACCAAATTCAAAGCTGTTTTAGGCTCAGCAAGAGCTTGATCATGACATCTGGTCTCCAGAGACTGCTTTAGAAAAAGCTGTTGCTCCATCTTCATTTGTGGTGCACCCATCCATTGCTATCACACCATGATGACTGCTAGACGTGAAGTAGTGCCTGGAAATAGTGGCTGGTCATTGAGTTCTGGCCTCATATGATGTGATATCTAGAGAAAGCAGAACTATAATGACAGTCAAGGAGGAAGGGCAACTGAGCTGAGCTTAGCCTTTCCCTGAAGTTGAAGGGGAGAGGGAAGGGAAGAGCACACTTGTGTGTGGGGCTGGGCATGGGCCCCTCTGTGGACCTCTTCCCCTGGACCCACTGATGCGCACTGTGCTTGGTCTCTTCTACTGTGAGATGCTCAAGGTCAATGCCGACCTTTGACAGAATGGGCTGTTTGAAAGAATAAGAATATGTTGTGCATCCCCCTTTAGAGGAGCCCTCACATCACTAAGTGGCAGGGCTTTTCTTTGGAAGACACAGCATAGGGATTTCTTGTTGGAGAAAGGAGAAACTGCTTCTACTGAGCAGTTGTGTCTGGGAGCAGTGACTGCACACAGAATAGTTCCCTCAGGAGATCATTTCTCAGCCAGATTTGCCCACCCAGAACAACTGTCTCCCCAGCAAACAGGGGACCTCATTCCTAGAAGTGAAGAGGCTTTTATTCTTTTTACCATGAGGAAGACCTTTCCTTACCAGTCAGAAAGTGGGGAGAGATGCATGTCAAGGGGCCTCGTCCACCATTTGGGACAGTTGACCCCACCAAGCAGCCTGGTGGGGGATCCTCCATCATGACATAGCAGAGAAGCCTGTGCTGAATCTAGCCTGGGATCTGACAGGCCTCACTGGGGTCTCCGTTCTGTACAGTATGTACATTGCTGCCGTCTTCTTCTTTTGAAGATATTTTTTAATGTCTTAAAAGGAAGATTACTTTGTTACAATCATTCAGCAAAGGGTTTCTGTGCCTGTAGAAAATATTAATAGACTATTATGAGGTCCTACAACTAATTTTTCCACACATATCATCTGTCTTTGCATGGTTATTAAACTCCAACAATATTTCATGCAATGCTTTCCTGCTAAATTAATTTGGTTTCTTCTTCTCCTGCTTCTTTTTTTTTTTCCTCCTTCCACAACCTTTAAAATTAAATTGAATCTTCATAATTATGGCTTTTTTGTTGTTCGTCATATCTTTTTCTTTTCAATTTTCCTATCAAAGTGGCTATACAGTTTAATAAAGATGTAAAGAAACAGAAATGAAAGTGTAAGGGACAGGAAGAGCTGTGTTTGGATCAGAGACAGGGCTCTAGGAGAGCTGGGATATTCTGGAAAGGATGGGATGGAGGTGAGTGGGGAGCTGAACAGCACCATTCCAGGTTGGCTCCAGGCTACATGGAAAATTACGTGGCAGAAACAGTTGCTAGAAATGACTCATCAGGTGAGAACATGGAGGAAGTGTGTCCCTAACAGGACTCTTCGTGATTCTTCCATGAATTTTGGTGTTGGTCTGATGCAGCCTGGGGTCATCTGCTGCCCTTTGCAAGCCAAGGTACTAAGAGGAGGTACCCTTCAGGCAATGCCTCTTGCTTGTACGAGCGAATGTTCCCATCCAGACCCATCATGCAGGATCACTGTCTGCAGGTCTCTGGGGCTTTCCTGGGGTTACCCAACCCATGTTCTCCCTCTGAACTTCCTCTCCTCTCACCAACTCCCAAAATCTGGGCACATCCTTGGCAAGAAAACCACAGCTGAGGAAATGAGTGCTTTGAACTGTGGGAGGACTGGCACAGATTTGCTGATATCCCCAGACAATTGACAGTGTCTGTTGTTATGAGGCTTTTCATCATTTCCAAGTCTAAACTGCAGAAAAGTACTGAGGACAGGTCTCCCGGTTGGCAAGGTTTGTTCAGGCTGCAGCTGGCTGTCATTCTCTTTACCAAGGGTGCCCAAGAGTTCTCTCCTCAGAGATGTTCTCCAGGGAGATAAAGTGGTTAATCTGCATTAATTATTAATCTTCATAGATCAGGAACATTTACTCTTTTTTTGTCTGAGAAGCCTTCCTGAGTCAATCATGACAGAAAATAGAGTTAGCCTCTATAAAGAACTGAGACACCAAAATAACTCACATAGCGTTTTTACCATTTCCTGGAAGTAGTATTAGTTAACTCCCTCTGGGACCTTGCTTTACAGATGGTTATCCAGGACTAAAAGCATCATGCTAGAGCTTTTGTGGCCAAGTCACTGTGTCAAACAAAACCAAGTAGTTTTTATGATGGTCTGGTCCACTAAGGGTTGGGCAGACTGTCACGGACACCACATCCGTCATAGGATACACCAATAATTCATCTTCCCTAGAGGATAAATGTGGTGGCCAGGCTAAGCAGAAGACAAGTTGAGTAAGGCTTCCTACTCAACTCAGCAGCAACAAGCAATTTATTTGCAGGTACATGAGCTGAGCTTAGTGGAAAATGGTCGATGGAGCTGAATGTCCCTATGGAGCTCAATGTCCCAAAGGAGCCAAGGCAGTTGCTCTCCAACTAGTCCCAGGTGATGCCTATGTCGTGACTGCAGGTGCCCTTCTTTGGTGAGAGACCCATGTCCCTGTCATTGCTTCTCAAAGGAAATTACCGTTTCCATGGATTGACATGTGCACTTTGCCAATAGGTGGCACCACTGGAACAGAAATGCGAAAGTCAATGCAAATTTTTCTGGAGAAGAGGATGCTGGGAATTTTCTTCTGCATGGCTATAGACTTTTCTACAAACAAGGTATTGATTAGATATTGCTATCACAGTTATAACATACTGGAATCTAGGGGCAAAATGTGGCAATACGAATCAACCCAAACTGCTTGTGATACTGCTAAACCTCTTGAATTTAGATTCACACTCACAGTAGAGTGATAAATATTTAACACAATATATTTAATAATGTGATTGGTTCTTAGCCATAATTTAGAGTTAAGTTGTTTGGATATAGTTCACACAATCATATTAAAAATCCCAATTTTTCTTGAATGAAAGAAGTAATCAGTTTTCCAGAGGAATCTCTGTAATTTGTAGAGTCTCTGGATATTCAGCTGAGACATTTCTGGTCCCACTCAGGAGGGAATTAACCTCCTTCTTCCAATAACTTCAGACAGAGCAGTGACGAGAACAAAAATGTGAGCCAGATCCTGCACCCACTTGCACTGATTTTAGGAAATTACTGCTTTATTTCATGACACGGTCACACCAGCATGTTCCAGCCCTCTTCTGTGAAACTGGGGCCTCTACAATGTTTTGAAACTTAAGGGAAAGATTGTGTGAAAAAGCCCCAAACAAATTGCACCGTTTACTCCATCCACCATGGGCAGACTGTGATCCTTCCTGGATATTAACATTTGGATTATTCCATCCATTTTATACAGTTTAAAAACAGTAACCTTGTTTCCTAGTGTTCTAAAGATGATGAATATTATCTTTCACATCCCTTTGCTTATCAGTCATGTGTTTATGTACCAAGCATCTGGCTACATTTTTATTTATATTACAGGATACTGAACCAAAAAAGAAAAACCCTCAACAACCTCCAAGGAAATCAAAACATATTTGGGCCAAACCAAAGTGAAATGCTAATTTTTCCCTATGAACCACTGCCATAGCAAAATATTTACTGTTCATGATTATGCAGGCTTCTCATGGTAAGTTTTTAGTGTGAGATTTATGGACGTGTTTGCATTTATAATATGTCAAAAGTTCTTCAAATCACGACAATAGTCAGTTAAGGAATAATTTAGTGGTGAGATATGAAAAAAACAAAATGTAAACCTAAGAGCTTTGGTGCAGGAGTTCAAGTCTTGTAAAGCCAAAATGAATGTCATTGATTCTTTCTTGTATTGCCCATTACTGCTGCCAATGTTTATGTTCCATGCTGCAGTCTAGATGGAAGAGTTGCATGTTTTTAGTTAAGGTAGCTGAGAATGCTATAAATTGTGTGCAAAACTTCATTACAAGTGGACCTTGAATGTCTGCAGCTTTTGTCTGTGAAGGTGAAGGAGGAAATACTGTTTGCCATTTCATGGTGAAGGTGATATCCTCCTGGAGCTGACATGGAGGTGTTGCGAAAGACAGCCCAGACCTCATGCTAAACAAGCCAAGATGTTTGGTCCTGGACTGGGCAGAGGTCAGTTGCTGGCAATGTTCCTGAGTTTTGCTCTCTCCTGGTTGCAGGTTTCAGCCACACTCTTTTGTTTATCAGGACCCTGTCCAACCATGGATGGAAACCAGGATGCACTGATGGTGCAATCCTTCACTCTGGCACTTTGCAGTTGTGCAAAACCCATCCCCTCCTGATCACTGCTGGATTTTAGCCCTGAGTTTGAAAGACTTTTCTAAAAGAAACCCTGAGATTTCAACCCATGTTCACAAACCTCCTTTCCTTTCAGCAGATTGTTCTCTCCTGCACCCCAGAATGGTCTTCCCTTCCTGCAGCACTGAGATATGCTGTGCTTCCCTCTGATGGACACCCATCCCATTCTGCTGACAGCAAACAAGCTCTTCCCCAGCACTGGTAGGCGTTTTGTGAGAGAAAGCCCTCTGATTAAAATGTTATCAGGAAAACAAACCACATAATCATCTTCTGCAAAAGCTGGTCCATCACAGGCAGAAAATATAGAGGATCTCTTGAAACATAACACAGCACCCTGAGAATGAGTGTGTGAATGTCTGGAGAGGGGGCATTAGGGAAGAGCGGGTGTGGGGTTGGGCACAAACATTTGTAATCAGGTACTCATCAGGCTTCAGGTCTAGCTCCATTTTCTGCTCAGTGTTTAACAAATCAAGGAAGAAATGCCCCTGCCTGGGGTCAGAGATAAATCTTCTACCCTGGACAAAGGGTAGATCTCCTTGTCAGTGCACTGATTTATTGTGACCTTATAGTCAGACTCTCTGACTTCATGTGGCCCTAGCTGATTTGTTCCTCTCAATACTCTCTGCTCAGTAACGGGGACCACTGTGGGCTCATTGCCATCTCTATGGGGACAAAGTTTGGGTGGCTGTATCTCTGCATGTGTCAGTGCTGCAGGTGGCTCAGCTAGGATGTCTTTGGTGGTGAAAGGGTTTGCTGTGCCTGAGAGTTTGGTCCCCAAGCCAGATGCCTCCTCTAAAGCCATAACAGACATGAAAAGAGCTGGAAACATTGAACAGGTCTTAGACAGGACCATGGGGTAGACACAGACTAAACCTACAGGTAAGAGGGCTGAGTGAGAATCATCCTTTGATTTTCCTTCCACTGCTGGTTTGTGCAGGCACAGGCTGCAGAGAAGCAAGTGCACCTTGACTTGCCAATAGTGAAGAAGCAAAACCCCATCTGTTGGTCATCCCAGCCATTTATCCCTGCAGGTAAAAGCTAATTTCCTGATTGAATTTAGGCTTAGCCTCCATTCACTGGCCTTTCAGCCTTGCCCTATTCTCTAAAAGGAAGGTGCCCAGAGCCCCTCAAGACAAGACCTCTCACTTTTCTTTCTGATACACTGAAAAGGTTATATTCCCCAGGCATTTCCCCATCAGCTATTGTCCTCCAAACTTTGAGCCACTGCGATGCCTTTGTTCCCTCTGCAGCTGAAACCCCTAGCCTGGAGCTGGATATTGTCCTGTTCATGCCCAAGGCCAAACATTGGGATAAATCACCTCCTTGGACATCACTGACACTCCCAAGCTCTCCACTGGCACTTTCTTTTGCTGCTAGGCTCTTCAGGGCTAATCCAAAAAGGGGTACCAAGGTTTCAGGGGCAAATACTGAAGGGAGACTTTCTTTTCCCTCAATGGGTATCTAAAGGAGTTCAGACACTGACCTCTCCACATGCTGCTTTCTCAGCTCAGTATCATGAGGGAATTGGTGGGTGTGCAGTCAGATGTGGCACAAGTTTCTACTGCTGCCACTAAAAGTCTGCATCTTCTTAAACTGGCACAGCTTTTCTGCAACATGCATAAATCGCCTAGTACCTAAGCTACCTAAAATGTATTTCAGAGTGCTTGGCACAGCAGAGCCCTGATCTCTATTGGAACTGCTATTGGGGAGAATCGTGAGAATATACAATATTGTATCATATCATATCATATCATATCATATCATATCATATCATTTAGAGTTAAGTTGTTGTTTGGATATAATTCCATATATGGATTTATATTATATTATATTATTAGTATGTTTATTTTTTTAGGCACCCTCCCCCCCCCCCCCAACAAAACCAAAACCATGGGGAATGGTATTTATCTGTATTTTACATAGCCCTTTTAAAGCACAGATCTTGGAAAGGCAAATTCACATTTCATGCAAAACCTGTCCGAAGCATGTTGCTTTGTGCAGAAACCTCCAAACCCAGCACTGCCCTGTCCCTTTCTTCTTTACAAACATACAAAGAGATAATAAAATAGCTAAGAAGCAAGAGCGGTAAAATTTCGTGCCCTGAGGGGGAAAATGGCATATATTGCCTTGAGCCTTTAGCTGAGGCCAAAATATACAGGGAGAGACTTGGGAACTATTTTCTTTCCTCGTGCAATATTTTACCTCTATTGCCCTCAGAACCAGTCAATATTTGTATAATATATATATAAAAATAACCTTAGATAGATGGATAAAAACCAAGTAAAATTCACCTCAGAAAGTCTTTTATTCCAACTGGAAAATTGCCCTGCAAATGTACTCAACACAATACCCACTACTTCACTTGAAAGTGACAGTTGCAGCTGTTAACGCCGCTACATTATCTCATCTTAGGAGACAAATTTCAGGCTATATTTCACTGTAGCCTGGTAATGTATATATGCGCTAAAGACTGCTCTAGCTAGATCTGTCTTGCTGTATAGATTTCAGATACGGATGTATACTTCCCAGGGTTTTCCCCTTCCCCCCTGTTAGTTAGGGAGTGCAGGTGGTTAATAAAACACCACAGTGTTTCTGTCATCATGCCGATTTTGGCAGAGGGACAAGAAGCAGAAGGACAAGAGTCCACCAGCATCCTGTTTTGGATGCATGCTTACAAAGATGGAGGAGGGAGGAAGGTCAGCTTCTTGGTGCCTGGAAGCCATGCTTTGCAGCGTTCGCCTATGTTCAGTCGTACCATGGGCACAGAGGTGAGGGAGAAGGTGACAGAAATTTGCTCACGCCCCCTTTCCCATGCCCTAAGCTTGATGGCTGACTGCTCCAGCTCATGCATGGCTCCTGGTGGGATTTCCAGAGCTGTTTCTCCTTGCTAACCCCACATCCTTTTGCAGATATGAACTGAGGGTTATTCTGAGGAATTCTGGGGTTATCAGGAAGAAGAATATGCAAGTAGGGGGGAAAAAAAACATCTATTAGGATTTGAAATAGTCTCATGAGTCTCTCCATTATTTGAAACACCTAGGATCACTTGACAAAACCCTAGAGAATATACAGAGAGCTAGACAGGGACCTTTGATGGATTTTTTAAACTATCTAATGCGCCTTTTCCAACTCTATCTACTAAAAAATGACTAATCGTTTGCTGTTCTTCATTACTATGATTATAAAAGTGTCCTGAAAACGCCCTGCACTCCTGCATGCGAGATGCTGTCTATTATCCCCAGCTGAGCATGGGCTGCTGCTTTTTGCCATTAATTTTCAAGGCAAACATCTGTGCCATGCACTGCAATGCCCGTACAGCATCTTATCCAAGGAGAGTCGGTGTTTCTGCACGTGGTAATGCCAGCACTGGGTAATGCTGAACCCCTCCATGGGGAGCTGAGGGGGAAACCTGTGGTTAGCATCACTTCCCAGCTCCAAGGCAATTGTCTTGGAGGAGCTCTGGAAGCTTTCCGTGCTGCAGCTGGGTCAATAACTCTCTCCCGTGGATCTGGGCTAACATGGGTAACAAAGGCTGGCTGGCTCTGGCCAGGAACTCCCTTCTTTACACAAATATAGAGTTTACTCCCATGATTTTTTAAAGGTTTTGGGAAGGGGTGCAGTGGAAAGATGTCTTTCTTGCTAGAGGGAAGTGCCTCATCTTAATGAGTTTTCAACCCATGACTACAGCATGTGCCCACCAACATGGGTTTGTAGTGCCAGAAGTCACCATCACCTGGAGATGGAGAAGACCAGTAATTATTGAGGAGCTGCAAAACCCCTGTGAGAGCCCAGGGCAGCTCCCACAGAGGGGATGAACTAAGGAAGGCCAAAGCTGGTGGGAAATTGTAGTCACACACCTTCTGCTCAATGAGGTGAACAGGGGAAAAGTTTACGGGCGGCTCTGAGAGAAGTTGAAGAGAGAAAAAAACCCAAGGAGGCATTTTTATCTGGCTAATTTTCTTCCCCCGAATTAGTTGTTTGAATGGAGAAACCTGCTGGAGCAAGAAGTGAGAAAAGCCTTGGACAGAGTGGCTGTGCTTCCCAGGCCCTGAAATTTAAGATCTTTATAAATGATCTGTTAAAACTATAGTGACGATAAGCTTATGAATCATGATCTATATTAATCAGGGCTGCTGATACGGAAAGATTAATTGAAACGTGCAGTTCTACACAAATGATAAAGTGGTAACAATTTAATATCAGACAAGGAGAGTGAAGAAATTACACTCCAAGCTTCATGCATCATTACTATGGATATTAATATTTTACACAGCGCAACAGCATCGGGAATCATAATGAAAATCCATAACTAGTGCACAGACATGATTAAATACAACAGTCTTTAGGTGCTGTTTGGTGACGGGGGCTTAGCCATATTTCACTCCTGCTGCCGGTGATTCGAGTGATAGAGTCTAGACGTGGGTGATTAAAAAGTGTTCCTCCTAAAGGCTGTTAACCTTTTACTACTGAAATGAATTTCTTTGATTTTTAAATTATGCCGCTCACTCTGTGTTGGCTTTTTTTTCTCTCCAAATCAAAACCTTGTCCAGAATATCAATAGAGTGGGTTCCCCAGGTAGTTGACAAAGCAGAAGTAAAGCACCATGAAGCAGACATGGAGGGGTATTTAAGAGTGGGAAGGAGAACGGGGGATAAAGGGGGGGAGAAAACAGGTTAAAAAAACAGGTTTTCAGTGCTCGTCATTATAGCAGTGCATATATTAGATGCAATACCCAGTGCTGCGGTGGGCCATAAAGGTTTTATCCGCGGGAGTGTGGAATGGGCGCATTACTCACAAGTGGCAACAGTGCCAGTGAGTTATGCACCTCATTTCCAACCCACACCAATAAAAACTTTATGCTGCACCATGCCGTGACGTCTTTGCTCGATGTGGGATTCATCAGCTATAATGGTGGCTGGATCAGGCCCTTGAGTGAAGTGCAGCATGCGGAGGAATGTGAGCCCTGACTCAGCACTGCAAAAAACACCCTTTTTTGAGAAAACACTTGGGCACCTATTTAAATCCCCAAGCTCAGAGCTTGAAGAAATGACATCTTTGCTACCTGCCCTTTCTGGAGAGGTGAAAAGGGTCCAAGCCAGCCTGTGTGTTGTTTCAGCCGCTAAAAATGTGGCAGATTTTTAAGTCCAATCGCTCATGGTCTTTCCATCTTGGACTACACTGGTGATGGTTAGAGATGTCCCATCCACAGTGTCAGAAAGAGCATGCTCCTTGCTCTGCAGCTGTGTGGGATGCCAGTGCCTGAAACGCTGCAGTTTCCATGGCTGTTGGTGCTGGGAAGGGACCTGGAGAGAGAACCCAACATGTGGAAGAGGGTTTGGAGATGCTATGTTACTTAATCTGGTTTAGGCGGAATCTGTCTAAAATCAGCTGTAAATCTGTCTTATGGCAGACCACGAGACTTGTAACAGTGCCATAAAATCTAAGTGCACACAAATTGCCAGCTTGTACCACTGAAAGTTTGACTTCTTATGGGTAGAATAGCAGTGATCAGCTAGCAGCGATCACACCATAATCCAATGAACATCTGATACCTATTAAGTCAAAATATATCCTTGTACTTTGTAGAAACAAAATGTTTTGCATTCCCTACAGATCTTGCTTGAGTGCTGGTAGCTCCAGTCTCAGATACTGTGTCAAAGCCTAGAGGTCACAGCCCTCAAACCTTGGATGTTGTTTAGCCCATTTCTTAAAGCTCTGCTGCTGGCTGTGAGTGACTCACTGATATTATGCATGTTAAAACAAACAAACAAAGAAACAAAGCCCAAACAAATGAAAAAAAGAAAAAAGGAAAAAAGAAAAAAATAGGAAAAAGAAGGAAAAAAAAAAGGAACTTTCTAGCTTTCATAGCTGGGGAAAAACCTATCCAGCTCTCCAACTGTGGTATAGACTTTTGTGGGTCCAGTGCTGCCTGTGCTGTGGTAACTTAGAGCCCCAAAGCTGTGTTTTTTTAGGAGACAGGAGAAACTAGAAGAAGTTAGGATTTCCCAGTGAGTGGAAAACTCTCTTCTTGGTAAAAAAAAAAACAAAAAAGCACTTGTGAGTATGGCCAGAATTTGAAAGTCCTTTCCTCCGTGGCTTTCATGACAAACAACACAGTCACTCTGGAAGAGTGCAAACATCTAGAACCAAGTAGGACAATAATCTATGGGAAACATGCAGGCATGAATCAAAGGTTTCCGGCTATACTTAATCTCTGTTGTAATGTCTTGAAAGAGAAATGGAAAAGTCTGGGATGTAGAAAAACTTTCGTTGGCCAAGGTCTTGGGTTTTAACATTCATTTGTTGATAAATTTCAGTAGACAGTGCCCAAGACATGCACGTGCACCTGAAGCAACTGCGAAGAGTGTGTCACACCATAGGATCCATAAATAATGTGGGTACAGAGTTCTTTCCCGAAGCAGAAGGACAGCAGGAGATGCTTTGCTTTATTGTGGTCAAATACCAAGATGATGGGCGTAGCACATGTCCCAGGCTAGAGGACATAGGACAGCAGGCAAAGCATGGCATGGGGGTAAGGGTAGTGGGGAGGATTATAAAGCTTTGGTACTTCCCTTGTCACTTGAATGAGGGATCCTTTGGATGCACCTCATTTGTCCCTCTCCTTCCAGAGGTTTGAAAACACGAGGCTAAAAGATCAGCTCATAATCAGTGACATTAATTAACAGATGAATGGCAAGAGAGGCATGAGTATTGCCTCACAAGTGAAAAGTAAATCCCAGCCAAGGATAAAAATGACAAAACTGTAGTAATTTCTACTCCGTTACCCTTGAGATTTGGCTCCAGATTCAAAGGATAGGCAGGCAAAGAGGGAGGCTGGGAGGAGGCGGGTTGGGGGGGGAGGAGTTGGCTCGTATTCTGCTGTGACCCAATTCCATACAAAGCATCCTGTAACAAAACACGTCTCTATCTACAAAGTACAAGTAATCTTTGTTTTCAGTACAATACTTATCTGCATTTAGACCGACGATGGCAGCGCTTGGCTTATTTTCATGGATCCAGTTATCCTTTTTATCCCTTTGAGCATGTGTGTCTGTCTGTGTCTCCTCCTCTCCATCCTTGCTGTCTCTTGTGCCTGTGCCAATAGAGCAGTACTAATAGGGTGCTGTTAGACATCAGCAGAGGTAGAAATACTGAAGGTCAGTGCCAATCAGGGGCTTTCAGGCTGCCAAATTGTTTGGTGCTTTGGAAAAGTGAGAGCTTGGGATCTAGTGTTTACAGCACATAACCACATCCTGAGAAGCCCTTGGGTGCCACCAGAGAAAGGGAAATGTTAGTACATGGGGCACCAGTCTTTGATTTGGGAAGTGCTTGTGCTGCCAGAGCTGCTGCCAGTCTGCTGTCTGAGCCTCTGCATCACCTCCAAGCCTTTACACATCCATCACTGCTGGCAGCTTTTGGCAGTGGACAGCTTCTACTGTTTGTCTCAACTACCTCCCAGCAAGGTAGCCTTGTCGTGGTAGGGATATCTCCAGGCACTACTGTAGAGCAAAGACCATACTGAAAAGTGTGTGAGTCCAGTGCCCCAGACCTCTAGAACCAGAGTCACAGAGAGTAGTCTGACCCCAAATCTGACTGTTCAAGTCATGCTGGCTTCTCCAGTTCTGCCAAATGGTGACAGTAAGTCAGTAAATCCTGTCATGGTTTCCCTGTGCTTCCAGTCATGCAGCAGGTCATACCTGGAGTGTTCTCATCTCTTAAACCGGTATGAGTGAGAGAAGAGTTTTTTCTTTTCAGGTCACAAAAGAAATGGCTTTCCCACCTAGAAGATACACCATAATTCAAGAAACCAGGGGGCTAACAGCCTTCATGCATGTAGCAAAGAGGAGTCATTTCCCACCAGAGAACCAGCAGCAGGAAGTTCCCTGGTTTTCCCTGGTTTTGGTAGTACCACAAGTGAGACTGGAGAAATGTAAAACTCTCTCAAAGCTTTAAAAAGCTGTGAATCATGGCAAAACTATGTGAATGCTTGAATGCAGAGAAGGGACCAAGATGTGGAAAGTAGCTGTGTCCTGCCCCAGGTAACCCAGTAGCGCAGCAGAAATCAGCTGTTCAGGGGGAGTTTCATGGGCAACCAGAAGTGACACCAACAAGGCTTGAAACTGTAACCTATGACAGAGGATTGGAGGGTGTACAACAGTTTAATCCAAAGTATATGCTGATCTAAGGACTTTAGAGATATCTAGGTGGCTGTCTGAAAGCTGGCCCAGGTCTGTAATATTGACTCCCCTTTATTCTTTAAATCCTGGCCTTGATTTTAATCCTTATCCCCTGCTTTCTTGCTTTAATATTTTCTATGTTCAGCTGCTACTGAATTCCAGTTTTGTTTCTTACATTTAATCCTTGGTTTTCATCTGAATCCGGCCCTAGAGAGTATCTATATGTTTAATAAGAATAAAACCAAATACATAATGTAATACATGTAATTCTATAATAATCATGTGTTTTACAGGCAGTTGACAAATTTGCTCAGCTGGAAGCAAATATACTCACCTCCCTCCATCCCTGCCGACAATCGCCTCTGTTTATTTGGTAATCAGTGTGACCTCCTCCCCAGAGAGCTACCTGAATTGGTGCTGATAGGCAGATGACTCCCTTGTTCTAGTTTTCCAATGTACTAATGTATTTCCACCTGGTCATTCTTCATCCCTAGATATCCCTTGGAATGACTGCCAGCTTTTGGAAAAGGATCTCTAGGCTCTTCTTTGCTTACTTTGCCCCATCATAGAAATAACAACATTTTTAAACCTCTGCTCATGCCTGGATAGGCACAGAAGTGCTGTATGGAGTTAAGGTTGAACTTGATTTTCAGCTTAAAGTTCTTCTTTACAAAGGAATATGCTTAGTGGAAATAGACTGGTATTTTCAGTGCATTGTGGTGGTGCAGTGTGGGATTTCTGGTCATATTTCAGGGTCATCTAATGAAGCATTCCTTCAGACAGTCCTGGAAAAATCAACTATTCATATTCACACTGAATCTTTACTGTTATTATTTTTCATACATAAACCTCACACACAAAACACGTGTTTTTCTCTGCGTCAGGGATCAGCTGGAATGTGAATCTCCTTGCAGGGAGAAATATGGGAAGATACTGGGCTTACCACTAGAAATCTGGGTCTTCAACATTTGTTGAAAGCTTACAACCTCCCATTCAGCAGCATCTGAAGGCTTTGGGTAGAAGTGGTCTTCTGGCAGTGAATTTTGCTGGGCCTCATTTGGGCACTTCAAGCCTGCTGCTGCTGTTTCTGGTATCAGGGTGATCTTTCAATTTTGCAGTCTTAATGGACATTACAACTGATGACATTCTCTCTTTTAGGTAAAACTCATGCTCTTAAAGGCTGTGTTTTATCTTGGGTATACATATTTTTCACTTTACAGCATGGTTCTCAAAATAAAAACATTTCTGGCTGTGAGCTGGGTGGACAGAACTGGGGAAACATTCATGGGCAAATAATTCAACCTGGGTGTCAGGTAAACAGTAAGCAAAAAAAGTTGACAATGCATCCTTTATAATCCATTAAATCACACGAAATAGCAAAGCAGAGCTGATTCTGGTGGGCAAAAGGTGAAGAAATTAATTAAAATGCTCAACAGATGCAAAAGAGCTGAAAGAAGAATTCAGATGAGGAAAGTTTACATGAAAGTTGCAAGGGCAGGAACTTTTTTTTAGTTTAAATCTTTGATTTTCATGTATTTTGACTTGTGACAAAAAAAACACTGGAAACACATTTCAGTCACCTGTAACTGAGAGAGGAGCCTGAGTCGGGGCTGTGAGGTGACCAGAAGATAACAGGGAAGAAGGAGAAGGGTGAGAGGAGACCTTGCCCAGATGTGGCTCTGAGGAGCCAGGCTGAATGGCAGCAGACCCCATGCTCAGCACAGGGCAGGCAGAAAGGTGGCTGTAGACCAAGAAAACATGATCCTGCAGGAAAAGCTTACCTGGAAACGAAACAGGTGGGATGAGGAGAACAATAAGGTCATTCCTCCTGTTCATTTCTTCTCTGGATAGTCTTCTGCTAGCTGAGCGGTTGCTGAAAAGATAAAGGCAATAAATTGCTCTTCATGTCTGCTGGGAATAGGAAGAGAAGTAACAGTCCTAAACTGCAGCATGGAAGATTTAAGTCGGATGCTCAGAAAAACACGTTGGTGCTCAGGATAGAGAAGCACTGGAATAAATTTCCTGTGGAGGTGGCCACTATGGGATGTTTTTAGGAAAGGGTTAGGTGAACATTTCTCAAGGATGCTTTAGATCTGCATGATCCTGTCCTAGGCAAGAGAAAGGGATTAAGTAGTATCTGATGTCCCTCCCAGCCCCGAGTCTGCACCTCCAAAGCCTTTTGTTCTGACATCGGAGCAAGCCCTGGTCAGACAGAGCCATGGCAGGAGCTGGTGGCAGAGGGGGCCTTTCAGTTCCCTGAGAAAAGGGGAAATGCAAAGGCTACTCAAGTGGAACAGAAAACCACCAGACACAGCCTTGTGCTGTGTTTTCCCAGGGCCTCCAGAAAGACAGACAGACAATGGCCACCAAGACCAAGATTGAGGCCACCAGGACTGCTCACCCATCTGCTGTGGAGATGACTTCCTGTAGTTGCTACTCTTCACTAGAAGAAAGCATCAAGAAGATGCCTGTGAACGAAGAAAGGAATTTCCAAAGGCCAGAGCCCTCTTCCATCCATAGATTTCACCACCAAAAAAAACCCCCAGGAAAGAGCCTGAGCTGTGCTCCACTCAAACCCAGTGGTGGATTTCATTTCTCTGCCTCCGGTAAGTTGCTCAGACATGTTTCAATGCAGGGACAAAGAGCTGTGACTACAGCTTCTAAAAATTCAGGAGGTATTTAGCTATTGAATGGTGCCAAGCTTTAGCATCTGTGTGCATGAGAGGGACCGAGGCATGCAAGAAGTTCTGTGTCGCCTTTCCACACCACACTGGGGTTAGCGGATTGGGACTTTTAGCAGTGCGTTGGGATGCTGGGAATAAAAGAGATGGACCACTTTTCCAAGGGGACAGAGAAAAAGAGAGAGAGGGAGGCAGGGAAAGGAGGGGCCGGGGAGAAAATGGGAGAGAGAAAGAGAGAGAGTGCAGGGAGGAGGGGAAATGAAAGGATATTATTTTTTTTGTATCTGTCATTTCCTTGCTATCTCCCATATGACTTCTTAATCCATCAGAATGCTGGGAAGATAATGTTTTGGGCGAAATAACATGAGAGAGAGGATAGACTCCCAAGGACCAATATCTTTATTGCTCGGAGGATAAACGGATTATGTCAGCCATTTTCTGTTGCTGACAGCTTTTCTTATTAACCGATTTTATTTTTTAATCTTCCAGGGAAGAAATATGGTTTTATGTCACAATAAAACGCCGGTCACATCTAATTCTGCCCTCAAACAAACAGATTTCTGAAAGCCTTGCAGAGAAATTTGAAATAACTTTAAAGAGGGGGTTTTTGGATAAAGTCTTTATCCAGAGGCTTGTTCAACCGCAGTGTAAAAGGTTTAGAGGGAGTGAGAGAGGGAGTGAGAGAGAGAGAGGAAGGGAGGGAGAGGGAGAGAAAAGTCCCTCACAGTTGTTTTTTGCTGGTTGATCCCTATTAAAAGAAACTCTTCATTGTGGTGTACTCAAGGAAATACAGCTCAGACGAAAGAGTCACATGAATGTTAACAAATATGGCTATTTGTGTGGCTTACGCGCTGCGCTGGGCTTAGAGATGTTGTGCGTGACACTCAGAGAATGAAGGAAGCAATCATTAGCATCCCAGCAACCTGCTTAGCCGCCCGCTTTCATACTCCCCCTTTTGATCTGACACTTTTTTCCCCTCAGTTTTGCTGGGATTACCGCGGAAGATGCTAATAAAGTATCATACACATTGTAGGCAGAGCGATAAGAAAGTCTGCTCTGCTGAAACTTCAGAGTTGCAAGCCAAGCAGCCTTTGTACTTGTTGCTGGGTTTCCTGTGCACACCTGAAAATTGGGGGGGGGGTGTGTGTGTGTGCTTAATCCCCTTTTACCTCCCTCCGCCCCAGAAAAAAATACCCTCTGATGATGATCCTGCATAGTTCATGTTCATCTCCTAAGGGATTTAGAGCAGGCTCCATGAAGCTGATCATATCCCAGTTGCTCATGGACAATTTCTCTTCTCCATTGACTAAGGGAAATGGAGGGGAGCGAAGCCTCATGCCCAAATTTACTTCCATTCCCCAGAGATGGGCTGCTGCTCTGCCTTTCCCTGCTTTCTTTTTTTTTTTTTTTTTTTTAGGAAACAAACAGACCTTCTGCTCCTTGGAAATACTGGGTTCACACAGCAAAGTTTTTTAGTAGTCTTAATGTACACTGAAGAAATGAACTTGTCTGTCTCTCAGAACCTTGTTTTGGGCACACTGCTAATCCTAAAACACCAGCTACCATCACAAGAGGAGTGCTCACAAGGAACTAAAACTCGGCAGTATCTCTTCTTGTCCTGTTATCGATTTTTGGGTTATTTTTGACTGTAAGTTCCCTCTGTGTTGGGTCCTATACAAAGAAGTCTTGGCAGGCTTGCCCCCTTCTAAAGAGCTTACAGCCCAAACAAAAACCAAAGGCATTAATAGCTTTTGTTTTCATATTGACATGCCGAGGCACCAAAAAATAAATGCCCTGCCGTCACTAGCAGGGATTTTTCCAGCTCAGGGGTGCCAGCATGTTGTAAGGGAATGGTGCACCTTGTGCTAGCAGATCATTGTGCATAGGTGACCCGTGCCAGATTTGCAGGCTCACCACTGCTGCCCCAAAAGGAATCACTAGCCATGGTTCAGCTGGCCGCTGGCACAGATTTGCTGGCATCATCTCCTGTGTGCTGGCTGCATCCCCAGCGTCCTCACCCTGCATCTAATCTGCAAGCCCAACCTCCCTCTCTGTCCAAAATACTGGTTGATCAAACCCAAGAAAGCAGCAAAGCGGAGTGAGTGCTTTGCCCAAACAGCCAGCACTGCAGAGCTTCTGAACTCCATCCTCAGGACCTGTTGGGTGATGAGGATAAGACCAGCCACAGTGCAGACCATGTTGCTCAAAAGACATGAAGCCAAAGCTGCCTGTTCTGGCCTATGACCTTCTGAAGGTAGATGTAATATCTCACTCTGTGGTCTCTTCTCTGAAGTGAATGTATGATTAAGCACTTTAGTAATTAGTGAAACCCATCAACATTTAGGCTGATGAGGAAGCCAAGATGAGGATTCACATCATGGATGTCAGGAGCTGGTCCCCACAGACCTATCTTTCTGTGTGTTACCTTACTTCCTGCTGTGGGTACAGGGTCAGCTCTGTCCCAGTGCTGCAAATGGGTCAGCCAGCTCAGCTTCTTGCTGCGGATGTCACTTTCCCTTGACCTGTAGAGGGTTCATTTTCCTCTCTTGGATTTTAGGATGGGTTATCCCTAAGAGAAGTGGAAGTTGAACCTGTCCCTAGAAAATGATGTATTTTTTTTCTGTTCCATAGGTGCAGAGCAGACAGCACAAAAAATGTGTTTTTTCAGGGGTGATGAGCTGAAATCCATCTCTCCTTTCCCTGCTGTTTTTATTCTGAATACCTCCAGCATAGCTGCTCTTCTCTCCAAATTAATCCATTCCATCCTCCATCCTCACTTCTGATTAGAGCCATGAGTAACATATAATATTCTTATCACCTATCTCCAACCCTCCTAATGCTGCTATAGCATTTCAAGAAGAAAACCACTCCTGCAAACAAAGTGGCGTGTATCTGACGTGTATCAAGGCATTACCAGCCTGGAGATAGGTGCAATCCATGCCATGCTGTCTGCAGTGCCCCGACTTTCACAGCATCTCAGAGAAGATAAAGTCACCCCAAGGGTCCTCAAGTGGAAAGTGCAGCCAGTGCCTAACTAGGTCATCAGCAATGTGGTGGTGGATCTGGCAGGATTGGTGGGCAGATGCGCTCCTGAGATCCTACATCCTCATGGCCTTATGTGAGACAGCGTCACCCAGTGACACAGGCTTTGCTGACAGAAAAACACAACCTCTTACAAAAGATGCATTTTTTTATTAGTATAAATTGGCATTTACCAAAGAAAACTGCTTTCCCCCCTGAATAAGATTTATCTTCCTAACAGGAAAATGTTGGCAGGCAGGGTTGGGAGGATTAAGGATGATTTGGTGCCTCATTTTTCTGGGGTAAGAGGAGAGGAGAAAGAAACCTGAGGGAAGAAGCATGGAAGGCTTTACTTACCATACATTTAATTTAGGAGTTGACTGCTGCTGTTTCTAAACCTTGCAATTTTCCCTGAACTGACCCTCACCATCAATGGGCAAGGCCAAGTCTCAGCTTAATTGAACTTCTATCACAGAGAGATAGGATTAGATCTTTAATATTTTAAATACATTAAAAATATATATACCTGAAGCATGGCATCCAGAAACAAATCTATCCCTACTCTGATGAATTATCCTCAAAGAAAATAATCTTTCTTGGTGTTTTCTCTCCCCGCAGGCAGCTGGTTGACCTACCAAAATCTGTCAAACTGAAACATGCTAAACTACTGCCCAACTTTTACCTCCCATGGCATTTTCACAGGGAAGATGAGGATTGCCAGGCTGGAAAGGCCACATTGGCACCCAGGGTGGTACAAATAGCCTATGTAGTGCACAGAGCCTCTCTCCTCTTGATCCAAAAACATTAAGTCACTTGAGCTTTTAATTTTCTTCTCTTCCTACAATTTTGCTGGGAAATGTGTTTAAATAGTTTCATGGTTCACCGTCCTCAGGGGCACACACAGTACATCCATTTTAAATGCAGAAATTTATTTGTCTTACAGTGTCATGAGTGTTTATATGAGTAATATGAGTATCCCAATTTTCTGTTGCTCATGCATTTTCAAATAGTTTAATATTTACTGCACCAAAATCCTCCCCCTGCAGTTAATGAAGACTACAACATTATTAATTACAGTTTACACAATTGGGTAGTCTGAAGTCTTAATGTTTAAATTGCTTTTATAACTTGCCTCTCCCACCCCAAAACTCCAGATGCCCCCCAGCTACAATCAATAACAAAGAGAAAATGCCCATTCCAACCAGAGCTCAACCCAAGCTCCAGAACCTGAACACACAACAGGATGAAGAATGGTGTCTCTGTCTCTGCCCATGGAAGGGGTGGAACTAGATGATCTTTCAGATCCCTTCTGACCCAAACCATCTGATGATCTTAAGGTCCTTTCCAACACTAACTATTCTATGATTCTGTGATGATTCTATGATTTCGAAGAGAGAAATCCTTTTATGTACCCTCCCACCCTCCCGGTGGGAGCAAGGTATTTTGCTAAAGACTTGCCTTCCGCATGAACCTGTGGGAGATGAAAAGACTTACTTCCCACCATGTATTTTTCCATGTCCTCTGCTAAGAAGTGGACAGCATCTCCTTTCCCCTCCATAGCACAGGACGCAACGGGATGGAGCCCTGAGACCAGTGCACAACCCTAGACCCAGAGATATCAAGTGCCAAAGTGAAATGAGGTGAGCTTTTTGTGTGGCTGCCCCAGGATTACAGTATTTACTGATGACCTTGGCCCCTGGCTGCAGCTTTGATGAGGCATTTGGTGCAGCCCTGCTAACAAACACCCTTCCCCAGGCTGCACCCAGTCTCTTCCCGAGACGGAAGCACAAGCCAAGCAGAAACAAATAAAGGCACATTAATCCCAGCTCCATTAGAAACACAGAAAATAAATAAATGTTGTTTTCAAATGTGGAAAAAAAAAAAAGAAAAAATCAATAGGGAAAGAAATATTATTTTTAATCTTCTAAGAGGTTTTTACAAACAACGGGGAGGGGAAAAATTGAAAGCCATGAAAAAAGACTTGCGAATGTCCTTTTAACCTTTATTTATTATCACTCAGTCCACATCAGCCCCTGACTGCAAGATAATTTGGAATTTCATTTTAATTTCAATGTATCACATAATTCAACACAGCTTTCCATGATTTTTTTTTTTTTTTTATACTGGAAACTTTAAAAATCTCTCTATAGGAAATACATCTGAAAAAAAAAAAAATCCCCACAACCCTTCCGCAGCAGTTACTTAATTTATAACATGAAAAGGGTTTGTGCTAAAATACGATAAAAATAAAATCAACAAACTTCAAAAAAGGAATATTCCTTAATAACATGCTTTAGCTTGAAGGGTGCCTGCTCCTCTGCTTTTCTTCAGCTTTGTCTGCTGCTTGCATTAGAGTGCGAGTTATTTTGAGACTGGCTTTTGGAAGCTGTGTTCTGCATGTTGTTTAGATGCATTTAATGGCATGAGACTGGCTGTATTCGTGGGGAGCTCAGGAGGAGCCTGGGGCAGACTGGTGGGTGAAGGACGTGTATCACCAGCAAGAGACAAACAGAGACAGCCTGGTGTTTCCCATAGGCATCGTGCCCCAGTCCACTGCCTGTGAGATGGGGTCCCATGGAAGACGGGGTCTCATGGAAGATGCTTTCCCTCGCCCAGATCTCATGTCATCCTCCATACTGCTTATCCAGGATCACAGCAAGGTCTGTCCTCCTTCATCTCCAAGCAGCTGGGGACTTAACTGCAAGCAGGCTGTGGGTCCCCTGGCTACTGCTTCTGTTAAGTACCATCTCCCCTCCTGCTCCAAGATTAGGGACAGCTAGGAGAGCATTGACTTCTGCATAATTGAGCATGTGCATGGCCCCAAAAGCCCTCAAAATAGGAGCTTGAGTTGAGATGGGAGAGAGAAACGTTTTGATACAAACAGTCCGCTTAATGGATATCTCAGCCTCGGGCTCATTTGTTGTCCAAGAGCTCCCTTTATTGCTCTGGGACAACAGAGCAATCAAAAATTGCACCATTTTTCTTGCAAATTGTGACTAATTTGTAAAAGAACTTCTTGGGTTCTTTCTCTTTTTACTACACTTTTATTAAAAAAAATAAATAAATAAATCCAGAGCATTAATTTACTTAATAGGACCTGATGCAGATGTTGCATTTTGCCTAGGATTTTGGCACTGGCTGTGGACAGGAATGATCTCATATATTCATGTCAGCTTCCCTCCACAGCCATGTTTATCAGGAGAATCCTTAAGTGACAGGCACAAAAGGGTTGTTTGTACTCCAAATTGCCTGCTATTACAGAGCACCAAAAGGCCCCATCTCTAGCATTAAGCCTACGTTGAAGGTGGCAGAGACTTGGCAATGAGCAGATAGACAATAAATTGTCATCTTAATAAAGCTACACTCCAGTTCTCACAGCAGCACCCAGCAGCACTCTGGAGGGTGGTGGCTATTCTAGTGCAACTGGCCATGGAAAAAGGGATTGATTAAAATGGTTGTTCCACGGTGTATCGGTACCTCGGTGCAGGGACCACTCTGCACTTCAGTGATTCCCTGCCCAGATGCATCCAGAAAACATCACCAGGAGATCCCTGGATTGCAGGTACAAGCAATGTTGTTTGTGACATGCCAGCTGGGAAGGGGAAACCCAGGTTTTGGCTGAGTTTGCTTTAGAATATGGATTGAGTAAAACCAGAAGTGCACACAGGAATTAAACATCCAATGATAACATGCTTTACTTAAAACACAACCAGCATTCACCCACTACCCTGACATTCAGGTGTGATCACCAGCCATGCTCCCTTCTCCATGCTTCTCCCTTGGTTTTGCAAGGGGCTGGAGGAGGCTCTCCATGTATCTGTCTTGGAGCCAGTGCTACCATCAAGACTACCATCTCAGAGGTAGTCAGAAGCAAGAGCTGATATCTTCATGTATCATTTCTCTCTGCATTTGCCTTGCCAACAGCAGATTTATAATCAGTGGAGTTTGAAAGCAAGAAGGTGAGCTTTTCCCAGTTGGAGAGGTATCCATCTGGGTAATCTACCCGGAAGTCTCTGGTATGTCCATTCACAGACAGAAGGATTGATTTTATGAATGCAAATGGCAGGTAAGTGCAAGGCCCCATAAAAGCTCCAGATGGCCATTGGAGTCTCCAGTTCCCTGCTGGGTGAAACAATATCTGCACCAAAGAACTGATCATTGTTGGTCCAGACCCCAGGGCCAAGTAAAAGAAACCTGCCCAGAAAGTTAGATGGTGCCCTTCACTCTCCATATGAGGACAGTTACTAATGAGGTGCCAATGTGCTAAATCTCTCTTCTCTAACACATGTTCACTTCTTTACAAGTCTCAAAAATATCCATGGGAAAGCAGACCTGGACTGCAGGTAGTATAAATGCAACTTACCTCTGAAGGAGACCTGTTCGAGCCCCATCACCCATCACCCTCAGAGAGCTGTTGAGTCTTATTTCTGCACAGTTCCAAGCCTGTTGACACATCTAAATGTAGAGAAGCAGCAATGAGACTTGGCTGAAAATGCTGATTTCTGAGATATAAACATATCTTTTTTGAATCAGCAGAGTTATCCACAGGCAAATCCCCTTTTATGTCGTCAGAAACCTATGGGAAAATGAATAGGGTTTGGAGGTATAAAATGAAATAATTTCAGTGTTCAGATACCCATGGTGCCCCCAGTGAGTGAGACAATAAAGCCCTGTAAAACTCCCCTGGAGGTTTGGGGGGTTTTAGTTGTGGTTTTTTTGTTTGTTTTGTTTTTTTACTGGTCTGTGAAATTAAAAAGAATAATTTCAGCTCAGGAGCTGTTACACTTGGGACTGATCAGCCTGCACCAACCCCAGCAGAGACAGCAATTTCATGCAATTATTATACACCACAACATGCAAGCACAAGCGGCCAGTCCAGGAGCAGAACAGCAAACTCATCATGCCCTATTTAGCAAAATGTTCACTGCCAATGTGAAATTCTGACCCTTACATTTTATTAAAAGGATTATATCTTAAAGCAAACTATTTCAGGCCCTTAGCTAGCTCCTTTCTGTGAAAACTTTCAAGACAATTTTGAGGACCATGGTGGGATCAAGAGGATCTTGATCTGCCTTTCCATCTTATTTCTTCCAGCTCTCTCCTTTTCTTCCTCTGGTGTGTCCCACCTTGTTGTGTAAGCCTCGATTTGCAGAGGAAGCATCCTTGCTTCCTCTCATCATGCTTTTAAGCAAATGCGTGAAGTTAAATATGTTGCTAAAGGGTCAGCTCTTCTACTGGGGGAAATGGATTCAAGCATGGAGGAAGCAGAAGATGTCCCCAGCAGACCATCTGCATAGCCTGGAAAGCCAGAAAAGCATCTTCAAGGCTACAGGTGCTGGAAAGGCAATTCTACCCCATTCTAGTTAATTGTAAAAATACACTGTTTCTATTGTATAAGATTGCATATGTATGTCGTAAGGAAGGGGGGGGGGGGGGGGGGGGGGCACATGTTGTGATAGATTTGATAGAACAGCTTTGTGTCAAATGAATAGGTAGGTTTATTACAGACTTCCCTTGCTCCAAGCTTCAGATGAAAGAAATCCCATAATCCCGCCCTGCTTTAATACTGGATTAATGTGGATTTGTTAATAAAATGTTAGTGAAATCGAGAATAATTTGTAATTAACTCAAACTTCTACTCCCCGCATCATTTTGCATACTTTTTAATAGAGATGAGGAGCAGTTTCTGCAGCTGCACACGCTCCAGCAGAGCGCTGTGAGCAGGAGTCCTGGTGAAAACCAAAAAGAAACCACTGCAGTTGAGCAGCTTGAGTTCATGGCAAAAGAAACTCTACCCAGACCATGCTGCAATAGCAGCCACAACTGCAGACCTGGTGAACTGACTTCTGTCAGCAAATACAATATGAACAGAAGCTACTTAGCAGGTACAGCAGATTTAGAATTGCAGCATTAATACTGCCCAGTGCTACCTCTTCAACAGCATGAATAGACCATGTACTGTGCACATGGATTGTAGACAAGATACTTTTCTGATCCAAAATCTCTGTAGGCACACAGGAATAGAGGATTTGTCCTACCAGATCAAGGTAGTAAGCCACATGTCTCCAAATCTTTCCTCTTGCAATGAACTAGATTACTAATTTGTTCAAAGATAACCATGCTGTGCTCTGATATGAAGCAGAAGAAAGGTGGAAAAGTAAGACATGGAAAAGGCAATTTTACCTTGGGCGATTTTTGTGAAGGTTTGCATCCACTGAAGTTGTAAAGTCATACTGGTTCTATCATATAGGATTGCATACGGATGCACTCTCTTGGAAAGGTGGGTCATGAGAGGGGCATGGAGATGAGATGGTATTTCAGGGAGCTGCTTGGAGGATTTGCCTTCACTATATGCAGACTAGGCATATACATGTATGGAGAAGGTGCCATTTATTTTTCTATGACAAAACCAACTCCCATGAATAAATCTCACTTTGACAGGGAGTCAGACAAATAATCCAGCATGAGTGACGCCTATCTGTGACATTACAAACGAGGGAGGAGGCTTCAGAGAGAAAATCCCCTCGCTGTATTAAGCCTGGCAAACTCAACCGGTGTCATGGGTCGCAATATGTAGCATTAACCACCACTATCACTCATTTCAGCCTGGCTTTGACCACATCACCTGAAGCTCTTATCATTGCCTGTCCTCAGCCACAGAGCATCACATTTGAAACTTCCCAACCATTGACCCTCAGCACAGCCTTCTCCTTGGATCAGACTCGCTTACAGCCAGGGTCATTGGTCAAAAGAAAAGCCTAGGAGAGGTGCATCTGTTCTTCATCTTCTTCAGCTTTGGGGACAGCCAGCTGCCAACAGTGGATAAAAAAAATAAAGATGACTTTTTACAGCTATTTCTAGCCTCGAGGCTAAGATTTTAAAGGACTCATAACCTATAGTTAAGACCTAGTATTCAAGAAAGGATTTCTTGCAGCTTTGGCTCTGTCTCTCTATGTCTTCTCTAATATTTTTTCAGTCTGGAGACATTATACATCCCAGCATGAATGTTTTAATAAGATGCTGTGCAGTACAAAGCTCAGTAATGCACAGCAGCTGGTTATACCCATTCGGTTTATAAGCCTCCTGGCCAACCTGCCTGCAATTTTGGGCACTGCCTCACTTAACAATTAGGTCTCTAACATGTCCCAGCTGCTATTTTAGCAAGTTTGCTCCTTATTTAAGGGGGAATCAATTCAACCTGATCAGTCTTTATTTTTAAGCTGTAGAGAAGCCATTCTGTTTCAGCTGTGGTATCCCTTGATGGTATCCTCAGCTGCTCACCACCTGTACTGGTAAGGAAATATTAGCTTGCCCTGAAAGCTTGTATGTGCTCCAGCCTGCCCGTGGGGTCTGGCTCCTGTCCTCCTGCTGCAGATATTGATGGGATGTGAAAGAGGATACCTTTTGCAGGATTGCAGGGTGCTTTCCATGCAGCCCTGTCTAATAGTGACAGGAACTTGGTGGCTTAGCAAGTTGCAGTGAGCTCATTAACCTCACCAGAAGCTTTGCAGAAAGTGAAGTGTCTGATATGAGATGTTGGAGCAGGGTCTAGAGTGGAACCTTCTGGCCATGAAGCTTGTTCAAAGGAAGGGGGCTGGCTTATACTTTTGCTGAGTTATTAATGGATGACCAGTGCTGCCAAAGATGTTGAGACCCTGTCCCCAGCAAACGGTGTCCGAAGCAAAATAATTGTGATGCAGAGGTGATGAAAATATTATAATGTTATTGACACCTGCATAGGATGAAGAGTCTTCCTTTAAGTTAAGCCTCCCCAGGAGAATCAAAGGGCAGGGGTTCCTGAGAAATTTCCTTCTTTATACAAAGGTCCTTGCATCCAGGACTGGAAAAAGGGCCACATTACTTAAAATGATTCATTTTGAATCTTAAATAATACTCTGCACTCTAGGCTCTTGGAGAATGCCCTCCAGCTCTGTGATGTTTATTTTTATGCTTGCCAAGTGCATGTGAGTCCTGCATGGATCTGAAGGAAAGCCAGCGGAGGCTGAGTTCACAAGAGCTCTGCAAACCAGAAAAAAGGCAAATTATTTTATATATCTCTATCATGACTTCTCTTATTCATGTGGTCTCTAAATTATATAGCCATGATCTTTCTAATCTCTCTTTGCATGGACGTCTTTCCATGCCCTTAATAATCTTCTTTGCCCTCTCCTAGACCTTTCGCATGTCTGCATTTCAAGGCAGGGAGGCTGGAATAGAAAACCTTATTCTGAGTGAAGGTGTATCATGCAGTTCTGTAATTGCATTACAGCGTTTTCAGCATTATTCTCTCTCTTTGAATACAGCCTGTCATTGTTTTGGTTTTCTGGATCACCAGTGCATTTTGAGATTGTGCTTAGCTCCTGGCAGAGACAACTAGGATTTGTACCAACAACTTGCAATTTTTGGGTCCCAATTCCCAAACAAAAGCTAATTCTCAGTGCTAAGGAGAAGTCCTTTCATGGTTCATGCTGAGCTCTCTGCCCTGGGATGGGAGAAGGACAAACTTCTGTGCAGTTTTCATCTCCCACTCTCTGGGAAACTTGATTTGCTCCAAGATTTTCAGAGGGAAGTAAAGTTGTAACCTCCCTCATTTTTTTGGCATTCCTTCGACTGCCTGGGGCTTACATCCAAAGCTATTTGGAGGAGGTTTCCAAGAGTGATGAAACAGGTAGGTAAGAAGCCAAATGACATTAAACCCCATTATTCTAAACCAATCTCTCCTTTAATTAATGTCAACACGAACTGAGTCATTCCCATTTTACAGCAGCCTAAGGAAAATCTCTTTCCTGAAGGAAATGTGTGGTGAAGGAGTCATGTATCCAGTGGGAGGTTTTCTTTGCTTAACTTTTAAAGTTATCTTTTCTTCTCCTCTCCTGGAGAGGAGACAAAAGATCCAGCTGGCATCTTCCACTTCTCTTCCTTTTTATGTGCTGACAATAAAGCGGGTAGGGTAGGGGTGTTACTGAAAAGGAAATCTGAGCATCCGTGGGCTGCCAGGAAGCATATTATCATCATGACTACTGTAACCAGCAGCTCAGCACTGGTTCTGAGGAGGTACTGGGCATTTCAGTAGGCTCTCGGTGAGGTTGTAATACCCTTAGATGCAAGGAAGGACAGGGATGCTCAGTGCCTTCATGACTCAAACTGAAGGACAAGCTCTTCAGGCACAGGGCTGACAGTTTTAAGTTTGCTCAGGTCCAGAATTAATCAAGAGTTTGTAGTTCTCATTACCTTAACTTTGTTGCAGTTAAGAAGACGGGTTTTGTATAGCTGCAAGAAAACTCAATCAGAATGTGTTCTTCAACATAAAAGGTTCCCTGTGGTTTGAACTGGGAAGCTGTTGCCATCCTGCACCAGCCTACATTGAAGGGGTTTCCCAGTACTTAGCTGTGAAGGTACCTATCACACATGCATACTGAAAACAATAAAATGGCCATGCAAGAAATGTGCTCCTTGCATCTTGTCACCTCTGAGCTAAGTTTCCACATGCTGGAATCAAAGACCTTGAAGGTGATGGAGTACATGGAAGTGCTAGTTTGGTGGTATGGGAAGGAGGGCATCCCGGTGGACTTGGTTCCTTTGTGACACCCCTTCCAAGGTCCTGCAGGGGCTGTCAGGAAGCATTTCATTCATCCATGGACTGCTGCCTCAAAGGCTGAGCCTATGAGCAGGCAATGACTATTTCTCTGGGGTCTAACAATCAAGAGACTCAACATTCAATTAGGCAGAGCTCCCAAGAGTGACCACAGTCTGCAATGCTATAGGAGGACTCCTTAGGACCTTAGATCAGACCATCAGCACGACCAATTAATGCTAACGCTACTGGCCTTGTTAATTGTGATGAAGCTTCCCAAGGGGAACAGGCCTAAATGAGCAATACATATCAAAGAGTAACTGAAAAGCCATTATGTATTATTGTCTCTTTGTTGATTTGAGGAGGATGTGATGAACTAGGTACTAATTACATTAAACCACTGTATTCTAAACCAGTCTCTCCTCTAATTAATGTCAACGTAAACTGAATCATTCCATTTTTATAGCAGCCCAAGTAAAATATTAGTTACGGAGGGCAATGCACGCAGAGCAGCTCTGGAATCTGCAGTATCAACATGTCTTGACCAGGGAGCAGGAAATTTCCAGTCCCAAAGCACAGAACTGAGATGCAGGTAACATCGGAGACCCTCAGTAACATTTTGCTGAGTCCCGTGTCTTTCCACACCACCATACAGCCACATTCTCGTGCATGCAGCCATGGGTACAGTTGTGCACATGTGCATTGCACAAAGCAATTTTTCTCAGCATCAGGAAAGTTCCCCTTTCCACTTAAATGGCTTTTTTTTTTCCTGATTCATTTTTATTTTATTTTTTTATTTATTTCTCTTCTGTATCCTTTTCAATCTGGAAAGTGACTTGGCCTCTCTTCCCCTCATCTATTTTCCTCCTGCCACTATTCAGTTTAGGCATGAAACACAGAACTAGATTGAAAGCATTCAATGGCCATTCAATCGGAGAAGAAAAGAGCCCCTCAGAGCTTTATTAGATATGAAGATCCACAATAAAAATCAATTTCTGCCTCTTTATGCAGTTTAAATGACAAAGCACCCACCCATTCTGCAGCCATTGTGCCTGGGAAATGTAATTCAGCGCCGGAGCTGGGACCAGAACACTACGGACTCGCTGACCTGTGCCGGCAGATTCCGATATGATACAGACCTTCGCAGATAATGACAGGCACTTCATCTCACTGCAGGGGGAAAAAAACTTATCTGATATCTTTGAGGGTTAAAAGGCTATGTGGGCAGCATTTTTAATAGCACTCTAAATCAGCATCTTAAAAATACCCCTGCTTTTTTCCAGCACCTCCTTTCTCCACACTTTTCCCACTCATGCAGTCCCCATTGGCAAACCCCAGCCATGGTCTCCTATAGCTTGTACTCTTTGGGGGAAAGTCCTCCCTAGATGCTTAAACTGAAAGCCAGTGGATTAGACAGCAAACTGGACTGCAACCATTCGGACAACCAGCATGACATGCAGGAATTTGTTTAGGGAGTGTCTGCAGCTCTCTGGATAAGTGAGGGCTGCAAAGTGCTGTGAGGCAAAGCTTTCAGGTCCGACTCCTGAGATGCTCTAGGCAGGTATGATCTGTGTCAGGGAAGGGCAGCAGCTGGGCTGTCGTCCCAATGGTTTTCCTTAAATCACTAGAGCAAATCACAGGATCTTTCCCTGTGTAATATGTTAGTTTTTGTTTGAATTCTACCAAATATTTGGCCTAAATTGTGTTCCTTAGGAAAAAAAAGAAAAGGTCCCTGAATGCAAATGCACTTTATATTTTATATTTATATTTTAAATGCACATTATTTTTTAGCATTTTCCTTCTATCCTTATGTTATGGAAAAGGGTCAGCAGAACTGCCACATCAGGCTTTGTTGCTGTGAATCTATGGTCACTGTTAGGTTTCCTTACATAGATTTTTTCAGTAGTGATCGTGCTGACTCCAACACTCACAGGCTTCAAAAGCCACACTCACTTTATCAAAAATTAAATTAGCAGAGGAAAACACAGAAGGAAAGTGAAGTTATGACAATCCCGGAGGTCCTGCTTTTGCATTTGGAGGAGGGAACCCTTCCACTTTATGTCCCAAATCTACTTCTTTTTCTTTTTCCCCACATTTTTAAAGTTCCCTTGCAAATAATGCCAGTGAATGATGTCACAGTGGAAAACAAATGCTTTGATCTGTCTCACATGAGTCTGAACCCTTCAGTGACTAATCCCAAAAACTTTGCAGGGCTTCTATTAATTTGAAACAGGAGGAGTTATAAATGCTGAAGTGGAATCTGTGCCCTCCTCAGAATGGCTGTTCCAGTCCTTCATCACATGGGTCTTTCAGTATCTCTGGCCAAAACTCCTCCCTGTGTAGCACAGAGTATTTTGAATGAATTGTAATTCTCGCTATTCCCCCTTGGCCTAGTGGCAGCTTTATCTTAATGAAGATGTGCTGTGTGCCTTTTGCAAAACTTTTGGGCTACCTCAGGATAAAATTTTAAGCAGAAGGAATGCATTCAGTGGAATCTGAGTTTTTTACAGAAGTAATTTTGTTTTTTTTTAAGATGCTTTGGTGTGTTTATATAAAAAGTAATTCTTCAACTTTCTTCCCTTGGAAGCGCGTCTGTGTTTGTTCCCTGACAAGCACTCTCCTTCCCAGCTATGATCAGATCGAAGCCTGCAATGAGCCATTGCCTGGTCCTGTGTCCTGGAGCATCTATAGCATCTTACCACTTAGCAAATGTTTTATAAGGTAAGCCTGTGAAACCACCATGTCCACAAAAGCAGATACCTCGGATAAATCAGGACATAAACTGTACATATAACACAGAAGCAATTTCATAGAATCCGAGACTGGTTTGGGCTGGAAGGGACCTTAAATCTTATCTAATTCCAACCCCTGCCATACGCAGGGACACCTTTCACTAGAGCAGGTTGCTCCAAGCCCCATCCAACCTGGCCTTGTACAATTCCAGGGATGAAGCATCCACATCCATTTCCTGGATAAAGGCTGGAGGCTACCGACAGGGTGGGGGCAGTGCCCTGGCTCAGCATAGAGAGGTATCTCTAAACTCAAAACAAAAAAAGATGGAAATAGAGGAGATTATAAAAAGGATAAAATGAAGAGACACACCAACTTAGTGGCCAGAAATGGTCCCTTTCAATCCCATATTCCTGTGATACTAAAAGGCTGTGTGAAGAAAAATACGGCTTTTTTTTGCACATGTACTTACCTATCTGTGTATATATATATATGTGGGTGTATATGTACACACACAGTGTTTGTGCAGATGGATTATCATCAATATAATCAAGGCCAAAGCCATCACGCACTCCCAGACCTGAAATGCTGTAGTGACAGAAAGCTGGCAGTGTGGTTTAAGATAGTCCCATTTTTTATCTTTTTTAGCAGACTTCTCTCACGTTTGTCATCTGTGACCAGTTCAACAACTGTTAGGAACCTATGGCAATGAACAACACAAGGAGTTGATAGACCAAAACAAACCTCTGAGTAAATGGTGTGGTTAAGAACAGTGGTGAGAGCAGATTCAGCTGATTTTGGCAGAGGTGGGAATCTGGTGCAGTGATGATGGAAATCTTTTCTAGTTGCAGCTTGCTCACAAAAGCCATGGGAAAGGGATACACCTAGATTGCAAGGAAATGCTGTGAACGTGTCTCAGTATCCTCAACCTGGGGATTCATGGCGAAGGCTGATGGCCAAATGGTGGCATATACCAGGAAAAAGGTTTCCCTAGAAGCAATGCACCTTTGTAGCCAGGTTTCTGTGCCCAGCAGAAAAGCATTTCAAAGCACCAAAAGAGGTGAAGCTGCTTGAGGTACAGGCAGATAAATAAGTACTGAGTGATAAACCGGGGGTAGGAGTGAAATAACACAGGATGGCAGCAGTCTATACATGGTGTTCAAGCAAACTCTCAGAAGATAGTGAGAATACATTCACCAGGTTCCTAAAAGAGTAAGGACACACACGGCAAAGCTTCTGAAATGAGGGAATATTCAGTTTATGAAGAAGAGGGCAACATACTGATTAAGTCACCAAGGGCTAATAGGTCACAGTATAAACCTGTGAAGCCTTCAGTGAAGCTGCAGTTTATTGACACTGTCATTAACAGCATACAAATATTTAGCTTTCTGTTGGTCCCTGGCTGACCCTGTACTTAAACATGCAATGGAATGACTATGAGGTGCATCCCAGCATTGCCCATCTGTGCACCCTCCATCTGTGTGCTCCTGCTGTGTTTGCTTGAACTTTCCCAGCTCTTACCATGGGCTGACACATTTCAAATCATCAATGGGTAGCAGAGTACGCAGCCAGATATCAGCACTGGTGCAGCATGAAGTAGCTTGCTGCACCATGATAATGTGGACACGTCTTACCTTCAGAAGAAGAGGGACCTTTGGTACTCTTAACTAGAAGGACCTGGACAAATCACATCTGCCCTTTTGGGTAGACTGAAAGGAGTTTTAAATACAGAAGTACCTTCTGGCAATGCAGGAAGCTCAGTGTGTGTTAGCACACATTTACTAGGACTTTGCAGATCAACAGGAATTTACTGGAGCACACCTGACATTCCTCTAGGCCTCAGAAATTACTGTTAATACTGGCAGAAATTGAAGCCAGATTTTACAGAACATAATGTGTGCATGAATTTAACTGAATATAGTGTTTTTCCAGGAGACTTTAGTGCTGGGTGATGCCATAAGACCATGGAACAAGTTGCAGAATATCTTAGGGCACATGGGTAATCCAGCATGATCTCCTCAGATAATGTATTTCATCTTGTTTATCAAAGATTGCAGTTGTTCCTCTTCCTCAAGTTTTGGAGTTCATCCGTAGCCAAACAGGCAGTTTTGTGCAGATGTTTAGAACAGTATTACATTAAAATGAGAGAGATGCTTGCACTATTGTATTGCAGATTGATTGAGCCTGGTCCTCAGCTGGTGTCCTTGATATGTGGACCAAGAACATTTCAAGAGCTGGCCTATGATTACTTGTGTTGTCTATTGCAAATTCTTATCCACAAAGTGGAGTTGTCTTTACCGTTTGGCTTCTTTTTTTCAATGTGAGCAATGCCTGAAATATTTTATCATATATATACAGATATATATAGCCTATATAATATATAGATTATATCTATATTATATATAATATATAGATATATAATATACATTATATATTTTAATATATATCATATATTGTATATATCAATATATATTGATTATATATACTTATATATATCAAAGACATATATCTCTTTGATATACATATTCAAAGATATGTATATCTTTGAAAAGATCTACAAAAAGATCTGGTATAACAAACCCTCTCTTTCTTTTCCTGGGGCTTAGTCTCTGAATAAGAGGGTCTAAAAATTATAAAGTCTGTTTAACCAAAAAAAATAAAAGAAAGGGGCAAGGGTTTCATTCCAAACAGTAATATCTGCCCATTTAAAAGAGGAGAAATATAAAGATTAACAGATCTCAAGAGCAGGTCACCTTGCGGGCTGGCTATAGAGTAAGGAACCAAAAAGATACAAAGAGATTAAAGAAAAGGCAGAGAAAAAGTTGATCACTTAGTTGTTCCAGAACTGAAGTGGAAAAAGGCTTTGAGCTGGGAGAGGGCAGATTTTGGCTTAGGGGGTTGTACGTGAAGGAGCAGCAGCTCACACTATTAGTGTATCTAGCTCAAAGAGTTCAAGATATTTCTGCTCTTGCCTGAGATTAAAGATCCAAAATATACAATCCATTTGGTTTTTCACTTACATGGGTGTGCTGGTATTGACCGGGGTAGAGTTAATTTTCTTCGTAGTAGCTGTATGGGGCTATGGTTTGGATTTTTGCTGATAACACAGGGATATTTCCGTTACTGCTGAGCAGCGCTTACACAGAGCCAAGGCCTTTTCTGCTCCTCACACCGCCCCATCAGTGAGCAGGCTGGGGTGCACAAAGAGTTGGGAGGATCACAGCCAGGATAGCTGATCGCAGGGATATTCCGTACTATATGGTGTCATGCTCATTGTATAAAACTGGGAAAAGAAGAAAGGTGGGACATTCAGAGTAATGATGTTTGTCTTCCCAGGTGATGGTTACATGTGATGGAACCCTGCTGTTCTGGAGATGGCTGAACACCTGCCTGACCATGGGAATGAACAATGAATGAGTTCCTTGTTTTGCTTTCCTTGCTGCTTTTGCTTTACCTGTTAAACTGTCTTTTTATCTCTACCCATGAGTTTTCTCACTCTTGTCTTTCCAGTTCTCTCCCCATCCCACCAGAGAGGGAGTGAAGGGGCAGCTGCATGGTGCTTAGTTGTTGGCTGGACTTAAACCGCAACAGTTAAGCCAAAATGCAAGGGCTTTTATTTTACAGAAACACATGAGTCGTGTTTTGATTTTGCAGAAGCCACACCAGGCACCTTCTTAATCTGGTTTCATTTGAAAAGAGCCAATAGAGGAGAGGATGAATACCAGAGTGCTCGTATTGGAAGTGCTTTGCTTCCACTTTTGTGTTAGCCCTGCCTTCAAATGCAGGCTGAACCACCTCAAAAATTGGACTTCTTTACCACCACACCCAGAGATAGATCCAGTCCTGCTCTTGTGAGCTGACAACTTGTGAACGAGGCCGAGAGCAAAACCACTGCAGACCTATCCTCCTTGTCCTGCAACATGCAGATCCTCCATGTGCTTTTCCTCCTGTAAATGACTTTCCTAATATCCTTCATCCCCCCTCCCCAGGGAAAGAGAAGTGGGGAAGGGTTTATTTATTTAGACCACTTTACTGCCAGATCAGAATTACCCGTCTGAGAGGTGGATTTGAATGGCACCTTATCTGGGGTCTTTCTTCCTCTCTTTAATGCTTGAAATCAGAAGCTTTGCTGCTTTTTTTTTTTTTTTTTAATTACAATGGAAAGAGAAAGGGATTGAACAGTGAAGTTAAAATAAAATACAAAAAAAAAAGCAACTTTAAAAGTACAATGCGAATGAAAAATGATGGTTTTACTCTTTGCCTTAAAGTAAAATAGCTTTTATCTTTTTTCCCCCTTACAACAGCCTCCTCTACCTAGATAATGCATTTGGTTAGATTTATTTGCTCAGCCCAGAAAACTTGACACTAAGGGGATTATTTAGTTTTAGATTCGCTGTAGTCCATAGTAATAGCCAACAGGGAAAGGAATGAAGCAGCGATATTAGCAGGAAGATGGGAGGGGAGGGTGGACGGGGGAGGGGGTGGCAGAGACTGCAGCTAAGCAAAACTGCTTGCATAAACACCATTAAGAAGATTTAGACATTGCTTTTCTTATCATCAGCACTCCTGGAAGAAATAAAAAAAAAAAAAAAAGAAAAAAGAGAGAAAGGAGAAAGGAAAAGGGACAGGCCCTGACTTGCTGTGCATGCGTTTCCATCAAGGTTCAATAGGAAAATAAAACCAGCCCAGGGTCCCTCTGCAGCAATTCTGCCGACCTCTCCAAGTTACCCCATCACGGTCCAAAGGAGACATTTGTTCCACATGTTAAGAGGAGGAAGGAGCAAGTCCAAAGAGGAGGAAACACACAGTTTCCCCGCACAGACTTAGGCAATTTTATACATATCCATGAGAGCACATTTATTTTCCTGTAAAATGCTTCGGTTTTCTTTGTGTGCTACCAAGAAGTAGAAATGCACACAGCATAAGAGGAGGTAGAGATTCATGTGAGCTAGATGTCAAACTTTAACAGGTAAAGTGGTTGGCAGCACAACTTTTTGAAGCTATGTCCCAGATCCAGCAGCAGCTGCCTCCATGGAAGGACACAGGAATTGCAAGGTGCATTGAATCATGGACAGCCAGAAGACGACTCTGGGAACTTTTTTCATCAGTGGAAGGAAACATCTAGGAAATTACAAGTGCTAGAAGTGTTTTCTGAGCAGTCCACCAAGCAGCAGTTGTCCCTCCAGAGTGCAAGTCCCCCTTTGGCCAGTATTTGCTGGTGCCACTCTCACAGCGTGGCTCACATCCAGCCAGAGAGGGAGACATCCAGCCACTTAACTCAAAAGATTACTTCTCCACTGTTTATCCGGCTAAACGTCACCTTGGCAGGTAGTAAAGTCAGCTTGTGCTTCTTCACTTTATTCCTTCACACAAAGGAATCATGTGAAGCAGGGAGAAGAAAACTGGGGAGTAGCAAGTTTTCTGGAGACCCATGGTCATTGTGGAAGGGGTGAAAGAGGTTAATCCCAGAGGAAAACACAATTCAATAGTTCTTCCATGTAGAAAATATCTCCTTCCCATGTTGATAACACTCCTAAGAACATAACAGCTCTTGGATCAAAACAAGTGGAAGATGTCCTACCTTGAATTTCCAGATGTTCCTGCTATACCACCCATTGTCTTCATCCTTACTTACCCTTCCAATATGTATAGAAAATACTGTTCCTTCAAAGCAGATTTGTGACTGGGTAAGGAGAGAAAAATGACTCCAACTCATTGGCATACTCTATTCTTTGCAACTGACCTTGATCTGATGGTGCCAGCCTAATCTTAGAGAAGAGGCATTTCAGACCTGGCTTGATGAGGTCAAACCAGGGTTCACAAAAGGGGAAAGCAGCAGAATAACCTAAGTGCCCAGAGGTTGCTCATGATTAGCACATGCTGAGCCTTAAGGGGTAAGTGCAGTCCGGGTCCACCGCTGCTCTTCTCCTTTTGTGAGGGAGATATTCAAGCATTGTCTTAGAAAATGCTTGAATTTCTTCTTTTTTTTTTTCCTAGAAGCATCATTTCCATCTTGCCTGGCATGAGCTTCAGCTAGCTTTTTTTCATCCAGGAGCTTATCCCTCACAGACATAGTAACAGTCTGTGACAGTGCCTGTTGTGTCTGCTGAGAAGACGTAAAGCTGGGGCCAGCAGCTGACTCGTAACACAAGAGCCCTTCGTCTTTGTTATCTCCTCGCAGGGATGAGTTCTGTGCCTATGCTAAAAGATTAACTGTTCTCCCTATTGTGTTGTGTGGGGAATAGGTTATTTCTTTTTCTAGAGCAGCTGTTTTCACTTACCAGCTAATGCTGCTGTTGATTTCAGGAGTCTTTTCTCAGTTTCTCACCACAGCTGTCTTCTGTAGACCCAGCCTTCCAAAAAACCTGTCTTTGCACAGATGATATATTCACCATGAGTAAAGTCTTCTGCATGTGCAGCATGACATTTTCTCACTTGCTGTCAAGAACTGCTCCTGTTCACATCACATGGTGGCAAACTTGTTATCTTCCACCAGAGATGAATGTGTATAAAACCACTAAGACCTCATTGTTCCAGTCAATCAAAGCCATCATCCACCTTGTCTAGCCTTTTGACAGCAGCACTGGAATGTGTTAGGGATATAGTGGAACCCATTGCAACAGACCCAAGCATGAACATGCAAGAACACTTTTAATTTAGTAAAATTCTTGAATGTAACATGAAAGATGAGATAGGAACAATGCATGTTCAAGAATGGAAGACACTGGAGAAGTGAAATCTGGGTCTGGGCTAAGGGTACAGCATGACAGGCAGGTGGGCATGTGATCAGGATGTCACAGTGTTTCAGAATGGGCTACTGCAGCCCATCATCCCAGGTACAGATGACAAGGACAGAACTGTATTGTAGAAAAATGATGGATCATCCCGTGAAATAATGATAAATACCGTGGGGAAAAATAAAAGCAAATCTGTCCCAATCCACAGCCTACGTTGCATATTACTTAAACTGCTTGGTGATCCTTCTTTTGCTGCACTGTAGACATACACTTCTGTCTTCAGGGTAAGTGTGAAACTTGTCAAGTCTGCCTGTCTGGTCTCCAATAGTGGGATGAAGAGACCTACCACAGACTTGGGGTTTGTAATCTATTTAGTCCTTGGTTTCGGTCTGTGTAAGATGGGCTGGACTTATTAGTTTCATATATTTTTTTGTATAAGGGCAGAACTTCTTGTGAGGGCCATATGAAAGTTCGTGTTGGTGTTTCACTGACTTATTTCCTCGTAGCTACAGTTTAGCAGTTGGTGGAAAATTAATTTTGTAGCATACATTTACAAGTTAATTGCAGTTTCACTGGAAGGTGGAAAACCTGCATTTGACAATAAGAGACACATGCTTTCCCTATCTGGCCTTAGCTCTGGGGTTCTTGTCTCACTGTAGCTATCCCTGTCTGCTACAAATCGGGTCAGGGTCTCACTGTGCTGAGCAAGCACACAGTAAGACACAGTTGCTGCCTCTGAAAGTGCACTGTCTTCAGCTCTCCTGGTGAGAACAGAGCAGATTTGCTTGCTCTAGATTATTCCAGTTCTGAGTTTTATTCTGGGCGCTTTCTTGAGAGAATTCAGAGGCAGATGTTTCAGCTGGGCTTGGGGCATCCTTGGTACCAAGAGAGGAAATTCTCAGATGGCCTACTTTTCGTCTGAGAAATGCCTCTTCTTCAAAGGTGCCTGCTTGCTCTTTGGCAATTACCTGCCTCTTTTTTTGTTAGCGAGTTGCTTCAGTTATATTTTTCTTGATGGGCTTCGATGTGATGGCTTTCAGATCTGATGGGGAATGAATGAGTTGAAAGCAGAAGAAGTCAAGCAATGGGTAAATGATGAGGGGAAGGAATTTAATACTCAGAATCACAGGAAATGAAAACCAGCTCCATTCATCTGCAAACAACAAATAACTTGCACTCCAGTAAGCAGTTTGTCTTATATTTCGGTTCACACCTGCAGCAGGGGCAAGAAGGGAAACTACTAAACCCCATTATCCTCAGAGTAAGAGATCAGAGGAAGGCAGAAATTAGACAATTTCCATATAAACAAAGCAGCAGAACACAATTTTGGCATGTTTCAACCATCTGCAAGAGTCTTCAGAGCTCTGAAAAGAGCTGTGAAAGCTGTCAGCTGGGCTATAAAATGCAGAATCTAGTTAGCCAAGAAAGGTTGTGAACAAAGTGATGCGGAAAAGCATCAAAGGAGGAAAAAGCACCCTTTGCTTGGTGGGCACTGCTATCAAATGCTGCATGCTCCCAGCATGCCAGGAATGAGAAGGCTTGCAGGAACCCTGTTGAGGGTGCAGGCTTCAACACAGGCATGTACCAGAGCTAGTCCCCCAGGCCTTGGTGGGGTTCAAGGATATGTCATTAGCAAGACCAGGTTGCAGGCATTGGACTTTATTCAGATAACCTACATTGGTTTAGTCTATGCAGGCTGTGCCCTGTTGCTGGCACAAGCATCTTTTTTTTATTTTGGACTTTGTTCTACATCTATTTTGGCTTTTTGACCGTACCTTTAACCTTATACACTCTGGTGATATGGTAACAACAGGAAAAGAAATGCCACAAAAATCGCACTGACTTTTACAGACTTTTTTGCTCAAATATCTATTTTATTTATGTATGTGTGAATTATATGAGTACATAAAGGGATACAAGTGTACATTCCAGCTTTTAATCTGTTCTGTCATGGATTTTATGAGCTTTGACTGGGTAGACATTCTTTCCAAAACACCTGAGTTACTCACATGAATAAGACCATATGTGTCTGAAAATGATTGCTATATTGGGCCAGGCAGCCTCATTGTAGGGTCTAGCATTAAACAGTGTTTTCTTCAGAAGGTGGAGAAGAAAGACTGTCTTAAAGATGTTACTCTAGGGATGAAGAGGTGTGAGTTCGCTGCAACATTTCCGCCTTCAAATTGTGCTAAGAAGTCATACTGACTATTTTGTTTCCAGTGTGCCAGCTGCCAGATTCCTTCAATGCTCTCCTCAGGACTTATACTGGAAGAGGCTACCTGTACAAGCTGCATGTGATTTTATAGTTGTAGCTCCTTCAGTCCCCCTCTTCTAGCCTGAAAATCACCCAGATGTTCCGATATACTGCCTGAAAAGCTGAGCAGGCTGGTGTTAAAGCAGGATTGCTAGATAATTTCTCAAATATATATTTTAATGATAAGGAGCAGACCAGCCGTTGCCACATTCTCCATCTGTTACCTTGGGCAAACCATTTAAACCTTCTGAACCCCAGCTCTTCTTCTGTGAAGCAGGGTAATAACTCTGCTCTCATCTTGGCTATTTAGTGCCTAGGGGCACAATAGTCTTGCTATTTCTATGCAGAGCACCTTCTGCCACAGTTATTGTCATGTAGACAACAGAGTAAGACAGAGCTGGGCTCTGTGGGCATTTCAGTGTTTTCCCTTGGGAGTCATGCCTTTTGAGCAGTCCCTCTTAATCCACCTGAGTCAGGTAAGTGCTCTCTGCCATGCAAGATAGTCCTTCCTAAAATTGCCTCGGCAATGGTAAAGCAAAAGAGGAGTTAAAAAAAAAAAAAAAAAGTAACAAACCCCTTTAACATTTTCCAGCAATGGTATTAATATTCTTAGCTATTGTTCCAGATCTGCCAATAATGTGAAGTTTAAAGGCAAAAAAAGTGCAGAGGGGGCAGAGAAATCAAAGCAGACCATTAGGCTGAATGGTTATCTGGGTGGTTTGCTCTAGGCAAACTGTTAATCCAGACCTGGGAGAGAGCACTGCTAGTTAAAGCCCTTTAATGGCCTAAGTCCTATGATAATTAGTCCTGCCCTGGAGGTAGCTAAGTGAGCCACTCCAGCCTGAAATGGAGCTCATCCACCGCTGAGGCCATAATCCTCTGTGCACAATGAAAGCTGAACTAATTCACTGAGTAAACACTTTCTCAGTTACTTACACGCTGTCTTCTTTCAGCCTGACACCAAATAGATTCACTTCCAAGAGCTGGAAAGAAAATCAACTTTTTTTTTTGATTCTTTCCTTCTCCCCCCTCCCCCCCCAAGGAACTGATCTTGGTTGAAATGCATTTGGATATAGTATCCGGGGTATAACCTGGACTGATACCATCTCCTTTCTCCTGGCATCACACAGCAGCTCCTTTATTTTAGTCCACTACAGTGGCAGAGAGCAGAAAGGCATGTCCCCATCTATTACCTGCTCTGACTCCTGCCTCTGTCTCTGAAAAGGAGTATGTTGGAGAAGAGTGGGAAGGCTTGTGGGAAGCTCATAAATTCGTAGCTGTTTCAAGCATTGAGTTCTGTGCTCTCAACTCACCCAAAGGCTCAAGATGGGGAACTTAGCATAGAGGAAGAGTAAATTGAAGTAGCAAGAAAGGAAACACCAAATATTTTCAACCCTTGCAGATGACACCAGCTTTTCCTTCCTTTTGTTTTAATTAGGAAATGGAAATGTACATGCCTTAGCACACAGCCCTCTGTAAAGACATGCTGTGAGTGCCTAGTCTTCTCTGGGTGTATCTCATGCTTTCCAGCTCCACCCAGCACTATCCTGCTTCTGGACCCACCTACAAGACCCAGTGCCCTCCATGTCCCACCAAGAACTGGGAAAGGGAACCAAGCAGCAAGTAGGGGTGGTGGTGGCATGCAGAAACACTTTGACACTGTCCCTCTGGGTAGATCTATCCCTGGGGTCTCCTGCCCTGCAACAACACTCTGAGAACACTGGTGTCTCTGCTGAATGATGCTGTAGGTATCCCAAGTCCATCAACTCCAGTAATTATCTGCCTTGATGCCTACAGTCCTGAATTTTGGGGAGAAGAGGGCTGAAGACCTACAAGAGTAAGCAATGCTCTGACTTGCTGATTCACTATCACCCAATAAGGTATGATCAGAGCACATGGGACAAAAGAGAGAGGGGTCTTGCACGACACAGGCATAAGTGAGGTTGTGAAGTTCATAGTGTAATCGTCACACATTCTTCTCACAACTTGTCCTATCTCCCTTAAAGCAAAAATACATTGTCTGTGTGTTCTCTTTACACAAGGATCTCCATATTTGTGTATGTAAGGGGGTTTTTGAAGCTCCAAAGTGGGAAATATTTAATTTGTTTTTTTCTCCCAAAATTCTTCTTTCCCAAAGAGGGATTTTTGATGGCACTTGATGGCCTTCAGGGGTACAGAAGAAAAGGGAGAGGCAACTCTCTCTTGCCTTGATAAAAGAAGAAAAATCAAATCCTGATCTAATTTTATACTTCCAGAAAGGAAAGACAGACATAAAAAGATCTGCCAAAGAGAAGGGTCTTATAATCAAAGGAGGAAAAACAATAGATTTTGTTTGGGTTTTTTGATATTTAAATGTACCGGCTCAGGAAAAGAAATATCATAAAAACATATATATATGATGAAAACGTCACCAATGCTCTCTGTGCTTTAACAGCAATAATAGTTTTATGAAGACCAAGTCATGGCCGGCAAGTTGGTGACAACAGGCCAGCAAGGAAGTGGAAAGGAGAGTTCAGGCAGGGTTCAGTCTGCTTTTTAGGGTCTGTTAGGCAGCCCAGTGGTGGGATTCATCCCTTACTGATGACTGGGTTTGCTGGCTGGTCACTCTCCGTGTGAATAATGGAGGGGAATGAGCCAGACAGCTTTCTTTCTTTGCTCCCATGCCATCAGGGAAGCAAGTCCTGCCTTTAGGATCTCAGCCCCCAAGAAAACACGGAGGAGCAGTGGAAGCTGGAAGATGCCAGTGCCTGAAAGCAGAGGTTACTCCTCCTGTCTACACCGGGATGGACACTCCCTGGCTTTGATGATGCTGTGAGGCATAAAGTGTTGAGCTCGTCGTTCCTTGGGCTATTTGAGAGCAGCCATGGGGTCCAGACTCGTCCTCAGTAAAGTGGTGATGGGCAGAGTGCAGAAAAAGTCATCTCTGAACCTCTTGAATTGAGTGATGAGAGACACAAGGCAGGCCTGTTTTAAGAAAGCACTTCTGGCATGAGATGTGTTGGTGAGTGGCATTGCTAGTGTTGCTTGGAGCTAGGAGGAAACAAAATCGTTCTGAAGTGTGTCCTCAGAGACTTTTTTTTTTTTCTTATGCAGGGAAAATAGAAACAAAATATGGGAGGGAAAGGGAAAAAAATCACACGCAATCTGCATCAGCAGCTGCCTCTTTCTCCGGGCTCTATGGCAATGATACCCCAACCCATCCATTCAGCAGTCCATTATCACTTCCCTCCTTCCATTATTCCCCTTCAACCTTATCAGACATAAGCATCGTCTCAGGCTCTTCAACTGGAGCCTTGTAATTGTCCCTGGTTAGAGCTCGATAGCACCTTGAACCGCCAGAGTAATCTCTGCTTTAAAAAAGGAGGTCTTTGCAAGGAGAGGATGCTAGAATTTGCCTGTGGCTATGCGGGATCTTTAATAGCGAACTCTTTTCTCCTCTCGAGCTCACAGATAAATGGGAAAATTCTTTTTTTAATTTTTTTTTTTTTATTTATCCTCAGCACTTTTAGACTGCCTGTTAGGCAATGATCACAATATTTATTACAAGCTTTGCAATATTATTATTACTAGTTCCTGAGGGCACACGGTGGAAGAGGTGGGTGGAGAAAGTATAATAATAAGTCCTCTCTGGGGGAAGGAAATGGAAATGGCATTTTCGTAGTCATCTTGAAGCAAGGAAGCTGGACACCGAAGGACTGACTCTTTTTCCTTGCATCTAGGCAAGGTTTAGCCAGTGCATCATGGGTGCCAAGTGTTTTTGAATTAGGAAAGGAGCCTTTGTTTCTTATATGTTGGGAATGGACTGAGCAAAAGATAAAAAGTCCAGTTCAAAGAACAAGTGAGGAGGATCTTGTCATTGCTTTACAACCCAAGTCTCCCCAGCATCTCTAACACAGCCCCAGCTTGTAGCCCAGCCAGCATAAAAAATGGGATAAAAATGAAAATCTGCACCCATGGACTAAACCCTCCCTTTAGTGAAGACTTGCCTCTGGAGACTGAAGGGTGGTGATGAGTTATTGCTCAAATTGTTTCTTTCTAATAAACAAGACCAAGATTTTTTGTGCCTCCTGCACTGACTTCCTCTATATTCTCATGTTCCTGCCCCAAAATTGACTCTCAGTATGCATTTTCAAGCTTTCTGTTTACAAAATGTCACCTGAAAATTGCTGCCCATCATTTAATTGCAGACCTTACACTTGGATGCCCATGAAATCTTCATTGTTATCTGGCCTTTTCTTCTAGATGTTTGCACCTGGTAGGAAACCCTTGCTGCTTTTCCCTTTAAAGGTGATTGCAAAGGGGAAAACGAATTAGTGCCAGTTGTTGCTTTGTGATGTATATCTGGAAGAGGAAGGAGTAAAAAAAGAAAAAAGAAAAAACTGAATACTGGAGGTGCTTTTGCACATTTTAACATTAGACTTTATGGACGAGTTATTTTTTCTTCTAAGTATCTCCTGAACATTGTGGAAGATGGCTTTTTGCATTCATTAGCAACATTTGCAAGAGAAACAGCTAAATTACAAAGTGCTTTTTTGCTGAATCTGGTGCAGAGGTCCACTACCTCAGAGAACAGACATGATGCTTTGAAAATGCTGTATAACAAATTATCCTCAGGCAGATATAAAATTCCTTTTCTTTCCCCTTCAGGCAGGGCCCATCAAGCTACAATGGAGAAACTACAAAAATATATCAGTTGGACTGTTTCCAACGCATTATAAGAGCACAAGACCATGAGCTGTGATTACTTTGGTGCTAAGCCTGTCCCAGGAGACGGGATAGAGGAGCACTGCGGCATGGAGAGGAAGGATGTGAATCACAGCAGTTTTGAGGACATGCCACAACCCATTGGAGAGGGTAACACACATTCCTAAATACATTTCCTCCTTGGGTAACTGCTTTTCTCTCACTAAGCATCTTCAGTTTAAAAAGATTTCCATTGCAGCCGTGACAATCATGTCCCTCCTCCTAGCATGGTTTGTGGTGGGTTCTCATAGGTGGCAGGAATGGTCATCTTGTGGTCATCTCTTGAGCACAGGTTTTGGTGATAATGGTGGGACTCATGCCAGCCTGTTGTATTCTACAGCCTAGCTAGAGGTTAGGCTCAGTCAGAGCTAGAAGAGCTGACTGAGGCCTGAGATTTACAGATAGGAGTTTTGCATTCAAATGGAAGAGCTGGATCTATACAGTCGATCATAACAGTGACAAGACCTCAGAGTCCTGGGCTATAAATCAGTCTCTTGTATTCCTAATGCAAAGAGAAGGTTTGTAAGCAAACACCTTTTTTTTTTTTCCTCTTTTTTTTTTTTTTTTTGTTTTCTTAGGACTTGTTGGCATGACTTGTGATTATGTTTTAGGGTTTGTAAATCTGTTTTAGGATTTGTAAATCTATTTCCTGACTTCTAAGCCAATAGAATGTTTCAGAAGTCAGTCAGAGAGTTAAATCTGATGTGAGAAGTCATGGTTTGTAAATCAAACTGCAGTTCTCAGGTTAGCTGAGAGGATTTATGAATCTGGATGGAGAGATCTAAATCTGGTTTATAAAAGTACTGATTTATAAATAAAACCCCAAAGGACAGCTTTGCTCCTGGAAGGTGATGAGTCAGGATGTGCAAAATGACCATGATGTGGACACCCAGGACTGTCTATCACAGGGACCCCAGAATATCCATCAGTAGTCTCAGATTTACCCTTCACTGAAAAATAAAAGCTCAGGGCCTCTTTATTATACCCAGTATAATGACAAAACATTTGGACGCTGGCCATCAAAGAGAGAAGCTGTTTTCCAGCTGTTCTACAGACCAAGGTGAGGCCACCAGGACCACCCCACTGGCACAGGGGTGAATACCACCTGGCTGAGCTAGCACAGAAAGCCTTACATCCTCCTTGCCCCTTAACACCCTAATTTCCAAGGAGGCCAGGGGTGACCGTTCATGAAATATTGTGCTGCTTCAAAAGTTTCACGGTATAGAAGTGTCTGTTATGTAAAAAAAGAGAAAAATTGGGGGGGGGGGGGGGGGGGGGGAGAGATATCAAATTTCTACAGTTCTAAAACTTTTTTAAAGCATTTAAATTTTAAGCTGGGGATTTATAAATGGGCTATTAAAGTTTAAGAGTTTCATTATAGCTTTTTTTTAAAATCATAATTACTTTAGGTAGGGGAGGAGGGATAGATCTACTTTATTCCTAGTGGAAACTATACATATATATGAAGTATCTATATAAAAGCTGGAACTGAGCTTATATTAATACAGTTTAACTGATATTCAATAACTTCACCCTCCCTTTTTCCTATTGTCCATATTTAAATACTTCAAAAAGAATTCTAATCAAGTGGAAATTAATAGGGGAGGAAAGACTGGGGTAGCAGGAGAGGGCTCTAATCCCACTCTCTCTTAATATTTCAAAGTCTCTTTTATTTTCCTAATAAAAAAAAGAGAGAGTGAGAGGGAGAAAGTGGAATTAATCCAGTGCTCTGAACTGTCCTCTCGTCTTACTGATTTAAATAAAATCCAAGAGCACATCACACCAGAAGGCCATTCCTGGCCACGTGCCAGGGTGGGCTCTCACATCCCAAATTTACCTCCCTACCTTTCCCAGGAGATGGTCATCCTCCCTGCTTCCCACTGGCAGGTTGGACATGAGATCCAAAACCAGCACGGGGGTGTTTGCCTTCCTGAGGGCTTTAGAGTGTCCTCTATCCTCTCTCCACACCCCTGTGAGGGCAGTCTTATCATTCTGGTGGGGTTTGGTGCAAGGTGTGGTGGAACCTTGATGCACCCAGTCCCCAGATGACCCAGCTCATCCCTGCACCCAAAAGTCTTGCACCCATGGACGCCTTAACATGTAGGACCTGGTGATGATGCTGGAGCAATGCTTGGGTTAGATAAGGACAAGGCTGAGCATGAACTGGAGGAGATGGAAACCCATAGTGGATCTTTGTATGGCAAAGACAGAGGAAACTAAACGTTCTGCATTGGTATGCCTTGATTTCTCTGTTGCTGGTGCATTCACTGCTTACTGAGGACAGAGGAACAAACCTTCTCTGCCAACACTAGCCTGCAGTTCCTCCTTGCTCCTGAGGCAAGCCTGTGGATTTAAAACAGACATCCCGCCTGGCATAGTGTGCGCCCAGCCTTGAGAAATTATTTAAGCATTAGTGCTGTGCAAAAACTGAAGGCAGCCTTGTTAAAGCGTGCAGAGCGGAAGGATGTCATGTTTTCAACTAAGCAGTAAATAACTGGTTTATTAAGCCAACAGCGCACACTAGATGGCATACCACTCCTTGGCCTACTGCTCCTGTGTTATATTGGTTTTATTACATTTGTGTCAAGACAGCGTCCAAATTTGGACAATATTTTCCTAAAGCAAGCAAGACCCCAACCTATTTCAGTCGGGTGAGTGGGGGGGGGGGGGGGGGAATCTATTTCAAACATGGTGAGTCTTTTCCTTCTTCCCAGTTTGTTCCAGAGGCACACTGGGGTGCAGCGAAAGCTGTGGTTCCACTAGCAAAAAGATGTTAGGACTCGGGTACACCCTAGCAGTTGCAATAGGTAGTGGTCATAGCAATGTGGGATGATATGGCAGGGTCCTCCTCTGAGAAGATGCCTTTTAAAGCTTTAATTTCAGCTGACCAGTATGGTTAACTGACAGGCATTTAATCAAAGCATTTCTTCCCCCAAAATCACTTTATTGTGGATTTTTTTTGTACTTTTTATCTTTAATTTTGGAATCTTTCTCTTGCAAAAAAGCTTATAAATTTCCCAATCTCATTATGCAGAAAGAAACATGCATTATATGTGATATTAAGCTTCAAGGCTTAATGTACTATATACAATGACGACCATGCAGTTTTATTTCACCTTTTAAATTGCTGAACAATGAATAACTTGTGTAAGAAATACACAGATCTTGGCAAGTGTCTTCATTCAACTCCTCTAGGATTTAATAGAAAAGCAAATGAGAAAAAAAGGAAATGCTGTGTATTCCAAGTGTTTCAAGAAAAACGACACAAGGAACAATCATACTAGAAAAGATATGTATTAAGAAGACAAGGATAAAGAATTTTCTGTATGCTTCTAAACCTTTAGATTTTTAGAAATTCCAGCAGAAAACAAAAAAAGAGACAACTATACCTATTCCAAACCTACCAAGGACAAGAAGTTTGAAATAATGTTACATTTCTGTCTGTAATATCTTCTTGTGCTTGGTTGGAAATGCAAGCTGCCTCTGCCCAGAGCTAATAACCAGTTATTACCTACAGTGACCCAGCTGGGCACTCAGGGGAGGAAATCCATACCCAAGGTGTTGGTAGGAAATATAAGCACGGGGCTGAAAATAATAAAAGAGATTAAAATTCATAAGGATTTTACTAACAGCATATCAAGAAGAAAATTATAGCAGAGCCTATCTATCTACCTTATGCGCGTGAGAAACAGTGGGGCCATGGTGGTACAAGACACTGGTGGAGTTGAGGGTGGGCAGCTGAAGGGACCAGATGTTAATGCCTATTACATGCAGAATCAAACATACCTGAGCATGTTGACTGCCTTCACAAAATGCTACTGCTGAGCAAGAGGAGGTGACACTGAGTTGGATGGGCTGGCTCCCAGACGTCCAGCCACCTTCGTCACAGGTGGGATAGAGACAGCCCGGAGTGGCAAATGCAGTCAGGTGCCTTCTTCCCATTGAGCGCAGTGCCTACCTCCTGGAGTGGTTGCCAGGGCCATTTTTTAATGGAAAAGATGGTTACTGAAGAAGTTTGAGTTTTATCCATTGTTTGTGTTTGTTTTGTTTTGTGGAAGCATCTAATTTTGTCTTTAGATATGTTTCAGATGACCTGCTATTTGTACTTTGTAACCCTGTTCTCTGTCCACCAACCTCCCAGCCAGACTTGCAACCTCAGTTAGGCATCAAGACTTCATTCCTATCTGCATCAAAGCAGCGTGGGGTAGGAGATCCCATAGCCCTTGGCCCCCGCAGAGGGAACGACACACGAATTGCTATCCTTGTATACCTTTCCTGCAATGGGATCCATCACCTCCTTAAGAGCTTGTCCTTTTACATCAGTGACAAATGCTCCCAGCTGACTTGTTCAGATGTGATGCCTAACCTCAGGTGACATGAAAGCCATCTGCAGAGCACAACCTTTCAGATCAGAATTTTTCAGTTCTTCTCGGTCTGTGACAAAACACCAGCCCTGCTGAAAACGAAATGTCAGAAATGTCAGGATTTTCCCAAAGGATGAGAATTCCAGCTCTCAGTCAGTTGTTGCTGTCCTAAAGAAGTTGTGGTCTGAATGAGAAAGAGCAAGAAGGTATGTCATCTCTATTTTATGTTATGACATGTACTGTGTCTCTGATCCTTTAACAGATTGCATTGTTTCATTCCCTGATCAGACATTCCATACTTACAAACTGAAAAGAGTCCTCTTCCCAAGGAATTGGCTTCCTCTGGACACCACTCACTACCTAAATTATTTAAAGTCAGCTAGGAGAGTACTTCCAGTGCAGAGATTTTCCCCAGGATTCAGGAAGCTGTTAGGAGTGCTGTCTGTTTCATGGCAATGCTCTCACAAATGAAATGTGAGCCAAAGTTATCTACCAGCAAGCGAATAAAAGACTTTGGAATTGTGACCTGGCACAGTCTATTTGCAAAAATGCTTCAGATACAGCCTTCCACGTTTGCATAATTTGTAGTCTCAGCATTTCTAAGACAAGTTTTACCAGCATATCTCTGCTTTGTTTAGTCACTGTTCTTGCGGGAAAAGGCTTATCACTGCTTGAGCCAGAAGGTATCAGCAATTCTCATACATAGCACTTAGGGTGGGCTGGGTCCCACAGCTGGAGTCAGAGACATGCCTTTTCCATTTACATGTGTGCACAGATGTACACTCCTGCACATGCAAACACATGGACATCTCATGCACACAAACAAATAGTAATTTGCTAGAAGACTCGTTTTACCACAAACCAATTTGAACCTGGAGGAAAGGCTGCTACATTACCATAGGAATGAAAGATAAAGAGGTAATACAATAACCCGTAAAACTCAGCAAATCCTCCAGTTCGAATATGATTTTACTGGTGAGAGGGGGAAAAATAGCTTCTCAAAAAAAAAAAGGTGGTTTAAAATTCATTAAAGAAGGCTAGCTGACACATTTCTGTATTCTTTGAGGAAGTATATCTGTCTCGTTTAATGCACTGTCCAATTAAAAAGAAGTGGTCCCTTATTACAGATATGATTTATTCTCTGATAAACCACTGATTTATGGCTCACTGGGGTATATATTTAATACTGTCAAAAAAAATGAAAGGACACCCAAAACTATCTGCAGTGCTACAGTGACTCAGTCTGAAAAGGATCTGAGGAAGCAAAGACCCCTGGGAGTCAAATGTAATCTTTGCCTGGGATAAAAGCACAGAGAACTGCTGATCTTCACAAAAGGATCCTTTGCCACTAGCCCCAGCCGCTGTACACACACAGACACATGCACGTGCACACTCTTTCTCCCCTCCTCTTCCTCCTCTTCCTGCATCCCAGCCAAAGAGCAGAGCATGGGCTGCTGCGGGAAAACACGGATTTGAAACAAACATACAAATAAATATAGTATTATGGGAATTTTCTTCCCAAATTCACACGGAATTCCCAAATACACACAGAAAGTGTACCTGTACAGAATAATAACTGATTTGTTAATCTAAAATTTAGGAAAAATAGTTCTGATCTTTTGCACAAGATGGATCCCATCGATGTATTTTTGTTTTCTTCCAGATTGTAAGCGTCCAGATTTTGCATATGGAGAAACAGGGATGCAGGATAAGGAAAGTGCTTTGCTTCAGTTCCCAGTACAGTTAGCAGCAGCCTTGAGAAGGGACAGCAAGATTTCTCCATAGATGATAACCAGCCTGCATGTGAGGTTTTCTTGCTCTGAGCTTCTTGGTTCCACTTTACAGTAACCCAAAGAAGAGGACGCGTGGAGCAGGGCTCATCCTCTCCCAGGGCAAGTATCTAAGAGAGGTAGGGAACTTGCTTCTGTCCATCACTGACAAGGGGAGAATAGTCTGAGTTGCCAAGCAGTGACATCTGCATCAGCAATCCTGGAACTCCAGCAAGCCAATGGCAGTCAAAATATTTCAAATCTCACCCCAGCCTCTGAGAAAATAATGATGATAAAAATGGGAGAGAGGGCAAGTTTTTCACTGCTTTTTCCCTTGTACAAGAAGAACATGGTGCTGGCTCTGTGCTGCAACTGCATCCTTGTAGTGATCACCATCACGTCTCTCTCCACGTAGTCCAAACAGTGCTATGATGGAGTACCAATACCTTTAAATAATAAAAAGAACCCTGATTAGTAACTGTTAGGTCCTCTGTGTTTGGGATTTTGCCTCTTCAAAAAGAGCAGAGGTTCTGTTTGCATGTTTTTTCTTTGCCACTAAGTAGCAGTGTGCTTTCAAGCAACTGGCACCTGAAGTCATTTAGTCATTGCCCAGCCTCATAATTAATGATAATATGTGAACCTCTGCAAGGGTAAGTACTGCATTAAGTCTGATGTTTTAATGTAATGTTTGTAAGCTCCACCTCATTTGTTTGATGAGCAGAGATGGGACCTATGAGAAGTAATAGAGTAATGAATCTCTTTATTTCTCATTTCTCCCCAGGTATACCTATCCTAACCCAGAAAATTTCTGCTGGTTCCAAAGTAAAAGTGTGTTATATTTTCTTTAGCACATCACAGCAAAACTGTCTATTTTCTTACAGCTAGCACACGAGCTTACATCAAGGATCATAAATTCAAGATAAAGAACTATCTTGTAAATAGAAAGAAAGCCTTAGGAGTGATTTGTCTTTATCTACTTCTCATATGTTCTTGTAAAATCAACTTTTTTTTTTTAAAAAGGATAAAAAAGCCATCTCTGAAAAAAAGTAATGGCATTTCAATTTTCTGGAAATTGTTTATCTGAACTATCACTTTCTTCCCAGGTACAGGAAAATGAGGTCAAACACAGGCAATAATCCCGTACAACATGGCAATTCCATACTCAGGGACATTTTCCACCAAAAGCAGAGGTGTGTGTTGGTGAAAACAGTTCTCACAAGAACACCCATGCTGTTGGTGCTGGCAAAGAAACATAGCGGTCTCAGGTTCCTGTAAGACTTTCAGATACATTTGGAGCTAACTAATAAATACTGGTGTGTTGGCCAAAAGTCCCCACTCTCACAGCTGTGGAGGTGGAAGGAATCTTTGCAGATAGGCTGTCCATCCTGCTCCTCCTGAGGTCTTCTTTCCCCTTGGAGAGCTAAACTACTTCATCATGACCTTATGAAGGAGACTGTCCTCCTCCCTCCCTTCCGTGCCCAGCTAGCAGGCAGGTCTGAGCGCAGAGGACAAGCAGCAACAGTCTCTCCTGAAGTGATTCGCCACACAGAGCATCCCGCATCGAGCTGAGAAGTGTTAACTGTTTTTTCCAGATACCATCAAATACATTTAAACAAGCCTGATGCTTGAATGCTTTTTGCATCGGGTGTGTTATACATAAAATATGTTGAGTCAGTGATAGCGCCCTTATCTAAAGACAGAAGCCAGCAAAATTTCACCCAGTGCACTTTGTCAGATTGTTCCTTGACACAGACAGCCTGCAGCTGGCTGTGACAAGCAGGTGATGGCATCTCGCTCTGGGGAGAGGAGGTGTTTGCCTTCCCCTACACTGTTTGCTCTCCCCAGCCACTGTGTCTCGTGAATGAATGGGAGAGCAAAGAGCACGTCCAGGCAAGACTGAGACTGTGCGACTTTGCTCTGAAGACAGGTTTGGGATAAAGATGTGGGTCTTTAAGGAAGAATTACATCCCTATATTCTTTCACTCAGACAGCAAAATGAGAAAGTAGTGTTCGGGTTTATCCGCACAGCTTGAAGCTATGTAGCTCCAGTGCTGATACCCTTCACAGTGCTGCAGCTGCATGAAGATCTCACATCCCTGATGATCTTCTCACCATTGAAAGCTGCTGCCTATTAACACTACTGTGAAGACTTTGTCTTGGTTATCAGAGCTCCTGGGCAGGGAAGTGGTCTTCTCCAATCTCTGCTCAGCAGGAACTGCATCTTCTTCTCAGCAACGTTGCTCACAAATAAGCAGTCTCCACAGAAGACCCTGAATCCTACTCAAATGTCAAACAATGCAATAGCTCCAGCAAACGCATGGCTACTTCACCTACAAAGGCATTTCTGATTCTGCCTAAAATTCATCCATAGGGCCACAGGTTTTACTGAGCAGACTTCATCAGGGAGTAGAAGAGCATCTGGGGATGTGATAGACTCACACAACATGCTTTTGCCTTGTTTATGGAGTTGGAATTTGTTTTTCTCCTCATCCCCATCTGGCTGTTGAAACAAAGGTTTGAGACATAAATCTGTTCTTTGGGCTTATTTCCACTTTGCAGCCAGTTTCATGTGTGTCCATGGCAAAGTCCTGTATCATTCCCATCCTGTCCCTTTCAGTTCTTCTGTGGTACCTGGAGGATGATAGCACTGCTTGCCTCAGAAGGATGCTGGAAAGACAAACACAGCGATGCATCCAGCAACAATGGGAAGAGAAGCAGATAAGCATCTGGGCTAGAGAATATAGGCACAGGAATTATCTCAAGGCAGAAGAGGGATTGCCACTCTGGACTGAGTCTGAGCAGGAACATGTTTGAACACCATACAATTGTCTCCTTGCTACACCCTTGCCTCCATCACCAGCATGCGTACAGTCCATTGCACACACCAATCTGTCTGAGCACGTGACACTGATGTTCACACATGCCATCCCCCATCATTTCCAGCTGTCTTTTGGATAATTTGGGAGCTTGGAAGTAAAACCAACAGATGAGCCTCAGATGTGTTGTGATGTCTTCAAGGTGAAACCCACCTTTGAAAAGCAGCTGCAGCTCAGCCATCCGTTAGTACAGCTTCTGCAGCTTCTGCTTCCAGTGGCATTCACAGACAGGGAATCTCTTCATTAGCCAGAGCATTTAATGAATTACATGTACCCCTCTTGGCTCCTGAGCATCTCACACCAATCATAAACCCCAGATACTGGAACTGAGTGCAGCTTCATGTTCCCAGCCACTGCAAAAGTGGACCAATACACGTCTGTGAAACCAGCTACCAGAGCAAATCATCCTGGCAGCACTGACATGAACAAACACACCTGTGGTGTAGATGGCTACAAAGGATAATGACCTATTTCTTCTCCTCACTGGTGCACAGGAGGCCAAGGCTGGTGGCATTCATAAAGCAGGTAGCTCATAGTAGATGAGCCAGCCAGCATGGCTAAGGAAAGAGCTCGCTCGTAGAGCAATACAATACATGGGTTTCTCCCAGTCCCCTTCACCTGCTGAAAGGGTAAGAAGCCATCCAAATAAAAGTGACTGGGCTGTCTTTACCACCTCGAGAGAAGCCTTGCTATGAAACTCCATAAAGGACCAAGAACTTGCTCTTCATCTCCTCTCCCTCTCTCCCCCTCTCTCGCCTTCTCCCACCTCAGAAAGTAATCTCATCCTTTCGTCACATATTATTGAAATCCCAGCTCTTAAAAAAAAAACTCTCATTTTTTGCCCAGACTGAGAGCATGTCATTCGGAAGTGATGTGCAAGGCAGGAGATAACCAGGTAGAACTCAGCGATTCGCCACAGAAAATGGCTCCATGTATGGTTGTAATGCTATCAGAGTCCGTCCCTCAATAGCTCTTTACCGCTCCTGAGCTCAGAATCTGCTGATTCAAGAACTTTGCCTGTGCGGGCGGAGGAGGAGGGGACAGGGCTGTGGGGGAGATGGGGAGGTATATAAAAATAGAGCCTTTGCGGTCTTGGTGGAATACATCATAATGCAAAGGCTCTGCTTTCTTCCCTTCTTTAATATTTTTTGGTGATGCGGAAGAAGCGGTGCACGTTTCCCCCTGCTCGCTCTCTCCTCCTGTGTCCTCATTTCATGCTTTAGTTGTGCTGATTGGGAGGGCTTGAATCCCATCGGCTAACTGCTTAGTGCAAAACAGTTGCACTCCCATCTGAAATGGAGAGAGGTTAGAAGCTAACTCCATGCAGACAGGGGATTTTGCAGAGGCAAATGGGGTCTCTGAAGGGATGCAGCCGTGTGAGTCCTTGGACTCCTAGGCTGAGGAGTTTGGAATGAAATGTCCCACACAGCTCTCATTTAACCAGAAATGTGTTTGTGCATACGAAACAGTAGATATCTCTCTTTGTTCAGCAGTCTTTCTTTCAGATGTGGTGGTGCACAAGTTTTTCGAGCATATACAGAGAAGGAAATAAACCCCAGAGTTAGACAACCAGGCAGGGGGTGGGGTAGACAAGTCTATACAAGTTGGGGCCCCACCAGCATCTTTCAACATCTGCCTGGACCCTAGTTCTACCTCTTTTAGCTTTGGATGTGAGATAGAGCATCCAAAGCATTTTGGATGTCTTTGTAAATCAGTGCATATATCAAACCATACCTTTAGTAGATCAAGGGACCTGTGGCATAGGAAACCTGGTGTAACTGTACAATCACTGTTTGGCAGCATTAGATGCAGTGCAGTCACCTTCCTAGCAGAGGATTCATTGTTTTGGCAGGGTGCTATTTACTTTGCACCATGGAGCCATTAATGGGAAATTGCTGCACATTTCTTCTGTCCCTTTCCCATGTATGCGCTGGTCTGGATAGACCAGCAGTGCTGGCCAGCCAACTCAGCTGTCGGCCAGCCTCCCACTTCAGCTCTCACGCACGTTACCAGACCACTGGTGTTTGACCACCAACTCAACCATTTCCTGGTTGAAGAAGGAACAAATGGGTTTCACTGATCAGAGAAGCTTTCCCCCCCCCCCACCGACAGATCCCATATTGGGTGATTTTTTTGGAAGTGCATGATTGCCAGGTCAGGCAGATGCTTACTGTTTTGCTTGCCATGTATCCATCATCACCCATGTATAGCAGGGGGATTTCACCCCCATCTGCCCTTCCCCATCCAAGGTGAACTGTCAGACAGACTTGGCCTTAAGTTTCCTGTCGATTTTCTAGTCTTCATAAATTTAGGAGCCGTCAGCAAAGTAAAGGAGGATCACAATACCATACATGGAGAACTGCATAATCTTGAAGATGAGAGTAAAGGAAATGGGATGAAATTTAAGACTACTAAATGCAAGGTCATGCACTTGGGGATTAACAAGAAATTCTGCTCTAAACTGTGAGCTCATCAGCTGGAAACGAGAGAAGAGCAGAAAGATGTGAGTGTATCGTTTAACCAGAGGATGTCTACAAGCCACCAATGAGTTGACTATGGAAAAGCAAGGGTCCTAGCATCTTTCAGGTTAAACCTTCCCAGTTCAGACCAGTGACACTGAAGTGGTGCCCTCCTGTATGTCATGAGCAAGATTTCACCTAGGTAGCTCTCTGCATGGAAGAGGTTGTCCAAACCACAGGGAAGAAGCTGGAGAATGGGAAGGGGAGCAGAGAGGTGGTGTTAAGGATCTTAACAGCTCTGGGTTTGTCTAACAAATAACTTGTTGAACTGCCTGAGAAAAACATGAATGTTTTTTCTTAGAGGCAAATGGAAGACACTATTTGGTGTCAGAGCAAATGAAGCAGGGTATTTGGGGAATAACAAATATACTTGTAGTAATAAAGAAGGAAAACCTAGTTCAAACCCATTAATCTGAACATAAGACAGAGGCAACTGCAAGCAGTATCTGTGAGGGTATTTTCATAGTTGCATTTCTTTCTTACCTCTTTCTAATAAGGTTAAAACCTCACTTTGGGGCTTACGGAGGATTTTTTTCTAGGCTGTAGCAAAGCCTTTTGCCATGCATCCCTGTCACCTTCCCCCTGGGGTATCCCACGCCTTTGGGGCCTCCCATCCTGCAGCACTTCACACGCTCTTCAGTTGCCTTTCACAAGGTGCCATGGGGAATTTAGTGTAAGGGCCTTGGAATAAAATGCACACTGGGAACAGGTTTATGCTCTATATTTACTGGCATGGGAGCAATGTTTCAAGCTGTGCTAAGGGGGTTTTGTCATCCTCTTTAGTAGTTCTCACTACATAAAGCATTGCCTCTTTCCCCTCACTGCCCTTCTGAATTACTTTTCTCTTCAAAGAACACGTCCCTTTTGGTATCCCTGAAGCCTGTTCAAAACCTTACTAGGCGTTTCCTGCACTCCTTTCATCAATCCCTTGTTTTAACCAGTTTCTCAAATGTGAGCAGCCCTATCACAACCTCTATCAGTTTGAGGGTGTTGCAGCTTCTGGTTAGTGTACACAGAGGGGTTTGTGCCTACAATCAGCCATGAGGACAGCAAGAAAGGAAGAAATACCAGGTGCCAGCAACATAATGTTTTCTTCTGTCATAATGGTGTAAGTTATATGTACAAGCCATGGTTCACAGCCTATGCTCAACTGGGACGGAGCAGCAGCATTCAGCCCCAAACCACCCACATGCTCCTTTGGACCTGCCAGGGAGTCCCTGGGCCACAGCATTGAGGTCCCAAGTTGAGGTCAAAGTGCTGCCAAGGATGAGTCTGAAGCCCGAAATAAAGACCTTCTAGACTCCTTCTCAAGTGGTATTCTGTGCCCGTTTAAGTGACTTCAGCTAGTTGTCCCCCTTTTTCACAGCCAAAAAGTCCTGCAAGAAGAAAGTCTTCAGGACCTGCTCACATTCCAGCAGCGCTCTGGCCTCCAGAAGTCCTTTTCACAGCACACAATATGGCATTGTGATTAGATATAAACTGAAAGTGTATTTCCTGCCCTTCAGTAATTACACTGGCTTGTGGGAGCTTTATTCAGCATGAAGCTTTATTATTCTGCAGAATGAAATTCTGTATAATTTTCCTCTCCTCCAATGCGCAGATGAAAAATCATATTTTGGTCCGAGTTGGGAAGAAAGGCTCAGTTATCACTTGAGAGCGTGGTGTTATTTTCCCCCGGAATTAAAAAATCCATCTGGGTGTACGACCCCGTTCACCCTCCTGCCTCTCCATTCAGCCTTTTGTATGCATATGAACCTTATCAATTTCCACTGCTGCAGAAAAGTGAACCAAAACAGCGTGCCTCCCCCAGCCCTCCTCACTCTAATGGAAACGCGTGAGCCAGAGCAATAAATGCATGTAAAACCCTCCTGCTCTGCTGAGAAGGAAAGGGAGGTACAGGTGGAAAGCCTGGTTTGTGGCTGTCACCCATCAGCAAGGGTACCAGCATCAGTGCATTCCCCTTGTCAGAACAGCCAGGGATATCAAGACATGACCTTATTTATACAACACTCTGGTTTCAAGCCAGGCTTAACTCCAAAACCAACTAAATCAAATAAACCTACTTCATCTAGCTTTACTTGCTAGGCTTTTGGCAACCAAAGGTGGGATTCCTTTGTGCAGGCACAGCCCAACTCATTCTTACCTCGCATCAACCTGTTGCTTAGAAAGACACAGCAGATGCTATCTTCCTGGCATCTCTTCCTCCAAGAAAGGACTTGGAAAGACAGGCTCCATTTTATTGTCATACTGAGATGGTTTGAGAGGATTGTCAATGGAGATGCATAAATTAAGGGGAAAAGTGGGGAGAAGAGATGGTGAAAGAGAAGAGGTCTCTGGTTTCTTGTTTGCTGCCTGCTGCCCCATTAAAGGGGGGGGGGGGGGGGGGGGAATGGTCCATTTAGCAGGTCAGCAGCAAGCACTGCTATCAGATGCCATGCCAAGCTAATTCCTAATTGGGGCAGTGTTTGTCAACACTGACAGAGCCTTAATACACTGTAATCGCTGGAGCCACAAGCTCTGATAGAGATCTTAATCTTCGCTCTGTCCCTTTCACACTGCAGTGAACATGCCTGATCCTTCCCCTGGCCTTCACCGCACCCAGTAGCTGGGCTCTATGAACCAAGAGGTTTTTAAAACAACTCCTTCTATTGCTTATGAGCCAAAGAAACGAGAGGAAGTAAGAGGCAGCTGATGAGGGGGCAAAAGCAGCATCATGCTGCTGGGGGAATTCTTCAGAGGTTTCACAGATGAAAAGGGCTTTGCATTGGACAGCAAACACTGTTCACCATGCTGAACATCTGTCTCCAAAAATAGATGTACAACACATAACCAGCTGTTTCAGCATCAGCTTGGCTCCTTGTATATTCCTTCCTACTCTCTGACACAGCCTTCCTGGAAAAGCTTCTGTCCACCTTTATGGATTTTTTTCCAGTTGTACGAGACGACTTTATATGTGGGTGACTCAGTGTGGAGCAAGGATAAGCTTTGATATAGGTCATCTTCAAGGTCTGTGATTGAATCAAGTCTTCCAAGTTCAAGAATCTCTCCTGACACAGGAGATGAGCATACCCACTAAGGGCTTTGGGGTTTTTTACCAACAGGTAATGATGAAGAGGTTAGCACTAAGGCAGGAACAACAAACACCAATATAATGGTCACACATCTGGCTTTTGCTGGGACAACTCTGAAGTTCCATCCACTGTCTTTTGGTGCTCCCAATCTAATTCAGTGTGCATGGAAAGATTTCATTATTTTTTCAGGAAAAAAAAAAAGTATATTTTTCTTTTTAACTAATGCAAACTAGTCTTTGCAGAGTATCACTAAGATGACTAAGATCAGCTGTTGTGTTGTGGACACAAAAGGAGAAAAATAAACAGCTTTCCTACTCCATGTTGTGATGCTTACTTGTAGGTCACCTAAAGGATATTTGAATACCAGAATGCAGGTAAAACCCTTCCATCCTGCAGAGTATGACCTCTTCTTCATATTACCGATGGGTCTGTGAGTACAGGGATACCTTTTCTTGCCTTTTCACAAGAAGAAGTCTCCCATTGCCTTCAGAAGAAACCAACAGATGTGTCCTGAATTCAAATAGGTATTGCTGAGACATCTTGGAAGGAGGAAGAGCTCCTTACAGATGGCTCTGGCCCCAAAAAATGTCCTGGGTTGTCTCATACCTTGGAGTTGCAGGGATATCATGTTTAGCAAACTTGCTGCAGAGCTGTAGAAGTATCTCTTATATTCTCCTCACTAGTTATCCTGGGCTGCCATTTGGTACCTGCTGTGTCTAAGTTCCTCTTGGCAGGACACAGAAACAAAACAAACCCCAATAAAAGAGACACTCAGGTATCTCTGCCTTGCATGGATTTATGAAGAGGCAAGGAAATGCATTTTCGATGTCTATGAATTCTTGCCATGACCATGCAAGGCCACAGCCGTCCTTGTGCATAAACAACACGACAAAGTGAGTTATTACCAAACTGAAAGACCACAGCTCCACACCGGAGGGTGCTTTTGTCTTTCCTTTCACACCAGCTCCAGAAGCCTCTCAGCCAAGCCTCCTCGTGGCATGTGCTATACTTACCTGTGATTTATTGATGATAATCGTGGGGCAGGCCATTTGTAATCAAACGTACAACAAAGACATTCTCGTGCTGAGAGGGAGTGATAACGCACCATTTAGTAATTTTTGTGCAGTCAGTAATTTAGAAAATGAATGATAATTTCCTGAACTGAAAATCTGCAATGACAACCCTTAGGGCTATTCACCTTGTGAATAAAGATACCTTCCTCTCCATGTCTTGTGATGAATTCCTTTTATTAGGGCCACTTATGTGGGACTTCATCTTAATCGTCTTAAGTATGGGACAGTCTCTGTGGTGAGGTTGGGTCGTTTTTCATTACGACCTCAAACATGCTTTATGAAGCAAATAAATAGCAGTCAGTGATATGAAAACAGTCATTTAAATGAAATGGGCTTTGCTAACACAATATTCTCACTCACTGCATGCAGCCTATCAGCACAACAGGAGATGCTGAGGAACAGGGGGTCACTGTTTACATCCACCTCAGTAGGATGGCCTGTGTGATAAGGAAATTGGGTATTTCTGACCATCACAACATTGAACAGTGTCAGTACACCCCACTGAAAGTGCTACAACATGCACTTTCCCAATTCCAACAGTATTATTTAAGCCAGCAAAGAAATGCAGATCCTGTGGCTTTGGATTTTAAAACAGAAATGATTCATGAAAAGTGAAGGCGATTTTACTAGCTAGCCAGGAGCTGTGCCTGATGACCCTCATGCTGTAATGCTTTATGGTGTCTCTGTTCGAAACAGAACCAGCCACCTCCAACACCCCGTCCCTCTAAGATAAACTGATGTTCCTCTCCATGTCACTGGTGCAAATCCAGGCAGGGAGGGAGCTGCTATCCAATGGTGAGATGAGTAATTGGCTTCATTCTCCACTTCCAAGCACAGGTGTTCACTTCTTGGACATTGGCAGAGCTGGCAGAGCAGCTGGTCCTGGAGGCAGGGTGGTTCTCTGCTGTTTTACATCTCAAACATGAATCACACACCATCTCTGCAGAAACCACCCTTGTGTTTGAAGAAGAAACCTGTCCCCTCCACCAGGGACACAGTTCCCTCCTGTTCTCCACATCTGCTTCATTCCCCTCAGCACTGCCCTAAGTTTGGCTAAAACTCTATGCAGGGCAGAAACATGTGGCGTGTTTTTCTAAAGGCAACTGGAGGACAGCCACAGGGCAGGGTTATGGTCTTCACTTCTATTGCCAGTAAGGACTTGTTTTCCAGTGATTTGATTCCTACACCACTGATAGCATCTCCATAACAAGCTGCAGTGACTATAGCACTGCAAAACCTAGTGCAGGGAATAAACAGCATTAAAGGTGAGGGCTCAACACAGACTAGCAAAAACAGGTAGTTTGTATTTTGGTCACCTACTGAAGGCCAAATGGGCTGTTGGCTGAGATTGCTGCTTGTGGTGTTTGGGTAGATGATCTCTGCCTGGCTGTGAGCACACAGCTCCCCTCTCCTCTTCTTTGCTCTCCTTGTTGCATCTGTGATTTAATTCCAGACAGGCAGCAAAGTTTGGAAACATGCAGATCATTCCTGTTCTATCTTAATCATCCTCACCGGGGGAAATAGAAGAGGAGAGCTTTTTGAAACACTTGGATAGAATGAACTGAAAAGATGAAGTGCATTAAGAACAGGAAAATCTAAATGAAGTGGAAATAATGTCTTAATTGGAAGGACACATTTTAATCTCCCTCTCTTGCACTTACATGAGCACACGATGCTAAAGCAGGAGAATAAGGCATAAAGTGGGAACTGCCTTGGCACAAGGAAGGCAATGCCAGCTGATTAAACACTTGTTGGTCTTTGCCAACTCTGCCCATCGTGCTACCCACCTCCTTGCACTGAGTTCTTAAAGCCAATGGCCATCACTGCAGAAACCTGCCATCAATGGAGCGCCACTGCAGCTGCTCCCATCATGCTGCTTAGATGGGAAGTGCCCACCTCCTTAAGTTGACTTAAGACAGTACCTCTTACCAGCAAATTATGCAGCCAAGACAGGATTCAGCTGGGTGTCTGCACAGCTTCATTGTTATAGGAGCTGTGGTCAGTAACTGGTGTAGTCCATAAAGTTGTTCAGTTGAGCAGCTGTAGGTGTCAGCTTTGAGGTGCACTCACCTGCAAATCTGTGACTCTGAAGAGTGTCAGAGCTCAGATGAACCCTTCAGTGAGAGCCAAAGGTGGAGAATAGTCCACTCTAATATGTAGTCTGCTGGGATGGTTGTAAAACTACAGTGTACCCTAAAATGCTTACCCCACAATGGAGCAAGCAAGTGACTGACTGATTTTTGATACTCCATTGCTCAAGTTTATGGTACAAAAGATTTTTCTCCTCTGGCCCTATTCATTGTATAGCAAAAGACAGTTTCTAAAAGGTGAATTCATGATGCTGCCAAATAGGTCCCCATCATCTGCTGGCAGGGTTGGGCTTTTTGACCTGATCAGAAAAGGGATCTTTTACATAGAAAAGATATCAAAGATGATGTGCGACTCTCTCCATTGATCTGAAAAGAAGCAGGTCACTGGGTAAATTTAGGATTTAATTTTATGAATCATCTTTTGAACCATGCTCATTGTACTGCTTGATAGAGTGTGTTTCTCTCTTGATCTCTGCCAATAATATATTTTCTTCCAAATGGTATCTCTCATTTCTAATATGCTACTATTATTTGAACTGATTAATTGAAGTCTTTGGTCAGATCTGTATCTGGATATCAGTTTTAACCATATGTGTACCATTCTGAAGTCACATTCTTGATCTGTACTTTGGGAGTCACAGGGCATCATAATACATTTTAGACTCCTGTGGTGGTATTTCCACAGCAGACAATGCAATAAGAGACAAAACCAAATAGATATGATATTGCTGGTTCTTGGAGATCTTTCACAGCTCAAGGCTACTCCTAACAGAGCCAGAGCTTTCTCATTTACCACTGCTCAACCCAGTGCTTGTCACCCCATACCACTGGTCAGTCTTCCACCGGGATAGCAGGTGGATGCTGTATGAATAACTATGTACAGTCCCCATGGGTGTGCCTGGCCCATCACTGTACTGAGCTATTAAATCCAGCTGAGCTGCTCAGCTTTTCTTTTCTGGGAGGTACCCATGCAGTTTTACTCTCAATGACTGTGATGATGATACAACCTTTTCCTGGATTTGCTGCAGAACTGCTTGAGAAGGAAGTTACAGAACTGTTGTTTATTGTACTTTTGGGGGGAGAAAACAACTGAAAGGAACCTTTTAGCTGGTATGTCTTCATTCACTCTAGGTTGTGGAGGAGGATGAACAAAGGTGATATAAAAAATCCCAGTGTCAATATGGTGGAGAATCAAACTACCAACAATGGGTTTGTCAGACCTGGAGGATGACACCAGCATGAGGGATGAAGGCAGCTGCTGGGTCTCTGGGTCAAGAGAGCTGGTCTCAACACCTCTCCTCTGAATGGACACTGGCTGCTCAGTCTGCTGAACTCTCTGCTCCACTTCTAATAATGTAAACTCCTGAGTGAATCATCTACAGGAATACTGAGGGTACAATTTGCTCCCCTCTGATCCTTGGAAATGCATATCTGATGGCTCCACCAGCAGGGCAGGAGCAAACACCTGGATACCCCATTTCAAGCAGTATTGATGGAGGATGCTATGATATCAGGAGCTGATACTAACATTGCTGTGGCAATGATTTGATAGATGTGACAGGGACCTGCAGCTCACAGGGGGTGGCAGCCAGGAGTGGGCTGCTGTCATCTTCCCCTATACTGTGACCTGCTGTCTATGCATGGAGATGCTGCTTGAGGTGGACATGCCAGGGCCCTCTCTCCATGCTTTGCCTGCCGGATACACCCCAGACCTCATTACTCAGGTGCCCAGAATCAGGCCCTGTGCAGACTAAACACTTGTGCCACCCTGGGGCTCAAATCACGATTAAACTAATCACAATTAAATAGCGGTGTGGTCCAAGGAGTAGAGAGGAGGGCTGGCCGAGGCAGCAGGATGCCTGAGCAAAGTGCTGAGACAACAAACTTAACCTCTCTGTCCACAGCGCGCCTATCAGCCGTGGTTATTAAATCCCACAAAAGGAAGAAGAGGAGCAGTGAATAGGGTTGAAAGAAAAAGCACTTTCCCCATTTGGATTACCTCCTACAGAACAGGACCTGCCAGTGAAAGGCGGAGAGTGTAATTGCTGGCCTGAAAGAGAGAAAAAAAAATGAAAAGGAAAGTAAAAAAAAAAAAAAAAAACACTATAAAAGGAAAGAAAGAAAGAAGGAAGGGGGAAAAATTGATAATGAACAATTTATCCTCAGAGCTAACAGTTAATTAATTCTGAAAATATCTGTCAGGCTAATGGCAAGGGGGGTGCTGTGCCACCGAACACAATTAGAAAAATAATAATAACAAAAAAAAGGAGGAAAAAAAAGGAGAAAAAGAAAAAGATTTTTTTTAAGGTGTTGCTATCTTCTTAGAGACCAGGCCCTTGGCTTCCCAATGTCATTCTCAACACAATTTTTTTTCTTTTCTCTCTTCGTCTCTTTTCAGAAATTGTTCTCATGAATGATTTATATATGTCTAGTTATCTGGAGTGATTTCTATGGACCCGGGCGCATTGCTGCATAATTGTTAATTTTAATGCCATAATAGCTTCAGATGGAGGAAGAGATTAGGCGTTTATTGCACAATTAAATGAAACATACTTGAGAATCACAAAAGGTTCCGTAATTATTTCAGACCATTAATAAAATGGGCATTAAATTATATGGGACACAAAAGGGAAAGGAAATAGATTTTCATTACAGCAATAGAAGCCGAGAGTAGTAATAGATCCTTGTTGAATTCTCTTTCTCTCTCTCTCTCTCTGAAATTAATTGTTGCCCGGCTTATTTCAAAGCAAAATAAAAGAGAAATAAAGTGTGTTAAAGAAGCTCTGATGAAAGGGCTTTGTTTGATAGGGACAATAGCCACTGATACACTATGGGAAAAAAAAAAAGAAAAAAAAAAAAAGGAGAATTAAAAAAAAAAAAAAGGAAGATTTGATTTTGGCTTCCTGCCCTCAGTCCTGAAGGCAGTTCGGGGTCTACACGTGGACACACAAGGGCCTCTCCTCCCTTTTCCAGCACCACAAGCTTGGGAGGGAGAAGGGAGGACCTGGAAAGTTCCCCTATCCATTCTCCAGTGCCCTCAGTGATGGGACCAGCTGTGGTTTTGGCATCAGGGGCAGAAGATGCAGCAAACTGGTAGAAATCCCAGTGATGCCTTCACAGAGGGGCTTTGTGCAGAGTTTGGCTGTTTCTAGACAAGACCCCATACGATGGATTTGCCTCGGATGGACAATGAAGGGTGTACTATGGAGAAGGAAGCTGTGGTTGGAGACTCCCAGGTGTCCAAATCAGAACATCCAGCCCCACCAGAGCCTGGATAATTTGTCCTCTGTCCCCTCTGACGCTGGAGAGCCTAGCAATGTGAGAGACTGAGTAAGGAAGACCTCCTATTGCATGTGGAAAGACAGCCCAGAGGAATCTAGACCTGAATGCCATCAGAACCTCACCTTTTGGCCTGGGAAGGTCCACACACAGAACCCACCTGAAAAGCATGTCATCTTCAATGTCGCAAGAGCCCAGGTATCAGCACACACAGCCCTCATATGCTCTGATTCTGGCTTATCTGATCAGCTATAATCTAAGTAGTTCTTTATTCCAACAGTAATTATTTCCAATTACAAAATGAAGGGGCATGAGGTATATCTTATCTCCTCCTTGAACTGAGGACAGTGCTGATGAGGCGGGGAGGAGTCAGAAGCCCACCAGGCTTTCCAGGGGTATTCAGGATTTCTGGAAGTAAAAAGTGGCACCTCTGAGCAGTTGTAGAAGTCCTTGGATCTCAGTTATTCAAGCAGTTTTGTAGACCTTACACTATTTTCAGGCTCCTCGATGTAGCTGAAAACGTGGTTTTGATCCTAAGAGAGTTTGCACTGATCTGAGTGACCAGCAGTACAGTTAAGAGTGAAAGAGGTCACAAGAGGGTCATTTGGAGCTAATGGAAAGTCCTTCTTCCAGACTAGCAACCTGACTTCACTGTCCTTAAACTGCTCTGAGAAGCCCAAATGAAAAGCTACCTTTAAATCGTCACTTGGCACTTGGTCCATGAAATGGTGTGCATGGCCAGTTCTCTTGCACAGATCACTCCAGGTGCTGCAGATTTTTAAGAAAATCCTTTCATTACAGGGAAAAAACAAAACAAAAAAAAAACACACAAAAAAAAGGAAAAAGAAAATAAAAAGATGGTCTTGGCAAAGCAAAATTATTAAAAAAAACAAAATACTATGTCTGAGGAAACCAGAACCAGTTTGTACATCACACCCAATTGAATTTGCCAAGCAGGCAGCAAGGGAAGCTGTCAGTCTCCCCCCTTGCCTGGGTAGGGGAACTGCAAAGGGATCAGAAACAAGGAGCATCCAAACACTGGGATAAACAAACAAGCAAGCAAGGGTGTCTCTTCCTGGAACACAACTGCACTTGGAAACGTAGCTCAGCTGACGCAGATGAGACACATGGCAGCTATTTTTAGGCTCCATGTAGTGTTCTACTTAGCAGCTGCATTCTAGGCCTACCGCCATTCCCACCGGCACTGGGAGGAAGCGATCCTTTGATGGAAAGGAAAGGCTTTGGGCTACCCATAGGTATGGGCAGCGGGAAGCTGGTAGTAGAACTTCTCCTGAGAAAAGAGGGGTTCTAATGGCAGGTGTGTGCTGAGGGCAGGGATGCGTTCTTCAGGAGGCAGGCAGGGAAGAGGAGAGAGGCAGGGGAGGTGATAGCCCCCCTCCCCTCCCCGCTACATCTGTACCCTTATATCTGTGGTGAAACCAAAGCAGGCAGGAAGGTGTTTCTGCTGTCAGGGCAGCTGGGAGGGATGTTCTCTGTGACTCTGACAAAGGTCAGAGAGATGAGACAAGAGCCAGCATCCCACAGACCCTTCTAGTCTCCTATCCTAGTGCACCAGCACAGGCACCACCAGGTAGGTGTCCAGCACCATGCTGAGCACCTCAAGCATCAGTGATGGGAGTAGGCCTGCAGAGGGGACCAGCAGAAAAGGAGTTTGACGCTGAGAGACTTAAGGAGAAATTGGGGGAAAAAAAATGGAAAATAAATAAATAAGGGGGGTGGGTAGTGGTCCAAGCGGGAATGCTGATCCACGGGGGGAGGAGCAAATCGGCAAATCGGAGCCTAAGCAGCAGCAGCAGCAAGAAAAGAGAAGTTAAATAGCTTTAGACTGCAATAAAGACGCTGTGGGCTGCGGCGCCAGTGCCCTCTCCTGGGCAGAAGGAGCGCTGCTCCGGGATCGGAGACCCCCGCGCGGAGCGGGGATGTGCGCTCCAGCCCTTCAGGCAAGCATGGACCCCTACACCGATCTGGTACAGTATCGAGTAAAGGAAAAATTAAGAAGCTAAAGAGAGACTTGATCAGGGTGGGGGAGTCTTAGGGAGGTGGAAAGAGGTCGGCATTAGGGGAAAATGAAGAAGTAGGTTAAATAAAACGCGAACAATGCAAAGTATTAAAGAGCCTCTAAAAAGGATGAGGAAAACAACCTCAAGTACAGCAGGTCACCAAGCTGAAAATAAGTAAGAAGAGGACTCAAGCCCTCTTGTAGGCCTCAAGAAGAGGCTGTCAAGAAATCTGGAGAGGGACTTTTACAAGGGTATGTAGTGACAGGACAAGAGGGAATGGCTTTAAACTGGCAGAAGAGGGATTTAGATTGGATATTAAGGAGAAGTTCCTCCCTGTGAGGGTGGTGAGGCATTGGCACAGGTTGCCTAGAGAAACTGTGGCTGCCCCATCCCTGGCAGTGTTCAACGGGGCTTTGAGCAACCTGCTCTAGTGGAAGGTGTCCCTGCCTGTAGCAGGGGGTTAGAACTGAGCTTTAAGGTCCCTTTAACCAAACCATTCTATGGCTGTATGTTCAAGACACAGCTTTTGGAGGGGTGTCTCAGAGCACAGGCACCTGCCCACCACAGGTGGCACAAGGCTTTGCCTTCTCCCCACCTAGGACACTCGTAATGGGGTGGATTACGTTGCTGGGGAAGAGGAGCAATGCCTTGTCCTCTGCTCTGGCGGAAGCAGTGCCCCTGTCTGTCATCTCCTGATGCATAATGACAAGGGAGTTCCCATTTTGGACTCATCTGTGTGTGCTGGTGTCACACAAGGACTCACAGCAAAATACCTTTTATAGGACTTAAGGAACACGTGCAACTTGCATGTCCAGCTTTAGGCAACTTCAGAAATATTGCTGTTGTGTTTTAAGGAGGCATTGGCTAGGGAAAGGGGCTGAAATCCAGGAACTCAATAGAGCAGTGGGACAAAATGGAAGCAAGAGGAGATGGCTAATCCCAGTGACTACCTTGATGTCAGACCTAATGGCAAAGGAAAAGACCTGACGCTAAGGAACAAAAAAACGTTGTCACCCCACTGTACCTGGAGATGGGAAGGAGGAGTCTCAGGGCCAGCAGTAGCTGGGGTTTGAGCAAGAGAGGCAGGGAAGGAGCATCACCAGGGCAGGAGATACCTGGGGACCAGAGGCATCATAGCATGTGGGAGATCCTTACTAAATTCAGCCCTAGTACATAGCCTGTCCTTTGGTTATAGGCAGGTAATACATGTTATTGGGTACTGCAGAGGGGTCTCCAACAGCGAGGTTAAGTTTTAGTCTTCTGAGTGAGCAGGGAGGAAGAAGGATGTCAGATTGAATGTCCCTTGCCCTTATAGTGCATTATGCTTTAAATGTAGGCAGGATTTGCAAAGTTACCCTGTAGACACAAGCAGGAAATGCATTGCTTTCCGGTATCATCCTACAGGGTAGAGGAAGAGTCCCAACCCAGTGCTTTTTCTTAATAAAACCCAAATGGTTTGACCAACAGTAAACAGCTCCATTCTCCTGGCCACATTTCCCCAGACAGCTTTTCCCAGCCCTGCCATAGGCTGACAGTGGTGCTGAAGCTGGCATTTACCCATGCTCCAGCTCTGCGTCTAAGGGGCTGCAGCTCTTGACAAGTCTTGTACAGATAACGTGCTTAGCACCAGCAAGGGGCAGAGGGAGGCAGGAACAGCACAAGTGCAGCCATGCATCCTGCAGTCTCCAGGACCCCAAGGCAACTCTGGGCTAATCACTTGGTTCCCCAGATTAACACTGGGAAAGCCACGATTTGGCAGCTTCACCTGCCCTGGCGGAAAGCCCAGCATTCATGGAAAATTCAGGAATTCCTGGATTTTCTCCCACAGCCAAGGAAAATGTCTGCTCCCTGTGCTCCCCCTCTAGCATCTCAGTTCATTTTGATGGTCACTGTGGAAAACAGTCACCTTGTCCTGGTGGCCCCAAGCCTGTGATGTGTCAGCAATGGTGATGAGAGCTGCTGTGGTTGTGATCTTGCAGAGAGCAGAAGCCCATGGCACCTGCCATCTGTGTTGTCCTGCTTTGGCTTGATTCAGGGCTGCCTGACAACTGGAGTGATCAACTCTCTTTCATTAACAGGGGCTAACAAACACCCTGATTATCATCATTCTGATCACCAAAATGACATTGACCTCAATGATGCTCCAGATAAGCCTGTCCTAGCTAATCCAAACCAGGATGCCAGCACTGGGGGCTTTGGAGAGCAGTGCTCATCGTGCAGAAGTAGGGAAAACAGTGTAAAACTATTAATGTATAAATAATTCAGCCTGAACCTCTATGGTTGAAGGGGGCAGCGGTTTTCTTTCCAGCTGGAGTCAGCCACTCTTGAACACAAAGGGCAGCCTTGGCGAGAAAAAAGACCCCAAAACAAAAAAGAAACCAACAACAACAAAAAGGGAATTGGTGAAGCCAGAGAGGCTGGATTGGAGCTTCCGAGATGGGGGTCAGAGAGGGGAGAGCTTTTGGAAGTGATTTTCACTTTCCAAAAGAAAGCTTTAGGATTCCTCTTCACTTCAAAGAAAAGCTACCCCGTCAGAGTGCAGCCACTCCTGGGCACGCCAGGCAGGCAGGAGCGGTGTTAGCACTGCTCACATCTAAGTGGGGGGAGCAGGGGGCTCACAACTCTCCTGCTGCCTCTCTTTCTGCGCTGCATGAGAGATTTCAGAGTGTGGTGCACAGATTTAGAGACCCAGCTTCCACTGACCATAACAGCAACTGAGCAGCCAAATCCCCAGGCAAAGATTCCCAGACTCACTCCCTCCTTCCCAAAAGCTGATCCAGTTTGGGGTGCATGATGGGGATTCAGGAAGGACGTGTGCCAATAGAGCCCATCTCACAGCTCTGCCGCTTGCCACCAGTGCAGGAGCTCAGCACTGGGCAAACCCCAGCCCTGGGAAATAGGTTTTGGTGTCTCCTGCAATAGGATGATCCTTCCCTACCATCTGCATCAGCATAAATCCATCCTCTCTTTGGACTCTTACACAGTCCTGACTTTGTGCAAATCCCTCTGGTTTACTGTTGCAGGCTTAACTGTGGTCATCTATCAGTACCTCCTAATGTTTCTAGCACCTCCCTGGAACCTGACACATGGATCCTCCCCTCCATGGTATGGAGTTTCTCTGCCGTTTGCCCATCTTAGGTGATTTGGATTGGCAGTTACGGGCTAAGAAGCTGGTCCTTTCACTTCAGTGGCACTGAGCTATTCCAGAGCAGCCGGGACCTGCCCATGCCACTCACCACCTTTCACAGACACTGGTGGAAGTGGGAGTGTTTGATGAAGGTGGCCTGTGCTGTAAGCCCAACAATGTGACCGTGAAATCACTGCATGGTGGGACCAAGAAGTTGAACGCCTCCTTCTGCAGACCCCATCCCTTCCACAGCCCCCTGCTCCCCTCCCTAGGCTCCAGCAGCTGCCCCCCATCTACTCCCCACCCATAGCCCACAGCTAAAATACCTGCTGCTGCCTGCCTCTGCTTTCCTAGCAGTTCTCAGAGGGCCAGAGCAGGGCATTAACACTCTCCTTTAAAGAGCTTCTGCTTGTTTAGCTGTGATGCTAAAATGTTGTGGGTACAGCAGCACTTGGGTGAATTAGGGCATTTATTCTCCTGAAGAGTAGCTTTAAGTAGAAAAATGCTGCTATCCCAACTACGTCCCCTGCATTTCATCCTATTTTGAGTGTGCAGCATTCCTGTTTTTTCCTTCTTTTCCCTGTTTTCTTGAAGCACGATTTATTGTAGTTTCCAAAATGTGGAATATCAGTAAACCTATTTCTTTTAAATGGAAATTTTTCAGAGGAGAAACATTCCTGTTTTGCAAGGGAAACAGAAAATTCATTTGCATCCTTAACATTTCCCTGCATTAGAATAAAAAGCCTTTAAATAGGGCTCGAAACACAAATATTGTGCAGAGGCCACAGAAAAAATGGAAACGGGCAGCATTTTTGCAAACTTTTTTGCACTCCTGCCTTAGAAAACAAGCAGAGTTTTCAGGGGAAAAAAAAACAACCAACCCAGCACTACCCAGGATGCAATTTTAGTGTCAGTCAGAGACACAGAAATAAAGCCCAGATTTTGGAGGAAGGACAAATGTAGTGAAAGCCTTTTGTCTGACCAAAGAGATACTAAGGCTTTGGGCAGGAGATACCAGGTTGTCCTAGCAGGAGAAGCCTGCCCAGACTCCTTTCGTGGCAAACAGGCTCTGCTTGTCCTCTCCAGCCAGTTCAGAGGGATCAGACCGTGGGAGCGGAGAGACCTGGATATTGCAGGCTGTTGTTGTTGGGAGGGAGCAGTCCACGTCTGGGGGTGTGTTGAGAGGCCATATTCCTATAACACTCTATTTCTGGACCATTTAGTCCTGAGATCCTGCTGAGGATCAGGAGCAAAGCCCTGACCCAGGCACACAGCTGCATACCTAACAGATAACGATTAAAGGCATTGTGTGAGTCAGAGAGAGAGAGTTTTTTGGCTGCAGTTAAATACACAGCACTGATTAATTGGAAAGAAATCCTTATCCGTAAACGGAAGAAAATACTCCGCTCACTGCACGTGTTAGGGCAGTGATGGGAATCAGCAGAAGGCTTGGCACGGCGAAACTGCCTTCCCTCAGGACTCAAGCATACCTTTAACCTCGAGGTAAACTGGGTGCTGGGACACTACCAATGCCAGGAGCTGGTGAGAAAAAGCCACACAAGATGAAAAAATTTCTTCTCCTGTTCTTTTCTTTATATTTAGAGTTAGTTTTGAGGACATGTCACCAAAGAGCAAATCTTTTCTTTACCTCAGTAGTGCTGCTCTAGTAGAAACATGTTGTCATCCCACAGGGGAAGACTCCAATGTTAACATGGGAATAACAGCAAAGAAAGGGAGAAAACTACTTATTTCCTCTGCTTTGATTCATTTTGGAGTCTATGTCCTCCTGTGTTGCTGGCTGACAAGAGCTTGAGATGCTGAAGTCGGTTAATTGTTATGGATCCCTGGAGCATTATTGCAAGCCTTGTGAAAACACCGAAGGGAGCAATAATCACCTGAGAGTATTAATCCTATAAAAATGGGGGGATTTGTCAGTTTGGGGAGCACATGGACCAGTTTACTCATCTGCAGTGAACCTCCTCTATACCAAGGGGTTGGATGCAGTCCTCTGGGCTGAGATGCAGCTAATCTTTTTGAAACTGCTCAGCTGTGATTTAGGGGCTCCTGTGGCTGCAGGAATGAATGATGCCAGCAAACAGAAAGCAGAATGAGACCCTGACTGAGGACTCAAGCGTGTCATGACATAGCTGCTTGTGTCACTGTATCTAAAGGGAGGCACTAAGCTAATTGATGCAAAGTTGCATTTTCCCTGATGAAACTGTGCAACAGTTCTTTCGATCTAAAAACCTTGTGTCTCCTCTTCAGCAGGTCTGTAAGCACAGGAGCCAAGTAGACCAGCCTCCCAAGTGAAAACCAGCATTAAGCAGAACTGGGAGGGAAGAGGATGTAACAGTCTGGGTATGACAGTGGGATGGTCTGTGTGCCTTTATAGCCACCACATCTGGTAGGTCTTAGAGATGACTTGATCATCACAAGCCATCGGGTCACAAGACAGAACACCAGAGGGAAATGAAGATGGTTCTTTACGACTTATGTCCTGGATTGTGTTTGAAAGGATGGGGTATCCTGATCTCATTCCTACAAGTAGTCCTTCCCAGGGGAGGGGAAGATAGCTATCTGTGTGCCCTATACTGGAGGGAGTGTGAAAAGTCAGTGCTTTACAAAATGCACTCATTCTTTCTCCTTACCCTGCAAATTTGTAGCTGTTGATTTAATCCCTTTTCAGAGGGGAGCATTACAAGGCTCCTACATGCTTTCCCAGGCAAAGACCCCTCTGCTCCTTCTGTGTTTTCATTCTCACATCAGTCTCAGCCTACTGAATAACAACAGTAATTGGATGTGTTTAAATAGCACTGCTCGTTATTGTTTGGCCAGTAATCAGACAAGTCTCCCATCCCCTGCAACCTGACTGCCACGTGCTACTGAGGAAGGCTGGCCACAGCTCCTCCTCTTCTCCACCCCCGTGTTCCCTCACCTCTCTACCCTGCCCAAGTTGGGTGTGCAAATTGTATTACAGTGTTAAAAAGTTGTGTCTCCCTCTGTGGCCAGCATGGACACATGAGGTACATTGTGAGATATTGAGATATCTCTCACTGAGATATTCATTTGTTGGGGTGGTAATTGCATAGAGGCAAAGGGCTTGAATGGAGGAGATGAGGCTGATCTGATGTGTTGCTTTGGTTTCTTGTTGGCTGGGATTGAGGCAGACAGTATAACAGAAGGGAATGAAGCGCTCTTCGTATATCTTTCCAGGTGCATTCTGACTGGCAGGTAGAGAACATACTGCCTTGTTGTGTTGACTCTTAGAGATGTATGGACAGCACTGGTTAACCTCTGTGAAAGCTTGGATGTCAGATGCACGGATGGACGCCAGTCCTCTTGGGTCTGATGTCAGGTCACGGTGGCCTTGGTGAGAACCACCATCCCCATGCAGGTGCTGGTCTTTGACTGAGCAGCTGTGTTTGCAGGAGGACCAGAGAATTAGTGCTGAGCATCTTCATAGTCCTTCCTCTTTGCTCCCATTGCTTGCCAAAAAGCAAAGGGCAAAAAAAAAAAAGCCCCATCACAAATCCGGGCTCAGAAGCAGCAGCAAAGGACCTGAATTACTATTCAGAAGTAGATGCCAGACCAATAACAAGTATTTGCTGACATCCCACCGGCCACGCGTCTTTGCATGAGCCATGCCGCATCTCTCTATTATGTCTAATAGACACACTCACAGAAATCAGAATCTATTTCCAAGTGATTCATGAGCTTGCAGGAAAAGGAAGGGGGGGGAACAACAGACTAAATACACCTGGTAATTTATTTGCTATGAATAATTTGAGCAGCCCCAAGTGACGGAGATATCTTAGTTATTTATCCTGAGGGGGAAATTTGCAGGTGCTGCAGACTTCGTGTGCTCCAGAGCAGGCCCTCCCTTTAACGTTTGCCTCCTCTGCCTCAGTATAAACCTCGATGGCCATATTTGGAACAAGATATAAGACGTGCTTCATCCAAGTCTTTCATTAATTGCTGTTTCTGGAATCTCCTGCCGGCTAAATTATTCCCCACAGAATCCCTGTCTTGAGGGTTAGGAAAGGGTTACTGAGCGTGCCTTCCCATTTGGGCTGGGTGGGTGGAAATATCGTTGGCTTTCATCTCCAAGCCTCGTAAAGTACAAGCAGCTGCTGGAGAGATGGGTGCCTTGTAAATAATCACAATAAATAAATAATGAAGTGGGCACATCCCTCTGTCATAGGCAGGGCTCTGTGCAAGGACCCTGCAGAACCGACCCTGGAGGAGACATTGCTGGCTGCTCTGCTGTGCTCTGCCCCAGAGCGGATGGTTTGCCCTCATGTGGCTCCTGGAGAGCATTTGCTGCAGTTCTGGGCCAAGGCTGTTAGAGTTTTTTCCTTGCGGGTTGCAAAAGAGTAATTTTCTGTAGCCTGGCTGTGTTAGTCAGCAGAATAGCTAATGGCAACTCCTCCGTATCTCATTTTTTGTGTCACCATATTGTACTGTAGGGTTTTGTCTTCTGGCACCACCAGACTGTGATGCATTTCATTATTTTTGGTGTTAAAATTCAGAGAGATTTTTCCATGAAATATCTTTGTATTTGTTTCCAGAAACAAATGATTAACATTAGTATTCATTAGTATTCGTGTTAACAATTGATAAAGGGCCCACTACTGTAGTATCTGTGCATAGCACACAAAATTCAATTAAAAATATAATAATTTCCTCAAGCCATGATCATATAATCTGTACCATCCCCCAAAATTAGTTCCTGAGACTTGCCCCAAAGTTTACTGCAGAGGAATCTGTTTGCCAGTGAAAAAGGGCCCTGAGTCAGGGATGCTGCGGTCGAATGAGCAGGACCAGGCTGGGGAGGGCAGGAAAGGGCATGTACAACACAAACCAGGAATGCTTTTGGGTAGTGCCAGGTCAGCACAGCTCTGCTCCCAGTCATTGTGTCTGTCCTGCAGCAGAGTTAGCGTGTCTCAATAAGGCTGCATCTCCCACCAGCGTGGATCTCCAAGTGGCTCAAGGGGTTGGGCTTTTCTCCATCCAAATGCTTTTCTGCCTCCATCCCTCTGGTTGACTCATTTTTGGAGTCCAGCAGTGATGTTTCCCTCTTTCCTGGCTCTGCAGACTGGTTTCACAGCCTTGCTGGGCAGAAGGTCAAACTGATGCCCAAGGAGGATGGCACTGTTGCATGGCTGGTGACTGCAGCCCTGCTGCTTCCTCTTTGAGAAATGGCTTCTGCATTCCTGGAGAGGATGCTGGAGGGGTCTTTTCCTTACTGCTGGGGACCCATTGCCAGATTCCCCACCAGAGCATGGTATCTGACATGGCATTTAACTCACAACTAACACCCTAGAGCAAAGAGCCAGTCTACGCAGAGTCTATGTGTGACGTGTGGACACCTTCCCTGCCCAGACATGTGGCATTATTCTGCTCTACTGAGCCTCTGAGAACTGGGGGTGAGCCAGTGAGGATGTTTGCCTCTAAGATGCCACTAGAAACCTCCAGCGAGCAACAAAATGTGTATCAGAGTCATCCAGGCTCCTGTACAACAGTGTTTGGATGGAAGCCGTTGCATTTTCAGACAGTATGGGTGGGTATGTACCTTGTGGTTTCCTTGAAGCTGGTTCACTTGGTGAGGTCAGTGGCAGCGTTGGATTTTCCATGAACAACAGAACTGACTGGCTCTTTAGACAGTGTGTCACTGGTTCAATCCAAAGCTGTGTTTGCCAGACAGGCCTGGTACTGCCAGCCAGCATCCCAATATGTAATGTGCTTTGTATACAGTGAAGTCTACAGAGGGACTCAGGTTTGAGGGAAAAGACCATCTGTTACTACTGGTTGTCTCTTATTACCATGGAGTGGCTTCTGCTTACTGGAGCATCTCTTATGGCTGTGGTCCCTCTCCAGCAATTCAGGACCTAAACAGCACACATAAAACCTCCTTACATGCACTGCAGGTTACCCACATCATTTGAACCACATGACAGATGACATCTCCAGGCTTATGGCAGTCAGCACTTGGCTGTCAGTGTTCTAGGGTCCTGCCTTTACACTGGGAATGTGTCATGGGGAAAAAATGTTCTCCAATGTTTAAAATATCGCAACCCACCCCTGGGGCTTCATCCTGAGACACTGAGAACAGTTTTGTGAAAAGGGAGAAAAGGTCTACAGTCCTTCTAACAAGACAAATTGTCTGTTCATTGAATTTTGATGGGTCTTGAGCATCACCGTCTCACAGGCATTTGAATTTCTGATGTGTTTAACTGCAGTGCCATATCAGTGTACCTGAGAAGGGCAGGGAGGAAACCATATGACTCTTGTGTGGTTTGGTTCACATAGGTGGGAAGTTAAATGTGAGCTTATCTGTGCTGTGAGCCTGGCTGTGCTTATGGGTGCAAATCTTTCACAAAAGGGGCACATTGACCAAAGAGCAGATTTGACAAAAAAAATCTAACTCCACCTTGTTGGTACATGTGATGCTGACAAATCTGAAATAAATGGAGTGGACATGAATTGAACCATCCTTCACTACAATAACAGACGCTCCTGAAACTCAGAGCACCACAACCCTCAGGGACATCTGCAGAGGCTGCCTTTAAACACCATTCGTCTCATTCAGATCTCTAAATGCAAAATGAGGAACTCGAGGACAAGACATAGATTTGTAAGAACTCCTATGAGCCTATGAACTGGTGTTGAGACTACATAAATCAATACAAGCATTTTCCTCTGTATCTTTGCATCTTGACCAGACCTCCACTTTCCATGTTATTTATCTGTACTAGAAGAATAGCAGTGAGATAATACTTCCGAGCATATCCTTTGTTTGCAGAACACAACGCTTGGCTACATTTGAGCTCCACGTGCTTTCCACGTGCAGCTTTTGACTGAGGTCAGTGATCCAGAAAAAGGCTATTCCAGAGCTCACCTGAAACACCAATCCCTGCGGGTCATTTTCTTCTCCTGCCCCAAGCTTTTAAGGCAACCTTGGAGCAGCCTCTGCATTTCTCCATGCCTGACATGTAGCTGGGAATAATCAGACTTCTGTGCTTCATCCTGCACCAGTGAGGATGGCTGTATTGCAGCCAATGAAGCCATCAGCATCCCCAGAAACAGAGGCGGGCGAGTACATGAGATAAACAGCTCAGCCTTGGCACTTTTCTTGAAAGTTGCTGCTTCTATTTCAGAACTCGTGTGCCTGAAAGCCTGTCTGGTTCTTTCTGGCTGTATCAGTTGGTCTAATAAAAGATACTACCTTTCCTTACAAGCCTGCTCTGCACTTCTGAGCTCAGGTCATTTATCCTTCACTTCATGTTGCTGACAATGACTGAAGCTCCCTGGCCATACAATATCTAGAAAGTCAATTGTGTGTCAAGCCCTTGGGTTTACATGTATGGCCACAGCGAATATACTTATTTACTGGAGAGGCTCATCAGCTCTCTCTCCTGCTGCTTTTGCTGCAGAGAATACAAACAGAGATCTCCATGGATCCTTCCCATTCCTTGGGATGTGGGCTGATGCACCAAGGACCTCATGTGGTCTACCCAACATAAGGGGATCCTGCTGGGTTTCCATTGGGCAATTCTCACTGGGAAAGGGTGAACTACTCTTTAGCCACTTGTTAGCTATCATTTAACAACTAATGGTGTTAAGGAGAAGGCACAGAGTTGGCCCTGCCCCAGGAATCTCTTGCAGGGGTTGCACCCAGAGACCCTTTGTGGGTCCCATGGAGCCCAAGCTACTGTCTGGCTCTGCATGGGCATTTTTGGTGTTCTCTGCCCCAGCATTATGCACTTCACAGTGGCAGAAATGTCAACTCAAGTAGCTGCTGTCCGTATGGCTCAATGGAGCACTTCCACACGAACACATACAGAGAACCATGTTTAATGTTATCATCCACGAAGACTGCTATAAATTGGGGCACAAAATTATGCTGTACAGTAGTGCCGCTGACTCACCCAGCCCAAGACTTGCACCGGTAAAATGCACTGGACCCGCTGGTGGTGTCAGCTGGCAACAGGTTTCCCAGCATCAGTAGCTCCTGAAAAGGACTGTCCACACTGCACAGTTATCACTGGGAAGAAAATCCCCTGGTGCAAAAATAGGCATCACCTTCCTCATTAACAGCAGACTACAACAAAAAGGAATGCTGCAAAAATGTAATGAACAGATCACCTGTGAGAAATGAGTGTTGTAAATGCACATAGCACTCTGTTAAAGGATAAGGTGTTCATAGCAGATCATGTAGTGCCACGGCTAGATAAAATGAGCAGAACAAAAATGAAGTTTTGAAAGGGCTGTAAACTTCAGGCTCAGGGCATAAGCCAGGTCCTAAGTAATGGGGGATGAGGCAAATCTTTATTTTTCTAGCACATTATTCTGTGACTGTCTCCCACAGAGCATAGTGCCTTCCCAGGAAGCATTTCTTGTTGGCCAGTGTGAGAAAGCAGTCACTGGGCACACCAGATTGTGGGATGATCCAGTCTGCCACATCCATCACTGTTACCCTCTTCTGTCATGTATGTACAGGGCAGTGACCTGCTCCATTAAATCTCTCCATGCAGGGATTTTAGACTCCATACAGAAGTCTGAAACAGTGTCACTGCTTCTAGCTGTAGCTTCACAAATGCTTTTCTCAGGGTTGGAGGGGGACCAAGCAAGAAATACTGCAAATATGTACAAGGAGGGATCCATAAGTATGTATTCTGTTCCACAGAGTATCTGTGAATACTGTGAGTGCTGTGTGCTTGTGTGAGCTGTATGCATCCATTTTACATATATATATCAGAAAATATTATATGATGGCATGCAATTAAATGGGTGTTTTTAAAATACGTGGCACATGCATAAACAAATATATGCATGCACCTTTGTGTAAAATAACCAAATATGAAAGGAAAGTATCAACTTGTGCACTGAGCTAGTTCTATGTATTTGTAAAAAGCACGGTGGGAATCTCATCTCACCAGGTCACTCAGAACAGCAAGGAGGACTGGTGTCTTCAGTGCCTGTGAAAAGCACCAGAAACCTGAAGGTCTTTCCAAAACGTGCTCCCTTCAATTCAAAATAAATTCAAATCCACTCCCTTTCTTAGCACCTGAAGCATATAAAAAAAAAAAACCCTGTTCTTTAAAATATCCATTATTTTCCAGCAAGTAAAAGTTTGGATCGGGTGTATTTTCAAATTGCAGCTCTTCGCCTCCCACTTTTGGCAATTGCAACACTGCAAGCCTGACCGTGATTCCTGCGAGGAGGAGGAGGAGGAAGATGAAGGCAGAAATACAGCTCTATTAATGCTGATATTAGATCTCAGGCTACATGATGTCATCTAATTTCAAGTTACTCCAAATGAACTACCTCCAAGAATATAATTTTAATGTTTCCATATCAGGTCGTTCTTATCTTTCTGCATTACCATGATATCATTCAGGAATAATAATCGCACTATTAGTTTTGGTGTCTAAACAAGCTGGCGAGGAGAAAAGGATTTCAGTCACCGCCTTGGAAATCGCTTCTGTCTCAAAGTAAAAAAAACCAAAGATGCGAAGTTTATAAAACCCGTCCTCGGGGGTTGTACAACTCCAACAGATGCCCTTCCAAGACAGATGATTTAGGGTAAAAATTGAAGTATTTAAAAGTTCAGTCGTTGGCATCTCGAAGGAAATCTTTCTTTTCCTCTCTGCCTTTTATTTTAAATGGGGGCATACACGGGATGTAGATGAACAAAACAGAGCCCGAAATGCCCCGAGCTGATCGGAGAGTGTGGGATGATGCATGAAGGCAAAGGCAGCAGCCAATGAAAGCCAGGCTGCCGATTTTTTATCATTAATATTGCGGTGTAACATTTAACTGATTGGAAAGACTTTTAGGGAGCAGGCAGAGCCTACGAGCCATCCCTCCCTTCCGAACGGTTTATCTTGCTACCCGGATTTTTTGAGAACGACGCCAGGTTTCCTTCGTTTAATCTTCGCGAGGGATGACGAATGATATAATTCCCCCTTCCCTTCTCCTCCCCCCTCCCCCCCCCGAAGAATCTGAGAATAAACAATGAAAACAAAGGGAGTTTTGTAGTTTAAACGGCGGAAGGGAAAACAAAATATATTGAGGAGAGGGGGTCGGGGGAAGAGGCGCCAGCGCGGGTTTAACCGCGGATGTTAAAGCGCGGCCGCGCACGCCCAGCCGTGGCCATTCCGCGGGACACAGAGGCAGCAGCCGGGGCCGCTGGTATAGCTGTTCCCACGGGAGAAGGGGAGTGAAAAATAACTTTCCATGCGTGTCACCCTTCCAGTGCCGCGTCCGAGCCCGCAGGTGCCCGCCGGGGCCGGGGCAGCGCTCGGACCTCCCCTCCCCGGCCAGCGGTGAGCGTCCCGACAGGACTACCGGGACCACGCGTGGCACGGAGGTTCCAGAGGGGGGGGTAACGTAGCAGGCGCCCACGGGGGAGGTGGGGGCAGGGGCATCCTCTACCCTCCTTGTTTTGGTTGCTTGTCCCGTATGCACGGCAGCGGCTGCTGGGAGAATGGGGAGGCTCAAGGAGCCCACCTTCGGAAGGGGAAGTTTCCTCCCGAGGAAGATCCGCTCCCCCCGGGAAGATCCACAGTTCCCGCTTTGAACGCGGGTCCCGACGAGCGTGGAGAAATTCGCGGCTCATTTCTGGGGGCAACGAAAAAAGCCGCTGGGATGGCCTGGCGGCATCAGTCAAAGCCTCCGGCGCTGTCGGCTCCATCCAGGTGAGCGGACCATATGCCCCCCCTCTTCTTCCTCCTTCTCTTCCTCCTTCTTCTCGACCCCGGCCCCGCACTCACACGGCTCTGCCGGGAAATGAAAGTCATTTATTGCAAGAGGAAAAGAAAGCAGAAAATAAGGTTGAGGGTGGTTTACACTGTTATTATTGTTATTATTTGGACGAGGGGACACCCACCAATAGCGGCATCCCTGCACTAAAAGGACAGCGACGCCGGCTCCCGGCCGGGAGGGAGACGAAGTTACAGGTTGAGCTACAGGCGTGCCCCGGCGAGGGGTACGGGGGGCCCGGAGGGGCCGGGGCCGCTGCCCCCCCATTTGGCCTGGGGAGCCTTCCCCCTCCGCGCCGCCCGCCCGACTTCTCGTTTCTCTCTTCGGTCGCTTTCTGAAACGGGCGGGAGGGGAGTAGCGGGCTGCCCGGCGGGGGCTTTTCGGAGCAGGTTCGTTAACCAAAGCAGGTGCTAAAAACCAATAAGCCTGGAACAAACGCGGTCCCCCTCGGGAGCCGGGACAATTGTTTCCATTTAATAAATATTTTCCCCACGGGCGTTTCGCGGGAGGCAGGCAATTATTCAAAGCAAGCAGGGACGCGGGCCTGCTCCCGGGGTTAAGCGGGGCTGCGGAGCGGGGAGGCGGGTAGGGGGAGGGTTGCAAGCGGGAGAGCGGTCCGGCACACGGAGGAGAGCAGCGAGCGCAGCCCCGACGGCGAGCCTGGAGGGCGTCGGGACCGGCCCCACTCCGCACACCGGTAGGATGGGGAAAGGAAGTGGGAAGGATGGGGATGACCCCCCCACTTGTCTCGCCTCCCCCGCAGCTGCTATTAGCACAGCAACTCACAAAAGCCTTCCTTTTAATCTGCGCGTTTGAAGGGGGGGTGGGGGGGTCCTCCTTTCTTTTTCTTCTTCTTCTTCTTCTTCTTCCTCCTCCCTCCCCTATCCCCTCCCCTCCTCTTCCTCTCTCCCTCTCTTTTTAAGCGGGTCCCCCTCCGCGCTGATTGGGCGCCCGGCCGCGCTGTGAACGCCCTGCCGCTATGTCAGCCTGCGCGCCGCAGCCCCTCGCCTTTGAACTGCCCCGCGCTGCTCCGCTTCCCCACCGCCGGCCCGCAGCAGCGCCCGGCGGCTCGCCGCCCGCCTAGCCGCCAGCCGGGCTCCGCGGGCCGCCGCTCCGCGCCCCTCCGCGCTGCTCCTTGCCGCTCAGCGCCCCGCCCCGGCAGGGCTCCCGCCGGGGACGGCGTTGGCGGAGGACCTGTGATGATCAGCTGAGCCCGCTCCTCCCGCTCCTCCGGCTCCCTCGGCCTCCTCCTCCTCTTCATCCTCCACTTCTCGACGACGTCCGGGGCCCCCAGCGCGCCCTACGCCGCAGCGCCCCGCCGAGCCGCCCGCCCGCCCGCCCGCCCGCCCGAAGCATGTCCAAGCCCAGCGACCACATCAAGCGCCCCATGAACGCCTTCATGGTGTGGTCCCGCGGTCAGCGGCGCAAGATGGCCCAGGAGAACCCAAAAATGCACAACTCGGAGATTAGCAAGCGGCTGGGCGCGGAGTGGAAGTTGCTTTCCGAGGCGGAGAAGCGTCCCTACATCGACGAGGCCAAGCGGCTGCGGGCTCAGCACATGAAGGAGCATCCCGATTACAAGTACAGACCCCGGCGCAAACCCAAGAACCTGCTCAAAAAGGACAGGTATGTCTTCCCTTTGCCTTACCTCGGGGAAACCGATCCCTTAAAGGCCGCCGGGCTTCCCGTGGGGGCCACTGACTCTCTGCTGAGCTCCCCGGAGAAGGCCAGGGCTTTCCTGCCTCCCACCTCAGCACCTTACTCCTTACTTGACCCCAGCCAGTTCAGCTCCAGCGCCATTCAGAAGATGACTGAGGTTCCTCACACCTTAGCCACCAGCACCCTGCCCTACGCCTCCACCTTGGGATACCAGAACGGGGCGTTCGGCAGCTTGAGCTGCCCCAGCCAACACACCCACACTCACCCCTCGCCAACTAACCCGGGCTATGTCGTGCCATGTAACTGTACCGCTTGGTCTGCTTCCAGTTTGCAACCTCCAGTTGCCTACATATTATTCCCAGGCATGACCAAGACTGGGATAGACCCCTATTCTTCAGCACATGCGACTGCCATGTAACACCCACCCACACCCCCACAGGCGTGTGTGTGTCCCCGGGTGGCAGCCGGAACTGGGATTCCTTCGTGTGCATGTACATAAAACCTGCAGAAGCAAAAGGCCACCCTGAAACAGGACTCTGCTGCCCGTCACCGGGCCGGGACAGACGCGGACACTGCCTCGGGGACTTGGAGATGCTCTCGCCTATAAACCTCGCCCTGAGAGCTGGCCCCAGGCTCGGGGGGGGATCTGCAATGGCGGGGTCAGATAGGAGCCCGACACTTGTAAGAGTTGTAAATGTGTTAAAAAAGGAAAAAAGCAAGAAAAAAGCGAACCTTGAACTGCCCTTTCGGGACTAAACGGGGGAGAAAAAGGAGGAAAAAAAAAAGAGAGAGGCGGTTTCGATTTTTATTTATTCTCTTAATGTCTATGAGTTCTCCAGGGTCTCATGTCACTTGGACTTGACTTTGGGATGTCCTGATCTTACTCTGATTATTTCTTTTATTATTTTTTCCCTTTTGCACATTAAAAGACGAGATCAGCTGTGTTATATATATAAATATATATATATTTTGTCACCACGCACTACTAGGTAAAATTGCTTTTCACGTCAGAAAAAAGCTCTTCAAAGTTTAAAAAGAGAGAGGGAGAGAAAGGGAGAAACATTTATATTTAAAGCATATGATAGTGTTTGCTTAATTTAAAACAAATAGTCCTTAATTTTGTGTGATCCAGTGAGACTAGATCTAAGTTTACTTTAGACAGAGCGTCAGGTATGAAGTCAGGCAGTAGAATTGTAAAAACTTACTACTACTAATAATAATAATAATAACGAAAAAAACGAGTAAAGACCGAGGGTAATTTCAACATGTTTTCACAATGTCTTGGGGAAGAAGAAGAAAAAGGGGGGGGGGGGGGGAAATATGTATCCGGCAGGATTTTACCTCGTTAAACCTTTTCATTTGTTGAACAAAAGACGTTTTGAATAAAGACAATCTGTCATCGAACGAGGCAACTGCGTGGTGTAAATGCGGTGCCTCGGCTCCCAGCCCTGCGTCCCGCACCGGCGAGCGCCGGGAGCTGCGGGCGATGCTCCCCGTGGCAGGGCCGAGCTCCTCCCGCAGCGCCGCCGCTCGCTGCCACTCTCCCCGTCCCGACCCTCCGGTAGCCGATCTCACCGGGTCGGGGCCGGTTTGGAGCCGAAATGGCCGGGCAGGGCTCTGTTTGGAGCCCGTCGGGGAAAACGCGGCTGTGGAGTAGGAAAACTTCTGAAAAGCGAGGATGGAGCTGCGACAAACCCGAGTATCTGCGGGGGGCTGCTTCCTTCAGCTCTGGACCCCGTCCCGTCGGGGAACCAGCCTTCCCCAAGTTGTCTTTGGGGCGTTGAAGTTTTACCGGTGCGAGGAGAGATGTGGAAGGTGGACGGGGGGGAGGAGGTGGGGGAGGTGTTGTTGGTGATGAAGGGAGTGGGTTGAAATTAGCATCTTGTCCGGATCAATTAGTGATTTGGGGGGGGGGGGGCGGGGGGGAAGAGGAGAGGACTATTCTTCGGCGCCCCTTTGTGAAGGGAGGGAGTCTCGCTGCAGAATGGGGAGAAGGAGTAAGAGGTCCGTCTGGATGAGCTGAATAGCCGGAGCGATGCGTGTTTGGATGTGCTTTGCTCATTAAGTGCTCTTTGGAGACCGATGTTAGAATTAAACGGCATAACACAATTAACATACATGGGGCTTGAATGGGAGGGTAAGCAGAGGAAGAATAGATAGATAAATAAATGAGAGATCAGGCTAAGGTAAACAAAAGGGGAGAGGAGAAAAGGGCTGAAAGGAGAGGTTAGAATGGCTGCTCCAGCCTTGTTTAGCATGACAAAACGGCTCTTACAAATGAGGACAATTAAAGGAGCTGGCTTCGGGAGGGCCTGGGAGCAGCGGGGCGATCCGCTGGGACGCGCGGGGCTGAATGCGCCCGGCGTGGGGCAGGGAGGCGCGGCGCGGAGCCGGGAGCGCCAAGTGCTGATTTAACCCCAGCTGACAGTTGCTGTCATTCTGGGTGATAACACCGATAGCTCAGTGTCCTTTAACATCCACCCAGATTAGGCTGACAATGGTCGGAGCGAGAGTGAGGCGGGGAAAGAGCCTGCCCGCGGCCCGCCGGGCTCCGCAGGAGAAGGGGGCAGAGCAGCCAGAGGGGAGCACTGTGTCCGCCCCCTGGTCCCCACCGCAACAGAGCTTTGGTGGGAGCCTCCGTACTCCTGAGCCAGCCGGGCCGGGCCAAGGCGCACGTCCGGGCGCTGCTCCCGGGGGCGGCCCCGGCGGCTGCGGAGAGGAGCAGGCTCGGTGGGGACCAGGGTGCTCGGGGCAAAATCGGGGCGAGGTGGGCGAGTGCGAAGAGACTGGGATGGAAACTTTAGCGGGGATCTTCCTACTTCCTTTTCTTCTTGATTCTTTCCGCCTTTCTTTTCTTTTTTTTTTGCTTCTTTGCTCTTTCTTTCCTCCTTCCTTTTTTGCTTATTTCCTCCCTTTCTTTGCTTCTTCCCTTCTTTCTTTCTTTCCTCCTTTCTTTCCCTTTTTTCCTTCTTTCATTTTCTTCTTTCTCTCTTTCTTGTCTTCGTGTATTTGTTTTTCTCTCCCTTTATTCTCTCCATCTGTCTTCCTCCCTCATTTTCTCCTTTTCTCTTTCTTTCCTTCCGTTCTTTCTTTCTCTTCCTTTCTTTATCTTTTTCCCCTTTTTTACTCTATTTGCTTGCTTCTATATTCCTGCTCCTCGTTCCCTTTCCCTTTCTCTCTTGTCTACCCCCTCCTGGCCCTCTCGCCCTGCCATACCTCCCCTCCACAGCCCCTGCTCGCCGTGTGTTCCGTTTCCATTTACTCCGCCGTATTATTCCTCCAACTTTCTCGCCTGTCTGCAGGTGTGTAGCTATTTAACTCGTGGAGATAAATAAATTAAATAATGATCTTGACACTGCAATGAACCGATTACTGACTTTGATGTCAAAGGGAAACTAAAAACAGAAAGAAAGGGGGAGAGAGAGAGGGAGGAAAAAAGCTATTCCCTCGAGGGGAAAATGCAGCTCCTTGTCAAACCTGTTTCCCCACAACTGTCTCCTTCTTTCAATAAAATCATTAAACAAAGGCCGCGGGGTTATGCGCACCACGCCTTGGGTGCGCGGCCGGGCGCTGTCCTGGGCCGGGCTGTCCCGCGGAGCCTCTCCCGCACCCGCGCAGCCTCGCGGAGCTGAGCGCAGCCGAGCGGAGCCACTCTCCGGGAGAGGACCGGCGAACAGCTGCCCCGGTCCCGAGCCGTTCCCCACCACCGGGCCCTCTCACCCCCCGCAGCTCCCCTCTGCCCTCTTTCCTTTCCTTCCTTTTCTCTTTTTCTTCTTTTCTTTTTTTTCTTTTTCTTTTTTCTCTTTTCTTTTCCTTTAGCCTCTCGTCTCCTCTCTCCCCGGAAAATGGTTCTGTTTTGGCTCAGCGCTGCCTGCAGGACCACCTAGACACTTAAAGGCATCCATCCTGGCCTTCCTTTAAGCAAAACAACAAATAGAAAGAGGAAAGAAGTTGGGAGGCAGAAGGAACCGGGAGAGCCCTAGCTGGTGCCCAGGTGCTGCCACGCGATCGCCAGGGAGCTCTGCTCGCAGGAGAGACAAAGGCAGAAAAGGAATTATATGATGTTAAAAAACTTTATTTTAAAGGATACATTAAGCCCCTAGACGTCTCTGAGAGATCCTACTTATTTCTGCTTATTAGTGATAATAGCCCGGTAAATTTGCTATTGAGTGTATCAAAGGCATTCAAAGAGACTTTGAAACATCAAAAAGATTGCAATTCTGATTTTACGGTTTTATTCCAGGCCCGACCTCCTGGCTACATCCGTTGATTGTAGTGTTTAAAAGTAAGCGGTGATCAGAAACACATCCTCCTCCTCTTCCGCTCCCAGCAGCCCCGGCCGGCAGCACCGCACCGGGCCGGGGACCCACACGTGGGGCTCCGGCAGCGCCGGCTCTGTGCTTCGCTGCTGCTCCGACTTCCGAGGGCAGAGAACTCGGCCCTGGAGGAGAGCAAGCAGGAGGGTCCCCCCACCCGGAGGGTGCTCACCGCCTCCCTTAGAAAACAAATCAAAACACAGAAAATGCTTTAAAACACGATAAAATTACTACTGAGCTAACTATAGCCCAGCCCGCTGCTGCTACCTCTCCCCCCTCGGGCCGCGGGGGAAGAGCGGGCTGCATTTTCCGCGCTGCTCCTCGCTGCGGAGTGAGGCAGCCTCTGCCACTGCTTTTGATGTGTCTGTAATTTACGTTTCCCCCCCGCCTTTCTTTCTCTTTCCGTCCTTAATTTTGCTTCCGTGTCTCTTCTTCCTTCACACGCCTCTGTTCTAGTTGGGGTGTTTTATACCAACATCAAAGGGACAACCCAGCCTTTATTATCTCCCCCCCCCCTTTCCTTCCCTTTTTATTAGGGCAAAATACTTCGTTATTACTGAATGCGCCGCATTTGGAAAGCTAAACAAGAAGTAACGTGCAGGGTCGGTGCATGTCCACACTGCAACGAGCCAACATGTGTATGCCTAAAAGCCTAGAAATTAAATACAGGTTGATCCAATTTAAAAAGGAGAGCGAGGGAGAGGGAGCCGGCTCTTTGAGTGCGTGAGAGAAAGAGGGAAAGAGATGAGTAGCTGGTAATTATTGAAATATAAGGATGAGATTAATTCAAAGGAAACAAACTATGAAAACAATTGGAGCCGAGTGAAAAGCAAAACCCAGATTAGAATTTGCTTGTGGTTTGTTGTCTGTCTGCTTTCTTTCCTCCTTCCCACCCATTGTCACAGTGCAAGGCAATGGGATTTGCACACTTGAGGTGTAATAGCATTACTGCATTAATTAAAATTTTCATTTCACGTCCAGATTGTTTACTTATCTGCTGGAAACATATGTCGGGAGAAGTTGAGATTCTGGATTCTGCTCCGCTGCCCAAGGTGCAGCGCAGTACAGGGGGGGAGAGGATGACTTCAGATTTTTTTCTTTTCCATTGCATCCTCCAGCCTTATCTCTTCGCTGTAAATTATAAGGAGACTCCATTGAACTGAATATGAAGATTATATTTGCAACGGCGCGTCCTAGAGCGGACCCGGTCCCACTTTGAGATGAAACAAGACGTCTTGCGGGCCCTGAGCCTCCCCCCCCTCCTCCCTCCCCGTGCCACCTCAGTTCCTTTGGTCCGGGGCGGGGGGGGGGGGGGGATGGGACCCCCCGACATCTACCCTGTCCGGTGGAGAGGGAGGGAGAGCAGCGATGATCCCCTCTCCTCCCGGGATAGCCCTCCGCTTCTCCCCGCTCCCGCCCGGGAAGCAGCGCTGCGAAACGGGACCCTCCCCCACCTCCCAAAAGCCGTGCTTTCCGAAGCGGCCCCCAAAGAACCCACAGCCGGGGGTGTGTGGCTGAGCAGCCCCGTCCCTGCTGTCGGGACAGCGGCCGCACCGTCGGGGAGGGCGCTGCAGCGAAGCCGGTGCTCTGTGCGGGGCAGCGCAGCGAGGGGTGTCCTGGCGCCTGCAGCGCTCAGGTGCTGTTGGTGAGAGCCGCCTGTTTATCTGCCTCCCCCCCTTTATCTCTTTTATTTGCCTTTTTCGGGGTGTGTGTGAGGGTATTATTATTACTATTATTATTATTTTGCCCTTTTTATTTATTTATTTTTTTTAAGAGACCCCTGAGAAGGCAGCGAGGTGCTGTCCTGTCTGCCGGGTCTATCTGTAATTGAATCTAGGTCAGTTATTCTAAAGCATGGGAGAGTCTGATTCCCTCTTTCCGACATCAGCCCGGAATTTGGGGGGGGGGGGGGGGGGGAAGGAGAGAAAGGGAGAAGAGGGGGGTCTTGCAATTTCATTTAAAATGTAATGGTGGATGAACCGATAAGCAAATAGGGGAAAAAAAGGGCTCTGCTTAAAAGAAAAAAAAAAAAGGCATGCTTTTAATATGCTTCCAGATGGGGGCAAAATGATTTACATGGGAGTTTATTTCCTCTTTGCTGATATGAAAGAATTACAGATACAAAACCCACTGATCTATAGAATAAAAAAAAAAAGAAAAGAAATGTTATTTTCCTGTAAAAGTATCAGTTCATTTATATTCATTTAACCATCCATCCATCAATTCACTTTCTCACTCTCTGCACATTCTCTCTGCCTCTGGTAAACCTACCCCACCAATATACTTTTCTGGAATATACAATGAAGTTTCCTTAAGAAAAAAAAAAAAAAGAAAATAATATGAGATTCAGCTGAAGTAGCTAAAGCGAAGTTTCCCTTCTTTCCCCACCCAGCCCCTGTTTTATGTTACAGACTTTGAGTAAATCAGCAATGTGGAAAAGAAAATGTTTGAGTTTGGGGAAAAAAAAGTCTGTGTATATCTGTAAATAATATATGCAATACAGATGTTCTATATGCCCCTACATGTGTATATATAATATATATAGAGCGGAGTTTGTGTGCTCAACATGTATGTATTGTGTCTCTATACTTATGTTGTACAAACAGTTCATTCCCTCCCTATGTGCGTGCCTCTAAAATAAAATATACACATATTGTACAGATATTTACAGCATTCATATATCGTAAGTACACGTAAGTAGATTTAAACATACATCCAGCTGTATATATGCACAATATATATGATCCCTATGCACATGCACATGCAATGGCAACATCTCTCTCAATAGGAGCAGAATGTTTGTATTTAAACATAAAATATTTTCTTACATTCTTAACATGTATCCTTTATGAGCATTGAGGCACATAGAGCCTCCTCCGTCCACATATAGAGGGAGTGCAATACTGGAGGGCAGGAATCAGCCTGATGGCCTCAGACCTTCACAATGTAAAGGCCACATCTGTGTTTTTTGCATTTGGGATGGTACCTGAACCTGAGGTGCCATTTCTTTTATAGAAGTAGTGACCAGAGAGCAAACCTCTTTCACTCTTAGTAACAGCTTCAATTACTAAAGCAAAGCTGCCCTAGGTGAGCTCTTTCCCCTGGCTGCTGCTTGCTAGGGCTGTACCCTGCAGGAGGTGGCTTCTGTCTTCCCGTGCTCTCAGCATGGTGGCCCTTACTCGCAGGAATAGTTACAAGGAGGATAAGGCTGTGCACCCAAAGATGGAGGAGGCTGCTAAATCATCCATCATTTCCTGGAGACCTTCAGGCTGGAGGGATGCGGAATAATTTCTTTTTGTGGTCTAAACATAGAATCAAAAGCTGTGCAAGGAGTTGCCTTTTTGTTGTTAAAAACAGGTAAATAGAGAGACAGCTAGATATGAAAATACCTATATATACAGATAAAAATATACATCTTTATCTTCAGCTACATATGGATATAGATCCAAATGTAATTTTTCTCATGGCTGCCATTAAGAAGAGCCTCAGCCAGGGCTTGGGGGGTCCTCACCATTCTGTTTTTCAAATCCGTGTATAAATAAACTAACCAGCCAATCACCCCAAGATCAAACAACCTGGTGAAAACAGCTACCTCATGGATGCCTGCCCCGTGCAGATCCCCTGTACAACTGTGAACCGGATCAAAGGCTGGAGTTACCAGATCCCTTATTGTAAGTGACACTTGCAAATGTTAACCCTGCTTCGTGTTTCCAACCCATACCTGAATAAATGCATAATCATATCACACAGCATAATTAATAAGAGTATCACCATGAAGGACTCTTAAAGGAAAGGCTGTTGAAAGAGAGTTCCTGAAGATAATCCTTTTAAAAGGTTTCCTTAAAATGCAACCACTAGCGGGAATAAGGTAGGTTTAGTTCCAATGTCTCAATACCTCTGGTTAGCACAGTTTTAGATCTTGTAAATGTCTTTCCTTTAATAGTGGCTTGACTTTTGATTTGGGACTTGCACTTTTTTGGAGGATCTCATTGCTGCTGTGGTTCTCAATGGAGAAGGTCCCCAGAGGAGGCCCAGCCTGGCTCCCCTTTCCATTGACCCATCGGGGACTCACAACCTCGTTTCTGCTGGAAATCAAACATGACTGCGTCTTGCCTGCTTGTAATAACCTGTCTAACTTCACCATTCTGGAGCAAGAACTGATGTCCCGCACTTTTATTTAATTTGAGTAATTTTCAGGGTGCTGCTTAATTTGTCTTTTTTCCTTATCCTGGATGGCACCCCAACTCCTGGGCCACGGAAACGGGGCTCGGCTTCTCCCAAGCTCTTTGCTTAGTGGTGTTGCTTGAGTCCTCCATTGTGCTTAGAAAAGTCCTGCGTGGCATCCACTGCCAGAGTCGGTAAGTAAATCGCTGGGGTTTTGTGCTTTTACAAATGATGTCTGTGTGAAATGAGGAGATACATGTGATACAGCAAGCTCTGCTCTCAGAACCCTTCTCCTTCCTCAGTTTACCATCCCATGTATTCTTTCCATGATTATTTTGCATGCTCACATTGCTTAGGCTGTGTGGTGGTGGGTAAAACTTGAGGAGCTCAGTGCTTACAGGGGAGTAGACCCCTGTTAGGAAGCCCTGGTCCTGCCTTTAGGAAGGAAAAGGTCCTACCTTTTGCTGTCATTGCTTGTCTAGAGCTTCAGCCCAGGATTCTTCTTGCTGATTTTCAGCAGGAAAAGTTTAGATTTGTGAAAAATGTCATCATACTGGCATGGAAATAAGTGAGGGCTTTTGGAGTAAGAAATGATGGACACATCCTCCCAACAGGAATAAGTAAAAAATACAAAATAAATATTACATTCATTTAAATCAGACTTTTTGTTGGCTTGTTTGTTTCTTTGCCCTAGATCTGTGGATAATCCTTTAGAATATCCCAGTCCAATTTTATCAGTTGGTGACAGGTTTGGTGTCCAAACTCTCTTACCCCACAAGGAATTTTTTGCCTCTGGAAAACTAGGAAGCATACCCAGCAGAGTGCAGACCAGGCTGTCACATTGTGGTCGTGTGCATGAGGGAAAGCAGGATCAGGGCAGCATAAGAGGTCATGTTCCTGGTGGTTCAAAATGATTTTAGGTCTTTTGGCTTCGAAGTAACCACACAAAGCAGTCCACCCCCAGGAAAGCTTTGCAAACCAAACCCACTGTGGTATGAAGGAGGACTGAAATGTACTTGCACCCTACTTGCCCAGGTTTTATTTTCCCTGGTTTATCTCTTAGCTGTAACTGCACTATCACATCTGAGCTTTCTCCAGCATTTTTTTTTCTCGTCAAGGTTAGAGACCTCTGATTTAGAGTATTTAATTGCTTGTAATTTCTCCTAATTTTCATGTAGTCATTTTTAATGTTTGCCTCTTTCCTTCCCTGTGAGCTATTAGTGTGAGTCATTTTGTTTCTTGACACAGGCAAGGGTTTTTCCCCCTCTCCTTTTCCATCCAACCCTACTTATATGGGAACTCCCCAGCCAGGTAGGGAAAGGAGAAAGGGAATTAGATCTTTATCAGAAACTTACTTTCACCTAAGATTTCTTTAGATCAGTAAGTTAAACAGGGGCCAACAAAAGGCAAATTAATGTTTTCTTCCCCTCTTAGAAATAACCCCCCTGCAGCCAAAAGTATTCCCTCTCCTCCTTTGGAGGCAAACCAGGAGGTGGTGTGACCGTATGTTCCTCTCTCAGATGTACCAATGTCAGTCCTCAGCAATGGTTTGATCTCATTTTTTCTCTCTTTGGCTATAGAGTGTCAGGGAAGGTAAGAACTAAATTTCTATCAGGAAAATAGAAAGAAAATAAAATAGGAAAATGGGGAAGGTGGCATTAAAAACCCCAGCGTTGCTTCAAATTCCTGCCAACTTTTCAGGCCTTTGTAACTAAGCCAAAAATAAGGCTAGAAATCCACCTTTCTTCATTTGCAGGTCACCTTGAAGGGTAGATGAGTAGCTCTTTTACTAGCATTTATTTCAAGAAGATTTCAGTGAAGAATGTAACAATGACAGAAATTCTCTGTTTCCTCACAGGTCCTCAGTTTTGTCTTGAGGATATGCAAGCGCTGGACAACCCCACACTGTGTATATTCACCCTGATGCAGCGACATAGTCTGACTTGAGGTACGAAGGAGGTATGGCACAAAGATGCTTTAGCATAATTTTTGAATCACCTCTAGGCCTCACAGCCCACACATTCATGTTCAAATAGCTGCAGGGTGGGAGGAGATGCCTACATAAAAGCGGGCAAGCAGCTGCTTTCCACTCAGATAACATCCCTCCATTTTGTGTGAGATCTTCTTGATGCTCTTGTGAAAAGAGGTGGCACTAATGCGTTTCTCTCTCCTCCCAACTGATCATTCCGCATGGAGCTGAGCCACTCCCTTCAACGTGGGGCTAAGTGGGGACAGGACCCCCAGGGTTACTTCCCTTACTGCGACATTGGGAGCAACTGCTGCCTGGAAAGAAACCATCCAGAAGGTCAAACTATGCAGGTGCTTTAGTTTAGTCAAAGTGGTTTTCACAGCCTTAATTGATAACTGTTGAGAAAATCTTCTGCTCTGCACATACGCATGCATATGTATTGACACACACACAGACATGTGTGTGTATAAATAGATCTCTTTAAATTTAAATAGATTTAAAACCAAGGACAGGAAGGTGGATAAAAGGTTCTTAGGAAAGATCTAACACATCTGCATGCACTTCTGTGGGGATTAAACGTATAGTAGGTTGCATTCAGTGCTGATGCGCCTATTAATTTGTATTTTTCATTGTTGCTTTCACGTTTGTCAAGCTTCAATGAAGGGATAATGAAGTAAATGGATGTTAACTACAAATTAATCATCCCTGCCTTGATAGCTTTAACACAGGTTCTTACTTGCGTGCTTTCTTAGCACAGAAATTGTAGCAAACTTTCTATATCTATACCAGCAAAACCAGTGGGACATTGTAACACAGCAGAGAAAGAGAAATAAAAAGAAGGGAATTGGGATGCCTTCCTCAGGAAACTGCAGATACTCATTGGAGCTGTTGAATTTGAATTGTGAGAAAGCACTGAGGAGGCTGAGGGCATGATAGTTTTGCAAGGAGAGCTTGCTGGAAACTGTGTTGATCATGGGCAGGTAGAACTTTTGGTTGCGTTTAACTCCTAAAAGGGCAGATCTTCTGAGGGTTTATTTTTCTAACTGGACTGTATCTCTTTTCGCTGTGCAGCAAAGACACATGTATTTACGTGGATGTATTTAGAAATGTGCAGGCTTTTTTTCTTTGTTGCAAACCTCCTTGCTTGACTTTGGAGCTTGATGTTTGTGAGTCTGGTCATGTTGTGGTATCTGGCATTGGGAAAGCTGGAGAATCCCTTTGGATCTGAATAGGAACAGAACTGGAGAAACCTCAGGCTCCCCAAGTCCCTTGAGTGTGAGTGGAGCTGGACTGAAGGCAGTTAGAGAGCCACCAGCCCCGGCGGTTCATCATCTCAGAGATACACATGCCTCTGCTGAAGGCTTTGGATACCCTGCAAATGTATATTGGGCAGCTGTCCCTGCAGATGAACTACATGAGCTTTTTGCAGTTTAGACTTTGACCCAGGCAAACACAGGAATTTCTGCTTTTTAATTTCTGATGAAGTGGTGTTTGATTTTATGCGGACTGGGCAATGGCCTCATTTTGTGCCAGCAATAGAAACAAATGTAGATTTTGGTTTTATCGTTAATTGCTCACCTCTGCTGTGATCACTTGGCACTATGCTCTACTGTCAAATCAGACTTCCTTCTGTTCCCCTTCTCCATATCACAGGCTGCTGTAGGTCTTTGCAGCCAAGTTGACTTCTGCTGTGACACCCCAGGAAGTCACTGGTGTCCTGTGATGGGCCTTGGCAGAGCCCAGCGGCCCCCACACTACCAGCATCTGGTCCTGGTCCTCATTTCTAGGTCATCAGTGTGATGCCATGTCCAACTCCACAGTTGGCTCCGAAGGTGCTTATATGTCAGTGTCCACAGATCTTTTTGCAAAGAAGGAAACACTTGGTCAGACTGAGACTGTCAAGTGATAAGTTCATGCAGCTGTACCAGCTTTTGTCCTTCTCTGGGCACACACTGGCAGTATTGTCCAATCCATAAATATGTAAAACTTTCAGTGTTCTTAAAGATGGGTACTTCATGGACAAACTAGTACTCCCCAGAGCAAGTGGTGACTGTAGGTTCATCCCCAGAACATCCTGCAAGATTTGAAGGTATCATTGGTTACTTGAGAAGAGGCATTATAGACTGTTTGGGCATTTCTTAAATCGATTTTTTGTAGCCTTTGTCCATTCCTTTTTATCATCTTCCTCTTTGCCAGTTCTTGGTGCAGTCTTTTGCTCTCTTCTATTGATCAAGCACTTGATTGACTGATTACTTGATTCACCAAGAAGTTTTATGTATTTGCCCCAACACTATTTTTTGTCATCCCAACCTAGATTTATCGCTGGTCTTTCCTGTATGAAATGCAATGTTTTGATAAAAAACAAGATCATTCTCTAATCACCATCCTTCCACACCTCTCCCAGGATATCACCTTTCCTGTGGTCTCCATGAGTCATTTGGAGGCACTAGGTGACACCTTTCTGCATAGACTTCCCTCTCCTGCTGCCTTGGAAAAGCAGTCAAACTTCCATACCTGCCTGTTTCATAGTCTACCCTGTCTTTGGGCTGGGACAACCAGAAGTTCTGTTTGTGGGTCCATTCCCTGCACTCGACTCATCTGGATTAAACACAGACCTTTCTCTCTGCCTCTTCCCCTCCTCTCTTCATGTTTCCTCCTTTCCTGTGTCCTTCCCATCCCGATGGGTGCAGATAACATTTTCTCACTGTCAAAGCTGTAACTCCATGGGTTTTCAAAGGGATGGATTTCATTCCTTACCCACCATCTCCACTATACACTCTCCAAGCTGAAACATCTCCATTTGTTTTCTTGGCCACAGAAAAAAACAAACATAGCAGTTGAGAGGTACATAAGTATTCCAGAATTCACTTCTCTGGTGGTAGTTTAACATTGACCCATGGCCACTTCTGTGGCTCTTGCATAATGCTTTAAACTGAGTGTTTCTTTTGTTTTGTTTCCAGCCCAAGAATTCATTCTTTAATAAAAAAACTCAGAAGTGTCTCTGAAGGATATGGGCTCATAAGCATATGACAGATGTGCAAGCTTGCACTTATGTGGTCCCTGTGGTCTCAGCTACTTGGATTAACGAGGGTCCAGTGTAATCCTTGCTTTCTCCTCTTGCAGATACATGCAAGAGAGACATGGAATGACTTTTGCTTGTCAGGCACCTTCTCTATGCCATCATGTGTGCATGGTTGCTGCTCAGAGAGCCTTGGAGAAGAGAAAGAAAGGCTCTCAGTGTCCTGGCCAAGCATCTGGTTTCTTTTCCTTGTTGCCCCCATGGCTAGAGGAGCAGCACTCCTCTTGTGTAACTTACGCTGCCTAAAGTCTCCAGAAAGTCAGCTGTTAAATCCAACTCCAGATGTTTGTTGTTTGGGAGCTAGCCCTACCTTCCTGCTTGTTTTTCACAGGCCCACATCCTTGTGATCTTTCAAGAGCTTGTCCACCCAAAGCAGCAGAGACCTGCCTCTCCTCCCACACTGGTGCTGGAATTTGAATGTGACGGGTGCTGTGGTCAGAGCTGTGCAAACCTGGCCTTGGCTGGAATTTAGGATCCTAAATCACACAGGTTTGTCTAAAAATAAAATACAGGCTCATAAGTGTCTCAAGCATTTTATCTCATTTTGTGGGGATATGTGAGATATTTCTAAATGGAGTCAGGAATGAAGGAAGCAGCTGGGTACATTTTAATTCTAATTTTTCCTATATATCAAGCGTTAAATTAACAAGCGAGGGAGAACACTACAGAAGAGCAATCTGCTGTTTAGACAGGCATATCAGGATAAAATTACTCTGCTTGCCCATGGTTTGTCTGGATGATCCTGGAGCTGCACCAGTAAAGAGTATAATTGTGCTGCTATTTGAGGTTTCAGATTTGGTGCTGCGAATCCTCCCCTCTGACTATGCAAGGTTTGCTCCATGACATTAGGTAACTATTCCCCATAGGCAATTTTTACCCAGGGAAGGTGCAGAGCTCCTCAGAAGGTGTGGGAGGAAAGGGAGAAGGGCTCAGGCAAGAGACTTCTGTTTGTAATTGTGAGGGTGGTTGGCTCAGATGTTTGTTGGAAAGAGGTTTTCCCTGCAGCTTTTCAGTAGGGGGGGGGTCTAATTGGCACAGGAAAGATTTTGCAGCCAAGAGAATGGTTTCTATTTCTGAATGGTTGGTGCAATGCACACACTATTTCAATATCATCCAATAGATTTAATTTTTCTTTTTCTATAATAAGAATTGCTGTGCTGCCTTCAACTTTGAGTAATTGAGTTTAAAATCAGAACACTCTTCAGAATCTTTTATTTGTTGCGTGATAACAGGCACTGAGGTCTTTGGATCAGTTAACATCAAGATACGTCACCTCCGGGCTCTGCACAGCTGGCCTGTACTGTGCACGTGCACGTCGAGTACTCCTGTCTCTGAGTAAATGGTTGGTATTGACTTTCGCTGAAGCTCAGTCATAAAATGCTTCAGTGCACTGAATATGATGATTTTTTTTTTCTTCAATCCAAGTCCCAAGAGGACTCACTCCAGATATTCCCACTCAGTGAAATATTGTCTCTGCAGCCACAGAAAGCAATCTCCTGAGTATGAACCTTGAAGCAGAGGAACGGGTTATTTCTCAACAACCTTTTGATATTTTCAAACCTTCAATCTTTCAGGGATTTATGGACTTTGCTAATACATAGGACTGACTCTGGACACTAAATGCCTCATTTTCACCAAATCTGTAATTATTCCCTTTGCACATTTCATGTCATATAGCTGTGGGGATAGTATCATTGTTCCCATGTTATAGATGCGAGAGTTGTGCTGCAGAGAGATGCCTGGAAAGTGTACACAAGTCTATTTTGCATTGCTGACTTCCTTTTGCAGTGCTAGTACAGCTAAGGGATGCTTGTGTGTGTATCCTCCTGCGTTTGTTGTGTTTGCTGGCAAATCTGTTATTTCTTCTCCTTGTTTTTAAGGTCTTCTGGCTCCCTCAGTGTGAGCGTTTCCAGAGGTGACTCTTTTCACCTATAAAGCAGAGATGGAACGAAGTGGGAGGAAGCTCCCCCTTCTGCAAGCTGGTGTATTTGACAGCAGAGATGGAGCCTGAGGTTGCAAAAGTCCTTTAAGGAGTATGGATTTCCAGATGTCATTTACTGTATTAAAAGCTGGACACCCAATCCAACTCCGAAATGCTTGAACCTGGGAGTTGCTGGCATCAAACCACTGTGAGTCAGCCATGTGGGACAAATGGCACTTGGTGTCCCAAGGAGCTCCTGAGGGATTGTACTGTGACGATGGATGTGCACAGGCATGTTGAAGAGACGCAGAAGTTAGAGCAAGCTGGACCCAGCTCAGCCCTAATGGCTGTCCCTGAGCTTGCAGGTAAAGACTACCATAGCAGGCAATTAACCCTGTTGTAGGTAGGCAAGAAGGTCAGGACTCACTTAATTTCTTGGCTTATTCCTTATGAGGCTACAAGCTCATTTAATGTTCACACGAAGTTCTGAGTGACCATGTGGACCTGGAGCTCATGATATCTTCCTTCTTTTTCAGTCCACTAGAGCATCCCTGAAAACATTTTTACTTTGATCACAGTTGCTTATAACTAGCAAAGTCACACAGGAAAAACATGAATGTATTTACATGTGGAACCCCCCAGATTTTTGTATAACAAATAAATTTTTATCAAAAATTATTAATTATTAAAAATATTGACTTCTGCAAATTTCCATCAGTTTCAAAGAACTGTAGGGATGTCAGCGTTGCATATTCTTTATGGAGAAGTGTTGGGGCTGCTTGCTTAATTCCGGTTTGAGGGGGAAGAAACCCATAACCAGCAACATCTACTGAATTAATTAAAGGCTGAAACTCAAACTAAAAAATAATCCACAGGTAACAGGTGTGAGGGCACAGTTCTGCTGCAGATGAGGTTTGCATCTGAAAAGTTAGTTCTGATTATTTTTCCTGTCAATTCCTCCAAACGCCAACCCATCAGTCCTTGTTTTCCTTTGTTTCTCCAGTACATTTACATATACACCAAAGACTCGAAAAAGGCAGCACAGATTTCATTTCTCGTTCTTTCTAACCTATAAAGTTAACCCCTGCTAGCACAGATTTCACTACAGCACCCCTGTATTTGCTGCAATGCTGTGGAAATAGCATCAGAAATTATAACACTCCTTGTGAGGACATTACAGCTTCTGATTTGGGTTGCCAAAACATTCCTTCCATGCCAGTTGTCCTCCCTGAAGCTGCCACTGGAAATACTTAACTTCACCTTGGTGTCATCACTGATTGCCTCCTTACCAACATTTTGGACAGGCTCATGGCTGGATTAAAATGTATTTTTCCTGTTTTACATGTTTTCCCAGGTCCCTGAGGCACAAAGTCCTGATGGAGAGGACAGGGCTAGAGATGCTGCTAAAAAGTAATGAAAGCACAATGCAAATAGCATCCTTTTACTGGGCTTTGGGAATGCTCGTGTGTTGACTGGATTTGTACCCTCCAAGCAGTTTCTGGTTAAAAGGAAGCATGAGGAGTACCGTATTGCCCTGGGTTAGATCTCCTGGGACCTGCTGAGGTGTTAGTTGGTTGCACACTTGTTGCTGCACACTTACCGATTGTTTCCATGCCAGCTGCATGTATGCGTCAGCATGAGTTCATATATGTCAGAGACGTGACAATATGATGTTTTCTTTTTGTTTTCTCATTCCACCTTTCCAGGTTGCCAGAGGCTGAAGATCTCCCATTTGGTCTCCAGAGTTCCATGGAAATTACGACAACAATGTTTATGTGCTATTCTAATGTTGGTTTTGGCAGGATAAGTGTTTTTTAATGCATAGCATTAAATAGCATGTCCTATTCTCTCTCCTACAGAATGTTCGTCTGGAGGAATGTAATTCCAGCTTCTGCTTCAGCACGGTTACATACCCACATCAGGCATGGTTAGTGCCACCACTGAGCATTATTTGGTTTATTTGGCATCGTCCATATGAGAGCCATCTTGACAGAATGAGTGTTGTCATCCCCAACAGGATCAGGGATCCTGTAACTGCATACTGAAGGCAACAGGACTATAGAAGGGCATTCAAGGAGTGATGAGCAGTGGTGGCACCCAAGGGGAATATCATGAGATGCTGCCATTCCCATGCAAAAATCCAGCAGGACACAGGTAGTGTGTCACATTGGGTAACTAGTCTCGTGATGGCTCCTAGCCACTGATGGAGACTGGTCTGCTGACTGCACCCACACAGGCTTCTGGCTATGGGTTTGCAGGTACAATTGTAAGCATTGGTCGGGGTGGTGACACTGCTAAGAGTCAAGAAACACCACAAAAGCAGCTTCCTCATACTGGGTGGGTTCCTACAGCTTTTGGTTGTCCGAGCCCAAAACTGCTGGGGAAGGGAGCTCATCCTGAAGCAACACACCTACTGAAGGTACTTAGTGCTGATATATCATCTGATCTGACGGTGCTTTCTTGAACCTTTGCATGTCTTGCTCTCAGAAAACACTGTCTTGAAGAAAACTGGAAGCATCTGTGGAAAAGCAAAAACCTGCAGAGCCTGTGGTAGTCTGTGTGAGGGTAGGGATTTATTCACTCTGCACCAGGAAGTTTGCAGAGTGAAGGCTGCATGCACTATTGTAAGAGACATAATGTGGGCTTAAAATAAACACAATTATTGTGCTTCTGTTGGGAAGTATATGTGAGAAAGACCATTTCATGAGATGTATGAGGGCTCTGACCCACCTTCATTAATGTTGCTATCTGTTTAAAGTGAGTAATTGCAGTCAAGTGCCAGTCACGTTCCTGTTGTGCTGAGAAGTCTCCAGAAGAGGTTCAATTAACAGAAGCTGATGAGCTGCGGTGTGGGGAACCTCAGTAAATCTTTCCCAGATTAGTCATAAGAGCCAGCCCTTGTACAGCGCTTGTCATCAGCATGTGTCAAAGTGTTCCATAAAGTGCTGCCTGCAGCGCTTCCCTTGCACAAAGTAGGGTCATGGATGAGCAAAAGGCTCGCCCAAGGTTGTCTGGGAGCCAGAGGCAGAGCTCAGTTTCTGTGCCCTGGAGCAGTATCTTTGGCCTCTGTGTTGAATGGCACATCTGTTCATAGAGATGTAGGAATCCTGGCTGGAAAACAGCAAAGCATCCTTGGCCCTTGCAGCCCAGGAGACAGAGGCAAATAAGATGTGATAATAACCAGTGTTTCAGGTGCTACCTGGGGGGATTTCAAACACCACTGTTGTCTTCGAGGAGATTACATTCATCAGTTCTCTTGGAAGTTGGCCACCCTTTTGCCTTCACCCAGAGGTGGTTTGCTCTGTGAAGATCTCTGTCTTCCACTTGCCTGCTGCTTCTTTCACTGCAGTGAGGGGCTGTAGCCATTTCCAGCACTGGGCCTTCAACTAGGCACTGATACTCTGCTTTCCTGGTGGGTTTCAGCTCAACAGGTCATCTGTCCTGGTACTCTTCCCATTCAGAGGTGGTGAAAGCCCAGCTGTCTCCTGCCAGGACCAGTGTCTTCCAGGGGATTCCCTTGGGATCCTTGTTCTCTCATGAGCAAGGAGAGATGGCCATGGCGAAGAGACTTTACCTTTTTTGCCAAGGCCATCAGTCTCTGGATGCTGGTAGTCTGAGGCTACCTTGTCCAGGTGGCAAGTAGGAATCTGCCTTCTGCATACAAGAGCTGAAAGATGCAGAACCCAAAGATGCTAACAAGCTAAAAAAAAACAGGAATTGTGTTTCACTGTAAAGAAACCCTCCTGACTGCTTTTCTGTATCTATCTGTATTACTGCTTTCCAATGTCTATGCTTTTCTATATTCACTGTGTGGCTGTAGAGGTTCAAATTTCCCCTGAAGTTCAGCACAAATGAATCCCAAAAGCTGTTCCCCTGGATGCTCCTGTGAGCTCCTGGCAAGGAGGTCAGAGAAGACATGAGGGATGCTGGAAACACACAAGCAGCAGAGAAGCAAAACATCTCCTCGGTGTTTCTGTGACTGTGTTCATCTGAAGTGACAGTCCACGTCCTGTACCTGCCCCAGCTTGGACATTTAAAGACCAAAAGTTGCTCCAGCACCAGAGTCAGCAAAAGCCCAACAGAGGCTGTTGGGGGAGGTTTGGTGACTGGAAGCTTTCTGCCTGGTGGGCAGGCAGGGCAATGCTGTTCATGGCTTTACTTGGGGTCTGTTGTATCTTGTAAAGATGAAAGGGTGTTCCCAGCTCTCACCTGCTCTCTCAGAGTGGGGGGATCGAGTTTGAGGGAAAACCGATGAGAAAATATTTACTAACCTAACTATTAAGTGAGGTCTCTCTATTGGAGAATTTAATCTTGAGGACATTGTTATCTCTGTTAGGTTTTCTGTATCTTAGGTACTCAATAAATGATTGCTAAAGTAATTCGGCATTCTCCTCTCAGTCAGAGAACACAGCACCATGTCAGCTCTCCAATGACACTCTCATTCAGTAAATAAACACAGGCAGGGTAGGTACATGGGTGATAAAACTCTGACAGCAGGTCTGAAACACAGGTCTGGAGCTTCAAAAAGTGTTGGAAACACTCTGTGGCCGGAGGCTGTAGGAATGAGGTAAGCAAGAGCCACAGGAAGACATCCACAGGAAAATGACTTCAGAAATAGTTATGGGATGGCAACAAGGTGGTGCTTAGCTATGCCATGGAAATATCTACTCGACTCCCCACCACTGAAGAAAGTGTGGTTGTCTGTCTCTCCATGACCTGGGGCTCCTCCTCATGCCTTACATTTTCCCTGGACAGGTTTGGAGCCCCGACATTCACAGAGGTGCTTTCCTTTAGTGGTGACACCCAGCATAGCATCCTGCATCAAGGCAGACTTACCTTTCTGTTGTTCTCCCTCCCTCCCTTTCTGGGATGGACCTGTTGGATCTCCCTTTGGCTTGCCCCCTCTGGCTATATGTGTCCCTTATCTGCGCTGCATTCCCACTACTTGCAGCCTAATATATCAGCTGTGTGGGGCTGTGCATGCAGCCCCATATCATGATGCCCACTCAAAAGTTTTTTCAGCTTAGTTGTATCACGGATGGGTGACTTTGAGCACTGGAATTGGAGATCCAAGGTTCAGCCAGGGACACTGCCACTGCGGTCCCATGGGGTCCGAATGCAGCTTTGTCCTCTTGTCCCCGTGAGATGCAATTCATCCTCATGTACGACAGAGCACTTCCATTCTGTCTCTTCAGACCTGGGTCAGGCTTAATACAGTCTGTGAGAAAGGCTTAAAACAGCAAGGTATGAGATTGAATTATGGTCTAATCTGCCACTAATAGAACCTGACCAGCTCTATTATTCAATGTCAAATCACTGCATTTGTTATTAAAACGTAGTGTGAACTTCTCTAATTTCTGTTGGGTTAGGACCATATCCATCATTCTTGCCTGAACCGGCACTGGGGTAGTACAGATAACACAGACAAATTTAATATGGTTTAATATGGCAAATTTACCTTAGGAAGATTGGTCTAGCAGTACTGGGAAGGGAGGGGCTGGGCAGTCCTAGGAGGAAAAGGATGGATGATAGCAAGCTGCAGTTTGACATTGCAGGGGGTAATGAAATTGCTCAGTGCCTCTTTAGGAAGGGAAGGTCTAGCTCACCATTGAGCTCTCCCAGTCTGACTTAAAACTGTGCTCAGAGGAGAGGTGACAGGGGAAGGACAGGCCCCACGTTCTGGTACAAAAGGAAGGGAGTGGAGACACATAACCACAGTTTCTAGATTTGCAGGTGACACCACTGTTATTGCAACCATCACATCATAAGGTTGCAGTCTCTTTTCCATGGGCTGTGAACAACTCTTGCTTTCTCTCCAGTGACGCCATCCCAGGGAAGGCAGAGCTGTCACATAAAATTCTTCACCTTGCTCACTGGTGAAGAGTATCTACGCTCTGTGTGGGTAAATACTCCCTGGGAAGAGACAAAATGAACTAAATTTACTCAGGAAGTCATTAGAAGATATCTGGAGAGTTAAATGAAGACTGCCTAACCTGGCTCAATTGTGAATTGTACCAGGATTTTAGGTCTTATCTGCACAGTTGGAAAGCAAGGCCATTAACTTGCTGGAGCATCAAACAACCTTTGTCAGAAACTCCTTGTTTATGTGCAGTCTCTTCCCTTTTTGTCTTTCTCCTACATCCATACTAATTCTAGAAATTCGGAAGTGTGAAAGTAAATCTCTACCATGTTGCCCTAAAAAAGACTAGAGAAAAAAGAGCCCAGAGGCACACCAGGAGTGCTGTAAACCATTTTCAAAGGTAAACAGAGTCCAATTACAATAGAGATTAAGAGAATTCATTAGAGGAAAAAAACCTCCAAACTTGTCATTGTTAGGTCTAATGAGTTGACACTGGTGGAGAGGGACTTGGCACCATGGAAATGACAAATATTAGGAAAGAAAGATAAACAATTCTATCTGGATAGTGAAGACCTTATCTGGCCACTCTCTTCTCATTGATGGTATGCATCAAACCAGAACTGTCTTTGAAGGAGTTTATGTTTCACTCACCTTTGCCTTCAGCACAGATTCTTTCTTGTAAGGATCAGGGAGAATGCTTAGAGGACTCAGCTAACCTTTAGAAATTAGTGGATAAATCTACCTCACAGTCAGTATGTGGAGTAGTAAGTGTGTGAATATGTGATCATTGGTCCTTCCATAAGTGAATACCCCAGGAAGGCTAAACACTGTCTGGGTGAGATCAGTGTTATAGATCCTTCTCACGTGGTAAAGCTTCCTGTATCTTTGTTATACCTTGATTGTGGCACTGGAAAAACTTTATGCACCCACTTGTCAAGAAGACCTGTGTCCCTTGATCTCCTAAGGCTTCTGTCTGGGACAAGTATTCGTGGACAAGAAGAAGGAGCATTTTGTTCAGGCATAGTCTTTGCAATTACTGGGATAAGGAAGGCAGCCAAGCCTGCCGTCCATGGTGGCTTTATTTATGTTTTCTTCCCATCCTTCAGGAGAGCAAGGGAGGTCTTATGCAAAGCAGCATCACTTGGCAGTCCAGTGGAGAGCCATGTTAGGCGTGTGCTCAGAGGAGCTGGTGAAAAACACCTGCATCTGATTTGTCAGCTCAGAGGATGGGCCTGGTGGCACGGTGGCACCTGATGGAAAGGTGCCAGAATATATGTGGCAAATCCAATGGACTAGGAGCTCAAAAGATATTTCTCTTTCTCTAGTCTCTCCAGCCTTCACCTAGTTTGCCTTTTCTGGGTAGTCTTCATTTGGTTTCTCCTAGGATTGACTTTTTGCTCTCACATGTTCGCCTTTGCAAGCAGTTCTGTGTGGACAGGATTGCAGCCAAGTGAATGAATTCTTGCTAGGGGTCTAAGGCAATATTCCTGATGTGTCTTAGCTGGGGAAAAGAAAGGACTGAGGTCAACATCTTGCAGCTGGATCTGTGAGAAGCGATCAAACTACCACGACCTCTTTGGAGGTTTCTTCCTAGATTGTGCTGGTGGATTGAGACTAGGGAGGATCCTTGCTCCCTCCTGCACCACCACCCTTGTGAGTAAGTGAATACCAGCAATACACTTTGTCCAACGGATTTGTTGCTGTGTATAATTTTGTTGTCAGAATTATATTGGCTTGCATGAGATCCCAGACATATAGCCAAGCACGATGAGATGAGCAATGCTCACTGCCCCTTACCTCCCATCCTTTATGCATCTCAATTAAAAGGTGTCATTGAAGAGGGTTTTGCAAAGTGAGCCATTGAGTCTGAGCAGCGCAGTGTGTGGGACAGAGAATGTTGCTATGTCTGTGTGCTGCTCAATTATGCATTTCCTATTTCTGCATATACAAAAGGTTAATCCATGAGGCGCCTGCCACACAGGGAAAGCAGCTCTTTAGAGACAGCTCCATATTATTTTTTTTTTTTCCTAGGGGTTTTTCAAGCATTATCTCTCCTCTGTTTCTTCAGAGGGGGGGTAGTATGTAGGATAATTAAGAGCTTCCTCTTCCCAGGCAGGCAGCTTGAGAAGAAACTTGATGTGGCTGGTGTAGGCAGGATGGATGATGGGTTATTAAAATGTTGGAGTTTTAACACGGGAGTCCTCCATCTCTCCAGTCCTCACCTTCACCAAGGCTTTATGTACTAGGGGAAAAATGCCATCACTGGAACCTGCATCTCCCTCTTGTCACACTCCTGGGGAAGCTGCTACAGAATCCCACAAAAGCCCCATATTTAGAGGCACTGAGTTGTTGTCTTGTTAAGAAAGTCATCAGGCAGTCAGTCCTTTGGGCAAACTCTGTGCTGTGTCTTCCAGTTCACATTGCTTTAGCAGCTTTAGCTACAGCAAGGGGAGAGTCTGGCCTCATCCCCTGACATTCAATTAAATGGTGCTCATAGAGCATTTGGAAGAAGAAACTGCCGCTTTTTCAGTGAGACCAAGCAACAGAACAAGGAAGGAAGCAGCATAGCATGTCCAGTGTTACATTAGCTTTGGAGGAAAGGCTTTGGGGGGATGTCCTCAGCATATATGGCCACAGAAAGTACATCTTTCCATCAGAGCAGTTTATAAGGGAGGGTTGCAGAGCTCTACCTCCTCCTTCTTTCCCTGAAATATGTGGTTTTCCTTGTCATCCAGGGTCTCCGTCCTGCTGACCTTCTTTTCTGTTGGGGAATTCTAACAGGATCTTCAGAGAAGCCCCAGGAGACCTCCACATGACTGCTTTCCTCTATGCTGTGTTGATTGGAACTCAGAACAAGTTTCTTGTGCTGTTCTGAGCTTCTAGGATGTGCAGGTGAGCAGATAACTGGAGTGGAAGCTGTCCCCCATGTCAGAGCCAGGAAGGCCTGTGCTGGCTCGTGCTTCACCCTGTGCTGCCTTCTGGGTCAATGTGGAACTGAAGGGGCACAGCCAGCCAGGTGTGACCTCAGCCACACATGGCCAAACCTTCTCTGAGCTGGCCAGTACAGACAACTGGGTGACCCTCTGGCTCTTCCATTATTCATCCTTCTGGACTGATCTCATGGAGACAGTTTGAAAGGTCAGCTCGGTGTTAATGTGCTGAATGGGAAGATGCTATAGGCTGGAAATTGAGCCTGTCACACCAGAGTGATTCTCATTGATGGCGTTTTATTTGCCATTAATATTAATTGTAGTTTTTGAGGAACAGTCAAAAAGATCTGTCATGAGCTAACTGTCTCAGCAGTGTTTGCCGTTGGAGAAACATAAATACTGTGCTGAAGTTGTTCTCAAAAGGCTGAACTTCCTCCTCCAAAGAAGCACAGATATGAACAAAGAAGAGGTGCCCAGAAAACACAAGTGCAGCAGGTGGAATAGAGCCTGTGAGACACGCCACCCTCAATTCACAAGACTTCCCATATGTTCTGCGATGTCGCAGGAGGGGAAAACAGGAATCTCTTGAAAACCATCAGGATTATCAGGCAGATGAGTGGGTCACACAGCCAGCAGCTGAATTCCCTGCCTCTGCTTTCCCAGTGCTGTACAGACCAGGTGAAAGATTCCCTGGTAACCCCGGATACTCCATATGAAGTCACCATACTGGGTCTTCTCCTGCCAGAGAAGGCTGGGCCATACAAAAAGGAGCCTTGCAAAGAGTGGGTCTCCATTCCCGAAGAGCCCAATAACATTTGAGTGGGTGTCCTGTTTCCATGGTGCATTTCTGCCTGTCCAACAAGAAGTAACTTCAAGGCTGGAGGCCACGTTCCCCCTCTTTTCAATAACAGAATAACTCACAGAAATGTGGGTTGGGTGACAAAAAGACAAGGGGAGCCTGAGTTTTTTTAGGTGAACTGCATACATGGAGGGATGCTGTAATTTACCCTCAGTTATTGAAACATAAGGTTGGTTTACAATAGTTTTCTAGGCTTCCTCTGTACTTTGCTTAAGAACAGCAATGGCTTCAGCTCCACACTTACAGGCACTGTCTTTTGGAGACTACAAACCACCCCTTCACGAAGCCAGTATGCCCTGCTGCTCAAGGAGTAAGTGCAGTTGACATGGTTGGAGGAGGCACTTCATTTTTAAATGTCTGCAAGTGGTGAAAGGAATTATTAACACTTCTTAGTCATTTGATTGACCAGAAATACTTGTAAACTTTCACTGGTATTTCTAAAAAAGTCTGAGAGGAAACACCCAGGAAAAATAGCTGTTTCCTTTTGCTCTTTTCGGAATCAAAAGTTTTCTATTTGCATTACAAGCACCAGCTGAGGATCAAGTGAAACCTAAATGAGATTACCAACAAAAGGAAACAAAACCTGTCTCTGCTGATGGGAAAGTTTGACCAAAACTGTGGGATAAACAGATGTCCTTTCTGCAGGAACAGAACTTTTTCAATTTGGAGCTGGCCAAAAGAAACCCCAGTGAAACCAAAAAGAAGCGTTTTCTGCCAGTCTGCTTCAAGTAGATCCTGGGAGTCATTCGGGATGAAGGTGAGATGCCAGTCAGCTTCTGTTATGTTAGCTAAGAAATACTGTTTAAAAGAGATTTTTACATCTGGCTTGGGGACTTTGAGGAAGATCCAAAGTTAGCCTTCAAAGTGTGCCTGGAGGGGACTATTTGTACTGTCATTGTCCCAGGCAAAAGTCTGGTGCTTGGGTGAATGTTTGTTTTAGCAAAGCTTTTAATCTACAGGCAATTGAATAGAATCAGCCTAGACAGCTACTGAAAAGACATTTGAAGATGGGCAAGGTACAGGGGCTGGAAACAAATCCCATCGTACCATTCCCAGGTTATCTCTTCGAGTCTCTGTTTATATTTGTCATCATTTGTTTAAAGGAATGTGGGGGAAGACCCCTCTGAACTGTGCAGTATTATCAATACATAATTAATTCATTTTCCTGAGAAGAGAAACAAAATCTGAATCTATGTGATTTTGACAGAGAAAGCAAGTGAAATGCTCCTGATCTGGTTTGTAATTGCATTGAAATATGGCCTATGAACTGGAGAGGTCCTTAGCTCCTGGACAACCACCTTCAGGAAGACCTGAAAGTTACTGGACACTGGAGAATATGGACCATGGACTTCTCCAGATTTAGTGCTCTGTCACTCACAGATCCAAGGTCCAGAGCTGGCCAGGGAGAAGGACTCCAACCTGCGTCTTGTCACCATTTTACCAGATCTTAACGCTCACCCGAGGGAGAGACACTGATTTGTGCTCTGAAACCAAGTAGTTTAGGGACTGAGCACTTCCTAATGGTGAAATAAGAGGTATTAATACCAGTAAGTATTCATTAACACCCATTTAATTCTTGATGTGAAGGAGGGCTTGATGTTTCTGTGACAATAGCACACTGAACTTCTTTTTATGTTTTTATTTTTTTTTCCCCAATACTGTGAACGGCTTCTGCTGTCCCACCATTCCAGAAAAGCTGTTGTATAATGAATAGAGAATCAGGAAAAATGTAATGGAAGAACTAATGCAAGAACTACTGGAGAATCAATTAAATATGGGAGATTCAAACAATCAAAGACAATACTTTTCATACGGTTAATATTGAACCCAGGAAGTACTTCAATACAGGAAACTACAAAGGCCAAGAACTGAGCAAGATCTGGGAGGTAATGCACATTTACATGCACACTGAGCTATCAGCGCTGGTGACAATAACTGATCTGAAAATGCAAAGATGAGCACAAATTCATTATTATGTCTTGATTTCTAAATACTGGAGACCTTTAATATCTCATCAGGGATGTGATATCAGGGTCTGGACATCAAGGAAATACAAGGCTGTTTGCTGGGTCTCTTGTATCACCTGATGAAGTTGGTCTTTGGACAGGATGCTGCATTCAGAGAGGCAAGGTGACAACTGATATTTGAACAGCACCTTTCCAACCCACCCTGATTTGCCTGGTGAATGCACTCGGGTGGGAGGAAAGGAATATTTGCTGCATGTCCCACTGAGACAAAGAAATCATGGAGATTTACACAAAACAACCCTCCTTCCAGGCTGTTTAGGGTCTTGATTGAGAGATGTGTATTTCTACCCCAAGCCCAGGCAGCTAGGAAGGATGCTCATTTTCATGTCCTTCTAACCTGCATATTAAGCACACAAGAATCCTTGCATGCTCAGGGGAAACCTAAGCAAGGCAACATCACAGAGAATCACAGGATGTCACAGCCCTCTCCTGTCTCCCCAGCATGCACACAACCACACACATTTGAATGCAGGATTTTCTGCAGGTATTAAGTTCCTCTGGGTTTATCTGAGAGCAGGCTGCTCTAGTTAAAATAACACTGTGCAGCAGAACAGAAAATAAGATGTCACGGCAAACTAAACATCTTCACTTTCACAACATACTAAAAAGCTCTGGGGTGAGTAGAGATGGGCTAACAGCAACGGGACCATGCAGCCCTGCCTGGCCCCTTGATGGGTGGGTTTAACTGGTCATGCATTTCTATCTTGTCATCATTCCCAGGGAAGAGCTGGGTGAGATGGCCACAGGCCAATCCTATCTCCTAAGACATCTTTAATTTTTCCTATTAAAGAATACATTTCATTTGCAGTAACATCTTATTTTCTGTTCCACTGCACAATTTTATTCTAACTAAGGTGGTTTTCTCCTGGATAAGCTCTGAAGAATGCCCTAGCTTTCTTTTCAGTAAGAAGAGCTTTGGAAACCTTGCTTTTATTTATTGGTCCATTTTATTTCCTGTTCTTTTTCTGCCATGTTTAGCATGACTGAGTGACCAATTCAAAAAAAATGGAAAACTTGTGCAGATTGTGTAATAAAGCAGAGCAGGTTACTGAAGGCTCTGCATTATGCTTTCAATATTCTTTACAAAATACAGATTTGAAATAGAGATATGCTGAATAAGATGGGTCACTGATATTTAATTTCAGTTCATGTTATTGCTATGAATAGGAACAGTCACCAGCATATAGCTACTGAGACATTCACAGGGAATAAACTCTTTGGAACAGCCGTGTTGTTCCCTGTAAATACAAACCAGAGCCTTGGAAGCTCTCTTCTCCAACAGCAGGAGATGAGGTTGCATGATCTCTGGGGTGGGAACTGCCACTTGCAATATGCATTGACCAGTGCCTGGTGTGAAGGCATCAACCCTCCTGCTCTTTGAATGGGGTAAAATTGACAATACTACTTCCAGCTGCAGCTCCTCTTCTCTTCTTTGTGGAGGGTCACCACACATCACCCCACTGCTTCATTTCCACTATGGAGGAAACCACACAATGATTCAACAGAATACTTTGTCCAATAAATATTGCATTCTTGTCCGTGTGTATGGTGTACGTTCACACAGTATCTGTTTTGAAACCCATCTCAACTCAGCATGTGTCCTAAACAGTTTCCATCATGGACAACTTTCTGCATGTAATATTTGCTTTATTTTCCCTTTCCTGCATTGATATTGCAGATTTGGCACAGCAGTTGCTTGTGTGCAAGGAGAAAGGATAGTAATGAGGAGGCTGTTTTCTCTGTTTAAGGGATACTGCAACTGCATGATCTGCAGAGATGGGCATCTGCAGGAGCGGCACCACCTTGGTAGGGGAGCACCAGTGATATGTAAGACAGTGAGAAGTTTATTTTCACCTCCTTTTTGTGGGAGTTGGCTGAGACAGAGTGTGGTTACAGTGCAACCCTACTTCTGCACAACAGAGGTTTTTTGGGGTCATCTGCAGGTGTTTTATGCCCTATTTCTGTGCTAGCACAATGGCAGCACTGCTCTGTACAGGTAAAAAGTTCAGCAGCTTATGGAGAAAATGTTATTCCCCAGCAGCTGCTCATGAATTCTTATGTGCCAGCAGCAGTGCATGAACCATTCTTTGTTACAAGATAAAATCTGACAGAAAAGCATAGCTCCTGACAGAAAAATCTGATGCAATTAAGTTTCTGTGCACAGCTCATAAACTTTGATATGGCAAATAATAGCTAAAATTGATCTTAAATCCAACATTAAAAAAAGTACCCAAACCCGCCACGTTCCACCAAATCGACTCCAGGTATCCATCTATGCTGACTTTGTATAGGCAGATCATGTTTTTCTTTTAAAGAGAAATATTAGTCAACAAAGGAAAAAAATAGGACAGTGTGGATGAACTTCAGGCAAAGGTGAGTTTCTTGCACTGCTTGGAATTAGCAAAAAGTAATTCTGTGGAAAAAGCTGAACAAAAATGACAGGCTAGCTCTGAGGGATGTCTCTTCTTGGGTCAACCACTTAAGTAAAGCCAAAACCATATACTTGATTTTATAACCAGTTTAGATCACACAGCTTTAATTGGGAAGTTGCTACCAGACACCTTTTTGTCTCCGCCGTATTTGCATCTTTGATGAAAAGCATACTTTGGAGGCAAACTAAGGTTTCTTGCTTGTGCCATGTGGGTTAGAAGAGCAGATGAGGGACAGGGACATTGTCAACAGCAATAGCAATGTGGTCCTTGCTGGGAGGAGATGCATGAAGACCATGGGCTGGGGACCAAGCGTGGTCTTCATACTTTTTAGAGTGCATAAAAAATGGACCATGTGAGCATCCTGAGTGTGAAAAAAGATAATATAGAGAAGCAAAAAGACATTGCACTGAGCAGAGCTTTCTATAGGCTTAGGATATTTTCTGTTTCCAGAAGCCGGGTATGGTGTAGTGCAGGTCTGGTGCCTAGTGCACTACTTTATCCCAACTTAATGCAGTGCAAGTGAGGTGAATGTCAACATTTGTGGAATAAGCTACTTTATATATGAACAAAGGCATCCAAAGTTGACTGAAGACCATTCATGTTAACTAAAATGCCAACAACATAAAAGAGAGACTAACAAAACAATAGTAAAATAATATTTGGAAGCAATCTCAGCTAAAGAAGGAACACAAGATTCTCTTTTTCCAATCGTGCAAAATACAGGGGCATTTTATTTCCACTACTGTGTGCCCAGAGCCTAATAGTCACTGTATCACCCCATCACTGAGAGCTGGAAACAGACACCTGAGCAAAAGCTGCCTGCAAAGAGGAATTTCCTTAGACACCGCATTTTGGAGATGCTGAATGATCCTATTATAGACTTATCAAAGCAGTGGGGATTAGTAGAGATAAAACAACTTTCAGTACTGGTCTCTGCCTTTCTTTGCTCCTTTGTTTGTCTAAATAGCTGTTTTGGTGAGTGCAGAGAAATAATAGGAGGCAATTATTGCTTCATGTAATGTTCCATGTTTTGTTTTGTAATCCTTCAGTTCTGTTTATTTTCATTTTAAGCAAAAATGTTCCCCCTGGAATATTATAATCGCCTTTTAGCTTTCCAATGCTTTCCTTTTGCAGAAGGGCTCCTGGCTTTGTATGCACCTGATGGCACCACAAGGTTAGCAGCATCCCCAGGGCTTGGGACATTGAATGCTCGTTGTCTGGGCTGCAGCTCTGAGATCCAGACACAAAACAGTGGGAACAAATCCACCCAGCAGCTCAGCGCAGAGAGCTCCCTCACTGGCATCCCTCTGTGGCATCCGTGGCTCAGCTCCTTTCACCTTCAGCAACCCATAGAGAGATTTTGAATGGTAGAGAAGAAACAGAGGAAACCAGAAAGCTTTTCAAAAGCAGCTTTTTGACAACTTTGAAAAATCTGACCTTATTTGAGCTTTTAGTCATCTTTTAGACCCTGAAAATTTCTATCCATCCTCTCCTTAGTAGGTGATCTTGTCTAAAATCTCCTTAGGAAGACCTAGTGGGGGGTTCATTTATGCTTTTCTCCATTTCCTTGCCTTATCCCTCCAGCCTCTCCTTAGGAGGAACAAGGGGATCTCCTAGAAGCATTCCTGTCATCTGAGCGCTATTAATTAGGGCTACTGGGGTCTGGAGGTACAGGCTTTTTTGGGGGGGGGGAAGATTTTGCCCCAGTAAATCTCTGTCAGAACATAGTTCTGCAGGTAGCACTAGGGATTAAAACTGGGGGGACATCAGCTATTTCTACTGAATGTGCCTCCAGTGGCTGAATCAGTCCCCTTTACTCGAAGCCCTAAAAGTCAGGTTGCTGGAGATGGCATCCCAGTAGATTTAAGAGCTGGTGCCATCATATATGCTGTGTATCTACTGATTGAGGCACTCCAGAAGTGGGTCTGCTGACTTAGTGTGACTGCCTGGATCATAAGATAATGAAATCTTATCTTTCCTTGGGAGAAAACACGCCTGCTCCAAGTACACAGCCTATGTTTAGAAGGGCAGTAAGAGAGCCAGCCCTTTCTGAGGTATGTTTGCATTTGGTGCCACTTTGCAGCAAAAAGGACAAATTATCACCTGTTTACTCCCTCCACTCTTCAAGTCCTTAAAGAAGGGATGCAAGACTACAGAGCTGTTTTGTGATCAGGTACCTCCATAACCACAGTTAACAGACTGCAAGGGCTAAACATGTTTAACTTTTGCTCATATTGCACAGATGACTGCCTATAATCACAGTAATATTTGCATGACCCTGTGTTGCCAGGCTATAAGTATAAGCCTGTGAAGAGTTGTGCAGAAGCTGGAGAGGAAGGACATGTTTAAGCCTTTGCTGGCTCAGGGCCTTAAATGATGGACAAAGAGTGGATGAAGGTGCCAAGGATGGAAGATCATCCATGGTCAGCTGGGAGGCAGAGGGTTGGTGCCTCCTACACCGATGCTTCTCCAAGGTGGCAGTGTACGATCTCCAGACCCCTCCTGCAGCTTAGTCTGGAGCATCACCAAACCCAAAAGGTACACCTGAGCAGGGAGGTGAATCTCACCAATTTGAACTCTATCTATTCTGACACAAAGGCACCCCAAACACTTTACCTAGTTAATGCCATTATTTGAGGAAAATACCACTCTTCAAGGCAACAGGCTTGTTGGACTTGGTGGACTGTTAACTTCAGCACAGGGATGCTCCCATGGACATTAAAAATAAGCACACAAGTGTTTTGCTGAGCTGAAAGGGCTTTGCCACTTACGATTTTGAAATACCAAGAGCAGCTCGCTTGTTCTGCCTGGAGTGTCTTTGTCTCATTCGTGCAAGTTAGTTTTGTCTGGCTCTGTAAGTCCTGCAGCTGGTCCTGGGGAATTACATGGGCCAGCACTCAGTGTTGGCTTGGTGGGTTTTCTCTGCTCGCTCATATGCCGACAGCAGTAAACAAAACCGGGTGCCTGGGCTGAGTGTTCATAGCGGATTAAACACCAAGCCTTAACCGATACTTATTGACAGGCTTTCGCAGCAAAGAGAGGACAGGTGACAATGTTCAAGTAATATACATAATAAAGCTTTGGAGAAGTGTGCTTGGGAGCTGGGGGTGGGGGATAGGAGACAGGAAAATAATGCATAATTCACAAGGCAAATTAATCAGTCCTCTTTCCTCTGCCTGTTGCAATTATATGGAATACTAGTAACCATGAGGTTACTATTTATTATTATTATTATTACTTTTATACCAGGACGCTGAACAGTGGGGATGGTGATATCTGAGTGAGGACGAACTGAAAGCTGCAGTCACATTTAGAGAGGTGCCTCACCAAGATTTCTATCTAGTTGTGCTTTCATTGTGGAAAGGGCTTTTTTTCTCTTTTAATTCTTTCCCCTTTAGATTGGTAGGGAGTTGTGGAAAACGGAGGGTGGGGGTGGTGCGCGTTAGAGCAGAGAGATTGGGTAAAATTATTTTCCTTCATGCTTGGCTAGGCCCCAGTGTGAAAAAGGGGACCCAGCTTAGGGCTGGTGGGAGATTGCAGATAAAAGCAGCTTCATTTCTAACTGACCTTCCATGCGTTCGGCCTGGCTGGGGGAAGGTGGGGGAAGGAACAATGAGAGCCACCTCCAGAAAACCATCCCTCAATACCTGCACCAGGCTCCAGGGAAATGAGGTGGGGAAAAAACAAAAGCAAGAGGCAGGGCTTTGCCTGGAAAGACTTCTGATAACCTCCATAGCAAGAGAGGCATAGACTGGGGAGAAGAGGACATTGCTGTGGCTGGGGACACAGGGGGCCTCTGTGACATGTCACAGTGTGGGATCCATGCAGGTATCAGAACCCTGTTCCAGAGGCTGTCAAAGAAGAGGTCTCAAAGCAGCCAGATGATCTATAGAAGTCAAATCTAAGTTCTGATTCAACAAAAGATTACATCCAACACTCATCATCCATTATTAGCAAGAATGGGTGCGGGCTTGAAACACATGCACAAGCACCCCTGTCACACAACCTTTGTACATCAAGACCCTTTGGAAAACATATGCATTTTGTATCTTTGAAGGAAACAAAACTTTGCATTACTTTGAATGTGATGTGAACTGAGTGAAGGGTCTGATGGAGGATGAAAGGTGCAGGTGGTCTTGATTGGTGCAGGTGATCCTGATTGGTACAGGTGGAGGGAGTTCACCAAGAGCTTGATGGGTTTACACAGGGCCTCAGCAAGGCTTCTTCTCTTTTGCTTGAGAATGGTGCTGGTGCTGGCTGCATCTTTCCTGGAGGTAAGGTGGCCTCTGCTGTGTGCTCTGGAGGAGAGATATTTCTTTATGCAGCCCTGGAGTAGCCGCTTTTTCTTTCTCTCTAGCAATCAAGCATAACACGGTCTCTTTCTTTTCTGTTGCGCAGGGTAAGACCAACCTGGGAGGCTTCTCTGGGGAGGCTCTGGTAGTCATTGCCTTAGCAGAACAGTGTCTTACTGGGTTTAATAGTCTATGGCAAACACTATTTGAGATGGGGTGTGCTTTTTGTAAGGATGGGCAAATCTGCCCGTGGTAAAAGTAGGTGTGAGTCTTTTGGGATGGAAACAGTTGTAATTCTGTTACGTTCAGAGAAAAGGCCTGGGCTTTCTGTGGTGTTAAATTTTGGTGCTGCTTTGAATCCCTCTTTCATATCCCTGAGCAGTTGGGGTGTTGTTTCAAGTAGGAAAGGTGAGAAGAGCTGTTCTGCCCTGAGTGGGGCTGGCTATAGGCTCTTATATTGCGGTGCCTGATAATGATGGCAATAAGCATATATTGCTCTTTTCTCCACTCCAGTGACTGCCATGAGCAACTCAAAGTGCAGATCCTTCCTGGCATGTGTATGATGATCACAGTGTGGGATTCACTCAGTGATTTCCTTTAGATTACTAAAAAAGCTCTTTTTCCCCTAAATCCTAGGCTTGTTTTTCCATTTTGCATAATGTTCTCAGCACCTGGAGGTCCTGATGGCAATTTCAGGCTCTCATTAATGGCGATGTAGCACCACCATCCTCTTGTTTGCAAAGCATCTGCAAGCCCAGTTAATTCTGCTGAAGTGCCAATATTGTCATGGAGCTCTTTAGCACCTTTGTCTGTAGGTTCCCTGTGTGTATTCGTATTTTTGGTGAAGAACTGAGGTGGGGTTTGGAGGTTTGCACAGGGAAGAGCCTGTGACCTGAGAATTCCTTCCTTTCACTTACATAAGGCTCAAAAGCCAGATGTAGAATCTATCAGCAGAGCACACATCCTTGTGAGCAGACTGTTTTTAGAAGCAGATTTAAGACAGAAAGTAGCTGTGAAAATGCTTCCTTGTATTTTGCTTTGTATGTAAAATCAAAAGGGGGTATAAACCCTCTTTTAACTTACATTTCCACTGACATAAGAGGCTCCTCAGACCTTGCTGCTGCTCTTTGAAGTGTCTGTGCTCAGATGACTGTTTTGTTGAAATGCTGAAGACATCTTCTCGGTTTCTGGCCCTTAGCATAGTCCTACCAGAGTATGCTTTCAGAGACACCTGCCCCAAGACAGTCCTGGCCAGTGCAATTAGAACAAAAGGTCTCTAATTAGACAACAGACATCTTTTTGGATTGTGCTATGTTGGAGAGGGTAGAAGGACTTTTGCTTTGCTTGTATATAAATGGTGTGGGTAATCAGGAGATTATTTCCTCAGCTTTTCTTTGAAATGCACTGGAAGTTGAGCAATTGTCTCCCTTGGAAGCCCTGGGTTGTTATTCCCATAAAACTTGAAGTATTACAACTTTAAACATAAACATCAGGTACATTTCAACTGACTTCCCAGCTGAAGATAAGAAACTTCATTGTGTCTCCTTCAAAAGGCTTGCATGTGAAAACAGCTAACAGAGGCATGCTCTCAGGTATACAATGGTTTCTGTATATAAAATGAAAGGAGTAACACTTCCTTCTGTTCCTACCAAGAGCTCTTCCAGCCTCCTGCCATCGAGAAATGGGCTCAGTTTATAGGCATTTTTGCTGAACCACCCAGGTGCCTGTGCAGGATTAAGCTGAAATAGGGGAGGTTTTGCTAAGCAACCTACCCTGTTGCCTGGGGCAGCAGGGGGGTCCAGGGGTGCAGGTGGGTCATCTCTCTGAGATGCTTTATACTGCTGAGCTTGGAAGTCCTCCAGAAGATATCCACTGGATGTTTCTGGATCCTGACAGTTCCTGTACTCTTTTTAGAATCCCTTAAGTTCTGCAAATTTCTATTGCTTCAGATCTTCTGCCCTCATCCTTGACTGCCCCTGACTACAGGACCAGCCCAGTGAGTCCTTTAGAGAAAAAAGATGAGGAGTAAGAATTTCTTGTTTTCCCTCACACACACACACACACACACACACACACAAAATATATATACAAAGGCTGGTTTGTAATTTCTCTAGAGTGGAAACTGCACCTGCCAGTCTGTTTCCTCATGCCTCGGCTCCATGAAGTACTTCAACACAATTCTAACTTGAATTGCATGAGTTTTCCTGCCTGGCTTCAGTTGGATGACTCATGGGTTTCTGAGTTGGTCACATACTTCAGGGTCCTGCTGAATTGAATGGAGCCCTCGAGCTCAAGGATGAAAAATCAGAGCTAGTGTCAAAGAGACACTAGCTCTGATTAGCAGAACAGCTAGTTCTTCAGCATCTCGCCATCCTGCCTTCAAAACCTGCCTCTTGCCCAAGCTCGTGTCAAAATGTTCTGCTTTGGAAGTTGTATTACAGTTTTGTTTGATGAATAGCAGTACAGAGATGTGCTAGGTACTTCATAATGTTTCACATCAGAAACAAGATCTTTTTAGTTTAAAAAGTGTTTTTTTCAGTGTCTTGTTAATCTCTTGCTGTCTGGATGGAGGAAATGTTCTTGCATACCTGAGTTTGCCTAAACCTTTATTTCCAATCTTGGAAGGGCATTGGCAAAGTTAAGAGAGCCTTGATTTTGAGTTAAGTTGGAGAGACACTTTCAATCAAGTGTTAAAGCTGATGAACTCTACTGGCAGTAGACCCCTGTGATGACCCTGAGTGGGCTGCAGTGTTGGGAGGAGACTGCTTTGCCTTCTGCACTGTTAGCACCAGAGGAGTAGCAAATGCATTTGCAGGACTAAGAGTTCAATAGGCTGTAAACTCAAATCTACACACTCAGTGTTGCCTCTCCCTGGTGCTTTCAAGTTTCCAGGGGAAATTTTAGCTGGTTCTCGTAATTTTACTTTAGGTCTTAACCATCTTCTAGGAAGCCTAGTGAGATCCTTTGTCCTGTTCCTTGCAGACACTGGGTTTCTCGTTCCTTCTGGGTTTGTCTTGATTGAGGTGTCTGCTCAAGCCTGCACATGAAATACAGAGCACAGCCTGGACTTCTCCTGTTTCTGCCCAGGGAAATAATGCAAATCTCTTTATACCACCTTTCACCAAAGGAGGGGAGCAGTGAAGTTTGGTTATATCCTGAGGAAGGATTTTGAGAGGTATATACTCTGGTCCTGTTTTTAGGTCCTAAAGACAAATGGGAACAGTTGTTCCCACCATATAAGCTGGGCAGAGCATAAGGGGCTCTGAGACATGGGCAGCAGGGCAAATGCTGCTCTTTTTCCATCCTGTTCTCATTAATAATAGTTGACTGACCTGTTCTTCCTTTACCCCACAAGTCCTACTTAATGTCAGCAAAGCCTGCTAGCTAACATAGTTTTAAAATTTAAAAAAAAAAAAATTACTTGTTATCAATCCAATTTCTACGAGAGGAAATTCTATTAAGTCCCCAGAAGAAAGTGTATTATAGCTGTACTTTCAGAAGCAGACCCTTGAATAAACTTTTTTAGTTATTTCACATAACTTCCATTATGACTGTCATTATGAAGCAGATGAACATTTTCTTGAACAATTAGGCGTGGGTGTATGGAATAAAGACTGCAGTTTGCCTGAGATCATTGAAACCTATCTGTTTGGGTGATTCATTTTCTTCCAACTAGGCTGCCCATAATAAGCTTTTCTTCTCTGGCTTTGTCTTGTTTCGTATTTCAGTCGGCCACAATGCCCAAAGAATTGAAAGAATGTCTTTCCCCATGTCCTTGTGCTGTGACTGAGCCCTGGCAAATAAAAATAAAAGATATTTATTTATTTTTTTTTTTTTTAAAGCAGAAAAGAGAAAGAGGCAGCAAAGCAGACTAAAAATAAAACAAGTGCTGTTTCTTGCAGTGATGGTAACTTGGGGCATGAGGGCCTTGAGAAATGTCTGAGGATGGGAGATGGGCTCTTTCTGCTTCTAATTGGGAGTGAAAAGACATCTGGATGCATATAAGAGATAGGTGGCAGAATATCTCTCATTTTGGCCTGGCAGTTGTATCGGATGGAGCCACATGCAGGCATGGGGATGCACAGAAGACCTAATCTCCTGCTTCTATGACTACAATAAAGTAACCTATGTTAGTAAAGTGTTCCTGGTGACTGGTGGAAAATTCAGCTATCCAGTGTGCATGTGTGTTATGAAGGTTTAACACCTGGTATGCAGACCTGAGATCAAGAAAATGGTATGCAAAATATCTTTACAAATACAGGGTGTCCTCTCTGCTCTCACCCTGTGGTCTGGGATTGCCAATAGAGGTGAAACAAGCCCAGCTTAATGCTTTGCTCAGTTCTTATTTCCCAACAGCTTTTCTTTGGAGCTGATCAGAACGTTGTGCCAACCAGGCTCTGCTGTTGATGAGTCCAGCAGCAAGGAGCCCCAGCAGGTTCCAGTGTCTGTCCTGGTAAAATCTTCTCCTCCTCAGCACGTCTCCTTCTCCCTAAGGGCAACAGCTTACTCCTCCCATACTCCATACTGCACAGACTGCTTTAGCAACTTCAATTTCAAAGGAATTAACCTGAATTTCCTTGTTTTGGTAGTTGTCTTAAAGCATGCTGTGAAATCACGACTGCACCTCATACTCTCCTCTTTAGAGAGCTTGTAAAGCAGTTAGGTGTTTTTTCCTGCACAAACAATGTACATAAATATACCTGAATAATGAGATGACAAGCAGATTTATTGAGGATGTTGTCACTTGACAATCGAGTAGGCTTGTAGTGGGCTAAAGCCTATCTCCATTGTTCATCCAAAATTAAACATCAGCCTACTAGCTGATCCCTTGCTGTTTTACCTCTTGTTGCAAGCAAAACAACAGTAGTACAGCTAAAACTCCTGTCTAGTGGCTAGGACTGTAAGTGTTTCATTACGGTTATTGCCCAAGTCTACACAGCAGCCTGATATTTAGTCTGTACTGCTGCAAATGATATGGAAATATCCTGGCCACCTCTAAGAACTCTTTGTATATCAGCTTGTAAGTTAAAAAATTGCTAGAGAGCCTAAGAAAATAAAGAGCTTTCTTTTAAAACAGCAGAAGCAGCTGACTTGGGGTCTGCCCTGGGCTTCTTGTGGATATATATATTAACAGGGATTGAATTGAATGGAAGCTACTGGAGAATGTGAGGCAAGGGAAAATGTTTTCATAAGAAACAGAAATGGTAAAACTTAAGGGAGAAAGCAGAGAATGTGAGACCTTGAACCGTGCCTCTTCGGAGAGGGAGGAATAAAAAGGAAAAAAGTGCCCGCTTGAATAATAGACTAACTAGTGACCTTGAACATATATGGTGTGCATAATAAGAGTGAAACAAAGGAACCTCTGAATATGAGGCATTCTTAGACTGGAGAATAATAATCACGAGGCAAATTTAGGAAAAAAAAAAGGGGGGGGGAAGACATATAATATAACAGAAGTAATGGGGACCTGAACCAACCTGAGATGAGAGAAATGCATGAAGGGGTTTAGTGAGAGACCAGGCTCATGAATGGCCTAGTTACTGCCTGCAGCAAAGCCAAGATTTTCTTTCTGCTCCAGGAGGATTTTATTGATGTTTACTATCTTTGCCTATATATAGACTCCACTTCTTCCTCAGATCACTGGCCAAATTTAGGAAGTGGATAGTTTCTCAGTTCAGTTTTGCTACTCAGCCATACCCAGTCCTCCCTATGACCTCCTTGTAATGCAGCCCTACTCCAGCACAGTAGCTAGCAGGGGATGGTGTCACCTATTGAAGCTCTGCGGTGGCATCAGTTCACGCTAGTGAGGGATGTGGGTTGATGTTCATCACTGGGCTCAGTGGATCCAACAGGGTCAGTGGATGTATGAGTTCCCACTGGCATTAAGGAATAATGCTCCCAGTTTACCAGCTCTCTCCATAGGTGGTGGGAACTAATGTCCATCAAAGTGAAATACCAAGGGCTCTTGTGCTACCTTGCCAGTGTATCACAGCACATCAGATGTGCGGTGGCAACTTCTTAAGCCAGCTTGATCACTTGTTTGGTATCTGCTGCTTGCTTTCTTTGCTTGTGGATTGTCTATTTCTTGCTTTCCTGTTCTGAATGCAGCTTTAACACAGTACTCACCTGAAAGTAAAGTCCCTGACCACACTGTAGGCTCCTTTTTTCATTGGGTATAGTTTGCAAGATATTTAACTCCAACGGTGAGATACCTTGCACTTTTCTCGACCAAATCCTGTATGCTGTAGCCCCTTTATAACTGTCCCTCACAGCTGCTTCTGATTTGTGTTGATTACCTCCAGGAGAAATGTGCTCACTAATGATCTGCAGAAGGCACTTAAGATGCAAGACTCCTTTCTGAAGTGCTCCTTTGCATGTAACCCTAGTTTTGTTTCTTAATAATCAGTTACCTCCTTATATTGATGGTATATATATGTTGATCTCCTCTCAGAGGCTGAGAGATTTTTCTTTAGCTTCCCTCTTCGTCCCTTCTGTCCTCAGAGCAGAAGCTCTCAGAAGAGCTTGTCCTCTATAATGCTCTTCTAATGCTGTTCACTGTGCTGTGAACGCACACGATCACTACCTGACATCCCCACAAGTGGGTTGACTCTACCATCTCCCAGTGTTCTCATCTGCCCAGAACAGGACTATCTGAGAATGGGTTTCTCTGTTCACACTGGAGGTGGAATTTGTCTGGACCTCTGTGCTATGGATTTAGATGGCACTGCTTGTGTGTATGTGGGTTTGGCATGTGGGCAGATACTTGCTGCATCTATGCCTAAACCTTGATTCTGCAAGCTGGCACTAGAAGACTGCATACAATGGAGTTTTAGGGCCAAATAGGTCTTCCTCTTCCAACCCTGGCTGAAGCCACTAATGACTGATACAGAAAGGTCAGACACACTGATGTGGTTTTTGCCAAGATTTGCAAAGCCAGTGAGGCTGGACTCTTTTGTTGGGTTTCCATCCCACAAGGGTGCTACTTGGCTGCTGGATCCTTCTGATGGAGGACCCATTCCTTCACACAGCCCTGCGGTCCTCTGCCCATTCCCCCCTCTGCCTGGCTTCAACTGCTTTGTGTGGATCCTTGTGTTGTCCCCAGTTCTTCACACCACAAAAGATTAAAGATAATACTAATACTAATAATATAAAAACGCCCTTCTGAGAATGGCCTGCTGGCTGGTATTATGCCATATAAAGACTCTGTGAAATAGCTTGGGTAATTTACACTCATTAGGAGATGAATGCAGTAGATTAAAGGTAGCAAGGGTGAATAGCTTCCCATTTTTGTCAAACTTCCCTAACCTTTTATTCACCTGCTGAAGCCATTATTTTATAATAACAAAAAGAGGAGAAAGAGCCTTGCGTGAACTTGGGGAGAAAGAGGGAGAGTGCAAGCTAGAAGCTATTTTCTCAAGAGAGAGAAATGCAGCACTATAGATTAAAGGTGAAAAGACAGCCCTCATTTAAATCAATCCACCTCTCCGAAGCATATTTATTCACAGATTAATTAGAGTTGCAAATGAAAATGATCTGGTTGGTGGGAACATTATTGAGGCCTTTAAAGTGCGGGAGTGAAGATTAAAAGGAAGCACACTTACCCTTTCCTTACGATCTAAAGAGGAGATCAAAAGAGTCGGTGTCAAATTAACAGCCCTGATGATTTCTCTCTTCTTCTAGTCCTCCGTTTATTATCTAAGGCTCATGTTGATACATGCAGGATGAAGACCTGCTTTCCAAAGCAGCTAGTGCATTAAGTGTGTAAGGACCCTTTAGACAATTCAGATCAGGTAGGAAGGTCTGCAGCTACCTGACTAGGATTTGGGTAATGAGTGTGTATGAAGGAGGGAAGCCTTAAAACTTTTCCTGTCAGATGACATGAGAGCAACTCTTCATTTTACATCTTGAGGCATTGTAGGGAATTGTTCAAGCTGCTGTAACATTGGACAACCAGCCTGCATATTAGTTTACCTGGTCTGTGGTTAAAAGAGATTAATTGAATGCCCAGCCTCTTGGGTGGCTGTGGGATGGATTTGGGTCTTGCTGTTGGATAAGAAACATCTTCCTCTCCTCATCTTGCCCCATGGAGCATGTTGTCAATTTGAAAAAAAATTCCCATTAGAGAAAGCAAGTTCACAGCCAGCTCTCTGCAACCTTAGGCTTGAGAACAGCTCTGCTCAAAGAGCCATCTCAAAAGGACCAGAAATAAGTTCTCCTTGCTGAGGTTTTTTTTCAGAACATGAAAGCTGTGTTTAAACGTAATAAAAGGAACCATTTTGCAAAAAAAAGTTTATTTTAATATCTTTAAAAAAACACCCTGATTGTTCATATTTAAGTAAAAAAAAAAAGGTGCAGGAATAGGTATGCTGAGAACATGTTCCCTAAGCATGTCTCATTTTTATCTGAGTTTTGAAGGCTGGAAAAGAAACATCACCCATAGTCCTGCTTTTCTTGCATGGTGGTCTTACCTGTGCAATGAATGCTGAATAAGCTGACCTGTCTTGCCACAGACTGGCTCTGCTCTGGTGTTTTGGATTTGTCCCCATATGTGCAGAGAGGATAATGGTAGCAGTTGTGTAGACAAGGTTCAAGGAGTTGTCCAATTGGACGGTGACAAAGTAAAAGGCATCTCTCAGTTTGCAAGCATGCCAACATATTATAGATGCTGCAGAAGTAACATAAATGCACTTACTGCAATAGTTCATCAACTTTTTTCTGAGCCCTATTAGAAAGAAATGAGAAAGGAAAAACCAGTTGAATTCCTGTCTGATATCAGCGTGGGCAACGCAGAATGGCCCTGAAGCACTTATAGGAGGGGGAAGAAGCAGCAACGAGATGTACTTACTGGCTGTTTCTGAATCCAGACCAAAGCTTTCATTAAGGACAACTGTTTGGCCCTTTCACTTTTGGTCAGTGCCCAATAAAAGGGCTGACCATTACTTCAGATGAAGCTGTGCAGAGGATGAAGGGAAAGACAGCCCAGAGGACTCTGTTGAGCTGCACCCGAGGATTGTCTCAGGGTCTGGACTCGCTTTGGGGGAAAATATTTGAGTCCTAGGAACGAGGAAAGTCTTGGCTTTTGTGCCGGCTGTAAGGGTTAGCAGTCCTGTATCTGTAGGTGCTGGTGAACCCAAATATCCAGGTGATATGGTTTGCAGTCCTGTATTGTATCAGGAGGAAATCAACTGTCTGTGCTACAGCAACAGGAGGTGGCTGCTTTTCTGAAACTGATCCCTGAAGGGTATTGAATGACAACAGTCCATTTCTCTGCTCCTAACGCTTAGGTCTATGTACAGAAGATGCTTGCCCTCAACTCCTGAAATGTAGTGGTTTTCCTTAAGCTTGAAGTGGGAGGTGTGAGATGGGTGCTAATAGCATGGCATGTTTGAAACTGGGGGGCTGGCTCCTCTACAGGAGACTCAGCTGCCCCAGGGCAGACTGAACCATGGGCAATGCTCCCACCAGGAAGAAATCCTAGATGGCAACTAACAGAAGATGGGGGATTGTTCCACCTATTTCTTCATTACCACACATCTCTTAATTTGCTGGGTTACCCCTATGGGATTTGGCATGTCTCTGTGTACTTTGATTTTTCCTCACAGTTGAGTTCTTCCACAATCAAGCACATTGATTGTCCCGCTTGCTGTATGAGGAACAATAGTTTCACTGGTGGAGGGGAAGGCAGGATTGGTCCCAGCTTTAACTTCTTGCTTTATTTTTATTCTTTGTCAATCCCTGCTCTCTCCACCTTGCATGTCTCTCCACAACCATGTGAGTGTGGCATGCTTTGTCTCCTGCTTGTCAATACCAAGCTACGAATGCAAGCTGTAGGTGCTCAGGCATAAGGGGCTCTGCATGTGTTCTGGGCATGCAAAAAGTTGTCTTCTCAAGCCCAAGAGTGGACTCAAGACACTTGTTCCAGACTGTGGGCTCAGCCAGACTTCCTCCTCTTCTGCAAGGTGAATGGGCATTGTGTCTGTGACAAGCATTTTACTCATGGGCCTGGTTCCTTCTTGAACTCTGCTGCATGGTCAGAGAAGCTTAGCCATGAAGATTTCTATGGAAGGGGTCAGCTCTGTGTTAGCGACTTGGGAACCTTTCTGCAGTGGCTGAAATAGCATTTTCAGTTTAAAGCATCCACTTTTCTCCTTGAAGCAAAGTTTGCATTTGCATGTGGATGCAAATGAGAAATGTAATAAGGTGGGGATTTTTAACTGTAAATATTTTGTTCCTGGTTTGATAAAACAGTATCTGTGGGTGCAAAGCAACAGTTTGTGTTGAGTTTTCTGTTCTTATTTTGGTTTTGATTTTGACCATGTAGGACAAACATTTTGCATCTGAAAGATTTAAATGAGCTGGGAGACTTGTTCACCTCCCAGCTCTGCTGACAGGTTCCAGGGTATTTTCAGATGCTTTCCTGAATTGATGATTTCTAGGTCAAGGAGAGTGTTATGTTTTTTTTGACCGTTTGTCTTCTGCTAATCGCTGTCAGCCTGGAGATTTATGCATTGATAGTGATGGCAGATGGGGTCACTTTTAATAGGAATTTAAATACCAAACAGTGAAAAACAGGGGTCTACAGCATGGGAGTTTTTACCAGGTAGGCTGCAGATAGTCTGGGGCTCCACTGTACTAAAAACATTTCTGTTTTTAATAAAAGTCCATAAATGGAAGCCTTGATATTTTTCTTGGAATAAATGCATTTACATATACTTTTTCTTTTTGAAAGTTTTAATGGGGAATGGCCACATTTGTTGCCCGGTTTCTGTGGTTACCTGTGTGCAACAACATGCTTCAAACACACTTCATGTGTGTAGCTGATCCTGCAGTATGAGTGGTGAATCTGGTTCGTGGGCTCTCTAGCTGTACTCCATGTGATTACTTCCTGCAGTACAGACCTTCAGAACTAAACAGCAAAGCATCTGCTCGTATTCTGGATTCTTTTTCTAGTTGAAATGAAAATCTGCAGCTGAGAGAGGAAATCTAGAATTGTCAAGAATGACAGAACAAATCACTGCACCTAAATGGTATTTTGTCCTACGATAAAAGATAATGGATCCCCTTTTAATCTTTATGCTAGTATTGAAGTATATGTGAAACTAAAATTCCTAGGAAATCCAATGTCTTAATTTCTTTAGACATTTTCAGGAACGTATAAATTGAATTACATTTTTCTGTGTGGTGAGTGTGATCATTTAAAGAATCATGGTATGCTTCCAAATTTTTGTAGTCTGCTTAAAGAATTAGACTAGAGTTACAGATATAACCTAGATATGAGAAAGGATGCTCCTCATGTAGCTGTTGTGGTTTTTGCTTGTGAACTTTACAGTAAGTTTATCTTGAACATCCCCAATTGTTGTTAATGAAGAAAATTAGTCTTTTGAATATATGCCTCCCTTGCATTACATTCCCATCTGTTAACGGCATTTTCAAACTTGCCATTTTCAGGCCTCTTTGTAGTTTAAGTCTGTTTTCTCTTAGTTGCTGTATTTCCCTCATCTCATCTTTTACTTTACCAAGCACATTCTTGGAGCCCAGATCTCTTGTTTCTCTCCATTTTTTTTCTGTCCCATAATATTGTACCATTTTCCCATACAGATGTGGGAATTCAGGAACATCTCTACAAGCTCTTTCTTTAAAAGGGCATGAACAAATTAAATTTAACCAAAGAACTGTGTTTCAGGACAACTTCCCAATGATTTTTTGGAGTGGGGAATTGTGTCCTTGAGTCCCGCAGCAGCCCAAAAATGCATGGTATGTGAATATAAGGTTGTATTCTATTTTCCTAATGAAACCTCCATGTTATGCATCAGTTAACCTTGCCACATGCTAGGTTAAGTGTTTGCCTCAGAGAGGATGTGATCCTACAACTGTGCTCCATGATGGAGTGGCTTCTTTACTGTCATTTTGGAAACCTGGTGCAGAGTATTGTTGGCTTCAGCAGGCCAGAAGACGTAGGAAAAAGCTTCTTACATATGCAAGCTCAGGCTATTCCTTTGCTTTGTTGTTCTCAGATGCTCAGAATGTGTTCTCCCACATATACTTTTCTGTTTGCTGTTTTGGTAACTGTGTGTTTGAGGGCCTGAGATGCACAAGAACATTTTGCTGTCCTCTGGTTTTGAGCAAGTGCCCTGTTGTGGCAAGAGGTGGTTGTGTGTTGGGACAGTTACATCGAAGGGGTTAAATCAGCTCAGTCACTATCATGCCAAATGGTAGATTTATTTTCAGATCCCTGAATGTTAAATTGGGTAAACCAACAAACCAGCCTGTGGACCATGATTATGCAGCCACCAGCTGTCATCATTGTCTATGTGACATCTGGAAAGCATCCCATCTTGGTCTGGTAGGTTAGAGGAGTGGCAGAGGGTGGAAGTTAGATACGCCAGCCAGAAAGTGCATCCTGAGAAGTGAGGGTCCTCCATCCCACTTTGAACCAGCCACGAACAAACATTTTGTGAATAGGTATTAAAAAGAAAAGGAAAAAAATAACCCTCCAAGCACTCTTTGAAAGCTCCTGAGCACTGGAGTGATGCAGAGCTCTGGTTAATGGACACTCCCTAAGGTTTCCCCTCCCATGTACCACAATTGATTGCAGTGAGATTACGATGCCATTAAAATTCACTCTGCCCATAAACTAATGCTGTGGAAAATGCTGACGTTTATAGCAGCTCCTACAAGAGACATATTTCAGTATGAAAGTGAGTCCTAATGCAAGAACTTTATTTAGGTAAAACAACATCCAGAGAGAGGGGAGAAGAGGAGGAGGAGAGGTGGTGGCAATTGCAGAGAATTTTATTCCTTTCAACTAATGGGTATAGGGATGCTAAATTTAAAAGACATTTTTAATAAATCTATTGGCCTTTGACAAAATCAATCCAAACCCCATAAACCAAGAAGTCACCCACTTGGTATTAATGAGGCTACATTTGCATTTATTTTTCCTTTACACTAGACAAACCATTAATTTCCTGTTTATGCTTCCTTTGAAGTCTGAATGCTTGTAGATAGATGGCCACATCAAGTCTCCTGCTGCTACATTAATATTTTGCTATAAATGATAAATTTGACCATTTTCCACAACACCCCTTTTTTCTTTAAGAAAGCTGAGAAAATGCAAGCAATAAGTCTTAAGCCCCTGAAAGCTTAGCTGTTTTTTTAAATACTCTGCAGTCAGTGATTATTAAAGCAGTCGTAGCTTTAACTTCTGGTTGCATTTGATGGCACCCAACATTTTGCTGCTGTAAATTGAGAGATGCTCATTAACCAATCAGGGTCATTCTTTTTGCAAATCATTTTTCATTTGACTGATGCAAAAACTGGACACAGCCAAGTCACCTCTGCTTCACCCCATCTCTGGCCTCTGAAGGTCTCTTTTTGCATCTCCTGGTTGCTTCCATGCAAGTGAAGGACATCCTTGTGCCCCATCAGGACAGCAAAGGTGCCTTTTGCCAGTTCTACAGTAATTCACTTATTCTGTGCTTTTCCTTTCAGGATGCTCTATTGACCAAATAACTTTCTGGGAGTGATTGGTACCAGAAACTCCTCAAAACACCAGCTACTAGAAACAAAGGGAAAAACTTCTGAAAAACTTCCAGGAGTCTAGGATGTTGGGTAGGAGGGGGCTTTAACTCCTGAAACGATTTTTTGGGAGGAAATTTGTAAGTTTTAGTAGTCTGGACTCTTCTCTCAAATCACAGTCCCAGATCCAGAGACCAGAACAGATTTGGTGATGCTCCATGTTAGATGTGGGTCTAACAATGGGCTTCATGAGCTTAATATGGGTGGATTAGTCTTCTCTCAAGTGGAGTGTGACAACTGAGAGCCAACAGAGAGCCCCGGCAGCCAGTGCATGGAGTTGTGTGACAGCAGAGAAAGCCTAGGAAATGCCTAAAGTGGGGCTTCTGGTGGAAGCATTTTCCTGTAGCACAGTATAAGGACCTCCTCTGAAGCTGGTATTCACATTTCAGACATATTGCTGGGCATGGTTAACTGGGCACTGTGGAAGATGCACTTTTATACTGCTCTGATGGGACTGGGGAAGAAAGGGATGTTCAGTAGGTTAGACCTTCTCCTGAGAGACTCTTAGAAATTGGCACAGATACTTCTCACTGACTGATTGGCCAGCCCTTGCATAATAGCAGCACTTCTGCATGTGTGCTTTAGCAGGGATTTAGATGCTTAGATTCTAGCAGGCACTCAGCTGCCAAAGGATAGCTTTTGTGGTCTGTTTCTTGATGAAGGTGCCTAAATTCTTCCTTGATGACTCCTTAGGGGTTTTCAGATCTACATTCCACCTGTCATTCCTTGTTCCTCAAGAGAAGCATAGATGTGGAATCTTTCAGGATAGCTGCAGAGCATTTTGAAAGAGACAGTGATGTGTTTTGGTGCCTTTGTCTGACAGACAAGAGCTTGGTGCTGCAGGAAGCCCTGCTGCAATGCCTGTGTTGCCTTTACTCATGCAGCAGGGTGCTAGACTTTGAGAGGCAGATTCAGTAGTCTGAGCACTGCCTGGGTCCCAGCTGTGGCTACAGCAAGCCCCAGTACAAGCTTTGTGGCTGCAGCAAGATGGGTTTTGGTTCCCTTTTGAAGTCAAGTCCTCTGGCAGCACATCTCTGATCCATGTTCCTTTTCTGCTTTGCTGCTGTCCCCAAGTGACTCGGGGATGCAAAAAATGCATGGGCTGCAGGGATGTCCAATTCAGTGAGACTATGGATTAAGGGCTCCTTCAGCATTTGCTTCTTCCCCTTTCAACAAGATCTTTTATCTTTTGTCTGACAGGTCTCTCAGCAGCTTATGTGGTGGAGGACAATTGTGCTTTTCCCCTCCGTCCTAATCAGAATTGTTCCATGCACACACTTCCTATACAAGAGGCAGGGACCTGAGCATAAATTAGCAGATTAAAAGTAACTTTGTTTTTTTTTAATGAAGCATCATTTTTATATCTATGCTGGGGTTAGATTTCATATAACCCTGGTTTGTTTTCTTTGTCAGATGGAGTTTATGGAGGAGGGAATGGATGTTATATCAATAGGGGAGTGGCTATTGACACTTGCTGCTATGAAGTGCCTTTATGTGCTTTCAAATGGCAGGATTATGCTTCTGATGGCTCAGTGCCCGAATTGTCTCATGCTCTATTAACAGCCTAGATATGGAGGCGTGAACTGATCTTGGGGGATCTGACATGAAAGAGGACTGAGTATTAAATGTGCAAGTTGCACCTATTCTGTTTATTTCTTTGCCTTTTTTTAAATTGAAGAAACATTCTTACGTCTACAGACATTATTAGATTCAGCCTGCTGGGATTCACACCTTCCTTCCAACGTGCTTGGGAAGGACTTGTGCAGCACAGCAGTCCGATGCACCCCTTGCTAAGAGTTAGAGTGCTTAATTCAGGAGGCTGGCATAAGAACCTTGAGACTTGTTTTTAACACTTGTGGTATACTTTCTCACCATTCTCATTGAACTATTTTTTATTCAGCTCCCAATGTCTGGACTTAAAAGATGCCTATGTCCAAGATGCATGCCAAACCAGCTGAATGAGAAGCATACTTAAAAAAGAAATAACACCTCAATTCAGGTCAATAAAGGATGTGATGGTTTCAGAAATAATATTGATCTCGTTAGAGTCCTGGGTAAGTTTCCCATCTTGGGCAGCAGCTCTGATAAACATAGTCCTGAGGCAGATTCTGTACCAATTAATCTCTCCTAGCACCCAAGATTTGTGCCCAGCAGAAGCTTGGTGTTTAGCCCTACTCCAGCCAGCCCCTCTTTTTTGCCTGCCATCCTGCCAGCTGCTCATATTCTGAAGACAGTGGATGTCATCTGGGTATATCCATGGGATTTTTTTCCTTCCCCAACAAGTATGAACATGCTAAAAATCAAGTGAACGTGGTAGGTACTTCCCATCAATAATTAGAAATGAAAGCAAGCATGAAACAAATAAGTCTGAGTTATTCTTATGGGAATCTGAAACTCATATAGGGATTTCTGAAATCAGCCTCTTGACTTTAATTTCATATTGTGGGCTTTTTTCCCCCGTTTTTATTTTGAAAAAAGGAAAATACATGTCTAGCGTCTGGGACTTGGGAACCGCTCCTACCCCACACTTCTCACTGTCATTAATGTCTCTCATGCCATGGTGATACCAGTGTCAGAAAGGGGCTGAATCTGATGAAGACTCTAGGCACTGGGGATTCTCTCCACCCTTTCGGCAGGAACTGTATTCATGCTCTGGGAAGGGAGGTTAGTTGAGGAGGAGAGGTTTCCCAGTAGCCCTCAAAATCTGCCTATGAGCAGAGCTGACTTTGTAGCCACAAACCAAAGGAAACCTCCCAAGCCACAAAAACAAATGCAAGCATAAAGCCCAGCCAATTTTAATGGTGGTGGTTATTAAGGGTTTTGTTGCACCTTGGTTGTGTTAACTTGTACTGCTCAGGGGCAATGCTATATGCTTGGAATAACCAACCTCATGTGAGCAGATCACTTGTTTTCACCTCTAGCCATTGTATCCTCCTCTGATGTTTTGGGGTGTGTGTTTGTAAAAGGATATATTTAACAGCACTGCCACAGCTTTAAGCCTCTGCCAAAGCTGCAGCCTGTGCTGGTTGGAGAAGAAGCAAACCCAGACTGTTTGCTACTATTGGTCCTGATTCTACTCACTGAACAAAATTAAGTAGAACCTCCTCCCTGTAGAGATGATATGACATAGAGGGCATCAACGCATGGGGTGAAGCATCAGAAGATTACTCACTGCTTCACAGATATTTCCATGGAGTGGACATCATCAATAACCTTGTCATATATGATTCACAGTCGGATCTTGGGGCCTGGATTTTAGCTGTTCCATTGGCCAGAGTCATCATTCATTTAGTCCTTGATAGATCAGTACCAGTTTAGTTTATTCCAACTCTCCCCTGTAGCCAGCATCTACTTGGCTAAGAAAACTTGGAAATGGGGGGGCTTTAAGGTAATTGAGAAGGGCACAGTGTCTTTGCTTTACTTCCACTGCAGATCGCAAAGTGAAAGGAAGACAAGAGGTCCTGTGTGCTGCAGGTTTTCTTTGCTCTTGTCTTTGGTTGTATCCTTTCACAAGAAAAAGCTGCTTGAGGACTATGGTACCCTAAATCTTTCCCATCCCACCATGAGCACTGGTGACCTGGACTTTCCAGTGTCCATCCCAGGTGCATCCCAGTGAGTTGCAGCAGTGAATGAGACAGTGCCCTTGAGTCCTCCTGCTATTTCTGCTGGAGGGGAGATGAGCTGATGGGTTCTGCCTGTCCTTTGAAACCAGAGCCAGAGAGGTGGAAAAGGGGGGAAAAGAGTGGGAAGCAGAGACACAAAGACTTGATGGGTTGATAGAAAAGGAGAATAGTACTCCCTTGTCTAATATCTGCTCTTTATTCTGCATCACACTAAGTTGGGACTCTCCGACTGGACACAGTGGTGTTGAAATCAAGGCTGAAATTAGTTTTCAGCCATTCATTCATAACTGTTATGTTTAAAAAAGAAAAAAAAAGGGGGGAAGAGAAGGTGGGGAAACAAAAGTAAATACAAAAAGAGAAATGTTAACATGTGTGGCTCAGAATGCATACAGCAGACAAAGCTCTGCTTGTTCTTTGACAATGGCTCTGAAAAACAGGTGTCATAGTAGCTGTACAAGGTTAAAGCACAGGGACCATTATGTACAAAATGAGTGAGTCTTTATCCAGAGTCTGCTTCAGCTCTTAAGGATGTGCTTGCTATTGTGCCAGTGTTTGCTGGAAGGACTCCATCTATACAATGGAGAAATTTTTCATTCTCACCTTCCCCCAACCTCCATTCCACCATCCAAATCTACAGTTATGGATATAATACAGACCTCTGGCATTCAAGGTCCTCATTGCCCTATACTTTTGAAACAAAAGCTATTGTGCTGCACCATGAAAGCCTGCCTGAGGCAGAATAAAGCTGTTCAGCAGCGGACCCTGAGAGAATATTTGTGAGGCACTCTCTAAAGTTAAAATCCTGGCAAAAACAAAACACTTCCAATTAGCATGTTCTCTCATTTTGTTTTGTGGGTTTTGGTTTCCTTTTCTCTCTCTCTTTCTCTGAGATGCTCAGAGAGATGCCCATATAAAAAGGCAAGTGACCTGTCCTTGCTTTCATTCTCAAAGAGAGAAGATGGAAAGAGAAGCAGGAATGCACAGCTTGGGAGACAACAGTATTATTAACAACAACAAAAAAAAAAGTTAGAAACCAGGCTAGGAAGTGTGTTCTTCCTAGTAGGGAGCAGGATAGGCTGATGTGCTCTGAAATACAAGATACGAGGCTCAGCTACCCTTTTATTTAATTGGTAGTAACAAGCACAGGTTGCTATAATAGGAGCTATCCCACTCCCAGCTTGTCTATACCTTTCCCCACAGAACATCCAGTGTGCCTCAGGTCTCTCCTTGAGGGAGTATGATGGATAGTCCCTATGTTAATTTGTTTCTGGGGCATGTCTTTTAGACATAACAGGGTGTAGAGGGGGTATGGAGCTGGTAGCTGTTTCCATTGCCTGCCTCTAACCTGTAAGCCATTATTAAGTCTGGGCAACCAGGTGCATACTGTAGCCACAAAAGAGTTCAGTCATCACCAGGAGGTCCTACTGGGACAACCCCACCCCCTTACGTCATAAATGTTGTCTCTCTTGGGCTATTGTCTCTCTTTTTTTCTGTCAGATGTGTTCCTATGCTTGTGGCATTGTCCTTATTGCCTTGCATGCCTTTTCTGGGCCCTGGAAGCATCAGTGTGGTCTAGTGAGGAGGCAGTGCAATTCTTGAGTCTGCATATACGTTTGAAATGAGTCAAACACTTAAAGGTTAAGGAGGTGGCAGGGGAGTTGATTTCCCAGGATGATGATTCATCCATCTGCACCACAAACAGGGTACAATGAAGTGCTAGAGGTGGGAACTGCTTGGTATAAAGGAGAGGTATGGGTAAGGGTTAATCTCTTATGTAAGATCTGTATCCTCCACGACTCAAATTGCCCAAGACCATTAGTATGTCTTTGTGATTAGAAAGAGACAGTAAAGGGCTGGGGGGAATGACATAAGGAGGTGCAGAAGGAAGAGTTTGGGCTTGATTTTAATGTGGCTGCCTATTTTCTGTATTGAGTTTTGCATTTAGTGCCTATCTGGTGGGTGTGTGGAGCTGGGCAAGGGAAGCTTTGATTCAGTACTTGCTGTGACCCATTGCAAGCATGACTCTGTGTAAGCAATGTATCTTTGAAATTACTGCCTAACTTATTACTGACACAAGAATTTTAGCAAGTCTTTACATCCAGGTTGTAGAGATGGCTGAAGTGAAACCGAGATTGATGAGGAGTTAAGCCCCAGGACCCTGGTCCTTGGATTCCAGCACATGACAAAGGCTGGAGTTGTTCTTCCATCCTTGAACGCTTGGGTGGTAGCTCAGATGTCAGCTGGGAATCCCCATGCAGGCATCTGCTTCTAGGCTTCTTTCCAGTGCAATCCCCAAGCCCTTAATGTTCTCCCCTGCAGGAACTGTGTTTTTCATCAGGGCCTGCTCAAAATCTATGGGCTGTTTTCACTTCTGCTTTCAGCACTGATTAAATTTGTACATGTACAGTATTGGATAGCATCTATCTGAATGCGAATTATCTACTCTATACTAGGCTCTGAAGTTATAAACTAAAGACAACAAAGGAAAGGGCAGTGAGATAGGAGAAAAGGGTGATTCACAAATTAATGACACACAAGATCCCCAAATTATTACACAGGCGTTTCCCTATCCACCATTGCAAGGCCCTGAGGATAATAACACTTGGAATGCCAGGGTAAAGACATTGCCACAGCAGCCTCTAGGTATGTAAGTGAGCAGTTATAGCACTGCAAGTGGAAGGCAAACTTCAAAATTGCACATGGGAGATGCCTTCAGTGCCACCCATGTTATAACACATTACACCATCTCCTGTTTTCTCTCACCCTTCTCTGTCTCTTACAGGGGGGAGGGACTAAAACAGAGTCTGTATCTCTGGATGTCTTTTATCTGTGTCTCAGCAGCAGCATATTGCTCTTTGGTCTATATTTGCATAACTATCCCTCCTAGTGTTGTAAGTTTTGAAAGTAATGCCCAGCTTGAGTTTTGGATTTATACTGAACTATTATATGCAGAACTGGTTTTAGCACTAATTAACATGTCTTGACACTTTGCTATGAAATGCATTTAAAAAAAATCTAGTGAAGATCCTTGTTTCAAAATAGTTAGAAACACTCGAGCCTCTAGTTCTGTGCTCCTGACTGCATCTGGTTAATGCTGCACTGCAATCACCTGGATGCTTGTTTATTGAATATTGCATTTCAGAAGCAGCTGCATTCATTGCACTTTTAATGCAGTGCTCTGGATACTTGGTCTATTTCCAGTTAGTTTGTTTTTTTTTATTCTTTGGCATTGGTATCAGCAACCCCCCTTTGTAATGCTGTGACAGGTCTCTCTGGGAGATGCTCCCACTGTGATTCTTGAGGAGTTAATCCTAGCTAACACCTTCTGGACCATTTCCCCATTGCTCTTGCTTTTTCCCACAGCACAAACCCAAGAATGCACTAATACCAGGTATGGAAGAAGCACGGACATCATGGCTTGGAATCTGGACATGGAGGTCTTCTGAGTGGGAGAGACAACATTTTGGGCCACCAAGGTAAAGGGACAGCTGCCTTGCTAGTTCCTTCTTCATGACATACTTCCTCCTCTTCCACCCCCCCTCCCATCATTCCCCTTTCTAGGTAAGCAAACTTCCTCCAGAATGGAGCTATAGAGGCACAAACAGTTTTTTCTGCCTCTTGAAAAATAGCTGCTGGGCAATATCACCTTTCCCATAAGAGACTTAATGGATTCGCTGTTCTTGTGTGGTTTCAAGGCAAAGGAAGAAATGGAACTAGAAAAGCAGGCTGATGTAAAGAAGTGAGCTAATGAAGTGAGATCACAAAGTGTGCAACCCCAGCCAGTTGTATCTTTCTCTCCAGTTACCTTGGTAACTGTGTAGTGATATGATGTTGCTTGGTTTTGTATCCGGCAAATGAAAGAAGCTCAAAGTACCCACCACTGGCAAAAATATTGGTAAGATATCATATTCATCTACAAAACAGAACAATTAAGTTACAGACTCGCTAGATACTGTATCAAAAGGGGAAATACATCTCCCCCAAAGCCTGGGTAAAATGACCTCTATTTTTTTTTTTTTATGAGCCAGCAATTTAGTGCATCTTTTGATGGGATTTCTTAAGACCAAATCAAAGGGATCACAATAGGGCCACCTTTTTCAGTGATATGGTTAGCTGAATCTCTACGTCCTTTCAGTCTTAGGTCTTTCTCTTGGTTATAATGTTGTTTAAAGAGGGATATGGACTGCTGTTCAATAGAAACAGACTTTCTTAAAGGGGAGTTGAAAAAAGCATCCGCTCACAGTGGTGCAGAAACCTCTTTGACAAATGATAGGTGTTGATTTGCATCAACAATGAGTCTGGGCAGGTTCAGATCCATTGGCTGCCTGGCATGCCATTGGCAAGGGGCTGTCATGGATTCTCTGGTGGGAGCTTTAGTGGTAGAGTGGAATGGTTGCTGTAAACTCATTCTTTCCCCCATATGTCAAATATTGAGGCATTTCTTCTCTCTCAGGGTGAAAGGTGTTACTACTGCATCCCAGGTACTTTCCCCATCACTTCTTCAGTTCAATGGATACTCAACATCACAGGGTAAGATAGTTTAACATGGTCATGTGGGGAAATAGACCTTTATCTGGTCACCTTACCTGGCCAACCACCAGCTTTTTCTCCTATATACCCCCTTTCCAGCCTCATTTGTGGCCTTCAGCCCTGAGGTCTATGGTAATGGTGTCATACAGGCATAGTGTCTCTGGTGCCACTGTTTATATGGCCTACAGAAAACTGTGGTCTGCTTCAGACTTCCTTTGTCCTCTCTGTCCAAGAGTTTCTTTGGTTTCTTTACAAAACCTGTAGTAAGCTATTAGAATGAAAGGCTCTATGTAAGTCGAGGACTTGAACAGGAAAAGGAGATGGGAGAAACTCATCTGGGAAGAGCAAAGCAGCACTCTCCCACTTGGGGGGGGGGGGGGAAGCTCAAATAACTTATTAAATACTGAATGTATCTCCTTTCTGCCTCTGCACCTGCAGGCATTGGAATAGCACAATGAAAGTTGGGCTGCGGTAGTATTGTCAGCTCTGGATGCAAAATCTAAATGGCCAGGATTTTGCAGGTGAATTTGGAGCCTCTCTGGGGGAAATGTGAATTACATCTTTGCACCTGCCTCTTCCCATGCTGTTTTCTGTGTGGTTCTGCAAAGCCTTGGGAGTTGACCTGGAGAGTTGAATGCTCAGAGCTGGAGGGGAGGTGGTTGGATTTAAGAGCAGATGTCTTGGAGAAGAGCAGGGTTGGATACAGAGCGTTGTCTCCTTGTGCCTTGAGGTAGTGTCAGGAGCCCCAGTAGAGCTGGTGAAGGCCTTGAACCACAAAGTCCAAATCTGGCTTCAGAAAAAACACCTGGCTTGCCTTTGCCAATACAGCTGAACAACTGCCAATGCAGCTGAACTAGAACAAACAAACCAGTTCTCTGTCTGGTTATTAGTCTAGTGGCTGATCAGGGGAGACCTGTATTCATAACTTCTGTTTCAGTTCACTGGCTGAACACTGACAGGCTCATCAAAACATGGAAAAGTTGTCCTAGGGTTGCCAACCTTAATTGCCTGCATAAACGTCTAATATTTGCCTTTTAAAGGAAGAAACATACCCATGTTATTATAGAGAGAACAGGTAGAAAGATCAGGGCAGAGGTGGTAGCACTGGTTTGAAGTTTATGAAGTCCCTTCATTCACTGCTCAGACCTAGCTGTTCCTGTGTGGTGAAGCTCATGTAAAGGAGGAAATGCAGATCAGGCATGAATAGAATGCTGTGGCTGAAAACTGATTCCTACCTTTAAGAGGAAAGTTGGAGGATGACAGATGGATGGACAGGCAGAGGAGTGGAAGGGTGTTTTTCTTTTCCAGTGCCCTGAGCAGGTGCCTGGCTGTGCGTTCAGGGCTGTAGAGACAACAGGATGCTATGGACAGCACAGCCTGATGTGTCAATAAAAAGGAGGGAAGACTAACAATAGCAACAACGCACCTGAAATGGGCTGGAAAGACTGAGAAGCCTAAGTATGTAAAGGTTGGCTAACTAGCATCCTGGAGGGAGGGAACAGTGGAGGATGAAGGTGGATGAACTGCCTTTATATATATATATATATATATGTGTGTGTGTGTTCTATATTCAGTGATTCTGCAGTGTCTCAGATACAGAAGTAGAGTTCTCCCATCAATTAACCCACCAGCCCTTTGTGCTATGCCCTTGAGAGGTGCCTGCATCTCACTGGAGTAAACCTGTATACTGCGGGGCATAGGACACATGCGTTGGACACCGTGGTCCTTTATCTTTGTACCATCTCCTTGAACCACCTCGATCTCTGGATGGAAAACTGCAGAAAATTCCTCCAGACAATAACGTGATTGAATTTACTGCCAATAATAGAGAAAGTCCGTCGTAGTAGCGTGAGAATTCAGGCCAGCACTGGATCGACGAGTTTCTGCTGCCATCCTGTGGCCACGGTCCGTGTTACTTTGCCAGGGCCCGATATCTCTTTTTGGGAGATTCTTAGCTTGAGGAAGGTGGAAGCAGGTATCATACCCTCATGTCCCACAGGCAGCTGACTGCACTTACAGCAGCATGTGCTAGGGCTGCTCATTTCCACAGTGCTGCTGGCATCTCCTTGCCATGTGCATTCAACAGTCGATGCTTTTCCCCTGCCAGCCTGCCATTTTTGCAAAGATATTTTGTTGTGAACGTTTCCCTCCAGGCTTAGATCTGCAGGGTTAATCTGTGCATTCTTTTCCACCGTAATAGGTCCATTCTTTATAAGTTGCGTAGGTGTGTTCCCATCACTCCTGCAGAATCACAAAACCTCCGGAGATTGTATAACCTCCAGCAAGACAAAATAATTATGAATCTTTGTACATTCAAGTCACACCTCAGAGATTTCTTTTATTCAGACCAATGATATTTTACCCTGGTTTGCCCACTGAAGAGGAGAAAGGTAATATGGAAGAGAGCAGACTAATGCTCTGCACAAAACTTGAAATTCCCACCCAAGAGGTGAAGTCTGGCCAATACAAATGCAAAAATTTGGCACTCATATATATATATATACAATTCATTTTTTTTCTGAAAAATCAACTTATGATATGCATTAGACACCCTATGAGTCTGAAACGTGATTCATGCAGCCTTACATTAATGGCATTGCACAGAAACATCTACCCTCTGAATACTAGAATTATGTGCAAGCTCCGCTTTGGCTGCTTTTCTAACAAAGTTTATCTAAAAAAATTAGTTGCAGTTTTAAAATAGGAAATTGAGCTTTTTATTATAAAAAAGAGAGTATCTGCTCTGTTGTTCCCTGAAAGAACAAGAGATAGCAAAGGATACAGACATGACAAAAGTAAGTAGAGAAAAAATGTATTTTTCTAGAGTGAAACTGCACTTTGTTACATTCTTGTGTAGCCTCATGTAATGTCAATGGGTAAATCTGAATGCTTTTGAGTTAAATCATTAGTGATGAATTTCAAGTATAAATACACAGTGTGAAGGATCTGCAAGCACATCCCTTAATGGGCTGGTGACTTCTTTCCTTGTAAGGATGCTCCCTTGCAGCACTGGTGGTTGTGCCACTGGCAAGCACACCTTCTGGACAATTTGAAAAGCTGCCTTAGAGAGGGAAAATAAACCCTGACTCTAAATAGCTATACCGAGGACAATGAAAGAGTTTATTCCTCACCCTTGTCCCAGTGGGCTCTGCTGGAGCTTTGCAGGGACATCTGTCCTCATTCCTTACATGCTGCGTCTTCCCTCTGGCATTTATCCTAAAATCAGAGACTTGTGAAAAACCCTCCTTGTTTCCTTTGCTCTACTTAGAGCACTGTAAAACAGGCTGAAAGGCATCTTGAGAGGTCTTCTAGTCTGGTCCACACAGGCTTTCCTGGAAGTAAGCCTTAAGTACAAGAAAAAAAATGAAACAGAAGATGATTTAGACAAGTGTCTTAGGCTCTTAATGCCCACCAATGCAAAAGAGCACAGCCAAAGTAAATTTTGTCTTTCCAAAGAAACTGAAGGCAGACACAATTGTTCTCTTTAATGCCAGGCTTTAGGTCTTGAGAAAGCTGGGGCTGTATTATTTGCAAGCACAATTCCAAAATTTCCAGAGGGAATCTGTTGATGTCAAAGCCGTAAGAAGGAAACAAAGGCTTGGAGAAGAAAGACTTGAAATGGTGTTGTGACAGATGCATGTGAGTCTTTAGATTCTGGCCACAAAACCTGAAATAGGAATTTGCCATCTGTTTGGGCTTTAGATGTTAAAAATCACCCTCCCCCCCTTCCCCCAAAATTAATTGCTGCTGGTGGGGGTTTAATATAGTTTTCCTATGTACGAGAATGATGTGGTTGGCACATGTACTGATGATATTTCAGTAAGTCACCTGCTTGTGCCTGGGGGACCCAGTTGTTGTGACAGCATCATTCCAGTAGGTGGGATGGAGCTTCATGGTGTCATGCTTCTTCTCCTATGATACAATGTGGGAGCACAGAAAGGCAATGCTCTTGGCTCAGAGGGAACGTTTATCCCTGCTGGGGTTCTTACAGATACGTGACAGGTGCTGGGGTGTAGTTGTGTTCACTGGTTTTCCTCCAGTTAGCTTGGGTCACCTCCCAGGTAACCTTGCCACCCCTCCAGACTTCTTGTTTTGGTGGGCATCCATGCTGCAAGGGGAGATCTGGGAATAGAGAGGGTTTGCCAAGAAGGCTTAAGATTGGGATTCGAGCCTGGGATACACAGATGGCTTGTAAGGGTGAAGTAGAGCTTTTCTGGTGATCAAGAGGTTGAAAAAACACCATGCTTTTGGCAAACCACAGAGAAGCACAGCACCAGAGCGTACTGATGAGAACTGATACCACAAAACACTAAGTTGTGCCTTCTGTGAGCAGTGGATTTTGCACCATGAAACCACTGAATCAGAATATCATCCTTGTGATAACATTCAGTGTTAGCTATATTCATGTCTTGGATACAGCAACTAGAATATGCCTGCTCTGGTTTCCCTGCAGCCTGTGTGCAACCTGATGCCCATTCGGTTAAGTGCAACATTGACTTCCAGAGCCAGTTACTGAGAAATCTGATTGGTGAAGTGAATGAAGCTTACCATTGCACATGTAATTTCTATACTTTATATAGTATATAAATATTTCCTGTCCACCTCTCACAAGCAGGAAACTTTTTCATGGATTGCTTCCAGGATAGAAATAAATGAAAACAGCAGGATTCAGTAGAGCACAGTGCTTTGAAATGTTTGAGCAGCAGCATGTCATCACCTCTGAAGTCCTTATGCTTGTCAAACACCCTGACCTTTCAGGCAAGCACTCCTTAATCGAAGATGGTAGGGGCTGAGTGTGCCACAACATGCATACAAGATAGTGCAGTTTTATTGTACTTTTAACCTCAGTTTCTGCTTTACTAGGCTTTAAAGTAGTTAAATATGCAACCTCAGTGTTGTATAAGCACAAAAGGGTTTGTAGCTAGTTGTAAAAAAAATAAAAACCCATTGAGACACTGGAGGGGGCTAAAGTTGTGCAGGAAATACAAAACAAGATTAGAGAATATGATTCATGTAGTGAGATGAAGGGATAACTCCCATGCCACCTAGAAAGAAGACAACCAAAGTGGCACACATGATATTTGTATACAAATGCATGTGTGGAAACAGCACAAAGTGATCAAGAACTTATTTAAGGTGCAAAAAGAAGGCCTATTGATCCAAACTCAGAAAAGAAAGGAAAACTAGGCTGGCTTGTCAGCAAGAGCATTGATTTATGGACAAGTGCATTATGAAAAGACACTGTATGCTCATAGGAGCTTGTCCTTGGGGACCACTCCTACCTGCCTCATTGAGAAAACCTGCGCCTTTTGGTTCACACTCCTTCACAGTATAAGTTTTTGTTGTCACTCAAAGCCACCAAGTCAAAGCTAAATGCATTCATTAGTCTGAGCAGTATTCAGATTCTTCTTTGCAAAGTTCTACTCCAGGAAAATATCCACTGTTCAGGAATGTCTTTAATTGCACAGTTAGTTGTCCATGTGCTGAGCTTGTATTAGCATCAGTGAGACAAGATCCTGTACCAGAAGCCTATTGCTTGTTCTTTCTTGCTTGCAGAAGTCTCTGCCTGGGGTCCCAGGTTTAGCTTACTGGGTCATGTCCCTCCAGAGACTTGATTTAAACAACCTGCTCCCAAACACTAATAAATCTAAAGAAGATGTATTTGCAAAACCCCTGCCAACTGGGTTCATAGAGGTGTCTAGGTGCCAATAAAGGGTACTGCAGCACCTGTAATAGGGGGTAATGTCATTCACTTGTACTCTAGACCCACTTGAAAGTCCCAGCTCCTGTGTGCTCTTCTGGTCTTTCTGCTTCTTTTGACAATAAGCTTGTCTGAGGATGCTTTGGTGGAGCATTTTAAGTTTTAAGACCAAGAGGTTAATGGTATGAAAAAGGAAGTCTGTTGAGGTAAATTGAGGTTGGGCTACAAACCCTTTCTTATCGAGCTCCTCTGAGTCACCCTCTCCACCCAGCCCTCTCTGGCTAATTGCAAAATGTACTCTATAGAAAGTTTCCTGCTGTGCCCAACATTTCTGGGACAAAGCTTACTATGCCATCCTGTGATAGAGGCCACTCTCTGATGGAAGGAGTGACTTCATGGTGTGGCTTGGCAATTTTGGTGGTAGCTGTCTTTCTTACCTGATGACTAACACTCCTGAGCCAAATGTGGCAATAGAACTCGTGGGCAAGTAACACCATGAGGGGCCTCTAACTTCATATAGGTAATGAAAAGCATAAATATTTTTGGGTGGAATGTGGTTAAAAAAAACACAACAAAATCAAAGGAAAATGTATTTTGGCTGGACCACCATGTTTCTCCATTTTGCATCTTTTCTTTGTTTGGATCTCTTTATGTTCTTGTAAGTAAAGTTAGAAACAGGAATGCCATTTTGAAATGAAAACTTTTCACTTTGCTCAATTTGCATAGGAAGACCTCAGCTTTTTCTCCCCAGGTTAGATTTTAAAACCTGACCTGAGCTTATCTGTTGCCACACTCCAGTTCTGTGAGTTCACTCTGCAAAAATCCCTGACAAACTGAGTCCCCCCAGGCTCTCCCACCTCTTTGTAAATAACAATTATAGCACTGCAATGTCTAGCCTTGAAAATGGCTAGCTCACTACTTCACTTGGACACACCTTGTTTCAGAGAAGCAGCTGAGGCTCGTACCACTTTCCAAGTTTGTTTTCATTGACCTCTGGCAGGTACTGCAGGCGCTGTGCCTGGCAGTTTATCTCCTTCACCATGTAGGAGTTCAGTGAGGCCAGGAAGGACGGATGCAAACAAAAATGTTATTAGCCTGTTATTTGGCTCTTAATGGATAGAAAAGATGCAAGATTCTTTTGGCACAGTGGTACTTTTTTTTCCTCAAAAAAAAGGGGGGGGGGGGAAGGACTTTAATTGAAGCCTGCAATGTTGTATAAATGGAAGATCTAAGTTTTAATTGAAAAATAATTATAACCACTTAATCATTTTAAATGAGGGCTGTAATTGCAGTCAGTTCATAATAGCCAAATACAGACACTTAGATTCCTGCAATAAAGCAGGGATGGTACAGCTTGATTTGCTAATAGCTCTTCCACTTCTCTCCTCTTTTGTCTCAAAGATTAATTCAGGCAAGGGCTATTAGTGCCGTTAATTGGTTCTGCAATTTAGACCTTGTGCTTGTGAATGAGTGACTGATGCAGACCTATCAGCCAATAATGTGAACACTTTGTCAATGTGTTTCTCATTGTCCAGCTGCACATAACTCCTCTGGCAGCTCCTCTGCCACCCAACCCTGGCTCCCTGGAGGGATCAAAAAGAGTGGGTCTCCTCTGGGGTAAGGGATTCACTTAGCTTTAGATAGGTCACCTAGATGTCTTTGAAATTATGGCTGGCTTATGAATAAAATAATTAGACAGTCAAGGCATCCTCACTGGGAGGGTCAAATCCTGTATTCAGGAGAAATCTTCTCCACTGTGCTGGAAGAAGGAAGTTCAATGGGGTTATAAAGTTGGTGAGGAGATGTGTTAGATGGAAAGCAAATATTGCTGGTGAGAAGGGGCTGATGGCTGCTGTCAGGGTGCCATGAGGGTCCCGCTCCTAAGGGCAGCAGCTATGACTAAAGCTTGTCTAAATCAAAATCACAAAGAACACCACAAACTCTAGTCTCTGACAGGTAGTTTGTCATTGTTTTTTTTAATTTCACTTAAGCAGTGATGGCATTGATGGTGGGGATTAGGCACATCTGGTGGGATTTCAGCTGGAAGGAACAGCTGGTGGCATCCTCCCTGATGAGGCCCTTAACACCCAGGGAAGACTTTGCCCTTGCTGTGCCTAATCTGTTGGAGAGAACTGAGAAGAGACTTAGTCTTTACTAGAAGTAACTGCCATTTTAGGCAGAGCACAAGTGAAACTGCAGGTCCAGCTTCCTTGCTCCATCCTTCTTTTCTGTTCTATTTCAAAATTGGTATTCTCACAGAAGTTTTTATTTTTAAGTTACATACATTTCATTGGTTTTTGTTATATGTTATTATATTGCATTACCCTAATACAAACCTACAGTATTTATCTACTCCATTATTTATTATCTTTACCAGTTTATCTCTCTTTTTTCCATAGCTATTCTGAGGCTATTTCACAGAAAAAGCTAAACAGCTAAACCCGCCACCAGCACTAGCTTAAAATCACTATGGTGTGAACAGTGTTTGCAGGTTGTTTTCCTCCAGGGCTGTTTTATCAGCATGAGGAAGTTTTTCCTGGTTCCATTTCAATCTGGAAGAAAACAGGAGGAAGAAGCAGGGCCAGGAAGTGGCCTGGCCAGCATGGGCAAGCATCATCCATCAAGCATTAGGATGTCTCTCCCAAAGTCTGTCTATGGGTATTGCCCTGAAAAGAGGTAAGAAGTTCTCTCTCTAAACATCAGTTCACGTGACACCTCACATAGTATAAAAGCTATTAACCCCTGTAGACAGACAAAGGTCCAGGTCATCATGCCCATTGTAACATCTCCCTCACCTTCAGCATCACTTTTCCTTCCTCCTAAGCTGTAAGTTTGAAAAATTCACATGGGTTAGAAAAAGTATGAAAATGGGGTGTACTGGGATGAGTGTTGTCTTCCAGTTGCACCACTTCTCTCTGCAGGGCCACCTGATCTATTTGAGGGGGAGCCTGGGGAAAAGCATCAACTATTTGCTGAGGTTTAGTGATGCATTCTAGGCACATGAATATTCACAGGAACATCTTCATGCTTTAATCTTATTTGTAGCAACAAAAACACATTTACAATTATGCTTCTGTAGAGTTCAGCTGTGGTGCAGTTCTTATCCTGTGAGGAGAAACTGTGAGATCTTTGACCCTATGGAGATACTTTCATGTCCTACTGTTTTGGTTTTGTTGGTTTTTTTTCTTCATACCAGAGGTGGTAGCTGTTCAGAAGGGATTTCTTTCAGGGCTTTAGAAATTAAAAACAGAAAATTAACAGACCTAAGGATAACACTAGGGAGAGTTTAATTTTTCTGCTTAAGATATTAAACTAAGTAACAGAAGATGAATGAAAGCCACCCTTCACCTGCTTTTTTTACCCCCTTTTTTTTTTCCTTTTGGTTGTTTAAATCTACTCCCTTACAATGAACAAATCCTGCTGATTAAAACACCTGCATTTCCTAACAAACCTTATTCTGACACTTCACTGGAGACTGAACAAGTCCTTGCTCTGAGGAAAACCCCAGTGTAGGAATAAGCTTTTACAGAAAACCTAAGTGGGGCAGGGTGAGTTTTATTTCAATTCTGGGAAATCAAGGAGGAATTGCTCAGATGAGAGGCACTGTAAAAGGCAGGCAGACAAGGGGAAACAGCAATGGCAAGAGCCCAGGACAGTGGCTAATCCTCCCAGATGACCTGGGTGAGAGTCGCAGATTGAGCATTAACAAGAGAAATGGCTGTTAAAGGTGAGTTTTGAACAAGGGAAGTAAGTGGTACTCTCATATCCAGTTGGTAAGTTATGATGGTTGAAGGAGTTCAGTCCTTGATTATTTTCACTGTGAAATGTTGTCAGCAGATAAAACTGTCCTTTTGGTTACAGCTAAGACATTTCTCTTTGTGAATGATACTACTTGTACACCAGGACCTTACTCTTCTGGCTGCTGTTACATTGGCACAACCACTGAAATAAACACAGTGATGATGTGGCTGAGATCATGAATCCCAAACTGGTTTGTAAAGGACCTTAAAAATCCCCTGGTCCCAACCCTGCTGCCATGGGCAGGGACATCTTCCATTAGACCAGGTTGCTCCAAGCCCTGTTCAACCTGACAGGGATGGAGCATCCACAGCTTCTCTGGGCTGCCTGTCCCAGGGCCTCATCATCCACACAGGGAAGATCTGTCCCTTTGCACAAATAGAGCACTTCCTACCCAGGGATCCAGGTGTACCAAATGGAGATGCCTTTTCCAGGCCTCTCAGGTTGGTAGAATGCAAGGTGAATTTACCCTTTCAGTTAATTCAGTGAAAACAGTCCCTGCTTGTCATGAGTCTTTGGTGTTCCCAGGTGATCCTGGTTGTGACAAACACAGGGAGTGTATTTGTGTTCTAGTCTTAGGCTCTATTTTTAGCTATGCGATACCGGGAAAGCTTTTTGTGATTAAGCGATGTTGACCGATACTGAAAGTAATTACAGCCATGACATGCAGCAAGTGAGGTGTGTCACTGGGACTGGGTATCGCTGTGTCCAGAAAAGGGTCTGGGAGAAAGAGTGAGTTATGGAAGTGTACATGAGTCGCCAATAACTGTTCTTTTGGAGAAAATGGGGGAAAGATATGTTTAAACCAGAAGACTGTTGGTGAGGCACGTGGAGTTATCTTTTCCCTGTTTGGTGTTTACTTCTAGGCACTACTTTCCAAATGATACGTAACAAACTTCAGTATCAAGCATAAAATTTTTAGAATGGATTTTTGAAGCTCTGGGATTAATTTATCTTGGGTGAGAGCAACATCTCCTTCATGGATGCTCTCTTATGGAAGGTCAGAGCTTTAAGAGAAATAGAGTTGCTCTGCTTTAGGTGTGGGAATGGACTGGATGACTTTCCAAGGTCCCTTCCAGCTTGCTTGATTCTTTGGGAAACCAAATAATCTCTAGGAGACAAATGCTGTGTTTTCACAGCAGGTTGGACTTTCTTAAGAAGCAGCTTCACAGGCAAGTCTGTCTACACATGAGACCAAGCATCTGGGAGAGACCCAAAGGTCCTTCAGGAAGGGTGAATGTAGCCAGATGAGTATGGTCCATTTCTTCATGCTCCCTGATGTCCTTCTATTTCCACCACCTCAATGTCACCTCACCGGGCTTCTTCTGAGGATTCCTTCCTGGACCCTCCAGGTGCCCTGTGTGAATGTGGCACTGCTGAAGCAGGGCTCATCATCTCCTTGGAGGTCTGCTCTCCAGCAACATCCCTGTTTACTTTCCCACTGCAAACAGGTCAGCACCAGTGGAAAATGGCTAGGAAGGAAGTGGTGAGGGATGTAGCAGAATGAGCAAAAAAGACATTACCCAACAAAGTGATTTTCTGTGAAAAGGTCAGGTCTCTTAGGTGCTCTTGCCTTACAGTAGTACGTAACAACATGTCTGCTTTGCTGTCACTGTTTGTCTAAACAAGTCCAAATTCTTATTTGGATGAGGGGGGATAAAACAATATCAAATGAGGATATACCTTTGCTTCTATTAATATTTTTTTTTCCCCTGATCTGCCTGCCAGACTTGGTCCTCCCGCAGCAAACTGCAGGTTCACACCTTTCACTCTTCAGCAGCTGTTGGCTTTCTTATGGGCTGCCAGCCTGACCTCACCAAGCAGCAAGGTTTATCTGAACATTGGTGCACTGTCCTTTGCTATACAACATCCTCTTTTATACACTTATCCTTTCCTTAAATGTTTTGGTTGAGCAAACCTCAGATAGAGGTATGCTAATAAATGTCTCTCCATTTGGCTCAAAAGCACCATCCCTGCTAGGAAAGGATTAGGGTCGCCATAATTTCTGTTTCATCCAATTTAAGCATGTCTCTGCTTGGTCTCCCAGACCGTGCAGTCACTTCTGCAGGTGCTCTCCCCACAGTGTTTCAGAGGGACCTGCTGGTCCCCATCTGACTTGTGCCAGCTGCACCTCTGCCTGGAGGGAGAAGGTAAACAGAGAGAGAGGCGTTCACACTGTGCGTAACAAACGGCTCTTGGTACCGAGAGAGGCAAATTATCTCACTGAAACGGATAAAGAGAAAGGGTAGGTTTGAATGGCGCGGACCAGACCTCTCCTGACTCCTGCCCATGACGTAGGCTGTGCCTCCAGCTAAAAGGCCCTTCTACCCTGACTGCCTTACCCCAGACCTGGCTTGTAGAGGCTTGTGCACACTGAGGATCTGCTTACCAATTGCTTGGTGCCATGTCGGTGACAATATGCCAGTCCATGGGCTTTGTGGTGTCTGCTTTAGGAATAGGAGGTATCATTGCATCAACGTGCATGGACCAGTGGAGCACCCAAGACCTCTACAATAACCCGGTGACTGCAGTGTTCAACTACCAGGGCCTTTGGCGCACGTGCGTCCGGGAGAGCTCTGGCTTCACCGAATGCCGTGGCTACTTCACCATCCTGGGGCTACCAGGTAGGGCTTGCTGGCCCCGAGGGCAGAGAGGTTGGAGGACAGAGCCACTGGCATGTGCCAGTAGCCGTGCATGAGTGGTGGTGATGGGTGGTTTTCGGTGCAGGGTGGGAACTCAAATTTTAGCCAAAAGGGACATCACCCTGTTTGGATGACAGGTCCCTTGGAGGTATCTCAACCTGAAGACCGCCCTTTTGCCAAGGTTCAGCAAAACTCATTACATCTGATTATGCATCATGTTCCTGAGGTGTTGCCCAGGTAATACATTGGGCAGTGGCTGCTCTGCGGGGTGATCTTCCCCCATGCTCTGAATGACTTGGATACATACTCCTACCTCAGCTGTATGGCTGTGCGTGGCTTCCCACCAGAAACCACTAATATTCTTGGCATCAGAGAAGATCCTTTTCTAAGAGGATATGTCACAGTTCAGCTCACTGTATTTCTTGTGTAGGATAAAACCATCAGGCTGGATTTCTCCCTAATTCTCCTTTGGTTCCACTTTTTACTTCCATGAGTATCATTGCTGTCCTGGCTGTGCACAGACTATCTAGGGGTGCAAACAGTTAGGTTACAACGGGATTATCTGGGTTCTCTTCTTGCCTTAATACAGTGAGAGAAAAAAGGCACTTAGACTATTATATCCATCCAGCCTCTGAGCTTGGCAAAGCAAGAACGGAGGAAAGAAGCCAATTATATCAGCAAATCATTGCAGAAAGCCTGCAAAATGGCATTTCCAAAGTACACAGAAATAAGCATTGTATGCAAAAACTGCTTCTTTCACCAGTAGCCTATCTCTGCACAAATCAAAACGGTATAACCTGGCCTGAGACACCATCAGGAAAAGTGATTAATCTCCTGAGCTTATTTCCATGTCACTCATCTCTGGATCCTTGTTCCCAACTGGTGTCGGGCATTAGCTGTGCTGCAGCATCGTCACGCAGGTGCCAGGGATGCCTGTGAGCATCTCCTTGTTGGAGATACTCACAGGGCTTTGAGCGGCCTCGTTTGTTCACACAGACTCCTGGCTGCAGGCATACATCCTTTTCTAGAAGGAGCCTGATTCTGCCTGGGCATCCAGTTGTGCAGCCCCTGACACAAGCTGTGTGCTGTATGAGTGAAAGAAGGATGACATCCAAGGAAGGATGTTTGTGCAGGGCTTGTATTCACACATTACACACAGTCAGGAAAGCTGAGTAGTTTCAGCAAGGGGAAATGCATGCAGCAAGGTTGGTAAAACTTGATTCCAGCAGGCTAATTGCTTACAGGGAAAGAGATTAATGTTGCCATTTCAGGAATAAATAGGGGTTAAAAAGCAAACCCTCTCCACGGACACATACACCCATAACACAGTGCAGGACTCCCTCAATTCTTCAGCTCTAAAAGCTTAAAATTACAGAATATGTAACTCTGTAGAAGAAGTTATTAAACTTGTCAAGGCTTCAGCTCTGGGAACTACTTTAATATTTGAAGAAACCAGAATACTTGAGATCTTGGAGTTATTTTGTTCTCTCAAAACACCTCCACCACTAACTTCAGCATCACAGGGAAAAAAAAAAAAAGCAAGCAATTGCAGTTCCCAAGCCTCCAGATTGGTGTCTATCAAGTAGGCATTTATCTCCTAAAATGGAAATAGACAGCAATTTTGCAGGGATTAATTTCCTTCATTTAGCAGGTGGGCTGTGGGAGATGGGTTTACCCTCTTCAGTTACACCCAGCAAACTCTGTGTCTCCCTCCCGGTTGCAGATAGAGAAAAGCATCCTATCCTAAACGGTAGGATTTCTAATGGACCTGTCACCTTGGAGTGGAATTACCATGACTGTTTGCTGGGTGTATTGCTGTCTCCTATAAAAATAAAAAAAAAAAAAGGATTAAAAAAAAAAGGATTAAAAAAAAAAGCCAAGAGAATAAAGCACAACTTTTAGAAATAAAAGCGGGTGGGATGCTGACTGCTCAAAGTTGCTGCCCTTATCCTCAGTGGTGTTGGAAAGTCGGTGCCTTCCCTGATGATGTGTAGGTATATGAATATTTACATACTTTTGTCCTAGTGAGATGCTCTTTGCGATTGCTCTACAAAGTAAGCTGGATTTTCTTTCCTTTTTAATGAACAGGGCTTGCTCTTCTGAAGTCACCCCTTTGTTATTCCTCCTGCTTTTCACTCCTGTTATATATTGTCTGACACTTTCACTCTCTGGAGAAGCTGGTGCAAAGCCAAGTGCCCTGCTGCTGTGCTTTATAGATTGGCTCTGTCACCTGAATTCATCTGCTCCTATGGGCATTTCTTCCCACTCACCACTAGCAAAAGGCAACTGTATCCCTATCGGGGGGAGGAACAATGCTAAAAAAATATCAAATTATTAATTTGCTAAAGATATTATTAAAGTGGATCATCCCAGTCTTTATTTCAAGGGTGCTGCGCCTTGATCTCCATTAAACCCCACCTTGCTAACCACACTATAGTTAATGGTTTGTCAGCATTTCCATTATAAGCCCCTATTTATTATTCTGACAATGGCAATTTATATTGGGAACAATAGTGCCAGAATGAATAAAATAATAAGACTAGCAAAACAGCGAGGTGACCTGAGTGCATCAGTGGAGTTCTGGTTTCTGAGGACTTTTTTTCTCAATCCCTTGCTCCCATAGCAAAGATTAAACTTGTCTTGCCCATCATCGATCTTCAATTTAGTTGTGAATTTTAATTTCAAATAGATTGAGGAAAAATCAAGATAATAAATGAAAATGAGAAATAATACAGGTAGCTGATGGCTCTTGCCCTCGCTGTTCAGCTATAAACAGCCAGTCTCCAGTGAAATATGCCACTTGAGAACTAAGTCTGTTTGTTCTGATTTTGCTTTCTCATTATTTTTTGCTACTTGCTTTGGTGTCTTGGCACACTTTACCGTGATTGTCTGGAGGACGCAATCTGACTTTGAACACACAAATAATAGACAAACAGCAATAGCTGAGGTCTGGCAAGGCTGGTAGTTTCACCTAGTGCAGAAGTCACAAGGCACTTTATGCTAAAAGAAGTATTTTTCTGTTGCTTATAACTTTGCTAAACTACAATAACACGGGCAGTAATTTTCCTGTTGTCTGTATTGGTCTCTTTATTTCAGGCCCTTTTCAGCCATTTTTGAAAGGACATTTTGTTCTCAAGTCAAACCCTTTTTTTGACCCTTTTGGAAAGGCTGAGGCATCTCTCTGCTCTGGAACAAAAGGCTGGTAGCTAGAAATATAGGAATATTGTTGCTTTTCCAACAGCAAACTTTGAAAGTCTGAGAGCATGCTGTTAACCTTCTACAACTATTAAAAGGTTGTATGTTGCTAGAGGGGTCAGAGTAAATATAGTCCATGGGAATGTAATCATGACTGTCCAGACTTTTGCATAAAAACAACTGCTTTCAGTTTTGCTGGTGCAGGGTAGCACAGATGCATACATTTTCCCTGAGGGAAGTTTTAATGTTGGCATATCTGGATTTTTTCTCTTCTGTATCAATTCTGACCAAGGTTTTCTTTTATTTCATGTGATCAACATGTATTTTGTGGCGTAACCCTAGTAAAAGCCTTGCTTTGGGGATTGTGGAGACAGGGCAGCCCACCGGCTGAGGAAGCAGCATTTCTGTTCCCTGGAACTGTTTCATGCCTGAAGCTTGTAAGGGGACTGCTAATTGCCATGTCATGATCCCCTACTGGTGATGGACATGGCCAAGCCTCTCTCTTCCAAGTTCTGCTTGCTGCTTGAAATCCTTCAAGCCAGTCAGTTCAGCTCCACATTTTGAAATGTCTGCAGGCAACTGCTGTAACCTGCTTAAAACTTTTGTGCATAGAAGGATTTAGGTGGCCCATGTGGCTGGAGACTTGATACAACCTACCAAGATCATATGTGAGGTGGGGATAGAGCTAATGTGAGACTCTTAAAGAGGTCTTGGGCACCCCACTCACAGTGACACTCAAGGTGAAGAGAGGTGGCAGAGAGCCAAGCAGATGTTAGGAATTGTATCCCTGCTGCTGTCTTGTGCCTTTACAACATAAAAGGGTGAGCAACAAGGAAATATTCCTAAAGGATCTGGGCTTGGGGGCCATAGGAGAAGCAAGCCAAGGGAAATGGCAAGAGACTGTGGAGATTTGGGGCTGGGCTACAGCTCATATGCACACAGGGAAGGATGCAGCTTCATGCACCCCAGCTTTGCTGAGGGACCTTGAAGGTCCCTCTGGACCATCTGAAGACCAATGGAGTAGAGTGGGTCTGAGCTGATTCTGTGGTTCTCATGCTATGGACTAGTGGGCCACACTCCTGGAGGCTGTGGTCATCACAGCAATGGAGGGACAGAAAGAGAAGGGTGGGTTTGCTTTATTTCAGTCTAAACAAGCTGGAATTGGCTGGCAGGGTGTGAGCTATATTTGCAAATTTTAAAGCAAACATGAGCTGTAGGTGATTTTTTTCTGGGAGAGGTGGTGATAACATTCAGGAATTGCAGTGGGCCCAGTGAACTGTTTGAGATAATATAGAGTCAACACCTGCGTAGATAAAGCAAGTATGAGCTGAAATACAGGTTGCAGAGGGGAGCAGTCACAAAGTACCCTTCCTTTTCCCAGTGGAGTGAACCACTGGAAACGTCCCAATACCGAGAATAGGATACCTGTTCTCTGCTTCTTGGTGAGGAAGCTTGGCCTTTTCAAGAGCTGTCTCCCCACTATATCCCTTCCTTAGATACTGCTTAGCCCTCTGGCCACAGCATTCAGCCACCTTGCTGGAGACTGAGCAAGAGGAATGTGCTTGGAGAGAGATTGCCATCCTTCAACCAATCCTGTCTGTAGGCATCTCCCAGGGGTGGCTGGAGATGAGCATCAGGTTGTGGCAAAGATGCTTAGATGTGTTCTACAGCTATCTTATCACCCAAACACTTTTCAGGTTGTGTTCCAAGCCAACAGTTCAAATAAAAACTCCCAGGTGATCTTGTGCTGGGAAAATGAGGTGATGAGGTTTTTTGCAAAGGGAAACATGTTTTGCCCTATTATGAGTGGCTCAGAAACAACCATTAAAAATAAAATAAGAGCATTTCAGAAAGGCAGAGAAAATGGGCTGGGGGAAGGGTTGGGATGGAAGCAAGTTTGTTTTTTCTCCAGAACTTTGCTTTGACAAACTACAAAGGAAGGTATCTGTGGAAGCTTTGAGTTCCAAGTGTTTAGTAGTGTGATACTAATCAGAGCATGAGAAATGGCAAGCAGCTAGTGCTGGGGTGCCCGGATAGCACCTCAGGCAATATTCTTAGGGCTGAGCAAATGCAATCCTCCAAAACACAATAATCCTTCAAAGACGACATCTGGAGTGTAGAGCATGGTTGGGTGTTTGTTTGCCTCTTATCTAAGACTGCAGCATGACCCTCATCACTGAAATTGCTTTCTCAGCTCCATTTTGGGGGGGGGGAGATCGTGCATAAAGTTTCAGGGGGTAATATGCAACCCTGTGCTGATTTATCCCTTTCAGAGATATGATTCAATGTAGCCCCCAAAATCAAAGACAGACTGATTCACCTGGGCTTTCTTGCATACCTGGAGGCTGTCGATGATGTTTTTTGAGTGCTCTATCATTGCTCTGAGGTTTTGATGCCTGTGAGTAAGAGGGCTGATAATGAGAACTGACATCCCCCATCAGCAGGAGAAAACTGTATCTCCAAGGAAAGGTTAGTGAGACAGCACTACCCGGCTGGTAGACTCCGGCTCAGGGTACAACTAAGAGCATTCCAGGGGTTAGCCTTCTTTCCAATAGATGTGTGAGGAGGAGCAATGGGACTTTGGGATGTGAAATGGTAGAGGAGGAGAAGAGAAGGTCCCTATTGGCTTAAAGAGCTGCTTTTGCTGCTTGGTAGCTGAAACCAGCAGAAAGGGTTAGAGGAAGGAGTGGTGGCTCCCCTCCTGGTAAAGCAAACACATGAGCATGGTGCATGGGAGAGCCACCTCCGCTGGTATTCATGCAGCGACCCAATTAGCAGGAAAAAAAAAAATAGTGATACAGTTTTTTGGGGAAAAATAAAACATAGGAAAAAAAAAATTTCCCCTCTGTATTCTCCACCTTCCTTTTCTTTTTCCTCCCCAGGGCTTATTTTTAGCCCTGCAAGTTATACATATAGTGTTATACACTAATGATGAAGGGTCACACAACCCTTTGGCATAGGGGTTGTGTCCCAGAGGAATATGTATCTCTGGGAAACGGTTTGAAGTGGTCTAGCCTAGAAAAAGTGATCTGGTCTCCTACCACTAGATGGCAAGAAGTTAGCAAGTCCTGGGCATGAGGAAGAACCGGAGCTCTGGAGGGCTGCAGAGGAGCAGCAGGTCTTAAGTGCAATCAGCTTTTCAGGACTGGGACACAGTTCTGGCTGTGGGGCAGTGAAGGTTAGGATGGAGAGCTGGCCTCATTACTTGTTTTAGCACTTATTGTCCTCTCAGCTTCTGGGTCCTCTCCGCTTCTGGGTCTTCTCCAGCCTTGATTTATCACAAAGAATTTTCTAAGATGAAGAATGTTAGTCAGCATGCCCCCTCCTTCACTGAGGATGCGCAGCTCTTACCACCTCTGGTTCCAGAAGGCTTAATTCTGTGGTTTTTATTCATGCTATTATTTTTGTCAGAAACCTGTGACCCTTAGATGTGTTGGAGATATGTTGTTTTTTGATACAAACTTGTCAAAGTCAGTGAAAATTACTAAATTAGAACAAAATTTCTGGAAGCAAAGACATCTTGTGCCTCCCTCAAGAGGGCTTTGATGGCTGTGTTTTTTGGCTACTAGATGTAGGATTGTGCTCTGGCTGCTACAGAAGAGTCTAGTGAATCTGTCTGCTGCCCACCAGCTTGCTGGCATAGCAACAAAAGCAGAAGGGATAACTTAAAATGGTCATTCTCCAGAAGGCAGAACCCCACTGTAACTCATCCAGCCACAGAAATCAGCCTCTCTTCTCTTCCTGGTGGCTTTCACACTGTTCACAACCAAGCAATGATTTGATAGTGCCTGTGGCACAGAATGTATGGGGACTGGTTAAATCGGGAATTTTGTTTCTGGGTCAGGGCTGAAGTAAACCAGTCGGAGCAGGGTATTAGATGAGCATTAAGTCTGGAAGGTCCTTGTAACTCGCTGCACTCCATCGGCAGAGTGGCACGGTGAATTTATATTGCTCCCCTGAGTCCAGCACTTCTCCACTGTGCAAAGAGATAATTAATTTCCTCATTTTTATATTCCCCACCCCCTTTTCTAGGATCATTCCCCCAACAAACAAATACAAGCAAACACCTGTGAAAAGACACTTTCCAAATGGTCCCTGAGCCCTCTTTCTCCTTGTCCCCACACAGGTTTCAGTGGGGCCACATGACAGGTGATTGGGATGTGGGCAAGAGAAGAGCAAGGTTGCAGGAGTTTTGCTGGATCAGTGTGGGGCTCTTGGCTTGGTGTCTTGGGTTGTGCCATGGTCAACATCTGAGGCAACCTCAGTGATGCTTGAAGTGACTGCAAGGAGTGGCCATGTCCCACATCCCTGTTTGTTCCCTGGGTGAAGCTGGTGGCCCCGTATAGTTCACCACTTGCCATCCTTATCTATCTCCGTGCCTCTTGTGAGGATAACTGCAAGGATGGCCAGATGCAGAGGTATCACTGTCTTGGTCTGATGGTAGATCTACTCTACTTTGCATAAGCAGAGGGCCATGGAGGTGGTGACGTGGGATAGGTGCTGAGTTCACCTGGGAAACATGGTCCTTCGCTTTACCCCTCTTAGCAGGTTTGCACTGTGCCAAGCACGTAGGAGAAGCCCAATAGACAGCAAAAGGTTTCGGTGGAGGGACAGCGCATGTTCCAAGTGGGTTGCCCAACTCTCAACGGAGCATGGCTGCTTAGCGGGGGAAGGACAAGCACTTCTAAAGGACAAAAGCTAATACATCGGGCCCTGCCAGTACAAACCTACCTGGCGAGAGTGAAACTGGACTATCTTGCAAAAACACTTTGAGTAAACACACCGCTCAATGGAAAGCATCTGATAAGACCTGCTGCGTTTCTGGTGGCTCAGTCAGGAGGACTTGGTGCTCCCATTAGGTCTGCAGCTCCATCAGGGCCGTCTCACCTCCTCTCCCCGAGGGACCCACCATGTCCACGACCATCTGCCAGGTGATGGGGTTCATCATTTCGTCACTGGGTGTTGCGGGGTGCATGGTGGCCACTGCCATGGATATGTGGAGCACACAGGACTTGTATGACAACCCGGTCACGGCTGTCTTCCAATATCAGGGACTGTGGAGGAGCTGCGTGCGGCAGAGCTCCGGCTTTACAGAGTGCCGGCCATATTTCACCATTCTTGGGCTGCCAGGTAGGGGCAAAAGATGCACCAGGTTTAACCCAGCTATCCTGTAAATCTGTACAGTTTTTGTCCAAAACTAGGAGCAGATATCTTAAAGCACTTTGCTAGGAATAAAGTTTTCTAGCTTCCCAGTGTACAAGCGTAAAGATATGTGCATAGGTTTTACCAAAATAATAACTTTATTTAGTGGAGTTTACCACTTGGGAGTGTGTGTGGGTGTGCTCTGGATGAGCATCATGGTTTCAGCCCCCTTGCACGATAAGAGCATGATGGGGGCTTACAGACCTGTATCCTTAGTGATGCCAACCTTGCTTCCCAACTGTGAGGCAGGAGGGAGAGTTTTGTTGAAGACCACTGTGTTGTCTGCATTGGTTGCTTTTTGACCGTCCTGAGGGGTGTGATGGAATAAATGTGTTTCCATGTAGCCAGCTTCAAGATTGCTAGGTGAGTCCTGTTTCATTTGGAAGGGCAAAACTGATGATTGAGGTCACTTCTTCGACGGGACCACTTGTTTTGAAGACTAGAAAATATATTTATTAAGCTATATATGCAAATGTTGATCAGTATATATATACATGTCTTTATAATGCCATACGAAAGTGATTGTGTTTTAAAAGAGCAATGAGGCAATGGTAACCATATTTTGATGCCAATTTATCATAATTAAGATTTTACTTTTAATGTTATTTTTAGATAATATAGCAATAGGGAAATGTGTAAAGCAGTCACAGACATTTTCTGTTGTGTCTGAGAGATCGTCTTTCAGTTTTGTTCTCTTTATGTGTCTGTTTAGTTGATAAGTACCTTAAAACATAAAGATGGAATGCCTCTGCTTGAATCTGGTTAATTTTAAATCCTCATTTTCCCCCTAAACTTTTTTATATTCCATAAATCATAACTAGTCATAAAGTTTGATTTCCACTTTTGTATTTTGTATTAGTAACAGAAATGCACGTGATGACTTTAAATTGTTTTACTTCGGCCACTTCTCACTACTCACATCAACAGTGAGGAAAAATACAGCTTTTCAGTTTCACTTAGATCAGACAAACATAGTGATGCAAACTGTGGTTTCAGATCACTGACATCTATTTTGGTGAATAAGCTTGCATTTTTATGAATTTCTGTGCACATCATCCCTTTGTATGGAAATCAGTTCAAAAGAGCAACCGCATGTGTGCAGGTAGAAGCAAAGCTATCCTACAGCATGCAAAGCGTGTATGCAACAATAGCAAGTAGTTTCTGTGCTTGCTTTTAACTATAGGGTTGTTTGTTACCTACTGCTCCTGATTCCTGACACGTTTTTTTCCCTTTAGTCTCCTATTTTGTTTGTCTAGGCCCTTCCACTCCTTCCTTCTAGGGGAGGTCATTTACCTTTGGAAAGCCACTCTATTCAGAGGCCTCTTGATGGATACCAAAATTCACTTGAAACTGCAGTGCTCTCTTTCTAAACAGCTCTCGCTTTCATTCCCATGAGCCAAGTGGAGAGGCCTTTATGTCACAGCAGACCTGGGAGCAGTTTCTTCTCCTTTCTGCTCCTTTGTGGACATGGTGCTTAAGTCAACTTCATGGAGAGAGGAATTACTGATGATGGCTATTTTGCATTTTTTCTGTTGTGTCCTGCTGAGTTCCTCCCTCTCCCCTTCGCAACAGCATTGCTCTTTTTCAATGGAGATTCACCACACTGGGACTTCAGTGCTCCAGGAGAAGAGCAATGTCCCAGGAGCTGTTTGGCTTGGCCTGCCTGTTGCGTCCTTCCACAGGCACTTAAGGCACTGGTAACATCTCTCCTGGGAACCCACAATATCTCTGTGAGGTCTTAGCTTAGGATCACTTCTTGATTGGTTGAGACCACCACAGTGATGTCTGTAGGAAGTATCTCAGGAATGAAGGACTGTCTTGGGGACAAGGACCTTCCATCGTGATCTGTAGTGTCTTATGCTGCCTTGGAGTATCAGCCTCTCCTGCCTGCCTGCCTGCCTGCCTGCCTGAAACAAAAGCAGTTGCAAAGAAAACTTAAATGACTGTAAAGACAAATGAATGTTGTGATTTTCTTTTCTTTGCAGCTTTCTGCTTTGCATCAGGTGCTCTGTGAGCAACCTTTGAGGGCTGATAAGACATATCCACCAGCTTCTTGTTCTCTGATGAATAACTAATGAGCTTGCACCTGGGGGCTGATGAATGGGAGATTGAAAACCCCAGGCTCGTTAGCACTTGTTATCAGCTGATAAGGACAAATTGAGTCATAAGAACAGCAGCCCCAGTGGGACTGCCAGATGGGAGAAGGTGGTATATTCCCAGCCTGTGGGATGGCAGACCCCCTGCTTCCTCATGCATCATGGTGCCAGCATGGTTCTGCTCAAGTTTGTAGTACCCCACAGGCAAGGAGACCCACATGGGCACCCCAGCACCCACCCTTGCCCTCCTGGAAGGGTTTATAGACCATTCTCCCAATCTGTGCAAGGCCAGAGGGGTCTGTTCCCTGCTCTACAGCTCCAATGCCTCCTGCTGCAGTTGGGCCATATGGGACCCTTGGGCACTATGGTGATCCTGGCCATCCCATAAAAACAGGTGACAGGCAGGTTGAATGAAGTCCCTGGGGCTGTAAAATATGTTGCCTGCCCTTCTCAGTTGGACACTAGCCCACATTATCTTCCCTGAAGATGGTCAGTCATGTGGGGAGCATCAAAGCCAAACTCAGGGTTGCTAGTGGTCATCGAACAGCAAGAAGAGGCTGCAAAGTATCCCAGCCAAATCGCAACAGCCCTCGAAATACCTTTGACCACCCTCTCCTAATGTTCTGCCAGCACTGGTGCCTTCTGTCTCTGCCAGGTACACTTGCACAGGCAGGGAGGAGAAATGTCTGGGGCCAGCATGGAATTTCAGGCAAGATGGGCCGTGTGCCATCTTATTAGAAAATCACCTTGGTATTCAAGTGCATGGCCTTCTCCCTTCTCTTCTGCTTTTCAAAAGGTATAAGATTCCCCTTGGTTTTCCCTCTTCTTTTCTCTATCCAAGGGGAGTCTGGAGGGTTTTTGCCATCTTCTGCTGACAGACAGCAGCTCTCAGCTCCCATGGGCATGACCCACCAACATCACAGCCTGCCTCCAACAAAGCATTCCCACCTTGATGGCAGGCTACTAAACAAATTTGGGTCTCGAGTATTTACATGTTGTATTAATGAATGTAGACAGATTCATACAGGACTGATATTACAAATTACATGGAAATGATATGCTGGGGCAGGTCATTGCCAAAGCTTTGTTGCTATTTCTTGGTGTATGTGTAATGTTTGTCAAGGTGATATTCCTCTTCCTCTGTGCCGTGTAAAGCACAGAGGAACTTTACTGTAAAGCAGGAACTTACAGAACTCCATTTTGAGTAGCACATTAGTTGGAAATATGGATAGCTGGGTGGAGCTGCCTGCTTTCATCACTGCTTGGGGAGAATAAAAAAAGAAAGCTTTCTCAATTAATTTGTTTATGAAGCCATTCTTATCCCAAATGTACACAAACTCCTCTCCATGAATTTTAGCTGAATAATTTACAACTGTTGTTAATGAGCATTTACAAAAATTTATGTCTAAGCCATCAAACTCTTGACAAACAGCCACATTTCCAGAGGTGCCCCAGACGATCCAAAGAGTAGACCCAGTGCCCATTTCCCAAGGTTTTCTTCTATAATATTTTTATTTTTAGACAGAAACAATGTTCAAAAACCTCCTAGGCTCTGACAAATGTCATTTCAGACACTCAGTGTGACCCTTGTTGATTTGTTTTGCAGCAATGTTCCAGGCTGTGAGGGCCCTCATGATCGTGGGTATTGTCCTGGGCATCCTTGGCCTCCTTGTGTGCATTTTTGCTCTGAAATGCATTCGTATTGGCAACATGGAGGATTCTGCAAAAGCCAGCATGACTCTGACCTCTGGCATTATGTTTATTGTTGCTGGTAAGTGGATGGTGTTGTGTCCCTCATGTATGAGGCATTGCAGTTGCCTGGAATTGAGGACTGGCCAAGTCTTTACACACTTCTGGTCATAGGTAGCAGATGCTCCGGAGCAACCCAGAGCACTGATGCTTGCATGAAGTTATTGGCATTTGTCTTCCAGCCTGGCCTCCTGGGGTCAAGTGGTTTCTACCTCTGTTTAGTAAAAGAAAACCAAAAGTTTGTATGTGACACAACGTAGAAGGTTGAAAAAGCAGCCGACAGATAAAAAAGAAAATCTCTCTCATTTTTTTGTTGTATGTGTACTGTTGTCATGTACTAATATATCTTTTATTTGTACATAATGTTTTTTTGAAGAGTTGCAGGCTTTATACATAGCAATTTTATGAAGACTCAGAGTTGCAGTAGCTTAACTTGCAATTTTTAAATACCATGGGTTATCTGGAGGGCTGTAGGAATGTCCAGTGTTGCCCAGCTACCTTGAAATTGTAAAATGCTTAATACATCACTTACAGGTTTTCTCACAATTTTTTGCAGATGAGTAATCAAATCCATATCCTAGTTAAGGGAAGGAGAATGTCCCTATTTAAAATCCTTATAGTTGAATGGCTCTTAACTTTGGTTGGGATATGAGACAATACAACTTTAAGATGTGCAATAAACAGAAGTTTGAAAGAGGAAACTAGAATAATAAAAAATGAAAAGAATAAAAAAAGAATAGTGAAATAGCAAATAATAATGCCATTGCTGCTGGGCTGGGCATCACGATGATAACCTTTGCAGATGAGTGAAAGAAGTTCCTGCCTCTTCATTCTGGTCTTCCAGGCTGCCTGCTGCCTGTAGGCATCACTGCCTAGTGGTGAAACAAATATATCTCCTCTTCCATGTGAGAAAGAGAGGGTGTTTTCCCATGCAAAATCTAATTTCTGTTATGAAATCTTTTGGCCATGTTTTTCACTGTAAAACAATTCTCTAGAACTGAACTAATGGGTACTTTCAGCAGCTAAAATGATCTGTTTAACTCATTTCTGTGAGAAAACACATTGTGGGTCCGCACTTACACTGAACATGCTGGGACACAAAGCAGCATCTCAACCACTCTTCCAGAACTTTAAGCTGTTTCCTCAAGGCCAAAGGTGAACTACGTGGGTCTCAGTCTGTCTCTTTGTCTGGTATCAGGTCTTTGTGCCATCACTGGAGTGTCCGTGTTTGCCAATATGCTGGTCACAAACTTCTGGATGTCCACAGCCAACATGTACCAAGGAATGTATCAGAATGTCCAGAACAGGTAGGTGGTCAACTAGCTCAGGGTGCTCCACAGTGCAGATTTCCCTCAGGGGCAGGGTGGGCTGCACCTTAAGGAAAAGCAAATTCTGGTTGTGTATTAGTCTGGTCCCAGGACTCGGAAGATTTATTGAGTCTCTTTATTATCTGCACCGGAGATAATTTGTCCCAGCAAATTGGCTGGGATTTCTTTGTTCACACAGCTCAAGAAGGAGGTAAAGAGTCCATTGAGGATGAGCTGGCAAGTGGGATGGTGCTCACAGGAGCTTCTGCAGGGCCAAAGGGAGAATGATAATGTTCAGTGCATTTCAGAAGAAGCAGACTAGCCCACTGTCACAGTCCTCACCAGCAATGTCTTTGTGTTTTGCAGGTATACCTTTGGCTCAGCCCTCTTTGTTGGCTGGGTGGCAGGTGGTCTGGCCCTCGTAGGAGGCATCATGATGTGCCTGGCTTGCAGAGGGCTGATTCCAGAAGAATCCCGGTAAGCTTATTTGTGGTAGACATGGGAAGGCATTGCAGGAAACCTTGGGTGTCCAGATTGCATACAGCCATCACGCCACAGGATATAGCTATGCATAATACCCCTGCTGTAAGAGTCACCATGATGATAGCCATGCATCATGGGTCAAAAGTAACCATTTCCTTTCCCTGACTACGTGACTTGTAAACAAATAGAGAGGGCAGGAGTGATCAACCTTAAAATCAATATGTGCAGTGTGCTGGCTTATTCAGGCCCATTAATTGCAGCTTTGATTGTAAATTGCATCGCATGTCACCAGCATGTGTAGGTTGCATCAGCTGAGCTATGATTTACATCAGGCAGGGCATTGTACACCCATGTAGCTGGTTATTGTGGGTGGGTACTTCAATCAAGGATTTACTCATGGGAAAGAAAACATGAGTTTTTTAATAAACTTAAAAGACACTTGCAGACTGCCATGGATGGTTTGCTCTGAGTTCATTGAGTGTCTCCAAGTTATGACACAGTACAAAGTTGCCTAAAATCCAATGGCAAACAGGAACAGAGGATGAAACACTGGGTAGATACAGACCTTCCAGATGGCTGATCCCATCCTTTGTGTCTCTTTTAGTTACAAAGCGGTATCCTACAATGCTTCGGGACGGAATATCTCCTACAGAACGGGTCCGTATAAGGTTGCTTCAGGGTATGAGCCTGAAACAAAGACTAAAAAAGGTGCAGGATATGAAGAAGCTGCTCGAAGTGAGGATGGAAGACGCTCATACCCTTCAAAATATGACTATGTCTAGTAGACTTTCTGGGCTTGATTTGCGCTATATTTTATAAAATATTTTTAACTTCAGAAGCAAAAAGTACATGCAAACAAAACAGTTTGTAAATAGGATTGTGTTTTCTATCACATTTTCACTACTCTGGGGTTTTATCCTAGCTTGTTATGACTATCTGTTTTATTTGACTGTCTGCTAGTTTGCCTACCACAAGGAGGTCTATAAAAAAAGTAATGCCTTTTAATGTTGTCAGAGTAGAACAGTTTGCTCGTATTTTATGTATAAACTCTGATATCTGGTACCAGGATTATGCCTTGTGATCTTTTCTGATTCTTCTAATAGGTTAAAATTCCGATTTAATAATAGCCCAGATGTAAAAGTGATGCTACTCCTTTGATCAGGCTTTCATACAATTTTGCAGTGTCATCCTGTACTTTCTCAGAGTCTGGAGATATGAACAGTATCCTGTGATACTGTTCTCCAATCATCAGAAAAAAAGTGTTTTGTTGAAATGATAGAGTAATCTGGTTTTGACACTTGAGGTTTTAGCTTTTGTATGAGGGTATTTTTTAGCAGGTTGAAAAGTAAAAACTATAATCTAGTAGTCTCCTACATTATTCTGCTGTGTATTTATATTCAGTTGTATCCCTCTGGCTGTGGCAAATGCATACAGACCCCATAGTCACGGCATTTTCCACCCCGGTGACTCTTTCTACTCAGGCACACCTTTGCTTTGCTGATTGTACTACAATGCTGATCTGCTGTGATACTTAATCTGATTTATGTTACTTAGACATTTGCTATAACCTGTGATACCAAAGTGTATTTATTTCTTCTGATCTTTCTAGGAAATATGTATAATCCATTGTTATTCTTATGCTAGATATTTGCTGTAATAGCTGAAAACCTCTGTGTGCGACCAGTGTTCCTGCAGATGTCATCTTTAATGAAGCCAGAAGAATTTCTTATTTAGAATTAATTAGAGTTACATTTGGAGCAGAAATCCCAGGGAACATTAGATGTGTAACTCCACACTGACATCACAACTTTCTTGTGTTAATTCTTCTCCCAGTGACGTGAAGATTAACTCCTTAGTGGGAAATTGCCTCTTCTAGCCAATCCATCAGAGAGGAAGTTTATTTGAAGGGGTCAGAGGGAGAAACACAAGAGCTTATGTGGGAAGGAGAACTGTGTGCCTTTAGCATGTCCTCCCATGTAGCTCCCACGTAGTTCTTAGTGAAGTTCTGAAAAGCGCCTATGAGCAGATCAAAGGGTACTGAGGGATAAGATGGAGAGAAAGAAGAGGTCCAAAACCTCCAAAGCAGCCTTTTTGATAGCTATCTGCAATAGGTTTTAGTCCCAATTATAATAATTATACGTTCTCTGTAGGAGTTCATTGGCAAAATTGTTTTGGTGAAATGCTGATAATCCCTTGAGTAGTTTCATGTTCTGAAGGAATCAGAGGTAGAGATGAACATTTATTCAAAGCTGAACCTTTGGTAGGTCTACCTGGCATCTCTGGTGGCTTGTATGAATAAGGGGACCAGGCTGTCTCAGTGAACATCAGTGCTCTCGGTGAGGGTGAACACAAACCATACCAGCTGTCCATAACCATCACCTCTCCATAACCGTAAGCTCTCCAGATCCACTAAGATGCACATCTCCAGTGCAGGTCCAGGAGATGTGGATTTACTGCACTTCAGGCAGGTCAGTGAGAGGAGAAGGCAATGCCTAGTAAGGTGCAGCACTAGGGGCTGATAGCTGGAGGAGATGGCTACCATGGTGGGAAGAGTTTCCATTCAACAGAAACTCTTGGTCCCATCTCAGCCTGGATGTTGGCTCCTGCTACTAACACGTGGAAATCTCTGCTGGATGTCAGTGCTGACTCTCCCTTTCATATTAGCAAAAGACTTGTCTTAAGGATATGTTTTTAAAGGAGAACAGTTTATTTTTGCAGAGGTAAATCCTGTCCTATTCTAAAAACACTGATATTCTGTAGAATGGTTTTGTCCCCATCTCTCAGTATAGACATAGCTTTTCTGTCTTTTGGGTTTTTTGCATGCTGGATTTATGTTTTGTTTTGTTTTGTTTGTTTGGGTTTTTTTTGTTGTTTTTTTTCTTTTTTACATTAATATTAAAACTGAAAAAGTCATTAAGACCAAAATCACTGTTTTCTCTTGTTCTTTCCTTGTCACAAGCAGCAGCTATAGACCTTCCCACTCAGCTGAACTCACCCCAGCTTTGGGTTCTGCAGGTTCTTTGGAGCAGTATAGGCAAGTGCGTGTGGTTGAGTTAAAAAATAGACAACAATTATTTTTTCTTCTTTGTGAGACATAGTTAGTTTTATGCTGAGACAAGATATCAGAAAAGCAGATGAATAAGCATCAGGGGACCCCAACCCACTCACGCAATGAAATCAGAAGTCCTTGCTGAGACCCTGGGCTTGCTGAGGAATACAGTTCAGCAAGTGCATGGTTCTTTTTGGGTTTGAGGCCACTTTGGCCAGGCCAGCATCCACCCAACTTTCAAGGTAGCAATTAAACACTTGTAAATACTTCATTGTTCTTAGGAGGGCAGAAAAATTGCTGGCATGCTCTCACTCCTGACAGCTTCCACTGAAAAGAGGCTGAAAAGCACAGGAATGTTTAATTTAGATAGGAAACATGTAAGTGGTGATTAGGTAAAGGTACACAGGGCAATGAAAAATACAGAAAAACACCCAGAAAAAATAGAAATCAGGTTTCCAACTGCATTAGAACAAAAAAAGGTGCACGCATAAAATCACAAGTAAGCACCTTTGAAAGTTACATTTATTTTATATGCAACACAAATACTCTGACAAACTCACCGAGTCAGCTATCTCTCGGTTTCACTTTGATGTGTGCAAGTGTGTAGATGACAAGATTGCAGGCAGGAGCATTATGGAGGGTAGCAGAGAGCTGAAACAGAGGTGTAGCAGGAATTCTTGCCCTCAGTTGATTTCTGATCTTCCAGCATCAGTTTTCATTTCCTTACCTCTGCTGAAATCCTGCAGTATAAAAAATAAAATGTAGTGAACTTTACTGAAAAAAACAATAAATCAGATTCCAAAGCAGAGAATAATTTATGAGCCTGTTTGCAGTGTAAAAACACCTAATGTTACAGCTGCACCTCTCTGTTTGTGGCCATAATAGACCTTCTCGTGTGATGAGTACCACGAGTGGTGAGCATCATGCTCCAGGGGAATGACAGTGTGGGGAGAACCAGCATCTGCAGCCACTGAGCTATGGTTCCTGCTGCAGTCAGCATGTGGTGTTTCCCTCTCTTGGGACATGGGCCCAAATATCTCCCTTTCAACTGCACTGATCTGTGATCTGAAAGCCCTGAAGCTGAAACCACCAGCTTAGGGAAAGCTCTGGGTCTTTACTGAGAACCAAGTTCCCTTTTCCAGGCTTTCTTCTGCAGGCCAAAAAAATATGTGGATACCCTAATAATTTACTGGACTTTAGAAAAAAGAAGCTCCAAAAGCACTCCAGAATGACTCAGCATTTTCTTGGAGACAGCTCATTGTGTCCCAGTGCTGTTATGTCCCAATGCCAGCATGCAAAGGACACAAAACCCCATGCCACAGCCCACAGTGCTAAGGGCCAGCTGCATAGGGAGGGGGGATGCCCAGCCTATATGCTGGTTTGGGGGGTACCCTGGGGTCACCCACCCAAAACACAGCCTCTACACCCTATGCTGTGCACTGCAGGGAGACGTTTAGGGATGAAATTGGGCTCAGAAACTCAGCACCAAATGCTTAACTATGCTGCTGAAAGGAGCAGCATGCTGTTCTCACCAGGTCACCCTGCAGGCAGAAACTCCTAGAGGGTACAGTGCCATTCCAAGGCATGCAGAGGAATGCTATCCTGCTTTGCTGCCTGGTTGGAGTTTTGGTGGAGAAATTAAATATTTGCTGTGCTGGACTGGGTTTGGTGGCTTGACCCATCACACAGCAACAGGAGGTCTGTGCCTCTAGAAGTCTTCATCTGACTAAAACCTGGAAATAATTATTGGAACCCAGATATGCAGATCTCTTGACCCCATGAATAAATCCAGTATTTCCTCCTGCTCTTGCTGATGGTGAGGAAGTAAAGACCCTCCCTCTCCCTTCAATTATTTTGCCTTTATTGATAATAAACTGCGGGGCAAAGGATGCATTTGATAGCTCTTACAGAGCCAAGGGAGATGAGTCAGGAAAACTGTGACTGGTGAAGCATGTGGGTGTATGTGTGCCTGCACTCAGAAATGGGTTTGTTTCCGTAAATTTGATTGCCTTCTGAAAAATGTATATCCTGTTTCAGAGGAACTGATTAAATATAGGCTTGTCTACTAGAGCAAGTTCTGAAAAGGCTGTGTGTATTATCTGCCAGAAGAGCTCTATATAGTTTCTTTCTGAGCTTCTGCAACCTTTATAAGTATGTAAGAGCACTGTAGATTTGTGTGGACTTTGACCAAGGGAAGCGAAGACACGTATCTGAAGCTACAAATTGGACTATGGATAAGAACTCTCCTGAAATCTATATGCAATTAAAAGCCCAATCTTCCTTCCTATAGTGACAAGGTTATTGCTTTTATATAGCTGAACAGAGATGAATGAGCCTACTGATTAATAGCACTAAGATTTATGACACTGTGCTTGCCCCAAATATGATGGGAGAATAGCTCTCTGGGTGAGATATTCTAGCTGAATAAATTTGACATGACTTTTCTTTCTTTTTTTTTTTCCAGCTTGGTATTATTTGGGAGAGTTGCACTGCATTCAGAGATCGTTAATGCTGTGGTTTGAATATCTACTAATTGTCCCATATATATCCATCCTTTATAGAACTATTACCAATAATTAGAGCCCCACAAAGACAAATGTCACTGATAAAGACAAAACACAAAGTACGGTATTTTAAAGACCATGACACTCTAATGGCATTAAATTCTTGGCAAGGGCCTGACCTTGCAGCATGGACGGGCATGTGTGCTCCAGCCCATGGACCAAGCCTGCATCACCACCTTCTTTACTGCCCATGAACAAGCAGCAGGCTGGTGGGCTGGATTTGACCCGAGGAACAAGTGTGAAGACTTGAGAGTTAAGGGGATATGTTATCAGGCTCTGAGAAGCACTGGCAGCGTGAGGGCAGGGTGCCTGTGGTTTGCCTGCTTCCACTGTTAACAAAGTCTTGCTGTCTTATAGCATTGTAGCATCCTCACAGGTTGAGGGAAATGAATTTTGGAGGAGGCTCTTGTTCCATTCTTCCTGCAGGAGAAGCCAAGTTCGTTTCCTTAATTCAGTCACAAAGAAATCTTTGTGCAAAGGGAATACCAGGACACCCATCTGCCTATTTACCCTCGGCTGCAAGCAAGGGTCCCCACTTGCACTTCTGACTTTGTTTTCCACTGTGTGCTTTCTGTTGGTTTTGTTTTATTCTGCTTTGTTTTGCATTCAGGATGCAGCAACACACCTGATTGGGGAGTATCTCTACTGCTCTCCGCTGGTTCAGTATCGTGCAGCCCAGCAGGGATAACAATGTGGTCCAATTTGATGGCATCAAAAAAATATCCTGAAAAGGGGTACACGAGCAGTTGCTTATCTCAGAAGGAGTCCATGAAGCAACAGGGGAAAAAAATTGAAAAAATTGAAAAAATACTGAAAAGAAAACAAATTCTTTTCTGGACAAGGCACACTGATGATGGAGCTCATCTCAGAGTTGCTTCTCCCTTTCATTTTCTCTTCTCAGAGCCCATCACCTGTGATAACCCAAGTGAATCTTCAGGCTCTTCTTTGTCCACTGAGCATTCTCTGCCATTTGGCTTTGTCTGTGTCTATATTTATTTGTTTGCAAGAGTATGAGTGTCACCTTTCTTTTAGCACAAGGCTCTCACCTATTTTTGGAGTTTCCCAAACTCAGGGGACACTTTTCTCCACCTTTCTGTCACCATCTGGGCTTGGCATTGAGTGCATGAAGCTCACTGCAATGACTTAAAAGCACCTCAGGCTTCAAAATTGTTAAGAAAGTAAGAGCAATTCATGTGCTGGTCAGCAGGAGAATATGTGCAGGAGCAGTAAAAGCAGCCAGACCTGGGGCTGGCAGGGTTTGATCAGCAGCTGGCAGGATGGGTGTGATTTAGATTTTAGTGCTGGGCAGGGCACCTGCCTTGGCACCAAGTTTGCCACGTAGTCAAGGCAAAAGAACTTCTGCTTTGCCATTTCACTACCCGTTTGCTGGTTTGGGCAGAAACTTCTTTCCCCATTGGTTTGGGAAAACATCCGTCCTTTATTTAATTCATTCAAAGCTGTGTTTATTGTGATCAACACTCACCAAAAAGAGCAGCTGTTAAATTTAGCATAAAGTAACACATCTGGCAATAACACTGTAAGCAACAAAAAACACAAGCCGGGTATAGCTCTTAAAACTTGAATTATTAAAATGGAAAATAATTATTTTCAAGGTACGGAGCTACAGAACCATGCATATAAGCACACAGGTGAGAGAACATACCAGGAGACATGGGGGTTTGCAAAATATGGGGAGGAAATGGGGTCTGGATGTTTATGAACAGTTTGCTGAAATCATGTTTATATACAGTGTTCTGCTTAGATCTGTCTGGGCTTTCTGCTCCCTAGCATTAAAACCCACATGCAAATGTTAGAAATAGGGAATAGTATAAGTCTGAACCAGCCCTGGAATGGGTTAGAAAAGAGAAGATAAATTGAGAAGTGACAGTTTTTCCCATTGCGTTTTCCAAAATGCCATACTTTTAAGGGATCAGGATCATAAATGCACTGCTCCAAAAGCACAAAATACAGAGAGGATTATGAAAATGAACTAAATCTACATAGATGAACACTATCAGCAGAGTTTAGTGTATGTGGTCAGTTTTAGAATGCAAAAAATTATCCTTTGGGTTGGAGTTTCCATCTATTCAAGAAGGAAAGGAAGAAGGAATCAGCAACTTGTGGCTTGCTACTCTGTCTGTCCAAGTGCATTCAGGTCAGGTTCCTCCCAGAGCAGAAAACAAGACCCTTTTCATCAACCTCAAAGAGAACCAGCAAAGAGAGATGCAGCAAGAAGGAAAGCTGCTTTCTCCCCTTCCTGACTCTGTTTTCTGGAGTGCTTCAAAGAATAAAAAAGCCACACACAAGTGCAAGGCTGTGTCTGGCGCGGAGAGTTGGATCCAGCCTATGGGATGCGAAGCTCATGGCTTTTGGGGCTCAAAAATCCTCATGGCACTGTCAGACATTGTGTTACTGCTTAACGTGCATGATGAAGGGAGAGCAGAAATCACTGCTTTTCAGACCACGCAGCATTTGTCCTTCTTGCTACGACCCACAGCGGCTCTCCGGGGATGACACGACTCCCTGTGCTGTCTAGGAAAGCCTCAGTATTGGGATATTGCCAAAAAGAGGGGCAGCCCTGGGAAGGCTGCAAAGCAGCTCCTGCCCGTTTCTGATCTTGTGGCACCATCCAGTGGCCGCTGGCAAAGCATTGTCACTTTCCTGTCACCACGTGTTGTCCCCCTTGCAGCCTGGCTCTGAGGGGCCTTTGGGACCGAGGTGGTTCCCAAAATATCAGTGATGGCTTGGCTGGGCCCTCCAGGAAGGAAGGCCTTTTTTTTCTTCCTAAAAAAAGCAATGTGATTCTGACACTGCCATCAATTTAATTACATCAGCTCTGCCTCATAAATTGAGGTTATGTTTAAGTCCCATTTTAGTAATTTAATTGCATCAATTTAATTGCCATTGCATCACTCCAATTATCACTAGATTTGTTCCAGAGACCTTCTCTCAATTTGATTCTCTGGCTCTTACTGTTTTGCTCCCAATTACATGAATCCTGATTTCTCCCTCTACAAAGAGGGTGAGTGAACAAACATTTGCCAGGGTGAGTAGCACCAGAAAGGATGCCTTCAATATCAGAGCAAGAGGAAACACAGTGTCCAGGAGCCTCAATTCAGAGCAGCAAGAGCCACCAAGGGAGCCTCAACCAAGCCAAGTGCAAGGTCCTACACCTGGGTAGGAGCAATGCCAGGCACAGCTACAGGTTGGGCAGAGAAGAGATTCAGAGCAGCCCTGCGGAGAAGGACTTGGGGGTGCTGGTCTATGAGAAAATTAACATGAGCTGCCTTCAGTGTGCGCTTGCAGCCCAGAAAGCCAACCGTATCCTGGGCTGCATCAAAAGGAGCGTGACCAGCAGGTCAAAGGAGATGATCCTGCCCCTCTACTCTGCTCTTGTGAGACCTCACTTGGAGTACTGTGTGCAGTTCTGGTGTCCTCAACGTAAGGAGGACATGGAGCTGTTGAAGATGATAAGAAATTGTCCCCATAGCCATTTGCACAAGATACCTGGAGTTTCTTGGTGGGCTGGCCAGTGCTGGGGGATGCCGAGCTCCCACCTGGGAAAAGTTTTACCCTGCTGGGCGGTCCCGGTGCCACTGCATCCAGGCATCTCTCCAAAAGCCTCACCATCCTGGACATGGCTGTCCCTATGCAGGGCAGAGCCGGTTAAACAGGGAGCACCAAGGCAAGGTAATGGCACACGTGGATGAGAAGGGAGGGGGCCACCAGGCACCCCAGGGTGAGCTGCTTTCTAAATAGCTTAAAGTCACTAGCACTGCCTGGACCCATCCCAATGTAGCTGTTTCAGGAAGCAAATGTTTTGTGCATAGGATGAAGCATGGGGGGTTTCCCTCCCTGAGCAAGTACTGGGTGAATAACACCCCTGTGTGAGAGGGGATGCTGGAGGAAATCTCCGCACACGCAGCCCAGGTCGGTGGTGTATGACGCAGCACCAACATCTCTTTTTTGGCCTAGGACACACCACAGCCATGTGCAAGGAATACTTGCTGATGTCTGTGGTTAATGCATAGGTGAGAGGCACCTGCCACTGCTCCTAAATTCCATGAGGGGCCACAGGAGAGTCCCCACATCATCTCCTGCACGTGGTTCCCAACAGGTTTTACAGCATACAGCCAACTGTTAAAACAAGCTTTCCTTCTTATGTTTGTCAGCCCTTTGGGGTTCCCTGAATCCTCTAGATAGTCCAGTTTCCCCTGTGCAAAGGAAGAGCTGAAGATCTACTGTGCCCTAGGAAAAAGGGGCTAATACCAATGCCTGAAGGGGGTTTTTGTCACTACAAGGGCATATAGTGACAGGAAAAGAGGTTAGAGCTTTAAGCTGAAAGAGGGGAGATTTAGATTAGATATTAGGAAGAAGTTCTTCCCTGTGAGGGTGCTGAGGTGCTGGCACAGGTCCCCAGAGAAGCTGTGGCTGCCCCATCCCTGGCAGTGCTCAAGGCCAGGCTGGACGGAGCTTGGAGCAGCCTGGTCTAGTGGAAGGTGTCCCTGCCCATGGCAGGGGGTTGGAACTGATGAGCTTTAAGGTCCCTTCCAACCCAAACTATTATAAGATCCTATAAAATACCCTGGCAGGGTCAGGTACAAAAGTTGCTGATAGATAAAGCCATCAGTGCCCTGTTGCCTGGCTGGGTATGGGTGGGGTACAATGTGTTCCACTTCAACCCCAGGAAGAAGGTGACACGGTGGCACTGGTGGTACTAACCTGGGTTGTTCCCACCCCTTCACTAACCCACAGCAGTTGCTACAAGAACAGGCGGTACCTGAACCAGCAGTTTCCTCCAGCGAGTCCAGGTCTGACCCATCAGAGTCAGTCTCATCACCCAGCATCACTGCAGAGAGCGCTGGCTTCACGGAGGACAGGCTGAGCTGCTTCCCTCTCAGCATCACTTCTGAGCTGGAATGCAGAGATGGGTCAGATGCAGGGTTGCTTTGGCATCCCTCTTCCCCACTCCTGAAGCAGAGGCAAGGAAGCTCTGTGATGTTCTGAACTATGATCCAGCCCTGAGGAGAGCACCCCATGGAGAAACCTCATGGTCCCCATGGACTTGGATAGGTCCATCACACCCACTGACTGCAAACATATTGCTGCTAGCATCTCAACAAATACACCCATACCTTGCATGTGTTTGCTATTGCTTTGCTTGAGTTTAAAACCTCAATCTGGCTTTCTCTTGCTCTTGGAGGAAATAAGTAACTTCTTTTCCTCACCTGCTCTTGGTCACAGGTGAGCTCCTCTTCTCTGCTGCCAACTCATATCCTCTTACAGTGTTTCTTCTGTGCATCGTCTGCAAGCTTTTATTTTACAACTTCACTATTTTTGCTCCAAACCCCCAAGAGAGTTTGTTCATCCCCTTGCACAGGTTCTGGGAAGGGAAGAAGGAGCCAAACACCAGAGGGAAATGTCCCTTGTTTGTGTCCAGCACCATATGGTGGGTACAAGCCCTCAGGTCTGACTTTGCTGAGTTGTTTGAGTCAGCTCAAACAAGCAGGGAGACTCCAGTTTGTTTCCAAACAAAACCCTCTGTGGTGCCACATCACCCACCACTCAGCACTTTCCAAAGGTGCTGCTGTTTGGGAAGCATGCAGCATACTTAGGGCCAGATTTAGGGTCCTTGGGCACTGCCTGCCTGGGCATCAAAAGGAGATGGTGGGACTCACCTCCTTCGTGGGACAACTCGGTGGGTTCTGCTGGTCCCCACAGTGCCCCAAGGAGTCCTTGAGGGGATGTACGTGGAGAGGGCTCTGCTCCAAGACACAGGGTGAGGGATCACTGTGGCTTCAGGCTCTACTGCAGCTGGTATACTCATGGGCTTCAACCCATGAAAGGACCTGGGAGTCTTCAGGCTTTGAGCTGGAAAGCAATATTGAGAGCACGGAGAATCACCACCCATTTCTTGATAGTCCTGTAGGCTGCCCTTGGAGGAGCCATGCAGCCTACCCAACATGGGGCTGTATAGAAAAAGAGGGCAAAAGGGATTTGCAAGCACTCCCAGACCTGTGTTTCACTCTGCTGGGGCTTTTGGGGACAGCTGATGTTTTTTCCTGAATATGTCAGAACAACCCACATAGGTCAATATACAGAGAGAAATTGCAGAGACTTGCATCGCCCAAAATGCCTTTTGCTGCCCTTCTCTGTCATGTTGCAAGAAGACAGCATCCCATGGCCATCAGTGGGTGGCCACAGATCCCCATGGTTGGTCCCTGGAAGGGACAGGAGGTCACTGTACCTGGGATGGCAGAGAGCTGCTGAGGCAAAGCACTGCTGGACTTCTTGCATCGCCTGACTTTCCCCATCAGTGCTTGGACCAACTCATCCCTCAGGTGGAGGAGAGCAGGAAATTTCACAGCCTTCTGTTGCTGCTGAAGCCTGACCAGAGCCTGGAGTCTTTTGTAGGTCCGAGTGGAGATTCCCTTTGCAACCTAAAGCAGAGGACAGCTGAGGAGCCTGGCATTGTCCTCCCACAGCACCGGGGGTGGTGGTGGGGTGGTGGGGTGGTGGGGTGCATGTGGAAACAAGCCTTTGGCAGAATTATCCATATCTCAAGAGCATCCTACAAGCTCCAGGCCCTGTCTAAAACCCAAGGACCCTCTCACCAGCCCTGACACCTATCATTTTGCTGGCACAATGTATCCTGTGCAAACAGCCCACATTTGCAAAGCCCTCACCTGTTTTGGTGAAAGACTGCTGAAGAGTAAATCTCAGTTATTTGGGGCAATTTCTAGGCTACAGGGTAACCGCGTGCAGCATTTTCCCTTAGCATGTATTTATAGCTCAAAGAGGTTTTGTGACCATGAATGTCCTGGGCTTCTAGAGGTGTAAAATGATGAGAAGGGTGAATGGGGGTGTTAGTTTGTGAGTCTGGCTTTGGGCACCTCTGCTGCTTTAGATGCCACTGCATCAGTTCCCCACATGCTGGGGAAATGGGGGACATGCCAGGGCTTCAGCCTACGTGAAATGAACCCAGGAGTGCTCCTTAAAAGCACCTCCAGAAAACAATCACACAGAAAGTCATTCAATCACCGCTTTGTCTTTGTGCCTTCAGGACCTAAACCCAGAAATGCTGCCTTGCTCAGAAACATGGGTCGATGGACTAATGTGGATCCCTGCTGCCTGCGTGCTCTCTGCCCTTGCACCGTCTCTGCAAGGTGCTAGGTGGTGGTGTTGCATTGCCAGGAGCTCGGGAAGGAGGTACTATTTAATATGCTTGGCATGAAAAGTACTTGGACAGTGAAAGTCCCCTTGAAATCCCCATGACAGGGGCTGCTGTGCCCTCAAACACCCTCCTTCCCTAGAAGAGAGGGAGGCCTGGGTAATTTAGCATATGAAAGGCTGCTTGTGAGAAAGATTTGCTGGAAAGATACTAATAACCAGCCTCAGAGATGGGAGCACGGTGGTTTATTCCCTGTGCTACTGTGTGATTCTGCCTCCACCTTCCCATTTGCCTCTCGGAGAGTCATTGCTCCAGATGGGGATTACTTTTTTTTTCTTTTACTGACTGTTAATATTTCAGTTGCTTCCCCCCCCCCCCCCCCCCCCAAAAAAAAAAAAATAAAATTAATCAGTTCAGAGCAGTTTTTGTGTTCCTGCACTGGGCTGGCACTGCAAATGCTGGCACAGAAAGGGCAGACTTACCCTCTTGACGCCCATGCTCTCCAGCTTTTCCTCCAGCACTTCTTCCAGGATGTGGCGAAACTGCTTCAGGAGGTTTGGGTTTCTCCGCAGGGCTTCCAGCAGCCTCTGCTTCCCACCCTGGATGGCCTCCTCACTGCCTGGAGTAGAGGTAGGTGGTGCTGGTACCAGTGCAGTGATGCACTGGCTGTGCCCTGGGAATGGGGCTGGTGGAATCGTTTTCCTCTTTGCAGATACAGGTCCCACCAGTCCCAGAGGAAGAAACTGATTGCTCTCAGCAAACTACATCCCTCTGAAAAGGGGCAATTTTCTCCTCTAATTTGATTAATCCCTGTCCACAACTTCTCTAAAATCCCACCTATGTCCAAGTAGCTGCCTGGAACAGTTTCCCCATTGGCAGCAGGGCTGGTCACGGCGCTGTTGTAGTCTGTATAACTGAGAGGGGAACAGTAAGCTGACCCCCTCTGCCCCCAGCCCACCACCTCATCACAGTCAGCTTTGCACAGCACTGCTTATCCTCCCTGCGCAACACCTGAAGCCAAACACCAGTTTCATCCTGGTGCTCTCAGAATAACGATGGTTCAAACTCTGGTACCCACCTGCTGACTTTTCATCAGCTTCCGCTTTGGTCACCTCCTGGGTCACTGCAGGGAGGAAAGGAGACTGAGAGTCAAAGATGAGCTGAGGCCCCAGCACAGAAGCAAGTGTTGATTGCCACCTGCTTTTACTATACAGAAAGTATGGACACAAGTGTTCCTTTGGCTCAGGTCTGGCACCAAGGGGCTTTCCCACCAAGACTGCTGACTGGATTATGTCAATGGGCAAACAGCCATCTTCAGGGTTGGGGTCAGTGATGTACCCCTTGAGTATTTGCTAACAACCATTCCTGGTTTATGTTTTCTGAGCAGCAGCACCTGGCCGGGTCTGCAGCTGTGTTGCAGGCATGAGGAAGCTGAGAAGTCCCCGCTTTCTTTCCCTGGCACTTGATTATAGGAAACCCAGACTGTAAGGAAGAAACCACAACATGCCTCAGCTCCTTGTTTTTATGCAAATAGCCACTGGCTTAATTTTGGAGGAGGCAAGGTCATCTGCTGTGAGTACTTGATTGAAATCTCATTCCTTTGGGGTATAGCTATAATGCAAAACCCACCTAAGAGACAAGTTAGTTTTGCACAAGCAATCAGATCTGTGGTGTATGCTGTTGCAGCCGATCATCAAGGGACTGAAAGATGTCCACTCCATGAGAGGGGCAGACAGCCAGCTCCCTGAAGAAGACTTCATGGCATGCTTTTGTAAAGAGAGACAGAGAAGAAATTGTGGTCTGAAGGGCTGTTAGCTATGAAAGACTTAGCTAGACACAAATTGATTCACTTTAAAAATGCAGTCATTACCTTCAGGTTTTCCTGCAGAGAGCAGCTTGATCTGTAAAGAAATAGACTGGGCATCATTCAAAGATAATTTCTTTGTCTATAATTTGGGGTAATTTTTCCTCTCTCTCTGGAAAGTATTAAATGTATTCAAAAAAGCAGCAGAAAATAGCAAGAGCCTAAAGTGGGCACATAAGCTCCCCAAGAGCTATTCCCGTTAAGGAGACCACCTAAGAGGTCAGCTTAGGGACTTTCCCTTCCATAATATGGTCGCTAGCACATCAGATGCCATTCTGTTACATATATGTGTTATCTGCAGATCTGATGCAATTGCAATGCAAAGTGTTGCTCTGGTGACCTACACCCTGGTGGGCATGATTTGTGCCAATGATACTCATGGTATGCTTCATATTCAGTGAGTGCAAAAATAGCCAAATGTAGCAAAGCATTACAGAATGGGGTTGAAATTAGGCTTAGTCTTGATTTAGTAAATGTTTTAAGGTTGCTTAAATACCTGCTTAAAACTTCCTGATGAACTGAGACCTTGTTCTTTTTTATTTTTACTTTCCTTCTTCTCCTGGGACTTGGTGAGTCTGGGCTGCTCCCTGAGATGGGTGCTGAGGGCATCCATTTGCTGATGGACACAGTCCATAACTGCCCACTGGTCCTGTGATGGGGTGTCACGGGGTGTCTTGTTCTTTTTCTTCAATTAAAAGGGGCAAGAAATTAACAAGAAGACTTGAACATAGTAAAAATAGGTCTGGAGCCACCTCTTCCCTTCTCCAGCAAGGGCAGCTCTCTGGATTTTTTATTCATTATTAAGATGCCTTCCAAAAGACAGATCTGGCTTTGCAGAAGAGGTATGGCCACCTTCAAAGTCTGCTGGTGGCAAGCCTGTGTCTTCTCATCAGCCGTGATAGGATGTGGCTTTGGTCACTGCATTTCTTTTATTCTTTCCCCTTCATAACACGGCTTTGAAGTCCAGCCAAGGCTCATTGGAAGTGTGTAGCCCTGCTTTTTCTTCCTACCACTTACTGGGGTGATCTGCAGAGAGAGCATCTCCAGTTCTTCTGAAAAGACCTAAAATCTCTGGATTTGAACCATAAAGGAAATGAAGCCTTTTCTGAGTGAGGTGCTTGGGAGCTAGCAAGGACATCTGGCACCTATCTGGACTTCCTGTGTGCTGTTCTTCCTATGTACTGTTCTTCCTGTGCAAGTCCTTCAGTTCCTACCTCTGCTCTGCCCTCTGCCAAATTAAATACATGGGCTTTTCTCTCCTTGGCTTGTGGACATTGAGAAGGAGGCAGATTGCTCCTATTTAAGTAAATAAATGTATTTTGTTTATTTAAGTGCTTTTCTATATGGTGAACTTCTGCAGTGCTCTGGTGAGGATGGGCTTCCTTGCAATAAGCAGGCTGACCTACGACTGTGACATGACATCTGCACCCTTCAGGACCCATTTCTGGACTCAGATTGTCCATGCTCTACACCTGTGTGAGGCCGTGGCTACCTGAACCTGAGCTAAGACCGGACAAAGCAGACGCACAGAGGTGCATGGATGTGGGTCCCTCTCCATCCAAATGCATCTCCTGGGATTCACAGTAAGGACACAGGTACAGCACTACTCACCTGCACCGCCATCCTCTCCCTCTCTGCCCTGCCTGATGCCTGCCACCATGCCTCCTCAGTGTCATCATCCCGCAGGGTTCCCAGGTTGGACTCCAACACCTCTCTGGCATGAAGCTCCTGCAGCTTCTGGAGTGGGGAAAGGAAGGAGCTGTGTGTTGCACAGGAGGCTTCGCTTTCCTCCTGGGGAACCCAAACTTGGCCAGCCACTGCTTCTGACCCCAAAATGCTTATGTACTCCAGGAACTAAGAAATGAGGCCTCTTTGGGTTGTGAACCTGTGATGCCACCTAGACCAGATGAAGCAGAAGGCTTGGATGTCCCCTCGCCTGCTTGTGCTTGCTTACCCCCTCCATGGCACTGCTCCTGCTGGCCATGTCTTTGAATGCTGTGAGGAAGAGCTGCTTCAGGCCATCTATCTCTTCATGCAGCTTTGTCCTCTCCTCCTCTTTCCACCTTTCCAAATATTTCCTGCTTTCCTCTTCTCGCTGTCGAGCTCTCTCTGTTTCCTAAAGGGAACGGAAAAATCAGGGCATGACATGGCTTGGCTACAGAGCAGAAGTACCAAAGGCTGGAGCTTTTGCCCTGGTGCCAGTGGTATGAGCACCAATGCTCTCATTACTCCCATCACTGCTCGAGCCTGCCTGCACACCAAGGGAAGTTTGAGGCAGTACAGCCTCCTGGGCAGGCATGCTTACACTGTCCTTATTTCCATGTAACATTTCCCCTAGGAACTGGGGGGAAGGGAGCAAGTTTTCCAAAGAAATAAACACAAGACCCACCATAAAATATTTTGCAGCAGTTTTTTCACCTGTGATTTAAAAATGCCCTGCATTTCATCACTTCTCTTCCCACCCCATCTTTTCCAGACAGGCAACAGTGCCCTTGCCCCATACCTGCTCCCTGTGCAGCTTCTCCACTTCCCTCTCTGCTTGCAGCTGCTGCTGCATCTCCCTCAATTTTGCCTTCAGCTCCTCCACTTCATCCTCCATTTGCTCCACCTGTCTCATCTTCCTCCTCTCTGCAAAGCTCAGGGAAACAGAGATGCTGTGAGCAAGGGTGTGATCTGTCAGCTCCTACTGGGGTTTTGGTTTGAGTAAGGTGGAGAATCCTACTGAAGCGGTATAGGGTTTCAAAGTGAAGAAGCAGGTAACTGAGCTGCAGGAGTGACCATGACAAATGTGGCTGTGTGGCCAGCAAATAGCAAAAGCAGCTTTTTTGTCTGCCAAGTTTAAGTGCTGGATGCAGGTGAAGCTGTAACAAGGCCCCTTGCCTCCCAAACATCGTCTTGCACTTGCAGTTTTCAATGGGTTTTGCAAAGGAATATCAATTTCTTGCCAAAAAACAGGCATGGGAAAGGTGAACCCCTCTCCCATTCCAGCAAAACACTCTCCCAAGCTCCCCAGAGGAGCTCTATCCCATGGAATAATTGGGTGTAGAAGATCCTTAGGGAAACCAGGGCATGGAGATGTAAATGCACCACAGTTTTGTATTTCACTCTATGTCCTACCTGTGCTTGAGGGAAATGCAGTAAGCAGAGAGCATTCAGTCAATGTTCACAGAAATGCAGAAGAAAGGAGTTATAAGAAGTTATCCTTAACCTCCTATGGTCACTCTGGTGGGAAAACCTGCCTGGGAAAGAGAGGGAAGACTTTGTCCCAGTGCTCACCCTTCTCGGTGGTCTCTGCGTGCCGGCGCTGCACATGGGCTTGCAGGAAGGAGCTGTTCATGAAGGCTTTATCACAGAGGTGGCACTGAAGAAGGGGAAAAGTCAGTAGAGGGACTGTAATCTGCAGAAAAGGGCACTCCCCATGTCCCTTGCAAGGCAGGCAAAGCTTTGCTGCTTTAGAGCAAAAGGGACGACCTCAAGAGACATGGCTGTTGTGTTGGAAGCACATAGAAGGAGGGTATTAGGAGTTTCTTCTGTCTGAAACCAAAGGAGAAGGCAGAAGCCAAGATGGTCCAGGAAAAACTGCTGTTTTCCCCAACGGAATAGTGCAATAATTGCAGTCACCAAGGCTCTGGTTATAATGGGGTCATTTGCTTGCAGGGATTATTGGGCTGTATGAACCTAAATCATGTGGTTTGGGTGCTTTAACTCTCCAGGAGTGAGTGGGTTGATTTGGTGAAGGCGAAGCAGCAGGCACAAAAGGCACATCCAGCAGGCTCCCTGCTGAAAGGGTGGAAAAGCCGGGTGGGGGTTAAGAGCAAAATCACCACCAAATGCAGGAGCATCCAGAAATCTTTCACTGGAGAATGCCTAAAGTCTCCCTGGCACGAGGTGTTCCTCCAGGACACAGGGATCTCCCGAGATCTCCCTATACAGACCTCTTGTCCTGCATTTTGTGCATCTCTGACTACCTGTAGCTGTCCCCTCATGAAAGAAGAGTTTCCCTCTCAGCTGGCAGTGACTTTGCAATTGCACCAGGGAAAGTAGCAGGGCCAGGGAGAGCACCTTCTCTGGGGCCAAGGTTTAACCACAGAAAGGTACAAATACAGCATACAACAAAGAGCATCCTGTATGGGGACGTGCTCTACACCCCTTACACCTTTCCATCACACACCTTGCAATAGATGTTGGGGCCAGCTTGCAAAAGGGGCTGCTGTATGGCAAGCAACTTCTTCCATCTTCTGCTCTCCTCTTTTGACACTTGGAGCTGCACCACCTGCTCTGCTGCCTGCTGCTGGGTGGAAGCCAGCTCTGCACGGGCAGCTTCCAGGCGCTGGGTGTGCATGGCCAGGCTGGTCCGCAGGCGCTCCTGGCAGTGCAGGAGGTACTCGATGCTCAGCTGGGCCATCCTGAGCACCTTGAGCAGGACGGGGTCTGCCGGCTGCCCGCAGTGGGGGCACCGCTCCCCATCCAGGTTACAGAAGGTGATGCTGGCAATGTGCTCCTGCAGCACAGCTACGTCCACCTCCCTGGCCACCCGCTCCACATCAATGGCACTGAAGCGACGCCAGTCCACACTGATCCGGCGGGGCTGGAAGTGGAAGGGGGGGATGTCCACTGGGATGGTGAGCCGTGGGGATGTCCCCAGCATCCCTGCAGCCCCAGTCATGAGTTGGTGGAATGGGTGGTAAAAGTCTGTAGAAAAGTGCTGGAAGGCAAAAGGGAAGGTTTGGTTAGGTTAGGCCTGACCCCCCGGGTCCACAGCAGCTCCCACCAGCCTGCACACAGTGGGGGAACTGGGGAGAGGGTGGAGCTTACCTTATGTAGCAACAAACAAAAATCCTTTTCATTTTCTATTCCCATCCTTACTACCTGCTGCCTTGCCAAATTCTGAAATACAGAAATCCTGCCAGTTTGTTCACCATCTGCTTTTGGTAAGGGAGACTTCTAAAACTGCCAGATTGGAACTCTATAATAACCCATTCTGAAGGGAGCTGTAAATCCCCCCTGAGGGTACCTGTTTTAGGGAAACGGAATTAGCCTGTTTTGAAAACAATACACGATGAAAACTGGACATGCTTTAGTATCACAACAGTCTGCTGCCTTCTGTGGTGCCCTGCTCTGACCTAAAACTAAACCACTGCAAGAAGCAGTGTTTGCTCATTTTCTTAGTAGTGTCCTAAACAATAATTAAACAAATATAGTTAAAATACCTAGTTTTAAATCTGTGAAATAGACCTATGTTGTTCTTAGTCTCTAGATAGAGATTTGCTGCTGCTGTTTCTATTTCCACTCTGCTACACCCCCCCCACCACCTTTAAGATAGTTCATTTTTTATTGCTGAAGGGTCACTTACCATATTTTTGGGTGCAGATGGGGCACCTACACAGGTTGAGTGCCCCAGGATGTTGGTCAAGCAGCCAGGGGCAGTGTTGGTGTATTGGTGTGTTGCTGGGTGTGCTGTGTACAATGGTAACAGGAGTCCCAGCCAGCCTAACACTCTGCAACACGTGCCCTCCCCAGCCTGCAGCTACTGCTGTGCTTCCAAACAAACAGGGTCAGTCAACCCAAGGAGGTGCTGAATAACTGCGTGCATGGTGCAAGAAAACCAAGCTTTCCTAGGCTGTGCTCTGCTGACTCAGAGGAAGAATGGGCAATGGTTGTCACTGCCCGTTCGCAGCAGGAAGAGTTCCCCAAACCAGCTTCTTTTTTTCCTAATTTCAGTCCTAAAAATGTTGTTCACAAGTGGGAGGCTCCAAGGCTTCCATTTGCCAGCTTTTCTCCAAGGCTTGGCCCCACCAGGCACACCGGGTGATGGTGGCATAAGCAGAGCTGAGCAAGGGCAAGGGGCTGCTAGGCTGAGCCAGCCTTCCATTGGCTTACCAACTGAGAGCCCAGCAGAGACACTTTCCATGGTGCCTGCATATGTGCTGGGATAAAATGATCCTGTTCCCAAGTTCTTTTGACGCTGGAACAGTCACAGGATTTCCCAGGAGTTATCTGGGGTTGCACAGGGTGGAGCTGCTTAATGCTGATACTGCAGCCAGTGATGTCTGCAAGCCAGTGAGCATTTTCCATCCCACAGGACTGTTTTTCCATCCCTACGAGCATCTTCACTACACTCACTGCTGGGATTGCTTCATCTGCATGGTGCTTCCTGTGTCCTTACAGGGCTGTTTTGCTCAGTCCAGCTCAGCATCATTCAAACCTATTGCAACTCTGTAAAGTCCTCTGTCAGGGACACAGGGTCCTCTCCTGCCCTAGGTAAGCTCGTTCATATCTCTGTCTCTCTCTAGTCTACTTTGTCAGGTCATCTGGTACCTTTTTGCCTCTAGCCCCATCTCCTATCAGGGCTTCTCCCTGCTGCATGTAAATACTAAGGGCCAGTGACCGCTCTGAGCCAGTCTGGATCAACTTGGGTGGCTCTTTTAAACACTTTTTAGGCTCTACACCAGTTTCACGGGACCCTCTCTTCTTTCTCAACCTTCTCTCTCATATTGCACTGCCAAAATATAGTAGGAGACAGGAAAGCCTTAGAGGCTGCAGCTAACTCGGGAAGAGGTCACATACCAGTGCAGACAGAGCATGAAAGCCTCTGGGAACAGTTGTGGATCAGTGTGACATTGTAGTTAACCACAGTTTCCCTCTAGGGATTGCTCAGCTATTTTTCTTTTCTGGTGCCTACCCAAAACCACCAGCTTAGCAAGCCCCTTCTCTTCCAGGTTTGTATGGCCAGCAAACACCATCGTTGTCCCTGATGTGATATATATATATATGTATGTATATGTACTGTAGCAGCACTACAGTGTCAAGCAACCCAACCCATTGTATCAGCAAAGTGAAGTGTACTTATATATACATGCATTCATATATGGGTATATGCGTGTGTATATCCAGGTTTAAATTCAGCCCTGACTCATAGCTGCATGTTACATAGACCTGTTGGGTCGTGGTGCATGTTCCCTGCACGGAAGGTTTTGTTACATGAATTAACTACTCCTATAAAGGAGGGTTTTGCAGGCACCATTAATTAAAACTCCCCTAAGGATATACTGCATCCCCCAGGGCTGTGTTGACCAACTTTGTTAATATTAACTAGATCTCCAGGCACCAAAGCCAGCTGTGTTTCACCCAGCCCTCAATGCCAATCAATCACAGCAATCACAATTACTCAATGCCTTCAATCATAGTATTGTTGTGATTGCCCCAACTCCTCCTTCAGGTGCCTTTTCCTACAAAATGCTATATGAGGTCTCAGACAGCATAGCTATGGCTTCAGCAGGAGGTTGATTGGAGGGTAAAGCCACTGCATTAGGGAATCTGGGAAGCCAGCTCTGGAGACTTTGTTTTTCCTCTTCAATCTTTGCCTGGGACAGTACTCTGCTGGTGTAAAGTAGTAAAAGGTATTTTGACTTCCATGCTGTAATGTAATGCAATGTCCGTTGGTGCAATGGAGAGGCTGGCAAAAGCTGTCTTAATCACCCACAAGGGAAATGTTCAAAGTGTTCCTTCACTAGGACTGAGATTTTGCTCACTGGGTGATAAAGATACCAGCCTTGAGGGGTGCAGGTCCATTACAGAGGGAACAGCTTGTACCACCCACCAGAGCTTAGAGCTGAAGGTGGTCACCTGCACTGTTTCCACTCCAATGTGCAAAAGCCAGCTGTGCCATAGTGCTGGAAGAGCTGGGTCTCAGAAAACATGAGGGCTTTCATTTCATTCCAGGCTGGAAGATGGTGAGTTTTCTGTCTCAGCTCACAGCTGCTGGGCGGTCCTCTTCTCTGCAAACCTCAGCCTTTGTCAAAGAAATTTCTTCTCATTCCCTTCTCTTCTGCCCTTCCCCACTCCCACCCTGGGGCTTTCCTCACCTTCCTGAGCTCTTTAAGGGCTTCTTTTTTAATCTGCAAAGTCTAAAGGCCCCAGGTGCCGGCATCTCTCTGCTGACCTGGGAGCCTGCAAGACTTTGGGAGGCACCTTACCACAAAGGAGAGAGTTCTCAGGGGACTGAGACTCACAAGCTGCTTCAGCAGCTTCCCCACCTCCTCCAGACCCTTCCCAAAACCTGCCATCACCTCTCTCTTTTTCAGCTTCTCTTCTTGCTAAAAGGTAAGCTCCTGGGGCTCATACAGGGTGGGTGCAGGAGAAACCCTCCCATGCAAGACCTTTGGGGAGGTTGGCTGTGCTTGCTGCCATAAGCTGTGCTTTGTTAGAATTCCTGGCTGTGCACGCAGGAAGGAGGGAGAAGTGGGAAGGGCTCGGACCTCATCTGAGAGGAGCCGCTATGTAACGCAGCAGCCTCTGAAATATTTCTCGCCTGAGCTCATCTGCAAAGGGAGCTCCAGTGGGTCAGGTCTTTGTCCAGTCCCCAGCCCTGTCCCTCCCTTCAACTGACACAGCCAGTGCCCAGAGTGGGGTGCATGGAGAGTCGAGCCACGGGGCAGAAAAAGGCCAATACTCACTTGCTGCTAAACTGAAGAAGGGGGGTGAGGACCGGACCGGAGCTATGGCTGTGTGCCGTGAGAAGGGCTGGGAGCAGCTGGGGGCTGGCTGAAGCCGAAACAGGAAGAACTTCGTGAAGTCACTGAAACGTGTAGATGTGGCAGTTAAGGACGTGGTTTTATGGTGGACCTGGCAGTGCTGGGTTAATGGTTGGTATCAAATGATCTTACAGGTCTTTCCCAAGCTAAACAATTCTATTATTATATGACTTTATGGGCTGAAAACTTAAACCCCTCCCCTGAATCCCCTCAGCCCAGGGAAGTCAGAGGAAAAGCAGCTCCTGATGCCACAAGCAGGCAAACACCCCTCTAATGGGATGAGGCGGGGGCGGGCGACACGCTAAACCAGTGTGGACGGCACCAGGGTGTGAAATTGATGTCCCCATGCTGAGCCGTGAGAGCTTCACCCTAGGAAAGGGAACAGCAAAGTGCATATGCCCTTGTGTGCAGAGGGCTTTCTTCTCCCAATTAATCCTGCTGCCATTTCTAGATGCAGAATATAGGCTGCTGATTGCAGCATGCTCATTAGCTGCAGTGTTTACAGAAGATAGCATTGTGCAGATGGCAAACATTCCATGACGGGCGACCGATCCACCTCCGCCTTTCTGTTTCCGAGCTAAAAACAGCTGTTCAGGCAAGCTCAGGAGAGATTTGCAAGCTGGCCTTCTTTATAGGGGACTGGGTGGATCTGGAATTACCCTGGGAAAAAAAGTAAATGCAGCGGGATGCATTACCCTCCAGCAGGAGGTGGCCTGTTGGGTTAAGGGGGGGGGGGGGGGGGGGTTGCACAGCTGAACAAGAGTCCAAGAGCTGCTGCACCTCATTTCCAGGGTAGTTGAACTCCATTTATTTCAGAGGGGTTTGGGAGCCCTGAACAGCCATCCCTATCCTTCCTTGGTGCCTCAGCACCTCCCTTCCAGGGAGACATGTGACTCTTTACAGCTTGAACTGATGTCAGAGGATGGGGCAGTGCAGCCCCCGACTGTAAGGAACCCAAATAAAACTGCAGGAGCACAGACATTGCTAGAATTGGAGTCATTTTCCAGGGGCATGCAGGGGAAAGTAAACCCAGAGAAGTGGTGGTCTATTAAGCATTTTATTTTCACTTGCACTAGTACGGTCCCTCTCAAAAACGTAGGGTGAAAAGTGTGTGAGAAAAAACACAGGTTAATGAAAAGACAGGGATTTGGGCTTCTCTTCATTAGCAATTGCTGTCATCCATCCTCTGCTATTACATTTGCATTACACTTGCCTCAGAGGCTTCAGCCCAGTCCAAAGCCTGTTGTCTTTGCAGCTTTTCTGACATAGGAAGGTAGCCAATATCGGTGGGAGGTGCAGAGATGGAATTCTTCCCAGGAGGCTGTGCATCTCTTTAGGAACTTTTCCCTTAGAAAAGCTCACTACTAAGTCCTGTAAATCCATTTGATTCAGGAAGGTTTGGTTCATGAGCACCTGTAAGGAGAAAGAATTGAGGCAAAATTGTCACTAGTGTCACTGGAGGCTATGCCTGATGGATATCCACCACCATTCTGCCCATGCATCTTAGTATCCCAAGGGAGTACTGATGGTGGTTAGGAAAATGTCTTTCTCCTACAAAGCCAGCTGCTGACACCAGTGGTGACTGTGTTTTGGCACCAGGGTGGGGAGCACTTTGAAGGATCGTCCCCCTTCCTCCTTACACCATGTCAGTGTCCTCATAGAATGTGAAATTTTCCAGCTCTGCATTTTGTATCAGGTCCTCGTATGTGGTGGGGCAATAGGCTTTATACAGTTTCTCAGCCAAAGTGTTGCTGCCTGCAATCACAGCTTTCCGGTTGTGGTTCATGAAGTTCCACAAGTGCAGAGCGTAGGAGTGGCTGAAATTGGGGCTTTTGTCCCACACCTCATAGTACCGGCCCCAAGCTGGGTATGGTATCGGGTAGAAACGCTGGGGATTGAGGAAGGAGATGTTCTGGCAGCTGTGGTCCTCAGTGCCTTTGAAATCCGTGAGATTGCAAATGGCCTTGAGCATCCGTGTCATTAAAAAGGGCCCCTGGTTACCCCAGATGTTCCCGTTGTACTTGAGAACAAAGTTCTCCATGCAGTCCCAAATAAATTTGTGGTGGGCAGGGAAGCCAAAGATCCCATTGCTGGAGAACTGTGACTTCTGTGCCGCTAGGAAGCTTTCCTCAGGGATGGGCCTGATAGAGATGACATCTGTGTCCATGTAGATGCCTCCATACTTCCAAATGAGTGCCAGCCGGCTGGCATCAGAGCTGACATGGACCCAGTTCTTCTCCAGCTCTGGGACTACCTGCAGAGTTAGAAAGGTAAGACAATGTTGGCACTGGCGAGAACAGACCACATCCATCCACTGGGCTGCAAATGTCACCATAAAACTGCACCTGCACTCCTGCAAATGTCACTCGCTGCCTTCTCTTCCTCCAGCTATTGAATTGTATTGGTATAAGGTAAGGGGGCAGTGCAGAACAATGTTTTGTTAATATAAATGAATGCAGGAACTTTTCACATGGGTTTTGTGGGACCTACAAGGTTAAATCAATGATACCATTATTCATTGCCTGCTATTTCAGTGGGACACAACCCACTTAACACACTCCCTCATCACTCCCAGCTCTTTGAAACAGGCTGGAGGGTTTTCATTTGCACTGTTGGTATTTGGAGTTATTTTTTTTTCAGGAGAAGGAAGAGTTTGGAGGAAATGTGCCTGCCCTGCACATAGATTGAGCCAAACTAACTTGACAAAAGCTACTTGCAAGCAGTTTCCCAGGAACTTCTTTCCAGGGTGCAAGATCTTACCTTGGTTTTGCATATTGCGAGTACAAAACCTGAAATCTCTTCCTTGTCTTACCTACTGTGGGCTCTGTCAGTGTGTTGGCAGCATTAACAAGTGCTCAGGCAGCTCATTTTGTTTAACCAGCTTCAGTTGAAGCAGATTATTAAGCGCTGTTTTATCAAAACACGTATGCAGTCTATTTTTACCAGTGTTTCGTTTGCCAAAATATCTGATTCTCCAGATAGGGCGGAGGGGAAATGATGATAATGTGTTCAATAAACAAATCAATGAATACACTGCAAAACACAGCCAGAGTGTATCTATTCCAAAGCAAAACATAAAAGTGACTAATTTCACAAAGCCAGTTCTGGTTTTTATCATTCATTTGAAGCCTACTTCAGACCTTCCCCCTTCCTCTCCCCCATTTGTAAATGTTTTCTATTTCCCCTTCATTATAGAGCTCACCTGATTGTACCACTGGAGCAGAGGGGTCTCCCGGAAGACAGTTTCCATCTGGAGAGGAAAAATGAAGACATTCTTCATAGAAGACAAAAGCGAGAAGGCTGCGTAGCTGGAGTTCAAGTCCAATGCTGTGTCATTTGTAAGTCCCTTCATGAAGAGGATGACGGGCCGGTCCCGGTAAGTCCTGGCAGCAGACTCCACTGAGCAGGACACCAGTGGGGGGGGCTCCAGGCGCTCTGTCGTCTCCAGGAAAATGATGCTTTTGCCAAGGTTCAAGACCTGCTCAGGTGTGAAGAAGTGCTTGGGCACAGGCATGTAGGAGAAAAAGCAGCTGGACAGCAGGGAGATCTCGTACAAAATGCCCGAGACAAAGAAGAAGCAGAGGCATATCTGTATTTTCTTCAACATTCTTGCTTTCCCTGGGCCTTTAGGGTCATGCATTGGATGTGAATGCTAAGGAGAGACAAGGAACAGCAAAAATATATGCCAGTGTTATTAGCTAACAGGGCTGGGAAATATAAGACATGTCTTTGGACAGCATATCACAAAGGCAGTTCGGTGAAAGTCATGCCTTTTCCCCAGGACAAGCCTGGTGAGATGTCTCATGGTGGAGAGGGCTCTTCCCTTGGGGCAAAGTGCTGGGGTCCCACCTCCTCACCCCCAGCCAGACAGAAGGAATCAGGGGAACTCTTGGGGAAGGGACTTGCAGCTATGTCTCATGGCACATATATGCTTTCGTTAGATTGGCAGAGAGGGAAGAACAAAGGGAGAGAGCAGGGAGAACAAGGTGAGAAGGATCACCTTGCCCAATGCCAAGCAAGGATCCCTGGGCCCATCCCTGGGGCTGGCTGATATAGCAAACTGTTCCCAAGCACTTCATCATCATGCCAGCCCGCGCTTGTCCACAAGCAGGAGAAGTCCAGGGTATCTGAGGAACAAAATGTGCCAGTGGAATAAAGTGGCCAAGGGGGCTGTGAGTGCCAGTGAGGGTAAAGTCATGATTACAGTTCGGGATCTGTCAGCCAAAGCTAAAACACTGGCATGTAGGCACCAAGTCTCCTTCCTAGTCTGGCCCTTCTGCTCACAATTGAACCCAAAAGGCCACTAGGGACTTGGGCCCTGCTGGGGTGGGTGATGGAGAAGGACCAGAGACAGGTAGGTATAAGGATGTGTCCTGGGTTCAGCAGTAGCAGTCATGTTTCTCCTTCCTGGTAGCTGGTGCAGTGCAGTGTTTTGACTTTCGGCCTGAGAACAGAGCTGATAACAATGATGTTTTGGTTTGGCCAAGGACTTTGTGAGGCTCATGCTCTGCCAGGGAGGAGGGGAAGCTGGGAGGAAGCAGAGACAGGACACCTGACCCAAACTAGCCAAAGAGGTATTCCATACCACAGCATGTCATGCCCAGGATGTAACTGGGAGTGAGCCGGAAGGGCTGGGGGACTGCAGGGTTGGAGGAGGTATGGGTCAGTGCTTGGTCGGGCTTGGGGGGTGAGTTATTGGTTGGCTGGTGGTAAGGTGTTGTATTCTCTTCCCTTGTTATTTCCTTTATCATTATTATCATCGGTGGTAGCAGTAGTGATTTGTGTTATACCTTAGTTACTAAACTGTTCTTATCTCAACCCGTGGGAGTTGCATTCTTTTCGATTCTCCTCTTTGTCCCTCTGGTAGTAGGGGGAGGGAAAGAAGTGGGGGAGTGAGTGAACGAGTTACCTGACTGGGTTTAAACCACGACAGGATGGAAAGTGGATGGTTTTGTACAAGCGAGGAACTAGGACCTACCTGGATTATGGTTCTGACAAATCCACATTTCCAACTTGTTTCTTTGCCAGCACACTGGCAATCAGGCTGCCTTAAAGCCCAGCTCCTTGGTGAAGACACCCAAACTGTCTTGAACATGCAAATGGATTTCTGAAGGCAGAAGACTGATGCACAGGGGAAAACTGGCTATGCTGCAAGCTAAGTCTCAGTCCCAGACACAGTTTGGTACCAATGGGACCCACCTGAAAGGACAAAGAAGGGAGAGGTTTTAGGTGAGACCTGTCTCATACCTACATCAGCCTGGCCTAGCTCTTCGTTCCTCGTCTTGCCAGGAATGCCTGGTGAGCCTGTACAACACTGAGGAGTTCCTGCTGGTGAGAGGCTGGAACTTAAGCATTGCACTGTCTGACAGGTTTATGAAGCAAGGAAATTCCCTTCTGAAATGCCACCCGCTTGCATCTGAGTAGCCCTCATTGGTTTTGCAGAGATCATATGCTGGGCTCCAGCAGAGACTAGATACTTGGAATGACAACCCAATGTCCAAGCAACACCTGGAAGTCTTTAAAACCTACTTAATGAAAGGGAATGGAAGGAAACAGTTCTGTGTGCTCGGGTAATTAATGAGATACATTATCATGTCACCCAGGCAGAATACAGATAAGTCCACAGCACTGCAAACCCTGTGGAAATTCCCCTGCAAGCGCTAAGCATGCACTTGAAGCTGTGGCAGCTCCTGATCCATTTCTCAGTGCTAGATCTCATCAAATTAAATATTAAAGCAATGACTATTCCCATCAGTACAGCTTTCCATGCCGCACAGCAGATTCTGTTATTTTCCATTGCCACTGCACAAAGTTTCTCATTACACCCTGGGTGAAGTGGGTGATAGTGCTGTAGCCACAGGTACCAATGTGGCTTTGGGTACGTCATGCCGGTCAAAGCAGCATGCAGAGAAGGGAATGCTGCTTTTTAATTATTATTACTTTTCACATGGTTTTCCCACTTTCTGTCAGCCCCAGCACTCTGCAGAGGAGCCCCTGCTGTGAGAGGCAGCACCTTGTGCCCAGGGCCTCTTTGTAGATATCAAATTTTAACGGAAGGCAGGGAATGGAGAGCAAATACAAGCAGCTGGGGAACGACTTGTTCCTAAGCCTGAAGATAAACCAGCCCCAGTGATGCTCAGGTGCAGTGTGAATAGTTGCTGCTGAATCCAGCAGGAGTGAGATTAAAAACAACTACATTGCTAGAACAACATTTCCTTCTACAGTCCCATCCTGCCTCTTTCCCAGACACATGTTTCTCACTTACTCCAGCTATTTGAAGATAAAACAGAAAGAAAAAGTTGCCCCCTCATAGCTCTCTTGCCAATCTCAGCTTTGCCAATTTTCAAGCTTGCTTGTTTTCAGCTCTGACCTAAACCTGCTGCTGTTCTGTGCTGTTGCTCCATTGTATTCCAGGGACTGGTGCTCCCTCCTTCTTTTCCTTGCAATTTTAAATATCTTGATGCCACTCTCTTGGCAATGTTTGCTTGAAGCAGAAAACCCAGACTTTGCTTTGATTAGAAATAAGACCATCAGGACATTCCTATTACTGGATTAATACTTCTCCTTTGATGGCCTAAAGACCCGATGTCTTTATGAGCACCCTAGCAAAGCTGTGCTAGCAATAGTCATTCAAATTTAAAATAGTCCAGGAGGCATTTTATTTGCAAATTGTGGGGAGAGAATGAGTTGACACTCCAACACATCCCAGCTCTGTGTATGACATTGTGAAGAGAAACACGAATCTTCATCGTCTCATTCTGGGAAATTGTTTTGCTTGGTTGGTTTTCCAAAACCCCTATGTGGCGGGTTATGAATTCTCATCACATTTGACCTGGAGGCTGCTGTTATCAAAATGTTCACTTCCCCGCTCAAGTTAAAAGGACTGCAGAACCAAATGTTAAAAATAAATCCCAGCCATTGAATAGATTACCCTGCTGAGTGGGTTGCTTTTCTGGATGCAGCAGACGGCATGCTGGCTTGATGGCCCATCTTGTAAAGATATTTCTTTTCTCAGGGCAATTTCAGTATTTCAAGTGCAGGATGAAAACGGGTGGGAGACTACAAGAGAGATTACTACGAATGCCAGTGCACTATAGTACTGTTACTGCCATGTGATGATTTGTCTGAGGTGTTCATGAGACAAGTGCAGCAGGAAGATAGGACTGGATGTTTTTCAGTAAATGCCACCAAAGGGAGTAAATCAATGTGCCAGGGTGCTGGCAGCCCTGCACACCCCGTCCATATCACAGCCTGACCCTACAAACGCTGGGGTCCCTGAAGCAGCAGCTTGAGCATCCCTCAAGATTCAAAAGAGAGACTCTCATCCTCCTGTTTATTCCAAACACTGCATCTTTCCTTTGAGAACCAGCGGGTTTTGTGTTTGGGTCTGCACCCATCCAGCTGGGTGATTGTCCTTCTTTCTTCTGGAAGGGAATAACTCCAAGGCAGTCCATGTTTGTAACACACACAGCATCCCTTGAATCTACCTGGGCTTATTTCCATGTCTCTATAGAATCTACTTGAGTAAATTACAGCTAGAATCGAGTTAGCGCACGTCTGTGCACTTCAAAGCCAACTTCCTTACAGATTTAACACCAGGCACATTTGGAAACCTCTTTCAAATGGAAAACCTGTCGAAGAATATATCGCATTCATTGCAGACTGTAATTAAACAGCCGTTCCAACCTCCAGCAACTCATGCAAATGAAGCGGCTTCTTACTGCACAGCTTCTCACCTGTTTTCTGATTCTACAACCTGACATGCTTAGAGATAAAGCAAAACTCACCTCTTGGCTGCAAAAAGCTGGCAGTGTGTAGTATATTGGGAAGTAAAGCCAAGCTGAACCACACTGGAAGGTGTCCACAGCCGCTGGTAAGCCCTTTGCCTGTGCCAGAGGAGCTGCACTGCCTCTCCACAATCTTCTGCACTACCTCTCCACAATCTTCTGCCCTGCTGGGGCTTGGAGCAGCCTCATGGCTTGTTCTCCACCAGCTCTGGTGTTTGCATTCTTGGTGTACTGAGATAAGGCTGAGCAAGGAGCTAGGGTTGTGCTTTCGAAGGTGCAAGGAACAGAGGAACAGGCAGTGCAAGGTGCTTTGGGCAGCAAAACGTGAGCCCCACCACTCATGAGAGATGGGTGGGACTGAGCAAAGTGGGTTCCCTTTGCATCTTTTCAGGGTGGTTTGCAGTGTATTAAGTCTTCTCTCTTTGTATGGAAACCATGCTTATGGAGGCTACTTTACTGCTCTTTGCCCTATAGCAAAAAAGAGCTTTGTTTGAATGGCATTGATGTTCTGAATACTTCCAAAGGCAATGACAGGGTCTCTTATACATTCCAAATAACATGACATATCCTGAACTGGCTGCCTGACCAGCTTCCCATTAGAGATCAGGCAGGCAGGGAGGTTTGCTGATCCGTCAGAGCTTCTGCTTGTCCCCACAGCCTGTACCCAGGAGGATGCCTTGAGGGGTGCAGGAACATCATCAGGTGTCCTTAGAACTGGGATGATCCACTTCAAATTGGTTGGATACCCCAAAGCTTTCCTGGCCCTGGAGTATAAGGGGTATGAATTTCAGTGGCCATCCTGTGCTGGGACAGCAGAATTTGTAAGAGAGAGGTGGAGCTGTAGTGCCGGAGACATCTCCCCAGTGCATCTGTCCTGGCAGTGTTCAAGGCCAGGTTGGATAGGTATTGGAGAACCTTGTCTAGTGGAAGGAGTCCCTGCCTGTGACAGGAGGTTGGAACTGGATGAGCTTTAAGGTTCCTTCCAACCCAATCCATTCTGTGGATCTATGATGCTTCCTGAAACCCTGACCTGTGCTGAAACAGCACCACTCAGCCCATGCAAGGAGACTGGAGTATCCTGCTAGGATGCAACCTCTGGCTTCCAGTTACCCACAACCATCAGGCTCTTTGCAGCTCCCCACCTGCTCTTTTTCTCTTCTCCTCCTGATTTTTGGCAAGGCTCTGTATGTAGATTACCAGCAGGGCTGGAAACTATTCAGCCAACGTGTGCCTTCAGCCCTGCCTGTTGCGCACATGCAAGCATGGCAAAACCACTCAGTGGCCACAGAAAACCACTTCTCTCCATCAACAGCAACCACTTAGTGCTTATAAGCCACCAAAAAAAGGACTCAGCTCATCCCCTCTGCAGCTTGTGAGGGCAGCAAAAAACCAGTGTGCCTGCTCTCAAAGCTAGCTGCTGAAAACGGCAGGGTGTGCCCGTTTGCTCCTGGCCACCTCGGGGGCACCCCACCTCGCCCCACCACAGGGTGCAGGGGGCCTGCCCCTGGCTTTGTTTGTGCTCCCGTGTACGTGTTTCCTGCTGCGGATAGCTGGCAGAGGATGCAAGGGCAGCGTTGCCGCAACCAGGCAGAGCAAACAGTACCAAGGAAAGCCATCGAGATAATGAGGGCTTAATCATTAGATAGCATCCTGGGTGAAAATGCCAGGAGGGCTCCTATTCCATAGAAATTCCTTGGGCAGTGACGTAGGTGAGAAGCCCCCATGCCCTGACACACCTCCCTGTGAATAACCCTCTCCTTTGGCAAACACTTGCTCAGGTCCATCATTAGCAGTCTGACCTGCAAGGAAATAGTATGGCCAGTGTCCAATTCCAAAGCAGGGAACTCCTCCAGGAATGAACAAATTCATCTATCTGTCCATCCATCCATCCATGCCTTTCCAGTTCACGTGCATAGTGTCTGCTGAGCCTAGAGAGTGCTTTAATATAGGGGCAGGTACGGGAGCAGACAGCAGCTATTATTAACAGTTTCAGCCCCCATTTTTTCTTGCACAACATGAAAGCATCCCCCTCCTGCACCAGCTCCCTCCATTGCCTTGATGTGTTACTGAGACCTTTGCCCTGGAGTTAGGATGAGAGTTTTCTATGCAACCTACTTCTACAGAAGGGATGGTTTAAAGTTATAACCTGGAGCAGCCTGTATCACCGGCATATAGCAGAGATGATGAAACTACGAGCCAAAATTACAGGCTTAAGGTGCAGCAGAAAGTGAACATGAATACAGGCTGCCCACAAGCCTGGCTGTTAGGTGGGAGCATTTGGGAAAGCACTTTGAGGTACAAATGTGTTTACTTATCTTAGGAGATTCTTCTATCTACCTCTGCACTTCTACAGGCAAAGTCCAGGATTTGGCTGGGTTCTAATCTCCTACATGAGCATCTGTGCCTCAGAAACATGCTTTGAGGGCTGGACTCAACCTGTATCTTAATATGTCAGACGAACTGAGGCAAAACCTCTTTCTACCTTCTCAGCCCCTCAACTAGCTGCCATGAGCTGCCAGCTTCTCACCTGGACTCTGCCCCCTTCTTCTGCTCCATGGTGTGATGGGCCAGATGCCACGGCCACGGTCTTGCCTGTGCGCTGCCAACTCAGCATGCAAGTTTGAGTTCCTGAAAGTCTGCTGGAAAGGCAGCAGTGAGACAACAGGTATGTTCACACTTACCAGTGAGCTTGTTGTGCATGGAGCTGGGGGCTGAGCTGGTGGATGGGACAGGCACATTACTTGGACTTGAGACCGCTGCGTGCTTCTCACCCGCATCAGAAAAAAAGTGAAGTACAGGGAGTAGCCAAAATCCCGGTGATGCTCTGCATTGCCCTCTACAGGAGCTTGTTTTCTGCTTCGCTGAATGGGGAGCCCAAATAAATACGAGTCTGGAGGCAGAATCTGTACCTTGAGTACCACGGGAAACTCATCATGGTCATAAGGGAGGTGTTGTACTAGCTTTGACCCCTGGTCTGCCTGCTTAGACCCGGTCTAGATTTCTCTTTATCCTGAATAATCTTAGAGACATTAATCCTACAAAATCACCCTTGCTTCACTCAGAGATGAGGTTCATTTTATTCCCGAACTTGAGAATTTGCACCACAAAAGGATAAATATCCTTTGTTCTGCTCTGGAGATCTCAAAAAATGGAGGTGCATTGATGTGGCTGCTCAAGGATGCTTCCAGCAATGGCTGAGCACTGCTTTCCATGAATCCAGCCAGCTGCTGGTCTGGATTTGGCTCCAGTAACATTCAAAAGGATGATTTCTCACCCATTCAGAAGAGAAGCCAGGGTCTGAAGGCAAGCATTCCTTGCAGGCACTGTCATTCCCCTAGAAGCATAACACATTATAATATTTCTGGACATACTCTCAACATCCCCCATAACAGGTTATTGAATAATGTTAAACAGTATCTCATTTTTTAAACCTTACCAAAGGTCTGCTCAGGTCTACTCCTGTGACCACTGCCAAGCACAGGGGTTAAATAAATTCCTCAGGGCTTATCACCCTCTCACACTTACCGTATCTCCCTTCTAAAACACAGACACTTCTTCCAAATGAGGCAGCTGATGCTGTTGTTTGATGAAGTAGCTCCAAAGACCTCTTTCTAGGAAGTTTCAGCCCATCTAAACACCATCTCCGGAAGTTACAGCAATAAAACTCACGTGCCTGTCACTGAGAAGCTGTGACTGGTGCCCTGGGCACAGCCCTACTTTTCACCATATCCTTTCACAGTTTTGCTGTGCACTTCCCTATAATCTCTTCAGCCTTTCCTATAAACTTTTAAATAGGGAAAGATAGCAACTAGACCCCCTTCACCTCCTCTGTTCTGGGTTTAAACCATGGCAGGTTTCTGTACTTATATTTCCAACACTTGCAACGTCCATACAGCTTTAGAGATAAAGCAAGCATAACGACTAAAAAGGAGGCCACCTTATCTGCACTATGAGAAGAGTTTACTTTCATATGCTTCATTTTACTTTGTTAAGCCTTTTGTAACTTCCCAGCTTGTGACATCATCACTCCCTGCAGACACGTGGGCATTATTGTAGCCTTCCTCTGCTTTAATTTGTCAGCCTTTGTGATATTACTTTATAAATGGTAATATCAGGACTTTGGGGAACTAACTAATTTTAACAGGTTTATGCATTGGTCAACCTTCGTTTTTTTTTAAGAGGGGTTGTTAACTGAAGACATGATGTTGGTAGAAGGAGATGGTTTGGTTGGGGGTGCTTCTAAATCTGCATTTACATCACGAAGGCCTTTTGTGCTGGTATATCAGTGTGCAAACACCATTAGACTTTGGGGGCCTCACTTGGCAAAAACACTTTCTAAAAATCTCCTCCTGTTAGAAACAGCTCTGTTTCCTCTGGCCAGAGCCAGTGTAAACTACCAGTATACATGCTACAGATTATATTTCAGCCACTGAGATTCAGGCTGTGTCAATCCTGCAGGCAAAAACCCCCACCAAGCAGAGCCCATCAGCAATTTGCAGGCTGTTCAAGTGTGAGCAGGTCAGGTCCTACCCACTGCTGCAAGCCTGGTTTTGCTGGACCCCACAGAGATCCCAGATCCAAAAAAAGAGAAATGCTGTAGAATGGTAAAACTCCAGAGAAGTGGTTGCTTTACCTCTAAAAATAGGTGGTTTTATAACACAACAAACATTTGTAAATGCTCTGTTACCACAGTGCCCTGAGCAGGTTGATCTGTTCCATGTTGATCCCTGCCTTCCCCATGCTCTATTCAATGGTAGGCAGAACAGCTGATGCCATATCCTGAACAATACGAGAAGGAAAATGATGCCTGCATCACAGGGTGAGCAGGCATGCCTGATCCCACTGCTGTCATTGAGGGAAAGTTGATCCAAACACAATGCAGGGCCAGGAGCTGATGGCTGAGCAGTGATAGATGCATGTCTGGAGTAAGTGCATTAGAAATCTACAAGAAAAGTCTATCAGAAAATCCTGCTTGATTTTATTACCATTTGGTGGACAGCCAGCAAGAAGAGCTTTCTATATTCATGAATTCATCAGATTCATATTTCAAAAATAATAAATGTTATTGTTATTATTATTGGAATGAATTTCTCTGACATGTACTGAGTGATTGTAACTACTTACTGCCTCCAGCACTGGAGCCACCTGAAGAATAATACAAGCAAATAATATTTCTGTAGGGATTGCTACAGAGGTTAGGGTTTTTTTAAGTGAGAAAGGTATTAACCAGAACAACAGCAACAATCATAACAGAAATAAAGTCATTATAAGGTTGTGTATAACACTGCCAGTTTTTTTAAGGTAAATTTAGTTTGGGGCACATGACTCACACGTCTGTGAGATTTGTCTTGATTTCTTGGAGCTCTGCCTCTAATAACAGCTTCACACTTTCTGCTTGCTTTATCCTATGTACAGAGGAAGGAAAACAAAACAAATCTCAGCAGAATGACTTCCTGATCCAAAGATTGCAAAGGGGGACGACAAGACTGTTTGCTCCAAACCCCTTATCGACACCTCTGAGGCCATTTATTCCCATGGCCCATGTGTGCCTCTTTGGCTCGTGTACTTTGGAGGTGGGGCTTTCCCTGTTTGTGGGCACCTTCAGTACTGCAGCATTTATTCTCACAAACTTGTCCATAGAATGCTGTGTATTGACAAAGAGCAGGGGAGACAAATCAACTGACCATAAATTATGCACTTGCAAGCTAAATCGAGGCAACTAGTGGATAGAGTGGATGGGCTGTGATAGATAGATTTCTTCCAGCTAGCTGACAGTCTGGAGAGTGTGGAAAGAAGGCAGAAGGGGCCACAGAGTTGCCTGGGAGGCACTTCAGTGACTATACTAGCATGGTCTGGTCTTCCCTGCCACACAGAATGGTTTATTGTAGAAGTAATGAGTCCATCTTCGTTCTAGTTATTTTTGTCCCATTGTGATCAGCAAGTTCCCTCACGACCTCTGTCAGGCTCCATCCTGACTTCCCTTTTCATGTGACCAATATTGTGCCCCCATCCAAAGAGCTGCCATGGCATTGTAATATAGAAAATTAGAAAAATATGAGACTTTCAAAGAGGCCAAATCTAGTTGCCAGCAGATTTTGACATGAGGCCAACAGGATGGATTCAAAAAAGATGAGATCCCACTGTGCCAAAACACAACATTTGGTTGAGCATCTGCCAAAACAAAACTAGCAGACTTCTGGAAAGGAAAATGCAGCCTTTCCAGGTTTTTTTTTAGGCATGCACAATAGTAAAGAGGATCACTGTGGGCATCTTCAGCTCCCCAGCCTATGTGAACAAATACCCATTGATAGCTGGATTACAAATGCTAGGCAAAATTTAAACTTAAGGCTGCTGTGTGATGACAAATTGCTCTGCTGCCACACTATAATAATCTCAGCATATTCCTATCCAGAATTCAGGATTTTCCCCTGCATTTGTATGGAATAATCTTGCAAGTTGAGACCCTTAGTCTGTTGGAACAGAGCAGAGGAATGAGTTGCTTCCATGCTACATTTTGGTGGCTAGAATTCATGGAGAACTTGCCCTCATTAGCTCTGCTGACCACCGACATCAGAGGTGGTATGAGACCTTCCCATGAGCAACGCCCTGCACTGTCATGTTTAGAGGAGGACCTTTTCTATCCCAAGGGTAAAAATCATTTTTGCAATTACTTGGAGTTGCAGAGGTGTCTCTGAGCCATGGAGATCTATTGTGCATGGGCAACTTGCAGCCATCCCTTCTTGCCTTCTGCTTCCACTGTTCAAGAGTTTGTTCATATGAGGGACTGAGATAAGCTCCAGATCTTGGAGTGCTTATAAGAAAGATGACAACAGAGTTTTTAATAGGGCCCAAAGCGATAGAACAAGGGGTAATGGTTTAAAGAACTGAAAAAGGGTAGATTCAGACTAGATAGAAGGAAATTATTTTTGTTTATGATGAGGGTGGTGAAACACTGTCATAGGTTGCACAGAGAGGTGGTAGATGACCCATCCCTGGAAACCTTCAAGGTGAGGCTGGTCTGGGCTCTGAGCAACTAGATCTAGTTGAGGATGCCCTGCTCATTGCAGGGGGATGGACAACATGAAATTTAAAGGTGCGTTACAACCCAAACTGTTCCATGATTCTATGATCTCCAGATTAGAGAGAATGGATAGATAGATGACATGGATGGACATAAATGTCAGGACACAAGAAAGGTATGCCTTCAAAGAGAGGGGAAGGCCGAGCATGACCAGGCACATGTAAGGGAAAAAGAAAATAATTGAAAGTTTCCTTAGTGAAATATATAAATGGAAGCAGAAAGAAGGACATCTAGCCAGCAAAAGCAGGACCAGGCTAAAGGGTAATCAAAGCATTCCCTCTAAATTAATCAGCTAATTATTTTTTTGATGGCAAAGGTGTTGCAGACTGGGGAATAAAGGCAGATATTTACCTGGAATAAGAGGTGGGGAATGAAGGCAGACATATCTGTGGTGAAAGCAGGAAAGCAGGATCCTGTAGGGAACCAAGATGAAGCCTGAGGGGTTGGAGAAATCTCCATCCCATTTGGGGAAAAGGGGTCCATGGTGTGCAGAGGAGAGAGCAGAGATTTCTAATGAGTTTTGTGGGTCAAATGACACTGCTTGAACCCATACAAGCAAGTGGATTGTAAAGAAAGTAAGGGAAGATAAGGAAAACGAAAAGCACGAGCTAGCCAGCTATGGATGTGTTAACCTGGTTATAGTTATACACAAGATTCTAGGAAAAATTCTGAAGGAAACATTAATTAAAGGCATTGAGAAAAATGAGATAAAGTGCAACATAGGTTTACCAAAGGCAATTTGTGCCAGACTGTGCTGACATCTTCCTTTGATAAGATAATTGGTTTTCCAGACAAGGGAAATTTGGTAGATCTAATCTATCTAGAGTTCAATAAAGCATTTGATATGGTGCCACATGGGAAATTATTAGTGAAGCTTGAGAAAATTAGAATTAACAGAAGAGTTCTGAAGTGGAGAGAGCAGGGGCTGGCGCAGAGACAGCAGCAGGATTGTCAGGGAGGAAATGGGACGGGTGAGAAGTTGCTGGTGAGTGTCCAAAACCCCTGTCTTGAGACTCATCCTGGTAAAGGCCCTCCATCTCTAAGCTTGGGAGCAGACTGGTGATCTTTGTCTATTCACCTGGATTTTCTGCAGCTCAAGTGGATTTTCTGACTCAGGTGCACTTGGATCACACGACCTTGAATGCTGTGAATGGGTCACTGCGGACTTTGTAGGGAGGCACCTGCACCATGAGATGGCAATGTTGTTCTACCAAAGAGCATCCCTCTCCTCTTCTCTTTCAGCTCTAGTTTTCACCGTCAGGACACATTGCAGTACCCACTTCAAGAAATATCAGTGATCGCAACTGTGAAACAGCGATGATGGTAGAAGCTAAATCAGTCTCTGTGGCTCAAGCAACGTGGCTCTGGACAATCAGCATTCATGTCTTGAGACTGAAAAGGTGCAGGTGACATGGGACTGGAATATGTTTAAATACATCAGATGAGAAACAAAGCATTGCTGTCTTTGCTGCAGATCCAGTCCAAATAACCTTTCCCAGTGTACACACACCCCCCCCCCCCCCTGACAACCCCAAAACAGACAATGTTGCTCAGGGTAAGTACAAACGTGTACGCATGTGCACATGGCAGAGAAAGAGGGAGAGGAGGAGACAATTTTATATGGAAATAAAATATGCTTATCCCTTCCCTGTATTTTTAGCTTAAATTACACCCAAATGCCATCTGATCAATTCAGCTGAAATGAGCCCTTAATCCTAATAAGTCTTCATCACCTTTTTAAACCTTGCGTAACAGCAGGGAATGTGTTTGCGTTAAATATTAACACCTTGATTCAAATTTCTTTGGCATGTATCTAACTTACATAAGCATAAACTGCTCTCATTAGTATTAAACAAGAAACTGGAGAGGGCCAAAGAAATGCTTTGGGCTACTTTTTCTCCCTGCACATCATGTCTGATCACTCCAGCTCCTTCCTCTCATGGGAAGGTATGAAAGGTACATTAAATCTTTATGAATTCACCAATTAAGGCAGCATTGGGTTGCTCTGCCTGGGCCGAGCTGAATACACCCCATTCAGGCCTTTTTTGTGTACTAAAGATGTTTCAATCTAAAGTAAAACAGAGAAGATCAAGCAAACAAGAGGCTTCTGAAGACACCTAAAGGGAAACAACTGATGCTGAGTTTCACCTGCGCTGCCACAGATTTAGCCAAGGGTAGGACTCATGATTTTATTTAATTCTGTGAAAAAAAAAACCTTGTAGGAGCTCATTATTCCTCCAACCTGGAACAATTCTGTCAGTTCTAATAAGTCTTTGGGGGGGGGGGGGTGGTGTTTGTGTGTGTGTGTGTATGTCTTAAATATTGAACTTGCCAAAGGATGCTCTTTCAGAGAAACGTGGGCATTAGCAGTCAGCTGTAACCCTTAATTCAATCATTAGCCATTATGCCTCCTGAATGTTGAAATCCATGCATTATTCTTCTTACTTTCTAGATTTCCTCCCTGATTTTAGTACCAGTGCAATCACTTCTTTGCCAGTGGTAGCTTATGCAATAAAATTGTTTCTTTCTCCCTCTCCTTTTACAGCTACAGAGGAATTTCTTTAGGTCATCTATCTCTTACTAAATTATGGGTTAGAGCTGCAAGAGAGGAAGGACTGGTAGGCAGAATGTCTTTTTATAGTAGTCTTGCAGAAGCCTGGCCCCAGCTGCTCCAAATTAGTGCGGACCCAGTGGTGTCAATCAAGATATATTCATTTGAATGTAGCTATGATTGTTATTCCCAGCTGAGTGTTTGATTGGGGCAGGGGGACAGGACATGAATTACTTTTTTGTGGTCACCTGTTCATCACCCATTGGGCTCATCAGGAGGCCTGCTGTTGAGAGTGCTTGTGGAGTATGAGCTCCCATGGCTCTGACAGGAGAGGAAAGCTATGGGGGAGTCCTGAAGGTGGTAGCATTTCCATTGCTAATCAAAAGCAAGTTTGCTGTCAGCAGCAGTGAGAACATCTGAAAAATAAAAGGATGATGCCAAAACTGCCTCACAGAGGCAGCTGTACCAGGGAAGGGAATGGGAGGCATGAAGTGTGCCCTTGAGAGTCGGTGTGAGGATGGTGATGAAATGAGCTCTGCAATACTGCCTGTACTGGGAAATGAAGCAGTAAGAAGGGAAAGTTATCATTGCAGCCTGCTTTGCAACTCAGTGCTTGAAGGTGTAGGTCAGCTAGGTGGGAGACCATGTTCAGGTCTCCAGCTCAGCTGTCTTCTGCAAAGACTGAATATAACCAATAGGGAGTGAGTGTTACCCTGCGTGTTCACCTGGAAAGCAGGATGGAGGTAAAACTGTTTCAGGATCTCAGTTTCTAAGGGAATCCACCAAAAAGACCACACCAATCTCACACTGTTGAGCAATTTGAGTTTGCGTATTTGGTCTCCACCTTCTATGTATTCTCCTGCAGGACCACACACTGGCTTTGTAAATCCTTTGGAGCTCCATCCTACGGCATCTCCTTAAACCCAAAGTACTTTAGATTCTGAATGTGGTTGTGCGAATGTCCCTCCCCTTGTCAGCATTTTCCTATCTGGGGCCCTGCAGTGACTGAACAGTCATAGAGCTCCACTCTCATTTAACTATAAATAAAAGGATCAAGGTCTTGACCTCTGGAAATTCACTGTGACTCCATCATTTTGCAACCATGCCCAAAACACTGTATTAAACTGGCAGGGAACATAAATCTGGGCGGAACTAATGAAGACCCCTAGGGCCACAGCTCTCCATAGCTGTCTTGTTAATATGATCTAGGAAAGACAGGGGGCCCTTAAAAAAACAGGAAAGCAGAGATAATAAGTGACTCAACAAAGTCATGATGGAGAGACAGAATATTGTCAAGGAGGTGTTACAGCACTGGATGAAGTATTGCAGAGCATTGTACTTTGAGCACCACTGACAAGGGGAATGGGGGACAGTTATCCCTCAAAAAATTCTGTGAATTTCATGGCCCATCCAATATCAGCATCATTGACAAAGGCAACAAAAGGCCTCATCCTGTGACCCATCCCTCTTCTCACTGTCAAAAGCAGAGTAGGCATGAAAGTCCTTTTGGTTTTGCCTTCATGTTGGTAGGGATTAAACAGCTTGTGGACGGTGTAATATTGGGGTCTCTCACTGATTTAACAGGCCCAAGATCAATGTTTTATGAGAATCAGGAGAACTTTCAATGACACCCAAGGTGGCTGGAGTAGACGACTGAGGTGTGAAAAGCTGCCTAGGGAATTTGTATACCCAGTGCTAGTTGAAGTGGTTGGAAATCTGGAATTGAATAAAACAGGAAGCCTATGCTTTCCCAGGCAGTATGGGATTGGCACCCTCAGGGGCAATGAAAAAGGGTACGGTTGCTCTGTTCTAGCCTCTTTCAAGTCCAGGATACTGAAGCTGGAGATGGGACTCGAAGCCTTTTAGTGAGGAAGGTGGCAATGACGATGGTTTTAGGTTCAGTTGTCACCTCTGTGATGGCTGATGGCCAAACCTGGAGTGCCCAGGCAGTTGCCCAGTGGGGATGATCTGGTCAGGAAACCTTTGTGGCCATGGCCATCCACCTGTGGATGACAGCAGACCGGAATTAGATGTAGCAGTGAGTCTTAGGCCTCTGAACTTGCATGTCCTTGCTCTTGACCTTTCAAAATGACTGGCAGATGGATGGGAAAATTGCATGGGACAGCAGAGATTCAAGTAATGATTTTAAAACTGTTTCCAAGCCTGCTGCTTCTCCACAGTTCTCAGATGCTACAGGACAGCATTACACTGGTTTTCCAGGTACTGCAGGTGCTGATTTCCCCTAAAATTGTATTTTGGCTGCTCACAATGCCATTGCTGTCCCAGCTGCCATTGGGGATCCCAGTGGCACCAGGAATCAGTGGGGCTCCCATTGTGTTCATCTCTCAGCAAGGACGACATGCCAGGAATGTATTAAAGCTCAACACCAGAGATCTGGTACCAGTCTGTGTCCCTCACTAATCCTATTCTCTATTAATTTGTTATTCCATTAACACCTTGCACATTTCTTTCTCTCACTGCTGTGCTATCCTGTGAGACTTCTGGGGACCTTGTAATATGGTATTTTGTTGTTAAGAGTGTAAGCCAGCAAACTCTTCTCATCTTAGGCTAGAAATCCCTTGATAGAAAGAAAGAAAACTGCTGCTTTGTTTCTTTCAATCAATACTATCCATTAAGATCTGTGTCTAACAGCTCTGAGTCCAAGTGAATAATCGAATGAGCTACCTCCTGCTCTCTTAAACCTTTGGAAACAGTAAATTCTCTTCTAAAAAGAACAATTTGCTATCACAGCCATGTCTGGACCAGGCTGGGGGGGGGGGGGTCAGCTTTCTTCTTTGAGGCATGGAAACAAAATTACTTATGGTTTTCATACAGAGCAATAGAGGGCACAGAGAAATATGCCCTTGCTTCTCTGGAGAGCTCCACAGCAGTGGATGAGACATCAGCTGGGGTACACCTCCTCTCTGCCACTCGTGCACTGGGGTGTCAGAGATTGCAGGGAACATAAGGTGTAAAATCTCCAGCATCAAGCTGTGGTGGAAACTGCAGTTTCATGTACCTTGGGGGTTGGCTGTGAGCAGAGCCTGGCCTCGCTGTGCTGACTGGGTGATGTGGACTGTGGCACAGCAGGAGATTGCATGGTATAGGGTCCCCCTGCACTTCCTGAGCACAGCTGGCTTCTGGTGAGCCATAGTGCACCCCGGCAACAGCAGGATCTTGCTGCACTGAACCCACACCAAAAGTAAGAAATTTCTCTCTTCAGAAAAGCGCAGATAAAGCCTTTGGAGCTTCATGGTTAGAAACCTTTTTCTCATTCCTATCTTAAACCTCTCCGAATCCAGCTTATACACAATTGTGCCTATCAATACAGGTACAATAACTATGACGACAAAAATAGTGATGCCCCCCTTCTCTTGGAAACTCCAAAACAAACTTTCTGCTTTAAGCAGGGAACCTTTAAGCAAAAGGCCAAGTTTTCAGTCTAGGATAACAAACCCTTCAAGTGATCCCGCCACGAAACCATACAAGCAGTCCTCAAATGTATCAGCTGAGGGATTCCTGGTGGAGGAAGGCAAATACTCATACATTGAACTGGCAACTGCAACAGAGTATTTCTCCCTGTCGTCATTTCAGAGAGAAACTCCAGCCAGAAACAAGCTTGGAGAAGGCTAAGAGGGTGATGACAGAAATGGAGAGCCGGCCTGGAAAGTGTCTGGTGCCTAGAGAAACATATTCATTGGGCAGTGCCTGCTGCAGTACTCTTCAAGACATGTGGAGCTATAAATTGGTTTTCCTTTCCCACCTGCCATCCCACGGAGCATGCCACTGAGTGAACAGTAACTGAACGCGCTACAGGAATGTTCTGTGTTCATTATTGATTTGAAGGTTCATTGGTTAGCGTCAACGTGATCAATACTTTATTATTCCACCAATCGATTCCTGCTTTGTTTGTGAACTTTATCCAATTGATATACATTAAAAAGTTTAGCAGCATTGATAAGGTCTAAATCACAAGCTCTAGATGGAGAAGAAAAAGAAGCTGCTTATAACACAGAGGTCCCCACACTGCAATATCTCAGGTGCAATGAGGCCTTGCAGGCAGATACTGCTTGGATAACCTGGCATGCTCTTCTCTCCAGGTGGGACAGGCTAATAACCTCTTGGTCTCATTAAGCCCAATTAGAGCTATACCCTGTGATGGAATAAGGTGAAGAGGTTCAGGAGGGTTTGTGCATGTAAAGTAGCTGGGGCAAACAACAGTCAAGAGGCTGTTGCTCCCTGACCAGATCCCTCATCTCAGGATGATCCTGGCTAATTCAGTCTGACATGAGGGTTGAGAAGCCTCCTGACAAGCCAGAACCAAAATTCTCTGCAGTCCAAAGCCAAACCTGCACAATGGCCTTGGAAAGACATCAAGGAGCTCCCAGTTACTTTGCCTCCATGAGCTGGACCACATTCCTCTGCCTAGTGTTCCCCTGGCCATCAGATGGTAGAAGGAAACTCCTTGAACAGATGCAGCTCTGAAGTGAAATAAGGTAGTTTGCCTTATGGCCAAATGCAAATGGAAAAAGAGCCCTATACAGCAAATTTCATTACTGCAAGCAAGCGGTCCCCACACCCTGCCAAGACAGATGAAAACAAAGCGATATTCATCTCTTCACACCCAATGCAGTGTTTTGTTCTCCTGTCTTTTATCTCAAGCTCTAAATTACTCTGGCTGTACATTCACCCCCTGTTTGCAATGCCCCCTCGCCTCTCAAAACATAAGGGGTTTGAGCATGGGAATTTTGGTGCTGAAGGCTGGCTACAGTGGTGTGGGGCATAGGGCCACTGCTAAATACTCATCCGCCATGCCCTACCAATCCATGGCCATGGAGGCTATTTCCTGCAAGTGCTGTTTTGAAACAACCCTCCCACTTTATAACCAGGCACTGGTTGTCTCTTGACTCCAGTGAAGAGTCACACACCTTCCGTACAGCCTGTTTCTGGCTTTGAAGGCACTGTAGATGTGCAGAGTCTGTCCTCAGAGGTCGCCTTCCCATCTGGCTTGGCACTTCTTAAATCATAGTCTGTGCTTTCCTTGGGTGTAGTCCTGGTAAGGACATCTTCCTTTGGATTACCCCCTTCCTTTTTTCTCTGATGGTTATCAAGGCAGGAGTGAAAACTATCAAGCAGCTTTAGGAAAAAGAAAACACACATACATATATATATTACCAAAAGCATCCTGATTAAAACTGATTTTATAGCAGGATGTGAGCTGCAGCTGAAGTCAGCATCCGATTTGCTGGCCCCTGCTCTCACCAAACTACCCGTATATTATTCACAGTTGTAAATTACTTTGAGATTTCTGGAAGACATTAGAGCGGATAAAACCCTATTGCTCTGCAGTCCTTTTAAATGTCCTGTTGTAAAATCTATTAACATTCAGAGGGATGCATAGGGACGAAAGGCAGAGGGGGAAAAATATAAAAATCTCTGAGAGTATGCAGTGCCCCAAGCTTCATGCAATTTTACCTGAAAATGGAGCTTTTGTCAGTGTCTTTTCTCCATGGGGCTTTTCCATTCCCTGATGTAATCTGAACATTTTACTATTTGTGTCATTACTGAACAAAAGGGTGAAAATGTGATTTTTTTTTCCCCTTTTTTTAAATTAAAGGGCTTTTTCCGCCCTATAGAAATGGTAAAAGAATATCAAATTATGGCCTGACAAGGTACACTTCTGAAAGAGAATCACCAGAGTACAGCAGATCTATATCTTATCTCTCTGTGAAATTGCATGTCTGTGCCATAGCATTGTAACAGATTTCAGCTGGGCATAAATTCATAGCATTGCAGGGTCTAAATAGGAAGCTTATTGGAGCCTAAATTGCAAGTGAACTATGTATGAACCAATTTCAATACTAATGAGATGTTAGCCACACAGTCGCAGAATATTAGCAAGAAGCTGTGGTTGGGAATGTGGGGAGCTGTTCTTCCCTCTCAGTAAGCTCCAGAATCGCATTAGCCTTTGCCTGGGGCTGGGAAGGGAGGCATGGTTCTTCTCACCATGGCTAGAGTCCTTCTTATCCAGTGTGAGAAGCAGGAGGTGGATCCCTGGGGGCACAGGTGAGCAAGCTGCTGCTCCTGCCTCCTCTTCACCCTGTGAAGAAGCAGCATATGATGCTTTTTCATGTGTGTTGGTTTTATTGTTTTTGTTTGTTTGCTTGTTTTTATAAGAAATCCTGATTTTCAACAGAAACAAAGGGAGTTATTGTTCTGGTTGAAACATCATCAGAACTGCTTTTGACAGGGTTTTTTTTTCTTTTGTCCAGACTTTGTGGAGGATCCTCAAAGTCTCAAACACCCACCTGAGGAGAGCAATTAGCTAAGGGCACTTCTTTAATTAAATATGAAATAATTTCTTCCTCCACCTAATACCACCTCCTTGAGCCAGAAGTGCCTTGCATATTCTTAATTGGTTGGTTTTGGTTTTGTTTTGCCTTCATGATGTATCCTTTGAGTAATTAATTCAGATAGGAAATATTTTTAACAAGTGTTTCTTCAAGTGATGGTTGGATTACTTGTTCTAGTGTTCATACATAGGTTTTCTCGATAATAAGGTTGCATATAAGGTTTAAGATAGCGAGCAGCTGATTTATGGTAACATTAAGCGTGTATGTGAACTTACATTTGAGACTGATAAATATGAGTCTTTACTATGCGCATGCATCATTTTTATGTTTCTTTTACAAAGAGGCTTTGAGTTGTGTGCGTATTATAAAATTACTCCGAGAAGAATGCCTGCAGTCTGCATGGAAGCTAAGGCTGTTGAAGGGTAATGAAATATGCATTTTCTGGTATACTGTGTGCAGGTTTGCTATGGGAGCAGTATAAAATTTATGATATCCTGAGCTATTTATTTTCATGGGTTTTGAGAACTCAGGCCTTGTAAATGCTGTTACAGATAACTGTTGAAGCAGTCGTTCATTTGCAGCTTTAACTGCTTTTTTAACGACCGAGTTTTATTTTTATTGTAATTAGTAAATCAGCTGTTTTTTGGGTTTGTGCTGGTTTACCTCCACATTTTCAGCTTGGTTTCTTAAGGCAGTGATGTTGGCGCACTGGATGTCAAGCTCTTCCGTAACCCTTTCTAAATTGTGGCTTTTTTCAACCAACTTCTATGTGTGCAGCTGACGTCTCCAAGATAATTAAGTTCCTGGAAAGCCTGTAGAAATTGCTAACTGAGTAGGGGAGGGGAGGACTTCAACCACTGCCACCAGTAAGGGGAAGGGTGGCAGGATTTGGCAATTGGGTTTGGCAGAAGCTGGCTGCCCACACCAGCCTGGAGGAGCTGGCCAGCTCATCCTGCAGCTGGATTTCTAATGGAGGTATTTAGGTGACAATAAATATGAAGACTTCTCCCTTCAACTCATAGCAGAGTTGCAAATAATGTTGACTGGGAGAAGTGTGTTTTGATATGTGGGAAGGTGGCTGTTAGATGCAATCAATTGTTTTGAGTGAAGTCATTCTCTGCCCATCCATTCACTCCCTTCTTAAACATTAGGTTTGCTTTTTGGTTCCTCTCCTCTATTTCTTTGTTTCTTCCTTGTTTCTTTGCTTTCTTATTTTTCTCTCCATTTTTTTTAGAACTGCTATATGCTGTCTTTCATCCCATCCTACTTCCCTTCTATTTGTCTCTGCATCTTTAGTCTACGAAAAGAGTGTTGTGGGGGAATGTAAAACATCATCATGCTTTAGAGTTGGTATTTCCAGGTGGTTGATGAAGACTGTTCACACCCCAGTGCTGTTGCTTCAGGCTTTCCGCAAACTCAGAGTTGTTATCTTATGAAAAGTTCCTATTGCCTACAGCTGGCATGGACCCATGGGCTATTGGTGGAGAAGCCAAATGAAAGCTTGCAGCATGCAAAGGTTGCCTGTGCCATCACTGTACGACTTGTTCTGGGTACAGATCATGGGACAAACATCCAGATAAATTCATTTTTTATTTATTTATTTTTTAAAGTAGCTGGTGGGGTTGCTGCATTAAGAACCCAACAAGGACAGGCTTAGCAAGGTGAACCTTTTCCAGCCCTTAAGGCCTCACTCAAAATAGGAACAAACGGGTTGGTTTCCCTTCTATACCTTGAGTCAGGGTACAGACAGACACTAGGGCATAAGACCTGGAGCTGAGCCTCCCTAAGAAGACATTAAGGAGCCTGTCGACATGGTAAGGTACTTCAAACCATCAACTTCACAAGCCCTCAGCATTTTCACGGGGAAAGGAGAGGATAATGAGGTGCATAAGCACCTAGAGGAGCAGCAGCAGGAGGGAGAGGAGGTTTCTCCAGGTGCAGGGAGGTAGAAAGACCCATAATACTGTGATTTCTGTTAACATTTTCAGTGGACACAGAAAGATGCTTTCTCACTCAAACAAATGCCCTCCTAGCGAGTCAGGACATGAATAACCCATTTCATGTAGTGCCACAAAAAACACATGAAAAAGAGGATAAATACCACTGTTGCCTGAGTCAGACCTTTGCTGCTAAACAGGAAAATAAGCATTCATTACTGTAAAGCCTTCCAGTGAAGAACAACATCCCAGTGACACTGCAGGGCTGGCTGTGGGTGGACAGTCAGACCCAGAGATTTGGAACTGAAAAGATTAGCAAGAAGAAGCTGGGATAGGAGAGGCAGGGTGAGAAGCCAGAGAACTGGCATTTTGCAGGTTTTTGTTCTGTGGCTATTCTTAAAAGCTACCAAACCCTTAAAAAATGCTGGGTGTTTTTCCTTATTTTTTAGGTGGATAGGAATGTGCTTACCTTAATGTACCACTCTTGTGCTTTCTGACCACCAAAACTACAGTGCACAAGGCACAGTGTCACATCCCTTTGAGACAGCAGGCCATGACGGGTCTGTCAGGGACCATCCAAGGCTTGGTAATGAGGCAGAAACACCCAATGTAGTCATCTTTGTTATGGATTTTGAAAAAAGCTCAAAGTAATAAGACTTTGCAATCTGCAATGAAGGAAACAGTAATTATAGTACAGGACCAGTTTTTAACACTTTTGGGTATGAATTTGCATAAGTTGTCTGCATGCTTACTTACCTAAAGACAAAATTCCTCAAGCATTCATCAGATATGATGATGGCTTAATATTATTAGTGATTCATCACACACTTTTGTACAGCTAGGATAGTGCAAATAATGTGTGTTATCAACTTAAGGGGTCATTAAACAACTTTTGCAGACAAATTCTAAGCCAGCTTCACATAGGCTGTATCACTGGGGGTGATTTTGATGTTTTTGTGTGAGAAAAACACCCCTAAAGGATGATTCGTCCCACTGTAAGACAAGGAGACCTCAGACAGCTGTGGAATAACCCATTACAACTCTTATAACAACAAGGTGCCTAGACCTCCAGACAAGCCAAACCACAGTATTCGTATCAGCATCAAAGGTTCATATACAAGTCTCTCCAGAGCCCCCATTTGCAGAGGCCTATGAGGAAGCCCAGAGCAGTTCCCATAGGCAGGTTTATGACAATGCAGAATGGTCTGGTGCTGGACTGGATGATGAAAAAGCTTGTTCTGGATGAAAAATGGATGAAGGATGCCTGGAAATTAGGAAGGATCCCATTTGTGCTCTCCCACACTCCAGTAGTGCCTGTGTTTCTTGCCAGGAGCATGGTTGTCTGGTCTTCTCTACTGTAATCCTCCATTTCATATTTTGAATTATTCTCAAGTGGTGTAATTAGGGAATATCCTCTGCTCAAGGGATAACAGCTGTACACACTGGCCTTGAATTGGCTTTGGTATGCTGCTCCAGGCAACATGGAAGAACCTCTGAAAGGCAACTGGTAAGTGCATTTTTCACATCTTTTTCAGGAGCTTATTATTCCAAAAAGATTTTTTGTGAGTTTTTTTGGTTGGTTTTTTTTTAAACCAAGCACTGGATTCCAGCTCCCAAAATATACCACGGTTTGTCATTTGAAGAGGGCTTTGGAAATGAATGGAGCACTGATCACAATTAGTACAAAGTAATTTAAAATTATTTTAAGAGCTTTCATAACATGAAGTGTTCCAATAATTTGTAATTACTTAATGTTTCACCTGCTCTGAATCCCATTTACTTCCCAAATCAAGCCCTTGAAGGGCTTTGAAGTGGCACATTTCAAAATGAACAGGGTAACCTGGAGTAGCTGCTAATTCTAGAAGCACTTCTGGTGCTCCTGCATAACAACGAGGCTTTTTTTGGATGCATTCCCCAAATGGTCACTGAAAGATTACCCCCCAAAGCAGACATGAAAGGGTAAGGTAAGACATGGGATGTCTGAATGCAAGCAGGATGGGCATCCCATCACACATTGGCTGAGGAGGCAGCAGCAAGCACTGAAAATGTGTTCTGCAGACCACCTCAAAGGGGTTGATGCAAGTTGAACCTGTGAAAAGTGATGGGAAGCCACCAAAGATTATTACTTCCCCAGGGCTCCCATATCCACTACCCCCACCTGGAGCAGGATCTGCAGGATTGATGGGCAAATGTCTGGGTGTCTTTTGGTCAGAGAAACTCCAGGAGGTTACAGCTGAAACCAGCCTCCATGGACTGCCCTCAGAAACTTGTCTTGCATTTTTGGAGAATCTTTTTGCTGATTCCTGCTCCTGTTTTTGCCTCTCCCCAGGGTGTAGAAGGGCAGGACTCATACAGAGAGATTATCCTGAAGAAATTTCACTAATCAATGGGTGAAGCCCACTTAGGGCTGTCAATTGTTACACAGTGATGCTTTAGAGACTAAGATCATCCCCATGCAGCAGAGCACAGGCTTTCCAGGCTGCACACAAGCAGACCTCCAGGAGTACTTCAGCTTTGACCTGTCACTTTAAAGCTGGCCTGAAGCCAGAAGAAAAGCCTAGATGGAGTCAGTAGCAAACCTTAAATCTCAGGACACGGAAGACAACCAAACCATTATCCACCAAGGAGAAGAGTATAATTGTATACTCATGGTACTGGCCAGCTCTGAAACTGGGGAATGAAGGATACTACGTCAGGTGGAGCACAGCCTTCACATTTCCAAAGGGTCACTGCAGAGATGTTTTGGCAACATGTCTGACAAAAGGCAACTACTTTTTTCTCAAAGATCAGTTACAGTAAGAACAAAAGGGGACACCTGTGCACAGCTGGCCATCAGCTATCAGAAAAACACATGGTCAGCAAACACCTTCGAGGGCTCTATTCGAAGGGCCATAGCTGATGCCCAGGAAGGAAAGATGCTCTGTATTACCCCTGATAATCAGTGCAAAACTAGGTTTACTGAATGTCTGTACTCCTGAAAGTGCTTCCTTTTACTTTGAAAGCAAATATTACCTTTGAACAAAGAGGAAAGAATTACGTTAAAGGTTCTACAGGGGCTTGTAAAGAAGAAGCTGGATCTCAGGGACCAGCAGCCCTGAAGGAGTTAATGATGGGGGCTCATTTTCAAATGCAGGTGTGCCTGATCAGCTAATTGGAAAGAGCTGCAGTAAAAATGAAAAGGGGAGAGGAAGGCAGCTCTGGAATTCCTGAGTAGCACTGGGATGGTGAGTAAGGGAGCAGGGAGGTTCTGAGGGTTATTTCAGCTTCTGTGAAAAACTTCTCTCTAGTCGAAGGGGGTCTCCAGGACCCCCAGTCTTTTAGAGAAGAAGCATTGCTCACATCCCCTTATCGTGGTGCAAGTAGTGGGTACAGAGACAGCTCTGTTATGAGAAATCTGTTGCTCCTATACAGAACGTCCTCAGAAGAGTTAGCATAGATGGCAAATAACACAGCAATAAATAAAAAGCAGCAGAGGTCCTAGAATCTTTTGAAAAAGAGAGAAAAAATAAGGGGAAGAGGGTTGGTCTTACTGCACTGTTCTGATTGAGTGGGAGAGGAGGTCTGGTGGTGCTTGTTGAGGAAGGAAAGTGGGTGATAGGGTGGTGGAGATGCAGGTATGGATGTCAGTGATGTGGAACTGGGAGGAAGGCTTGGAAGGAGCTCTAGGGAAAGTCAAATGGTGAGTGTGCTACATGAGTGACGTGCTAACAAAGTCAGGCAGCGGCTCCTAATGCTGCTGGGGAAAGGAAAGGCATACCCTCAGCGCTATGTGCCAAGAAATGTGTCATAGGGAGGAAGATGGAAGGCTCCAGTTTAGCTTCTAGCCATGAGCCTGCTGGGTAACAGCAAACACTCCTAAAAGGCTTTTATTCTCTTTCGCAAGCACTTCAGCACCTTCCCACCTTTTAAAGTGGTGCTGTTATCACCCAGTGCATCATCTGAAATGTTATTAGCTGTATTTCTTCTGTAGGAAACACTGATTTGCCGTGCTTACTTGGGTGGGGGCAACCACCAACAGTCAGGAATGGGAGGGTTGGGGGGCTGCTGCGCAACAGTTTCTGTCTTTGAATACAGACAGAAGAAAGCTGTAAAAGGACTAAATGGATATGTGGTGAAAGCTTTACATGGGATATATGAATGATACAGCTTGTTACCATGCTTCAGTTTTGCTGAAGTTAAAAGCTGTTCAGCTTCAAGGTCTCTTCTGAGTAACACTTCTTGCATCACAAGTTATTCTTAATGAAAACTCACATCAGAGACAGGAATCCATGCTTGCAGCTTGCATGAAAGGAGAAAAAAAGGCTCCCAAAATATTTTCCAAAACTAGAGAGAGAATTAGTATCTTCTGGTGAGCTCTGCAATCTTGTCTTCTGCGAGCTTGTCTGGACTTGGCATGCCTATAGCACCTTAGAAGTATCAGAAGGTGCCTTATAGCCTGTATTACCTCAGATCTTTTCTGGGCAAAGTGGACTTGATCCCTTTTCAAAGTGTGACAGGTTTTCAAATATCTGGTTTGAGAAATGACACTTTTGGGAATGCTCTGCTATGGATGGCTTGTAGTTATTAGAGCATGTTAGCGGCCCAGGAGAGAAAACTTCCTGTTGAATACACTTGGGTGTAAGGATCAACATGCTGCTGCTGCTTGGGATGGACATTGTTTTAGCTTCTGATGGTGTCATGCAAAGGACTTGCTATGGAGCTGGGCTGCACCAGAGACATGTGTGTCTTCTCTTCATGGTAGGGCTCTGGTGGTTGCATTGCAATAGACCCTTTGGCTGGTCCTGCTGATGCCGAGTCCTCATTAGCTTTTTGAGAAGGGGGATGTGATGTTCCATTTATTCCTACTACACTCAGCATGGATTTTGGTGTTCCTCAGTGAAGGAACAGGGCTGTGAAGTGGAGGAGGAAAAGCATTTAGAGCAAAGGACTTCTGGTCCTCATCTCCCCACCAAGAATTACGTGAAATTACAGCAGATAAGTACAAATGCTTTATTTCACTTGAAGTGCTCTGCCTTCAAGTGGTATTTGGGCTTACTTTCCAGCTTTCTGTGCATAAGAGACAGAAAACCTAGGAGAGAAATGGCTCCAGTCACATTACATTAAACCTGGGTTTTGACACCATTCCTTCTGGAGAGTCTTCAAGAGGCTCCCAAGTCTCTCTGGAAGTGCAGTTTCATTGGAAAACTGAGGAACTCATGCCTCTGCAAAGCCCATGCCTGCATCAGTATGAGGAAAAGTGGACTTCTCACCGAACAAATCCAATTGATTAGATAAACAAGGAAATGGGTTCCTGAGCAGCAGGGCTCTCAGGGCTGCAAGGCTGTCACACTGCAGAGCAGCTCAGCAAACAGGACAAGAACATGGCTGGGCCAGCTCCTCCTACACAGTGCAAACACATGCAATGGTGTGGGGACCATAGCAAACCACCTCCTCTCATTTCCAGAGCAAATGCAAAGGGTTTAATGAGTGTGACAAGAGAGGGTAAATATTTACACTGATGAGCTCAAGCAGGCAAATAAACCCGGCTTCTAACAACTGAGGCAAACATTATGCACTAGCTGCAATTCAAAGGAAATTTTTTTTTTTGAGTCTGGGTCTCCAAAGTAGTTTTCTTCCTCCAAGAAACTTCTGCAAACTGCATTCCTTGTCAAAGAGTATCAGAGGCAAGGACATTCAGTTAAGTCTGTGCAAACACACATGGTATTAGAAATCCTAACTTGAGACGGAGAAAGAAATAGGTTCTCATTAGATTTGCAGTCACATTAGATGAATTTTTTGCCTCTTTGGCAAGCTGAGATCGACTTTCCTGTTCTCATGCTGCCAAAGTTGAGTATTTCAGCAGCAGCCCTATGCCCTCCCAGCACAGAGTAACCACCTCTCCAATCAGCCTTTTGTGATAAATAACTACTGGTGAAATGCTAGAAGTCCCTACAAAGCCTCAAGTAAACACAACATTGATCTTTTTATAGGCTCTGTGGATTCAGCTGGAGAAAACAAGGGTTGCAGGTGCAAGGTCCAAGGCTATCTCACCCAGATGAAGCTGTTATGGCTGCAGAGAGAAATCTGTGCTGCTTATGGAGTGATGCAGAGCTGCTCTGGAGCTGCTGCAGCTTCCCTGTCTGCAGCAAAACATTCTCAATGGTGGCCTGAAAGCCTGCAAAATAAATCATGCTTCCTCTTGCTCCTGGTGTGAGGCAGATGCTCCTGCAATTAAGGAACATGCATCTCAGAAAATACTCTGCCAGGCTGGGACATGGGCTCATGCTGAACCAAAGGTAAGAACGGGCTGAAAAAGAAACAGCAGTTCCTTGTCAGTTTGCAAAACCACCCATCTACAGCCCAGCACAGCTGCCCTAACACACTGGCTGTGTTACTGCCAAGTAGGGATGAGGCAGCTTGTATCCATGGGACCCTGCAGATCTCAGGCAGGTCAATGTGCTGCCTCCAAACCTTTCATTTTCTGGGACTGCCACCTCAAAAGCCTTTTTGCAGCAGCACAGAAATGGGGACTCAGGGATGTCTCCTTGACTGGCAGATGACAGGCTTTCCCCTCGTATTAGAGGTCTGGGCATCTCAAATCTCATTAAGGCTGCCCTAGAAACCATGAGCTATTGCTTTGAGTTGTCAGCAAGGAAGCTAACAAAGCTTTACTGCCCTGCAAGAATACAGCATGGTGAGGGAGCCTGAGAAGTCCAGAGTGGCCAGGCAGCGATTTGTTGTGAGAACTGGGAGTCAAACAAACTGGGAGGCAATTTAGTGAAGAGACTGGACTTAGTCTCCCTCCTGCTTTCCAAGGGCGATCCCTGGCCAGCCTAGTCAGAGTGAGGGGCTCCCATCTGTGCCCCCAACCCAGCAGCTCCTGGCATTCTGCAGTGCTCCCCATCATATTGCAACCAGCAGCTGAGAGGAGTGTGAACTATTGATTAGCAGGCATTGCAAGCTCACTTAAACAGATGGGCTTTTAGAAGTAAATTAGAGGAAGTGTGCAACTAGAAAAGCATGAAAAACGTATATGGTTCCTTGAGCTAATCACAGCAATAATGCATGTTTACTGACAAGGCTTTCTTCACTTACAGAGCAACCCCCATTTATCCAATTTATCCATTTATCTGAAAAGCAGGTATCACGGTAAACAACAACTTAGCAGCAAGTCCACAGCAATAATTCAGCATTTTTTCTGAGGAGTAAGTAGAAGGCTAGGCCTTGGCATAACCGTTTTGCACCTCAAGTAGAAATTGCTCAATTCTGAAGTCTGAGAGGATGCTGGCAGACCTTATATGTAGCGAGCGGGTGCTGAATTTTAGTTAGGCTTCTTCTTCATTTACCATGCCAGCACCAGGCTCAGAGTTCAAAATATTATCTTTGCTTTGCTTTAACAGAGGACCGTACTCCAGCTGAGCATCCCCATTGCTTATAGGAAATTACAGTATATTCTTATTACTTTTCATGATATCCCTCACAATCAAATCACTTCTCATTCTGCTCTCTAGGCCTAACGACTTCAGTGCTTGTGATGCCTCTCTGTATCATACTGTTCTGGTTAATTATTTTTTCTCACTGCCAAAAAGCTAACAAACAGAAAGGCAGCAAGAGAGTTGGGGCGGGGGGGAAGGAAAAGAAAAAAAACATAAAAATCTGAAATGGTTGCAAAAAGATTTACTTTCTTTGCATGAAAGGTGTCCAGTGTGCGTTAATATTTCTAGATTCAGTAAAGAATAGTAATTTCTGCTTGTAATTAAATTCTTAGAGTCTGCATTCAAGTTTGCCTTTCATAAACAGGAAGGCAATTAATGGCTTTCATTAATGCCATTTGTCTCCTTCTTCTTGTAAGTCTGCCTGACAGGGAAGCAGTCTGTTACAAGGAGGCGATACCTGTTTGGGACAAAAGGATGCCTTTTTAGGAACATGGATTTCAAGTCCCAGTCTTCGGGTGATCTATATTTACAGATCCTATCATATACTGAACGATTCATTAATGAGAGATAGACAAGGTAGAAGCAGGATGGGAGATGCAATAAAAAGCCTATTTGTTATTCCAGCAGCCTGAGAAACATCTTGATAGATTGGTTTCCATTAGAAAGAGGAAAAAAAAAATAAAAAATCCTTCACTTCTTGTGCTTAACCGTGGTGTCTATTGCTGTTAATGGAGATAGCCAACAATCTCCTCTCCTCATCAATTTTGATTACCAATTGTTTCCTGAAGGTGGAGTCCAATTTTTGTTAGCAATGTTTGCCCACAGGACAGCAAATGTCAGGCTGACCTGAGAGTTGTTCCTCACTGGCTGTCCTTTGAGTGCTCTTTGTTCAGAAAGCTGTGTCCAACTTAACTTCACCTTAGTTACAGCCCCATGCATCATCCTCTCCCAGTTTTTTGTCTACCACAGGCATCACACTGCCGTGTGTTGACAGACAGCCCACGTTTGCTGGTGAGTTTCCTGGCAGTCTTTAAGCCTCTTAAACCAAACACATGAGAGCATTTAGCAAGCTACGTTTCACTATAAAACATGTTCCTGGGTAGCATTCACACATAAGCATGTCATTGATGTTCCCAAAGCACCAGTCTTGCCAGATGTGTAATGGGGAAAGCTTCTGCTAAAGCTCAGCTTCCCTCCAGGATGCTGCTTTGGCCTCAGGAGGGGAGCAACTGAATGTATGTGTCAGCTTTGTGAGCATGTGCCGCCAGAAAGCTTGGTGGCCTGTCTGCAAGATGTGCAGGTCTGGGTCCCAGGGCACAGGAAAGCCTTCACAATGACGAGAAAAGCTCTCTTCTCGGCTGGATGACCTGCTGAAAGCTTATGTGGCTACAGTGAGTGGATTAGAGCAGCTCCCTGGAGAATGTGAAGTGAGAGTAGATATCACTGAACCTCCTAGCACAAAATTCTGTGACAGGTTCTACTTTAGCATAAACCTGATGAGCTAAAAGAAGTTTTGGGGTAGAAATCGACAGGGCAGTTCTGGCTGGAATGCTCCCAGAAGAGGGTATGATGAGGGAATGGAGGAAGGTCTGGGGGGGAATGTTGAGAACATCATCATGGAGTTGGGAGAACATAGTTATTTAAAGCAGTGTGTTAGCATTTCTAGACAGCATGTAATAAACTTGTTGAACAGAAAAGATAAGTGAAATAAAGGGTGAATGGCTGGCCAGAGAAAGGGAAGCCCAGACTTCTACAAGCATTGAGCAGTGAGGGGATCTTCTCTGCCACTCAGGTGTCCAAGATCCCATATCCTCTCAATTTTAGTGCCACTGGTTCAAAGCAAGTCTCTAGCAGGCTCTATTTAGGATTGCAAATGCCTGGCACATCTGCAGAGCCAGGGATGGAGATCCTCACCCCTTCACGCTCAGTGGTAGCCCTCTGAAAGCTAAATATCCTGAGCCGAGTAATTTCCAGTTGACCTCTAGAAAGTATGAAGACAGCTTCCTGGAATGGGTTGGATGAGTCCCTGTGGAAGAGTTTCTCTCACATCACATTGGCTAGGAAAGGAGCCCGGATAACTGCTTGTTTCCAAACATTTCATTACAGCACTTGCTCTTTAGCTCATGCGTGAGTGTGTGCATGTGTGTGCTTAGGGAACCTTCAGGCAGGGGGCAGAAGAGCAGCTTCCAGTGCACAGAGCAAAAACCACGTTCCTTCCAGCGCATCCCTTGGAGCTCATGGAGAAACTAGAAGGTGATTTTTAACTTCCCTGCAGCCCAGTCCATGGCATTAAGGAGAAAACTAAAATGGTTCTTGTGTCTTCCTGCACACCTTCCCAGCTTCATCTCCTCATCCGAAATCATGCTCTTTGACATCCTCAGCTCCTATCCCATCTTGTGCGAGCTCCTTCCTTGCGCCCTTTCCAGGCCTGTGCAACTGCTACTACATCATCCTTCTGCTCTCTCCTTTTTCTTCCCGTTTCTTCATTGGTTTTCTCCTATAGTTAGAGCCCAGCCTCTAAGGTTTCAGCTTTCAGTCACCAACAAACAGATATAAGGGATGGTGTAAACTGGCTTTTTCAGGAGCTATTGGCTTGGAATGAATTGGCTTGAGTGAATTTCCAAGAGGCCACCATTGGCCTCAGCTGCTCTGCCAAACAGTGGGCTTTTTTTTTGCCTGGGAAGGTAGTAAAACTGTTTAAATGTGAGAGGGGAAAAAGACAAGATTTTGCTTACTTCACTTGCCAAGAAAAGCTAAACCCTGCCAGGCACCCAGCCAAGCAAGTTTCAGCCCAAAGAATTAAAATCTAGCAAAATTATAAGCAGGTGGGTTTTTATATATATAAAGGACATACTGTCAGAAAACTGTAAATAGAAGTATTGGTGCTTGCTCTGCATGATAAGGAACAGTAATAATTGTGTACCATAGATGTGCTCTCATCTGCTTTTTCTCTCTCAGAAACAAGCATTTAAAGTAATTTATGATGAAGATACATTCAGAAACTAAGAATTCTGAATTTATTATTTCACATTATTCATATAATGACACCACCCTAAGTTTGCTCAGCACTGTGCGGAAGGAGAGGAAGATAAAGCCTCGGGCGCAAAGAGACTTCTAATACATGGAAATAAGGTTTAGATCTCTGTGTGTGTGTGTGTGTGTGTGTGTGTGTGTGTGTGTGTAGTTTTTAAACATAACTGAAGAAACTGTGGGAGAAAAATTGCATTATACATCAGCATATTCACCACCAGGAAAAGGGGAAAAAAACGGGAAAGTCTGCATGCTCTTGATAACATTTTAATAATTTACAAACTCAAATTTCACCCTGGGAGTGGCTTTCATGAGAAGTAAGAAATCGTGTGACTGTAAACACAGCTGGAAATAAGCAGAAAATCATGGTGAATCCTTCACATAGGGAGAGGAAGTGGCAGGAGGAGAAGGAGGATGGCTGCTGTTGCCTGCGGAAATTGGGACACTCTTTGTGTTCCTTATTGGAGAAGACAGTAGGGATGGGACAGAGCACTGGCCTCCCAGAAGCCGACGTTTATGTCCCTGCCCACATTGCATCCACCCATTTGCCCCTTCCCCCCCCCCCCCCCAAACATGTATAGCCTCACTCTGCATGCAGGAAACAAGGTGCAGAAGTGGTAATGCTGCTGTGCAAGCAGGATTTCATTCACCCACAAGGTCGACTGTGGGCTTCTGAAAGCGACAGCTGGAGGGGGTCGAGTGGTGGGGGGTTATCTGCCCATCCCATAATTGGTGCCTTGTCTCCTACTGGCTGCAGCAGGGAGAAGGTGGCAGTGATTCAGAATGAATGACATGTCCTGAGATGTTCACCATGGGTTATTGATGAACCCTAAGAGCATAACAGTGTCTTACAGTGTGCTTATGGGGCTGTGCTCTGCTCTGCTCTGCCCCATCCCAGGCCTGCCTCATCTGCTTAGGTGGGCACCAACCCCATGGTGGCCCCTGTGGGCACAGAGCTTAGGTTTTGGGAAGGCCATGATACAACCTTATGGTGCAGGATCAATGCCAAACCCAGGGCTGAAAGGCTGTGGAGAGCTGTAACACAACTTTGTGTGCAAACTGCTGAAAGTGCCTTGGCGTGGGGGGGTTGTGGCTTTCCCCCATTGCTGATAAATCCGTTTTCAGCCGGGAAAATGGTAGCAAAAGTGTGAATGCTGTCCTTCAGCTTCCCCTGGCTCCTGCCTGCAGTGCTGCAGTGCATGCAGGTGCCAGGGGACTGGTGACAAGAACACCAGCACGCATGGATCTCTGTGATTACTGTTTGCTGCTTGTTTGTGCTTCTCAGGCTGCTTTTGTGTGAATTTCTTCATCCAGCAGGCACTGCGGGACCTATGTTTCTATTTGCCAGAGAACACAGGCTTGCTGTATTCATTGGAAGTGGTGTGAAAAAACCTTATTGCTACTACCCAGTCACCCTCACTGCTTCTGTTTCTGGGTGGTTTGCACAACTGTGATAATTTTGTTGACCAGGGAAGCTTGAGGAGGATTTCCAGCTTGTCTTAGCTGGAAGAGCTGGCACACAGTAGCGCCTAGGGACCATGGCAGGGTCTGGGGCATGGCAGCAGTCAGCAGCAGGGTTTAGGAACCCAGCCAGGGGACAGGGACACCAAAAACAGAGTGCACTGAGACATTGTCTTGTCTGACTGCCTGCAAGAGGGCAGAATGCCTGCATCTGCTAAAGGGACATCCCTGTCAAAATCCCTGTCACTCCCTGATGAGAGTGGACAGTGGGTGTTTTTGTTTGGAGAAGGTTTTGTTGTAAAATGCCTCCTACAAAAGCCACCTTGGTAGCAGGAGTGGAAAGCCGTGGCCTCCGTACAGTTTTACAGGGTGCCCCTTTCTCCTTCCCCATTAATATGGGAAGAGGTCACACTGGGAACTCCCCATCCCCACTGCTTGGCACCTCCTCCTGCCTGCTCCTCTAACGTTGCTGAGTGTCTACATGCATGGGAGGCTGCACAGGTCTTTGTCTACTGAAACCCATTGTTCCAAGCCCAGAGGAGACCATAGAATAGTTGCCAGCAGAGGGACTATCAGAGCCAGAGAGACAAAACCCAACAGCATGTTGAAAAACAGGAGGGACCATGTAATTTATTAACAATGTCCCTTGGAGCAGTGATGATTGCCAGTATCTTTTTTTGCCCTGCAGAAAGGCTGTTGGTTTCATCCATGGAAGGTGGCCCTCGGAGACAGTCTGTGGTGTCTCCTGCTCAGCCCCACTCTGCTCAGTTCGGGGATGTACAGGATTTGGGCTCTGGAAGCCACTAGATGTCAGGGTTACTCTGTTGCAGCCTTGACACTTGCCAGATGTGGCACAGCTGGCTTGACCTGGAGGAGACAGGTCCCCTGTGTCCCCACTCCCAGTGCAGGCCGGGGCCAAGCAACGTACAGGAGCTGTAAATCATGCCAGGAATTCGGTGGAAACAGAAGAAAGTGGGATGAAGACTTTGTCCCTTTGCTCACATTTGCTATATGCCTCTTGAACAACAGACACGGTTCGGTTTGGTTTGTACAGTGAACTTCTGACCATTGATGCTGCAGGAACAGCCACACCAAATGGTCAAAAGCCTGTCCCAAAGTCATGAGTAACTTCAAAATTGAGCGCTGGTGGTCTCCCACCAGCATGTGGAATAGGAATGTGCATTTATAACCAGGGTGGGTTTGGATTAGCTGTTGGAGACATGTCAAGCTGTCATCTGAACACCCCACCTCTGCATTCCTTATGAGCAACTGTAACCCCTCAGTCCACAGCCTGCCTGTACCACTGCTTGGCTGGAAACATGTTTTGATCATTTAGCCCTTAAAATCACCCCCTTATTTGCTTAAAAACCTACTGAATTGGGGTGGGAGGGGAGAGAAAAGTTCTAGTTTTACAAGTCAGAAAAAGTTCACATTTTGCAGAGACTCCAATGTTTTCCCTAGATTAAAAGCAATGTAAAATACAGAGTTTAGATGAAACTGCACAATTTTCTGAAACGTGACAATTGTTTTATTACATTTATCCTAACATTGTAAACTGAGTTAATCTCATAAATAAGGGTTAGAAAGAACTCATTTTAATGTATTAGAAACTAAGGGAAGTTATTTCATTATAAACAGGAGGATGTAGCAGTAGCAGCTTAAATGACTGAGACTTCTTTTCCCTGGAGAAAATGTTCACCGGACTGGAGTTAAACAGCATATACAGGGATATCCAAGCTTTGGTAAGTCACATGCTTAGCTAGTTTCCGACCTTGCTCCTCACCACATACTTTGTAAAGTGGGACAAGACCCTCAGTTTTTAGATATTTTTGTGTCCTGCCTAAAGACTTATCTTGATCTATAGAAGAGAGTCACAAACTTGGGATATGCAACTTCATATCACTTCCAAACCCTTTTAAGCCATAGCTATAGTGATTGTGGGCTTCTGACTACACATTTAATGCCTGAGGGGGGTTTTAATCTTGCAATATTCTTGAGCTGAATGACTTTCTGTGGTGAGAAGTCCCATGGACTAATTATGCTGTATATGAAAATCTGTTTTCCTTTATCAGTTTAAATGTTCTGCCTTCATGGGAAAGCAGGTTATTTATTGGGAAAAAATAACTCCGTGGCTTTTTGTAGTTATAGCTTCTGAGATCACTTTCTCACTGAAGGAATCAACAATTAAAGTTGGCTATGAGTTGCATCACCACTTAGTCATGATAGATATGCAATTTCATAGTTTTCATTATAGAAAATAGGCACCAAAGTACATCAATAAACTATATAATGTGAAGGAATACTGATAAAAACATGCTATTAGGTTCATTAGTGCTAATCAGAAGAAAAGCATCGATGGTTACTCATTGACAATACTCAGTTAAAAAAGCAGTTTCTTAGGGTGAATGATTTTCAGTGATATGGGATCGTTGAAAAGAGAGTCTAAAAGAAAATGTCAAACCTGCCTCATTCATTGAGCATTGCCACTAAAGGAAGGGAAAAACCCCTTAGATGAGATCGTACCATTAACATTTTTATTACAGATAAGGGCAAAGGAGAGAACATAATGGCAGCAAATGAGTGAGTGTAAGGAACAAAGAAGACAGTGAAAGTGTGGATGAACATTTCTGTTAGTTGGTATGTGAATGGCACTGCTTTGTAACCACAGCATCTTTCAGGGGGAAAAGATGTGGGTGTGGGGGATGCAGCCAGAGATAGAGGACAGCCTGGGACCTCCTGGCATACAGAGGAAAGAAGAGGACAAAAGAACAACCCCACACCTACAGATATGACTGTGGATATGATGAGAAGGTTTCTTCAGACAGGATCCAATTCCACAAATTCATTGCCATTTTAGACTTGCTTGCTGCTGTTGGATTGGTCATAGTAAACAATGCTGGTGACTAACCATGAGAAGGCTATTCGAAATTGAGGGGGGAAAAAAGTAAATGTAGATCTCTCTCAAATTCACAAGGACAAACTTGGGGGAATCCAGGAAACTTGTTTGAAACTTGTTGGAAAACTTGGAAGCCTGAAGGTTAGAAGGCAGTCTGGAAGTTGTCTGACAAGTAACAAGGAAAGTGTGTTTGAAAAAATTCCAGCTATGACAGGATGACTAACTGTCTCTAAAAATATATTAGCAGTAAGTTGAGAACCTGCAGAAAGGAGAGAAAAAAGACTGATCATCAAAGAGAGATGTGACATAGAGGTCAGAAATTGTCGAGAGAAAAGGAAAATTGAGAAATTCAAACTTAACTGGAACTTGCAAAATAAATTAAAACCTCGGGAAAAAAAGGTTGCCTCTAGAGCCACAATTCTTTCTTGTTCTTTTCTTGTGTAGCTAGAGATTGTAGCTAATCTAAGTAGGACAAAACTGAAAATGAATGTGTTTCTAGAGATTATGTTGAAGGCTGAAATGAAGGCAGAGTGGAACTGCAGGAAAAGAAACGAGGTGGATGCAGAATGAAAATGTCAGTGCACTTGGACTGGTGGGGTGAGAGTGGGAGAGGGACTGAAACAGCAAGAACAGTCTCCATCTTGAATGCTGAGATGCTTCCCCTGGTTTTGCAGGTCTCCTGGCAAGGGTTGGATGTCCAGTTGGTGGGGATATCATCCAACAAAAGAACAAAGGCAGTGATTGTATGAAAGAGAAAAGCAATAACCGGAGTAACTACAGGTGAGATACTCTGTGTGCTATGATATGCAAGACTGTAAAGCAGGTCTAGAAGGAAAAATCAGTTATTTTAAAGAAATATGTGGAAAATCAGGGAAAGAAAGAACATGGATCTCCTCAAGCTAGAATGCCTTCTAAATAGTGCAAAGCAGGCTAGGCACAGGTAAAACTACATGGTGTTTACTGATGGGGAAGGAGATCCCTACAAGACCCATAAGGTAGGTAATATGACAGCAATGATCAGCCACTGCTCCTGCTAAAGAGCTCTCCATTGTCAATGACAGCCTACTGTATCTAGTTGACAGGGACTAGCCTAAGACTTTCCAGCAGCCTTTGGTATGTCTGCACAATGCACAAAGGAAACACAAGACAGCTTGCCTTCTCCTCCAGGGCATCGCATTTCCTACCAGCATGTGTCTCAACATAGTAAGACTTATCTGAAAGGTGAGACTTCATTTGTAGCATCTCACAAAGACAGAAGGGATCTAATCCTTTGGCTTCAAGTCTACCACAGCCCCTGACAGGGGTACAAGGTTCCAATACAACACTCAGCTCTGCCATCTTGCTTGACTGCCCTTTGGCAAGCTGCTTTGTAATTCTGTTTTCCCATCATGTAAATCACAGGATGGCATTACCTTGCTCTGCATGTACATGTGTCATCTGGCACCATGTTGATTTTATCTTGAAGCCTGCTAGTCTAATCATGATGAGAAGGACAGCTGTTGGCAGAGGCAAAGTGTCAGATCTAAAATCATACAGAATTTAGTGAGACTGCAGGACTTTTTCTGAGCTATGGACAAATATTGACTGGGGCCAGTTCCAACAGCCTCCTTTCTTAATAGATGCTCTAACATTGAACACGAGTGGTGACAAACTGGTGCAATTACTCACCGTGTTACTAATCACACCATTTCCCTCCCTCCGTTATTGATTTTGGAAACAGTTTGAAAAGAAAAAAAAACCCACAACCCTTTGTTGCTTGTAAAACCTAAATGGAAATTTAATCCCTCTTCCATCTACCATCCCCTCTCTGCGTTTATTTTCAAGACACATTCTGATTGTTTTGTTTACTGCTTACTGTGTTTATGATTATTTTAATAGGAAGTGTTATGTGATACATTTTGTATGAAGGTCACTGCTTAGATATTCTCCATAGATGCTTTATTCGAGCAGCACTGATTCATAATGAATTCATGCCAGCCTCTTGCAGGGGGCTCTTTCCATTTCCAGACGGGGGTCCCACTGTAATTGACATTAGCAATGCACTGAATAAATAAGATTATCTGCTGCGGTATTTAGCAGTCACTGCAAATAGTGTAAAGGCCACTGTGAAGTTGCTGAGGCCTATCATTTTACCCAGGGGTTAATATACTGTCAATAAATGGGGACACAAGCAACGCTGGAGCAGTTAGCTCACCAGAAGCCAGAGATGTGATAAATGGAAGATTTCATCTTCTCTCCAGCTAGAGAAACGCCAAAGGCGTTCCCCTCCTCTCAGTGCCAAGCTCCAAATGAGCTCCGAGACAGCAGTGCTCACTAACAGAAGACTGAAATCTGGCTTTCTCAAGTGCCCATTTCTCCCCAGAGGATTGCTCTCAGTCTGCTGAAATCATCAGTGTTTGCTTATCTTCTGTGCAGAGCTGTGAACACTGTTGTGTAGTGCTCAGTGAACCCTTGATTCTCCCCAGGCTCCCACTCAACTTTCTCCCTGCACCCTACCAATGAGACAAGATTTGTTTTGTCTTCTTGACCTACTTGCAACAGGTCTCCCTCCTGGGTCTGACCTCCACCCGGTGCAGTAATGAACACTTAAACTGCACTTATGGCGAGAGGTGTTGTATGAGTTGTAAGGGATACCACTTTGCGGGAATATTCTTTTCATGTACTGAGCATAAGAGGCTACATCTGCTTGGATTCACCTGGATAAGGTGTAATGACCATCAGAGAGCAAGTCTTTCCCAGCTGTGAAGATAATGGCTAGCATACAAGGATCTAACATAATTTCACAGGAGTTTTAGTGTATTCTGTGAGGACTTGTACTAACCACAGAGAGGGAGAAAGCCTGTACTAGCATAATTGTCTCTCTAGACCTTGGCAGATTAAAGTCTGTTTGGATAAAGGATCTATTTCAATGTGGATTATGTTCTGAGCGAGGTAATGCTCCCCACAAACACTCCCTCGGGCTCCAGCAGTAGGGGTTTTGTTGTCCATGTGCAATTTCTCTCTATTCATGATTTCTCCGCCATGGCTTGTCTACTCTGCTTTTGAGTGCAGGCAGCCTCTCACAAGTCACCATATCCTTTGGCGTACACAGCATGCAGAGGAACCCATGCCCTTTTGTTTGTCCAAACCAGCTTCTGCTCACTTCCTTTGCAATCCTCTTATTCTTGTATAAGAAGGGAAGATTTTCCAGGGGTACCACTGGGTTTGTAGCTCAGGTTGCTGTGGAAAACTTTGCATGGTCCTTGCTCTGCTCCAGCATGTCTTTCTTGCTCCTTATTCCAGATACGCAATGGGAAGGGCCCTGATGTTCTCACAGGTGTGTACCCTTCTGAATCCTGCTTGAAATGGCTAGATCCAAACTGCCTTCAGACCCTTTCTTTCTTTCTTCCTGGGAACTGGACACTGAAGGGCTCTGGGCTTGGTTCCCATCTCCTGGTTATGATTAGATGCTCAATAGCTCATCACTGGCAAAGGAAGAGATCCCTCCAGCTCTCCCCCCAGCTATTATTGTTTGGTTTAGAGTGGTCTGGGATCCATTAGCATACGGGAAAAAATCACAGATAATAAAAAAAAAAAACAAACAAAACACAGCTCCTAATGATTTTATGCAGTCTGGCTTCTATTTCAGTAAAACACAAGCAGAACTATCTTTCCAAAAGTTCCCAGAGAACAATCAGACATAAATGCTTGACTTCGCTATACAGACTGTGTGCTTTCATCTCAATACATCAGGAGACACCGCGTTTATTTTTGCATTCATCATCTTTTATTCCTACCACTTGCTAATACCTGGAACCATACCTGGACTGAATTTTTGCCTGTTTAGTAATCTTTTTCTTTTCTATTATTGTGTTGCATAGTTCTATGCTGTATTTCATGGTTCATTTTCTCCAAGAAGGGCTTTCTCATTTAAATATTCAGCGATACAGCCTCTGAAATACAAGTGGGCTTTACAAACAAAGAGAAAAGCATCTGGAAAGGTAAACCCCTGGTTTAGCTTAGCCATTCAAGAGTTTGTTCTTCCCTGCAAGGCAATCTGGGTACATGGCCAGGAAGGTTGTCAGGTATCAGTGGCACTTCCCTGTCACAACAAAAAGATGTACATAGGTACAATCAGGAAGGAAAAGACATTCCAAGGAGTTCCCAGAAACTGTGGTTGCCAAAACCATTCTTTCTAGTTTCTTTAGAGAACAGTAGAAGCAAGAGTAAAAGCATGTCTGCCATATGGCCCTATTCTATTATATTTGGGGCAGGTTGGGGAGAATTGTAGCCTAGCATTCATGGCCAAAGAGGTCCCTCCTGCATTTGACACCTCATTCACGAGTCAGAAAAAGCCTCACTTGTCAGCTTTGTGAGTCTCCATTCCAAGCAAGGGCTCTAATTGCAGTGCCTCCATTTTCCTCCTCTAAAATGAAATAATTGTCCATGCTTTCTCAGCCTTCATGAACAATTTTGACCAGGGACTGTCAGCACCTGGCATTTAATCTTTCATGTCCAGACTGGAAGATAAATCTTTTTAGACTTTGTCCAGAGCTGGTGGTAAGGACAGACTGACTCCACTTCTGAGTCATTCCCAAGAAGACTCCCTCTTTCTCCACTGACCAGAGAGGAAAAAAAGGATTCTAGCACAGGCTTTGTGTGACAGACTTTGCAAAGGCACTCCTGAGTAATTAGCAGGGACGACTCTGGAAACTGTTCCAGTCCTGGAAGTGAACAAGACCATTTCTCACACCCTTTCTATCGGCAGAGCTGGGGTCTTGAAACATCAAGACTGACACTTGGTGTGCTATTGCTCCTCCTCCCAGCTGCTCACCTTTCAAAAAAGCATGCTTTTTAGCACAGAAAGATGATGTTCTGGGGATCAGCGAATGGAGGCTAAACTGGTAACATGAGAGGCAGAAAAGATGACTTCTCCCAAAGTGCTCAGAACAAGACTTCCCAAGTTTGCCACTGCAGATCTTGCTGTGGTACAAGGGGTGCATTGGACAGGCTGGGGAGCATTTCTAGGTGTGTAGCACCAGATTTTGATGATCATTGCTTCAAGACCAACAGGAAGCACAGGGCAAATTCAAACAAATCTGCTCTCAAAGCATCCAGGTCTGGAAAGCCACTTCATGATGTAAAGCTTAAGGAACTCAAGTGAACTCCATCAAGAGAGGTGAAAAGTAGGGACCATTAAATTATGTAGGAACAGGGAGCTTGCCCAGGATTTTTTTTTTTCTGCCATGCCATAAATCTAAAAATATATTGATATCATCCTGCTGTCTTCTGCTCTTGTCTGTAACAGATATATTCTGTCTTTAGGTTCAAAATATTATCCATAATTTGTATTTTGGTTTGACATAGATGTCTGGGTGACCTTTACCAGCCTGTGATATATTGAAAAGCTGATTACATGTTGTTTTGTTTCATAGGAAGGATCAATAAGAACAAGATTGGGAAAAAGACTGCAATTTCATTTGTATTAAACAAATTCTGACAGTGGTTTATTTGAGAAACTCTACACCTCCAGTGCTTGGAACAAGGATTTGAGAACTGGCACAGAGTCACTCTGCTGTCACAGATGTGTCATTTGACATAGCTGTAAAACATCTGCTCAGACTCATCCAGCCTATAAACCTCTAAGGATCTTCCTTTCTATGGGTTCAGTTCTTGCTTCAAGAGAAGGCGATGAGGTCTCTGAGAGCAAATCTGAAAGCATCAGAGAGATGAGAACCTACTGCTCTTGGAGCCCTGGGTGGAGGTTATCCTCTACCACATTGTTTTCTTTTTTAAACCTCTCTACAGCATTGCATTTCCTTGCAGTCTTCTTGGTAGCAAGATTTCTCTTGGTAAGCCACAGCCTGCTGGAGCAGCTCTCCCTGATTTCCATCAGTAGTGTTTTCAATGGTAATTCAGGTTTGGATAGTAGAAGACTCATTTCCAAGATCTAGAGTAAGTGCAATCACAGTGGAAATGCTGCAGAACAAATTAGGAAAGGCTTTGAATGTGTGGGCTTGTCCTTCACCTCCAGACATCATGAGTGTCCAAGCTGTTTTGACCTGTAAATCCAACCCTGGGACATGAATGTGCAAGAATTTGCCTCTGTCCTATCAAACAATTGTCTGAACATCCACGTCTTCATCTGAGCTAGTGAAATGTTGCATCTATGCACACAGATTATACTCAGCCTCCCTACGTAAAGGAGGATTAGGAGACTGCCTGCTTTCCCTTTGGGAATGCTCTGCCAGCTGGCAGTGGAAATGTTTGCTGCCTTTTACAGACTAGCGGCAAAATCTGAGGGACTTCACAGCACATTATGAACACATTGCATTTCATCTCCAGCATGAAATCCACTCTCCCAGCTACCCTCCTGCTGCAGTTCTAAATGTGACTTTCTTCATAATCTGTGGAGACTGAGCAAGTTGAAGCAGTTCTTGGCCCCTGGAGCCTTGGAAGAAAGACCAAACCAATTTGTAATGCTCAAGAACCTCATGATGCTAATGAAATAATCAATTGCAGTCCCTTTTGTGGGGATAAAGACGTTGACTGTAATCCCTTGTAGTGCCTCCCATCATTTCTGCAAGTCACCCAGACGGATGAGCATGGCAGTGAAGCTCACAACCTCTACATCTGTCCTTTGCTGTTGACATGCCTTCTCAATAAGGATGATTATTTCTGCTGCCGGGGTTAGCAGCTGTGCTCCTAATGCCAGCTATGCTATCTTGTGTTTTCACAAATAAAGGCAGTGATTATCTCGTTTGTTTGTTTTCCCTCACGGATAAATGTATTTGTTCCATATCCCCCAAAGACTCAGGAGTTTGAAGATGCACCTGCAAACATAAAGAGAGTCTACTCTGTTTCCCAGGAGGACTTCAGGAGAGACTGAGATCAGTCCTTCTCTGTCATTGGAATGTAGCAAAGTCATTACATGATAGAGGAGGTAAACACATCAAGTACAAACCTCTCCCTGATCTTGCTTCTTCCTGTCATCTGGCCCTGGCAAGTTCAAAACAGATAATGGGCCCTGTGAAACTGTAGCCATATTTTACATACAGAAATGGTTTCTCAGAGAATGCTTGCTTTAGCTATCAGTGTATGTTACCACCACAAGTCTGGTCCTTTCCCCTGTGCATGAGGTTTGGGGCTGTGCATAGCACACAGAGTTTTGATACCTGAAGTGGATAAATCTGATATGCCTTGGAAGACCATTTCAAGCAGATATTCACAGATCAAATCTATGTTTATGCTTACTATGAAAGCTTCTTTTTTGTTTGTTTTTGTTTCTTTGTTTGTTTTTTTCCTTTGCCTAAGCAGTTACCAAAAAAAACCCCAACAACAACAAACCAAAAACCAAGCCCCCAAAACAACAACCCTGAGAACTGAGGCATTTGTAGATCTTTTTCCCCCTAAAAGAGCTTTTAATCCAGAAAAGAGGAATACATCCTCATTTGAAAATAAGGAGAAGCACATTAAAGAGTTGAACAAACTGTTTTGATTTAATACTAATTAATCAAAGGCTTGAAGGAAGACTTGATGCTGTTTAAACTTGGAATCAGAGCTAACTCTTTTCTAAGGCTGCTGGCACTCTGAACTTCTGTTTATCTTGTCCCATCTTTCTGTCCACCGAATGAACCTTAAGGTGATTTCAAGAAGGGCTGGTCAGCATTTTGGTTAGTCTGAATGTTCTCAATTCCTGTTTGTATTATTTGTTGCAGATTCTGGCCTGAAGCCCAGGATTGCACATTTCCCCTGGCTTTTTTCTGCAGTGCTTTTCACAGTGGACAGGGCTGCAGGAGTTACCTCTACAATTCCCAACCCATCTCTGAAGGATAGGGTAGGGAACTAGGTGTAGCTGAAACTTGGCTCAGCTTTGAGCTGATTTGTGGTACTGTCCGCAGGCAGAAAAGGGACCTGGGGTCTCTTCTTGGCTCCTGAATTGTTCACAGGCATTGCTGGAGAACTTTCCCTACCTGCATCTTTCTAGCAACAGCCGCTTGTCCTTTCCTGGCCCACCTTTCTAAAAGAATTCTAGGTACATGCACTCCTGAGTCAGTGAAATACAGAAAAAGACACTTACCAAGATGGGATTTGGAACAGAAATGCAGTCAGTGCTGAAGTGTTTGTGCGGTGGCGCAGAGCCAAAGGCAATTAGCAAGCTACATGAATCTTTCTTGCTCGCCACTCAACCATGTGCAAATGGCACTTCTTGTCCTGTGGGTTAAGGAATGGCAGTTTAGTCTGTCAAGTCGTGCTAAAGTTTGCTGATTGAAGGGGTTTGGGGCTGCACTATTACAAAAACTATGTTTTAAAAAAAAAAATTGCTCTTAATCCCTATTTTATGAGGCACACGCTGAAAAAAGGCGAAGTCATCTCTTCTTGGAAAAGTAGCAGAATCAGCAACTAGGGACTGGAGCACATTCTACCCTCCAGTTTGAACAAAGTCAAATTGGAAACTACAAATAAAGGTGTTTATGAACTTGTGAGGGCTCCTAAGAATGATCTTAGGCTTTCACTATGACCAGAATAACAGCTCAATGAGGTATTGGTTTACTGTCCTGCACCCAGCCTCATTTCTTTCTCTTCTCATTTCTTTCTCTTCTCTTTCTTCCTTCTTTTTTCACCTTTTTAACCCAGTGATGTGGTTTTATACTGTGTTTTTTTCCAAGACTCTTTGCCGCTAGAAATGCCATTTCCCATTGGTGGGGAGCAGAGGAGAGGCCAAGGGATCAAATCTTACTGCATGACTGAAACTGCACATGAACTTACTTTTAGCTGCGATGAAGAGATGATATTATGCTGGGGCCTTTGCTTGTTTAATAGACTTTAGCCAATATAACACTACTAATGTATTCTTAAACCACTTACACTCCATATGACTCATTGATCATATGGGATGAAGGGCTGAGCTGGACCCATCAAATTAGCTACAGGCAAGCCTCCAGGTGCTAGGAGATTTGCTTTGTCTCTGAAAAGAAGCTGTACTTGTGCTCTTCGTGCTTGAGCTAAGTGACTCTATGCATTATTTTGTGGTCCCCATCCCCTCCTCTTGCTCTCTTCAGGCTCCTCTGACCTGTTGTTTTCTGCTTTTGGGTATTCTTCCGCCTGAGCCCAGCATCCATCCTCTCTCCCACCATGAACAGACATGTGGCCACTTGCACCCCTTTCATGTTTCACAGAAGAAAACCTTATGGGATCTTTCTTTCCCTAAGGACATGTTAACCTCTCAGCCAGTTTTAACCTAAGCCACTGGAAGAAAGGAGCTCCTCTCAAAAATACTAAATGTCCTAAAAAAGGTCAGAGGCACATGAGCAGTACCCTCACTGGGAGCAGAGCTGTAGCTTGAGCTCATTCAACTCTCATCTCCCCTATCTAAAGCAATATGGGTCTTTTAGACACGGCTGAAATTTAGAAAACAAGCCACTTCAGAAGTAATCCCCCTTTTTGTTTTTCAAGCCATGATAATACACAAGATACAAATGCTTCCCCCCAGTGCCTAGGAAAAGCTGTATGGGAAATCAGCAAGCAAATGTGAGAACAGAACAGAAAATGGACCCAGGAAATAAAATCTTTTAATGCTTGGGGCTTTTCAAGCTACCTACTAATTTTCTCCATGTTTTAAAACATGATAGTGAGTACTACAGAGAAATAAATCACTAGCTTGTGATGCAGATAGGCTGAGGAAGAGGAATCATCCTCTAAAGGTTAATTTCTATGTGCTAACTTGTTTTGATTGTTTTCATTACTATGCTGATGTGTCCTGTCTCACCCCTAGCCAGAAAGACCTCTCTGGCAGACATCAAACACTTTCCCTTCCTTCCAGTAACAAAAGCTGTTAATAGTGCTTGAAGCACACTAAGGTGAGAAATGAAGATGTGGTTTTGCTCCAGCCCCACAGCTTTTGTGGTTTCTATAAGCCTTTAGCCCAGGGTGGGGAATTGCAGCAGCACCCCAGGGGTTGGCAGCAAAGTGCAACATGTGAGCGCAAATAGGTTGCACGCTGGGTAGGGTTGAAAAGCACCTGAAGCTGCTGTGGTTGCTTCTCCTCAGCTCTGGCTCCGGTGCTGGGTCTGAGTGTATTTCTGCTTCTCTATTTCAGTGACTGTGAAGGGCTGGGGCTGGCCAGCAGAGCTGGGGGGCTCCAACTCTGGTTCGGGAGCTGCTGAGCTGCAAGCCGCTGAGGAGCTTGAGTTTCCATTTGGTATTTGGACTCTTACACGAGCTTCTATTCAGGCTTTTCATGACAAGATACAATGTTTCAATGTAAAGTGAAAGTCAAAACTAAACCGGGAGAAAATCAAACCCAAATGTTTCTACCTCATTGAAATGAAACATTTTGATACATTTGTCAAAACAAACGAAAAAGTTGAAACAATCTGTTTTGCTACATCCCAGTCAAAATCAAAACGGCTCCTTCCAAATGTTTTGGTTTCAGGCGGACTGCGTTTTACTATGGGGGGAAAAGCCCACAGCATTCTTCTGAGATATTTTCAACTGGCTCTAGTGTTGAATTTATTACAAGAACCTCGTTACAGGTCTAGAGGGCTGGTTAGAGAGCAAAATACCATCAGATTAGATATTGAAAATGCATCCATTATCACTGTATTATGATAGGAGGAAAAGGCATCCAGTATTACTGCATTACAATAGAATAGGAGAAAAAGACATCCAGGGCTTTCAGTGTATTACGATAGACTAGGATGGTGGCCCCTAGGAAAATAGGATGATGGTGACATCTCAGGCTCTTTGACCTCCAAATGGAAAATGTTGTCCTGCAGAAGCCAGAGCCATTGGACTCTTCGTAGGGATAATGGGATGAAGTGATGGATAGGTAATGGGACCAGAGAGGGAATTTGCATAGATAAATGACTTTGAATGTAGAATAAGAGTGAAGAAGGAATCAAGGGAAGTTGCCGCCAAACCCTTCTTGGTCTTATGGGATGACAATGAAGGATGAAGTTGCAATTGCAGTATCTGAATTAATTTCCCAAGGATGAAGTTGCAAGTGCAGTATCTGAATTAATTTCCCAAGGATGCATATGCAGCCATCACCCGGGTGCTTGGATTTATAACCTCATCTCTAATTGCAGACCACGACCTGAGGGAGGGAAGTGCTCCCTGGGACCAGTAACTGAAGGGCTGGCTTCATGGTGACCGACAAGCACTGAGCCAGCCCTTGCACTGGGCGAGGTGCCACCAAAAAGAAGCTGCCAGCACCAAGAATGGCAGAGGAAGGTGCGGGAGGCCTCCTGGTTCACAACTAAAATCCAGCCAAAAGCTGAGCAGCAGTTTTTGCTCCTCTCTCTGTCTGCTGCCATTTTGGGTTAACAAAACCACCAGGAGAGGTCAGTGGGCTGTAAATCAATCCAAGGGCTTTGGGTGGGCTCCCAAACCACAGGAGCGCAGACTTCGTGCCCTGCTGCAGCCTCACATTGTTTTAGAAGTATCTCATCCCTCCATCCCTGTCTGTTTCACTCTGATCATCTGAGAACAAAAGGCAAAGTTTTATCAGTTTTCTTTTAACTCTGTTTTCTGACAGACCAGATGCCTCCGATCCTAACTTCTTGGCACATGGATGGCTAATGTACATGAGACAGGCATGGACTTCATGACATTCCTGCGCTGTTATTATCTCTTGATCTACTGATTGCATAAAACAGATAATTCCTCTTTTGTGTTGTGTGCTCACCCAGGGTCACCCACGTTCCCCTCAGGAAAGAAGATCACCATCATACTCCATGTGCAGTAATGATTGAGCTGCTCTGGGGGTCACGGAATTAAATCATCCTCTCGTGGTGGCATAAGAGGAATGCTATTACCTCCACAGCAAGGTCAGATCTTTTTCCTGTGTTAATTAATCAGTAAAATTAAATAGCTTGCTCAGTTAACATTAGTCCCTGGGAAACCAAGTCTCTTATTAAAATGAAGCAGGGAGCCAGGTGGAGTATGACATCCACCATGGAGATCTGTCAGTACCTCTCAAGCTCACCTTTAGACACAGTCCTGACTGTTTCAGCCAGTCATTTCCCTTCAGTGAGGTGGACATTGCTGCTCCATGACATGTCATGCTGGGGAAGGAGGAATTACCTGGGGCCTTCAAGGTCTTATCCATGGGTGAAGCAAGTATGTAGAAGGACAACTGTCATGGTTTAAGCCCAGTCGGCAACTCAGCCACACAGCCACTCTCTCACTCCCCGCCCTTTCCTCCCTACCACTCCTGGAGGGATGGGGAGGAGAATCAAAAGAATGTAACTCCCATGGGTTGAGATAAGAACAGTCCAGTAGCTAAGGTACAACACAAACCGCTACCGCTACCACCAATAATAATAATGATAAAGGAAATAAAAAGGGAAGAGAATACAACCGCTCACCACCCACTGACCAATACCCAGCCCGACCCCAGCAGTGATCTAGCCCTTCCAGGTAACTCTCAGTTTACATCCTGGCCATGACGTGCTGTGGTATGGAATACCTCTTTGGCAAGTTTGGTCAGGTATCCTGTCTCTGCTTCCTCCTGGCTTCCCCTCCTCCCTGGCAGAGCATGAGGCTCACAAAGTCCTTGGTCAGAGTAAACATTACTGAGCAACAACTAAAAACATCAGTGTTATCAGCGCTGTTTCCAGGCTGAGAGTCAAAACCACTGCACTGCACCAGCTACTAAGGAGAAAAATGACTGCTACTGCTGAACCCAGGACAACACCTATGGAGATTAACAGACTTTGAATCAGGGTGTAGAAGTCATTAGCTGCTTGAAAAGATAAGTTCAGGTTTGGCAAGCACAAAAGAGCAAGGACAATATCTAGGAAATAGAAACAGCTTCCTTAGTTTCCTTCCAGAGGATTGGGCTGCCTTCACCTGAACATGGACTCTGTGGGGAAAGCCTGTGCCAGGACTCAGGCAGCCCTTATCAACAGCAGTCTATGATGGTATTCATCTTTTCCTAAAATAGGAAAAAAACCATAAAGCTCTCATTTGGTTGGACAATTCCCTCTCTGAGCTCCATTAACTTTATTGACTCAACTCCACCAAGTATCAAGGGAGAGAAGCTTTCCTGGAGGAATCTACGCCATAAACAGACATCTAAGTTAGGTACGATGAAGTTGACTCCAGGAGATTGGTTTCTAACCTGAAAAGAGGTTTCTAACCTGGACAGACTTTGGGTCCCAGAACAGACCCTGTGTGCTAGGGAGAAGTTTGACTGTGAGAAGCTGTTGATGCTAGGGATTTCTTTTTATCGACTTGAAGGAAAGTCCAGGGTGGATCTGCTTAGTTGCAAGTTTAAAGAAGGCAGAGGGGGAAAGAGGTCTTCCTCAAATGATGTGTCGCAGTGGATTCCACCTTACGACTTGAACTGCATCAAGATCCAGCTCCTGTCATCAACCTGGCTCTGCCTGATGACCCAGACTGCTAAGCAGCATATTTCCCCTATAAATCTACAGAAATACCTGCATGAGAAAGCACAACATTTTCATAAGTCTCTGTCAAAACAAAGCTGCGTTGAAAGGGCCCCAAAAGTAAGATCCTTGGCTCTGAGCTGGATGTGCATGGAAAAGTAAGACACAGGCTGAACAGCAGCAAGTATGGTTTTTAAGTCCTCCTTGCCTGCAAGGCTTCCTGCTCTGCACTGCACCCTCTCCCACATTGCTTTCACATGTTTTCTAACCTGAAGTTGTAAAATACCTAGGAACAATGAGCTTGTCTTCCTCACAACATGCCTGTGAGGTCCCCCAGCATCTCTGGGGTGGAAGGGAGCTATATCCCACCGTGGGAGGCTGACACTTCAGCAGAGGCAGCACATGGCACTACACAATCTAGAGCAGCAGAGGCAGCACATGGCACTACACAATCTAGAGCAACAGAGGGGAGCTGCCCTCAGTGAACACTGAGGTTCTGACTATTGCAGTCAGGATCTGCAGTCAGATGCTGAAAAGAAAAAGAAGACAAAAAATTTCCAACCTGTCAATATTTTGCAAAGAACCCCTCAGACAGAGTTTATCTATGTTGTAGATGCTGACCTCCTGTCCTGACCATGGGGGCAAGGGAAGGCAAAGATAAGGGAATAGGAATGGACAAGACTGCAGAGTGCTGTCAAGAATTTGAGTCTCAAAATAGAAATAGCTATAACAGGCAGTTAAAGACACAATCTGCACAGAGGGGATCGCCAAGGGGCTGTGGGACAGTGGCTCTTGGGAGCACTGCAGCTGATAGCACAGACCTGCTCACACTGGAGTGCCTGTTCCAGCTGGACATGCTGACCTCCCAGCCAAGGGAGATAATGGGATTCCTTCTTCAGGCAGGAGGGAGGGGAAATGCTCTGCCTTATCCAAATTAGAAAGGCCTGTAGTGACAGGACAAGGGGGTAATGGATTTACACTGGCAGAGGGGAGATTTAGACTGGATATTAGGAAGTTCTTCCCTGTGAGGGTGCTGAGGCACTGGCACAGGTTGCCCAGAGAAGCTGTGGCTGCCCCATCCCTGGCAGTGTTCAAGGCCAGGTTGGATGGGGCTTGGAGTAACCTGGTCTAGTGGAAGGTGTCCCTGCCTGTGGCAGGGGGTTGGAACTGGATAAGGTTTAAGGTCCCTTCAACTCAAACCAGTCTGGGTTTCTATAATTTGAGCTTGAGCATGACCATCATTTCCAAAACCCAGCTCTGATTTCTCTGAAGTATTACAACTCAATTCTGAATGGCAGAACAAAGTCATAGGTAAGTCTCAATACAGCCAGTTGGCAAAGCCTTCTACTTGTCTCCAGAAAGCTCTAGGAGGAAAAAAAGAAGGAGTTGTCCTTTTCATTTTCCCAGGATCATGCTACAACTTCCATTACTTTCATTCTCAAAGACTGTTTTTCTCCCAAACTCTTTTTTCCCCATCTTTTCCCATACTTCCAGGTTTAGTTGATTTGATTTTAAACCAGCAAATATCAGTGAGAATGCTGGTTTAGCCATCTACCTGAATTTCATTTAACCTCTTATATGCAAACAACAAGATTGTTTATAGTACAAGATGTGGTGGATTACTCAGTGACCCGCTTTGCAATGAACTGTCTTGATGTTTCAGATATGGTTTCTTTTATTGGAAAATTTCAGCTGTTCTTCAGTGATTTAAATCTCCTTTCTCTGATGCATCTCAAGGTTACTGTATAATCTGCTACATACTTCACAGTTAGATAACAATTATTGGCAGATATAAATAGACGTTTTCATGAGCAATATTGTTTAGTATGCTAAATGTTGCTTTAATTTGCTGGTTCAATTTAAAGTGAATTCCTGTCATGCACAGAACAAAATAGATCAATTATATTACTACTAATTATTGTTATTATTTTAAACTGTGCTTCTCAAGCAGATTTAACAAATTTGACAATCCAGCCTGTTCACCTTCTTGAAACTGAACCTGGCAGTCTTGCATACAAATTACTGTAGATTTTCAATGAGCATCGATGATAATTGCAACTGTTTTGTAATTATCTCACCCTAGACTGTCTCTATTTATCAAATCTAGGCCTAAAGGCTCCAACATTTTCATCTGCCAAAAGTATTGATATATAGTCCTCTACATTCATAGTAAAATATTGCATCTTGCAGCAATCCTTACTGTCAGAGTCAGAATAAATAGGCAGAAATACAAATACTTTGGAAAAAAATGTATTTACAACTCAGTCAAAAAAATTCTTGCTGGAAAACCAAATGTTTTCAGCAATATTTTGAGGCAATATGTTAAAATTATCGGAAAAGATCTTCCTTTTCTGCCCAGCTCTGATAAATAGCCTTCTAGATTTCTAGCATCAAAATAGAAGTTCGAAACCTATAAACTATGTGACATCTCTCCTGCTTATCTATAAATGCATGTTTTCTCCATCAGGATATCTTTATCAGAAGGTCATAAATCATAGCCATTCACACTAGAGTGGTGATTCTGACAGGCTGTGCTAAGGCACGTTTCATCTTAAGGTATTCATTTTTGCAATTCACCATTGCATTATTTACTCTTTTGCTGCAATAATCCATCTCAGGTCAAATATATGTATATATAAACCAGCCTTAGTCCTGAAAAAAACAACAACCAAACCTGTGGGTAATGGTGATAGGTGGACAGAAATTCTGCATTTGTGAAGGATTTTGAGGTCTCTGGGTGTTTTGATTTCCTCCCCAGTTGGAGTGAAGCTATGTTTATAAGCCATGTGGAGGCAAAAAGTTACAAAAGAAGTGAAAAACAGAGACTGTTCTCAAGCATGAAAGATGAAGAAGAGCATACACCCAGCCAGAGTAAATGTGAAAGCTCATGACAGATGGGACAGGCATGGTGAACGCATGAAAACTGAAACCACAGACCTTTCCAAACACAGCAGAAACAGGAAGCCTGCAGAGACAAGCAGGGGCAATCAAGGAAAAGGGAAAAGAGAAACAGATTATTTTGTTCTTTGTTCACAAGCAATACATCTCCAGAAACCATGGCCCTGAGCTGCTGCCAAATACTGGATTCAGCCTGGGCATCAGGGAGACAGGCAAGGCAAATCTTTAAAACAAGCTTGGGGCAACTCAGCAAAATACAGACCAGCGAGGCTGGTCTTTGGGTTCAGAAATTTAAGGATTAAGGGAAGGGTTAGCAGCCCTGGGAATATGAGATATTCTAGGAAGGAGTCGCCACTCTTTGTAACTGGCACTCATGTCTCACAGATCTAGGAAAATACGAAGAGAAGAGCAGTCTGGTAATGTGCTTTCCTGCAGCTTCCCAAGGCTTTTTCCTAGATCCTGCACCACAAAAACCTCAAAGTATCACAGAGGGAGGCCAGTCTGTTAGGGAAAAAAATGGTAGGAACAAACTGCCAGCTTTCACAGAAGGACAGACTAGCTAGTTGTGACCCAAAAAGGATCTCTGTTGAGACCTGTTTGGATCTGAAGAAGCCAGAGTGATGGAGGAGCAGGGGAGCATCCCAGGTTCCAGTGTTTTCTAGGCATCCAGGTGTCCTCTAAGGCATGGAAGTGGGAGAAGCAAGAGCCTCCTTGGAGGCACTAAAGGCTGTGTCTGAAGTTTATCCAGCACACGCAGCCATGTCTAGAAAGACCCTTTCTCCAAGGATGAAGTAGAAAAGGAGTCCTAAGTCCTTTTCCTGACCTTTTTATTTGATCTGCCTCACTCAGCTGCTCAATACTCTTTGTGCAGTACTACCTTGTTCAGATGTATTATATTTCTGCATGCACTAATAAAACACAGCTTTAACCTTTGGGGTGCCTTGGAAGGAAGTGATGCTGCTCTGCCGCGAGGTGCAGCTGGCTCCACATCCCATTTTGTGATACTGAATTATCTGGCTTCATCACTTTCAGCAGCGAAGAGCTGTGGTTCAGCCAGAGAAGGAGCTACAGTAGTAAAATGGCAGCTGACACTCAGTGTTGTTAAAAGCAACATAAAGCACATGGGGAAAAAATAACCTGGCTCTACGCTCACCATGAAAGGGACTAAATTGGCTATTACCTCCAAATTGAGATCTGAGTGCGCTGTTGTCTCTGGTTGTGAGCCCAACATGCTGCAGCAACCAGCAAAGGGGCTACAGTGACAGGAGCTATAAGGGGAGAAAGAAAGGGAGAAATAGAGAGTGCAATGCTCCTGCGTCAGGCAGTGCTGCTCTTTCATCTTAGGTATCGTGCCACTCCAGAGCATATCACAGAGCAAGGTAAAATTCAGAGAGGGTGGCAATGGGAATGCAGGAGGGAAGCAGCATCTGTCCAAACCCAGAATTTTCAGTGGGAGTGCAGCAGTGACACTGTGATATTGTCAGTAATGCTGGGAAAATGATTCCTCACCTCCTGAAATTATAGATTGGGAAGGGGGTCCTGCCCTCCACCTCCTTCCTTTCTCATCTTTTTTTTAATCCCAAATTTTCCCATCCGGTCTACAGCCTAAAGGAGCAAACTCCTCTGACTGATCACCCTTGTCAACAGCAGCCTTCCTACCTCATTGGAGTGCATAGTCTTGGATAGGTATAAGCAGATTTTATGCATGTGTTCAGACAATACATAACCAGGTTGTGCCCATGGCATAGTACAGAGAGAGATGCTCCACAGCAGATGTGCTACAGTGTGCTGCTGGTGGAAGCCGGTGCTCGGCAAGCTGCCAGGCAGAGCAATGGGGTGCAGAGGACCGAGCGCAGGATGTGCGTACATTGTGTTTTGCTACAGCAGATTGCCAATTTTACACATCTCCATATCTCAAAACCCATGTAATGAAGAGAAGATGTTTAAAGCAACAAAAATACAGGAAATGTAATAAATGCAAAAGAGAATTATGTGGAAAACATGCCGAAGGAGTGTTTTCCTTGCTGTTGAGATGCTTACAGTCTACTTGCTTCATGAATATTTAGAAACAACAAGGTTTCTTCCAAATGTCAGTCTAAATGGACACAGTTTTCCTTTCTATAAATATTACATTTTATTCCAAGACAGCAGAATGCAGAAAATAGCCAAGACCTCAAAATCCGCTTTTTTCTTGCTTCTCAAGATGGGTTCATTTGGACTGTAAATTCTTCTGGGATATGTGATAAAGATACTTTGCTTTCATCTTCTTCTAAGGTTGCCAAGTCCAAATGATAGGTTGACCTGGAAAATAAAAAGGGACTGTTGTAAATATTTCACACTCGTGGAACCATGACCAACAACTGCTAATGCTGAATGGAAGTGAAATACAGAGACTGGCACTACCAAAGAGAGTATCACGCATGAGAAGAGCTCATCTTTTTGGCACCTGGCAAATTAAGTTTTTGTCTTTTAAAAGAAATACTCTGTGAGGAGATGATACCTGATTTGTAGAGGATTTGTAAATCAGATGTATGCAATTACTCAGCAGCTCAGCAGGACATTAGTCCTCTAGTCCTGCTCCTGGAGGGTAAATTTGGGGTTCTGTCATTTGTAAAGACAGCCAGGCTCTTTGGGTTTCTGCCAGCTGAGGAGAATTTTGATGGTCTTGAGTGAAGGAGAAGTAGGCACGTTGATGGGCACGGGGAAAAAAAGCCATTGTAGTATGTCTTTGGATGGCATTGTGCTCAACAGGCAGATCAGAATCAGACACCACAACCCAGGCAAGACGGGAGCCTTGCTGGAGGAAATAATGGGAGGATTCCCCCTGCTCTCTGTCAAGATTGTATGTCTGCTGACTGTTAATGAGATTTACAATCTTTCCCTAGCCCCGTCTGCTTCCAGACCCTGATGATACACAGTAGCCAATAGGAAAGAGCTAATAATTCATCATGAATCATTTATTTGATGAATTATATTTTGGTTTTTTTTTCTGTTTTTTAAATTGCCTCTGAGCAGCACAGTGGTTTTCTTATTCTTGCAACTTGAAATACTTGCTGGCTGATTTCTACGAGTAAATCCTGACCAATAGACTTCCTTCCCAGGCAGCTGTCATGAATGGGTGTGATTTCCACATGGAGCTATGCTAAACCATAGCTGCCCAAAAGCACCTGGCCTCTCTCTCATGTCAGTCTTCCTACACTGAACCTACACATCCCAAAGGAAAAAATATCAATAAGAAATTATTGATATGATAGTTCTTTGCACCAGAAATGGACTGGGTTTCCCAAGTAACCTGTTTGGATACTCAACTATTTCAGAAAACAGGTTCAAGGATGCCCTTATGCAAACACTAAGGTGCAGGCAAATAACTAACAGTCTTTCAAACTGTTTTCTTTCCTGAGGGCTTCATCAAGAAAATCACTGTTGTTCTCTGAACTTGCCCAAGACCAAACACCTGAAAACTGCAAACGTAAGACTAGGGGCTATTTCAGAAAATGTAGTGCATAGCTTTAGCTCTTCCACGTTACAGTTTTTGATTAAAAAAAAGCCAACAAAAAAGATGTTTGTTTGAGATAATTCTCAAAAGAATGTGCATCGACAAATTCCCAGCAAATGGAATTTGGGATTTTGTTCTATTTATACTCTCAGCAAATCCACAGACAATATAAATGAATCTGAAATACAAAATGGAACGTATTAGCCAGACTAGTGAGAGTCACATATCCTTCATACAGCAGTACATAGAAATCTGGCCAAAATATTTCAGAACTAATTACTGTACAGCCTTCTAATCCCTAGTAGAGAAAAAAAGAAAACCACCCTATATATTTTTGGAAGTTCATAGGAAGCATCTGTTTAAGATGTTACTAATCCGTCATTCCAGAATCATTGACTGGATGATAATGAAACAAGTCTTGTTTGCACTTAGTGTGTTGAGACCTAAAACTCATCATGGTTAAAGCTGATTATTTTGAACAAAGGAGCATAATTCATTCCCTTTCTTCTTAGTTTGCTTTTCTTTCTTTTGGTGGGAACTTTTCACTCCTACTTTGGTTTTGTAGATGTTGGCTGTCAGTAGAAACTGATCAGCTTAAATCTCAAATTTCAATATTGATACAGTGTGGGTACTATTGATTTTGGCATGCCTGCATGACCCCGGGCGTTCACAGCAACCAAAGAGGACTTTTGATGTTTCTGGAACCTCTTCAGTTAGAATTCCTAAAAATCCCCCACCCTTTTAGATGCCAGCAGTGCCAGAATAACTTTCTGTGCAGCCACGGTTTGAGTAGCAGCACAGTGGTGTCTTGGCTTGGGACACCCGCAGATCTGGTAGAGAAGGCATCCCTCCATACCTCAGAGCAAGGGAAGCTGAAAGCATGCCATTGTGCCTAAGACAGGTTGAAGGAAACTTTTAGACCCTCATTTGCTTTCATTGCGAAACAAGCACAAATCAGTATTGGAAATGCAGCCAGGTGAATTCTGGTTTTTGCCATTTCTGTTGAAAGTGCATTTGCAAGGAACCTTACATCTCAGGCTTCCTAACCTTTGAGTACTCGACTGTGTGACTTCAATACTGTTTAACCATATGGGTTTCTCTAAAATTCTAAATTATTTATTTTTAAAGGTCTGGATTCAATTCTCCTAATAGCCTCAGTGTTTTCACGCTAGCTAAGATCACTCCTTCAGTTTGGTGTAAGTTTGGGACGTTGCCCAGAGCAAACAAAAGAGGAGCTGTGAACTTTTTCTTTTTTCTTTTGTATGTTTTTCTCCTATAAATTTTACAAATTTCAGATTTATGTTTGTGGAGTCTATATTTTTGGTTTTGTTTTTTGTTTTTTGTTTTTTTTTTTAATCTCATTAAAGATGGCTGAAGAAGGAAATGGATTGCTCTGCCATGCACTGCACTCCAGTACAGCATCTGTCTCTTCCTCCAGGCTGTGATCAGCTAGGGACAAATAAAAAGTCCTTTGAGTGCACACATTTTTGCACCTATTGAAGGCACCTACACTTGCATTGGATGAGTCACCAGGTCAAGGGGCCTTCCTCCCCCCCCCCCCCCCGGCAGCTGTAAAAGCTATGTGACCACCCCAAAGATGACAGATGTTCCTGGTGTGTCCCCCACGAAGTCTGAAAATTGGATATTCAAGAATAAAAGGAATCATTTCCTTACCTCCAAGAAGCATTTCAAGACACTTAAAAATGAGGCTTTTGCAAGAACTGGTATTGCATCTGGTCCTGCAGAACAATTCTGGAGGACAGAGTGCAGACTATCTTCCCAAAACATGTGGTTTGTTCTGCAATGGAAGAAACTGAAGAAAGGGGACAGGTTTGAACACAGGGTGATGCTGGTAATGTAATGAAAAAGTCTGAAGAATAAAAACAGAATGGAATTTAATGGGGATGAGGGCAAAGTATTGCTCTTCAGACAGCAGAGAGGAGCTCCTACCAACATTAAGTGGAAAGGTCTGGGTGGGCTATCATCCATCATATCATGGCTGTCATTCAGCAACTTCCCTTTGCTGTGAACAGGGACCAGACCCTTCCAGAATTCTAAAACAAGGAGGCAAAAAATGTGGGATAATGGGGGCTGGGCAGGAGTTTCCAGGCACAGTCCCCCACTGTTTTATCAAGGAGCTGGGCTAGGGGAAGCCTGGGAGGAGACAACAAGAGTGGTCAGAGGCATAGAAAATGCACTATTCAAGGAAAAAATAATAAGAGAGCTGGTACTGTTTAATTCACAGAAGAGAATACTAAATGGAAAACACACAACACTCTGGGAATGTATATTTAGTGTCAGTGGAGAAGAGGTTTTGTTCACTGTGTCCACTGGGTCCATAGCACAGCAAGTGTACCACTTTCTGAAAAGAGGACAGACAACCTTTTAAAGATCACTGTGTCTTACACAGCTGCTTTGAAATTTCAAAAATGTCTCCATGATGGTGGGTGAAACTGGAAATTTTGGGAACGTCAGAAACAGTAAATGACATTTCTAAATAATGGTCAAAATGTCAAAAATTGTGAAAGAGGCTCATGTTTTTTAGTTTTCCTGACCTCCTCCTTCTGAGCAGGCAAAGCAAGCCCAACTATGAAAACTTTGCCTTGTAACACACTGAGATTGGCAACTTAGCTTCCTGCATTCAAATTGGCGCACTTCTGCAGCTAAAATAAAACAAAACATTGCTGGGAGGGGGTGCCTTTTTGGTTTTTATTATTATTATTTAACTGTTGAAATCCAAGATGAAATACTTCATCTGGTCCAATCAGCAACAACAACTGTTTCACATTCTCTGCTTTCTAAAATGTGCTCAAGCGTAGCCAGACCCCTGCTGCTCCAGATTGGGGTGGGATGGAGGGGGAGAAGAATGTGTCTGGATTCTGCAGCTCATCTTAGGGTGGAAGAGCTGCTCCCTGCTGTACTTAGCTTTCCAACAGAAGTTTGAAAACCTGTTTCCTTGCAATGTTTTGTGTGTGTGTGTTTTGAAGTTAGTGAGAGCAGTGTCTGAGAATTTCTGAGAAGAAAACCATCTTGTAAATACTTTCCTGGTGAGAGAAGCTGCTGTACGTGGATGTTAGAGAGTTTCATCTCACATTTCACTTATCAGAACTCTTTCAATTGCTTGAGGTTTTGGGATGTTATGGCTCTGACAGGGGAAACTCAACTGTTAGTGATGGGGTGCAGCACGCGCTGTGTCATCCCAAGAGTAAAACTCATCTGAAAACCTTGAATTCTGGAGAGGTAAAAGATCTGGGAAAAGATAAGTTTGTGTCTTATTAAACCTTAAGATTACTTTTTAGCTTTCTAAACTTTGTAGACAACTAAAGAGATTGCTTGAGAAAAGGCAAAAAGATAACAAACATCTCCCTTTTAAAAGCAGAACAATAAAGGCTATTCTTTCATCATTTGCATTTCTTGCCTAATGAAATTGGATACAGTCTGAAATCCCCCATAAGCCAAAAGCTAATTCATTTCCACATTTGAAATGCGTGTTATCAATTACTGACTGTAGATCTAATGATTTCCATAGCTAGTTTTTATTCTGATTCAAGGGGTTTTGAGAATTTATTGATGACGAGTATATAGAAAGTCAATTCAGAAATGTACACTGAATTCATCTCTGCAGTGTACATGCAGCTATTGGATCTTTGAACCACAGCTCAGTCAGGCAGATAAATATCTTCTTCTCATCAGCAGACTTTAAAGGCAACCTACATCTAAGAGTTGCTTTTGAATTCTCCATATTTCCTGGAGGCCCAAGTTCCACGTGAGGATGAGCAATGGGTATGGGTGTGATGCAGGCATGTCACGGGAAAGGTTATCATCCTCTCTTACCCGGACTTGAAGTCAAAAATGTCCACAGTACCTGTCCAAACTCTAATATTTGTGATTCTCCAGTGTAATATGATCATTACACAATGACTTTTTAAGGAGAGCATAACCTCAGATTGCTCACCAGCTTTATTTTCAGAAACAGGTGGATTCCCCAAGCTGAAACATTAAAATACTACCTCTACCTGATGTAAGCAGCCAGAGCAGTAGCCTTCGGTTTGAATATATGGCTTTCCATACCAAAAATAAGCAACTGGGTTTGTGGTCTTATCACAGGAAACCCTATGATAGAGATGAGGCACGCTGTCCCTCTCGCCTGCCTGCTCCATGTCAGTCTACTGCATCTTCACAAATTCCTTTCAGAAAAGAGTGGGTTTTTTTTTCTTTTTCTGCCTGTCATAGCCATGTGCACAGGTTCATGTTTTCATGGTGACTCTGAGGAACTTCTGTAACACCCTGCTTTAGCCTGAAGGGGAAAGTCACAAGGGAAATGAGGACATCAAGGCTGGCCACCCACTCCAGCTTACTCTTGGCTGTGGGGACAATATACTGGGAGAGACTGGAGTGGGTTTGCCTATGGCTGGGAATTTGGGAAGGCAGTATTTTTGTCTGTTTTTACCAGCACAAAAGCCACTCTGTCATTAGTTTATTCCAAAACTCGTGTATATACATGGCTTATTCTCAAGAGCCTCTGGTTTTCTAATTCTCCCATTTGCCCTTGGTTAATGTCTTGTATTTGACTTCAGTGTTCAACTGGAGAGAAGGCTACGAATCACAAGACTCATTCTTGCTCTTCAAGAGCATAGGGATCATAATTTATGAGATTTCTTGATGTTACTGTGAGCACCTGTGTCTCATCAGAGCTGGTTATTGAGGATCCCAGAACAGCCCTGCAATGCACTCATCCCATCAGACATGGGATGTGCCATACCCACTGGGCTCTTTGGGACTTTTATTCAGGGTAGACACCCCAGCAGAGGTAGGCTTTATGCAAACAGAGACAGTCAGAGCTGCAGGAGCTCCCATGGGTAGGTCCAGTGGGCTCCTACTAAAGCCAAAAGATGCTGATATAATTATGAGAATGGTTTTACTGGGTTTTATAAAAGACCTGATCCCACTCACATTCCTATGTCCCTGCATGGCAGTGTACATTCTTTTTTTTCTTTCTTACTGTATATTAAATAGCTGGCTTCATATTTTCTTAACAGAAAATTTCTAGGACAAAAACTCCAATCACTATAAATCAAGCAGAGCACGCAAACACAACGAGCGAAAAGTAAAATCATAGATTACAAATCATTCAGTATTAATAATCTTGGTTGTTATTTGTAGCCAGCAAAGGAAATTGGGCTTTTTAATATGTAACACATTAACCTAAGTGTCTGCCTAAATGGAGCTGCGATTTTAATGTGTTGACATATTAACACAAGTACTCTTTCTCTAATTCCCCCAACCTTAACATAACAATAATATTGTTAAATCATTAGTGGACCTTTAAAGAAATATTAATTCTCCCTAATAAAATATTGAATAACACTTTTTGCTGTTGCCTAGCCACCCCGAATAAGCAGCATTCACCTGATCACTCCTGCTGGGGCTTAGATTTCATAGCTGCAGAAAGCATAAGCTTATGTATGCTGAGAAGAGGTGCAACTTTTTAGCAATAATCCCAGGAGTTTGGTGGACAGGTTTGGTTTGGTTTGGTTTGCAAATATCACAGAGAGCAGGGAAGCTGAATTCCTATTCTTACTGTGTGTTTTCTCTGATGTTGCAGTTTATTGCCAGCATGGAGGAGGTATGACCAAAGAGAAAATCCTTATGCCTTCTGCCATCGCATGAGCACCTGAGAAATCTGCCCATGCTTTGGTAGCCCATCCTGAGTTCTCCAAGTCTGTGGTCAGCTTGCAGCCACAGCCACAAAGTGCCCCTTGTGAGAGTCTCAGAGAGTCACAGTGGATACAAAGGGAATCTGGGACTCAGGCACTGTCTGACTGAGCTCCATGGAGCTCAGCAAAGCAAGAGGACATAAAGCTCATACTACATGAACCAGATACCAGGTATCAGGTAAGGAAGACCAGAAAATTGCTACCCATACTTACACTGGAGAAGTGGACAATGGTCTGCTCTGTTAATCCTCCTCCTCCCATGGCTTTCTTTATTTTGATGCATTTTTTTTCATCTTTAATATGGTGGTTTTATGAGCAGAATGTGCTCAGGATGGTGTATAATGGGGCCAACTGTGCAGAAATGTCATGCATGCGAAACCTATGCAAAGCCCCTGCTATGCTTTTGCCTGAATCAATTTAAAGAAGACGCTCCATAAAACAGGATAAAGCCAGATTAAAGTGCATACAAATGAGGGAGCCCAGGCAAGGTTTTCAGAATTTGTTGGAGGCAGATGGAATACAAATGGAGAAAGAGATTGCATTGGCGCATGTGTAAAACGTGCTTGACGCATCTATCCAGAGAAGTTGGAGGTGAGAGAAACAGCCTAATGGGAAATCTCCTCTGCAGAGGTTACCTGAAGACAGAAAGGACAACATTAGGCCCATCTTTACAGCTATGTGGTCTTCGGTTTTTCAGCAAAGTCCCTGGATAGCAGCATAGGCTTCTGTGGCAGGCAGTAAAGCCTGTGGCAGCTTCATGAGAAATAGAGGCATTAAATGAATTCAGTGGAGGGAAAAGCTGATCAGCATTGCTGCCCCAATGCTATTTGTTTTGCTTTTGCATTTATTTGATATTCTCCTATCATTTTCAGTTTTCAGCCTGCTGCAGGTTTTCCTACTGACAAAGTGTAACAGTCTCCACAGGATGGTAATGCCATACGCGGCAATGCTGGTATGTAAAATATACTGTGAAATAAAGCAAGCAGATTGGGAACTTCTGTTCTTGTAATCTGAGGACGAGGGCAGTGCATTGAAAACTGATGAAAGGAAATACTTTTTTTTTCACACAATTAGTTGCTGTAAATCACTGCCAGGAGATTTTGCCGAGGCTGAAAACTTGGCAGGCTGCAAAAAATGAATTGTACGTTTATGTGAATGGCAAACACACCTAGCAGCAGGGCCTTAGGAGAGGCACAGCAGGCTATATAGTCCACAGACTTACCTCAGTAAGGGGCTCTTTTTTGGTTCAGCTTCCTGGGAAAATGCAGTCCCACCACTGGTTTGTAAGCCTGTGTCCATGTGCCAGCCATTGGATTCTTCCTCCATCTAATAACTTGTGCATCTTCTGGTCACGTCCCACTGGAGGTGACAAAGGGCTATGTAATTCAAAGAAAATTCACTTTCTAGCAGAGCTGTGAAATACCAGTGGTCAGGTAGAGATGAAGATGCTTTTCCAGTGTGTCTCCTGTGAATAAACCAATTCATCCATGCCTGGGTATAACCATTGTTAAATCAGGAGGCAGACTCCTCTGACACCAGAGCCTGGTGCTGCAGTACTCATGGAAACTCAGATGGATATTTTCACAGGTACTTTGGGAAAACAATGTGTCCTCAGACTGCTTAGAAAGAGAGCTCAAGGTCTCCAAGCTTTGGGCTTACAGTCAGGAGTAAAAAGCCATGTGAGTAGGAGCTGCTGCTGTGTTTTGTTCATGTCCTTAGGAAGTACGGGCTAGCAGAGATGAGGGTCTACCCCACACAGCACCAAACCCCATCTGCTGTTTTGTTTGGGGGCATATTTTAACAAAAATTTATTCTGAATCTATTTACACAATCCTAAATATTTCATTGGCACTGTTTAAGATATTCCCACAACTTCATACCAAGCATATGGCCCTACAAGGAAAAACGGAATTGAAAATAATGACTATCAAACTCCGAAAACGATCTGCAGTCCCTTTTCAACCAAAAAAAAAAAAAAAAAAAAGGAACATTTAATGCCAATTATTTCAGTAAGTTAACAATAAAGAAACTAAAGTATCTGGCAAGCCCGGATGTATATTCAGTTTGGTGGTTGTCTGCAGAAGACTTTGTTTTTTGTCAAACTTCTTGTTCAAATGTTCAGCCCTATGACAAACCTCATGTGGCCAATGAACACCCCAAAATGCTGCACGGGGTGGCAATTTGCCTTCTGATGTTTAAAAACAGGTTGCCATTCATCCTGATTAAAAGTTGGAAGCTTTCAGAAAGGCTGACTTTGCAAGTGTGAAAAGCTGTTACTGCTCTTCAAGAAGTCATTTTTTATGAGGAAAACGGGGAGATGAAGAATGAGACCTGTAAAAACACATGCACCACCTTTTATTTGATTGCCTCTGTATACTCCTGTGAATAGCTGTGCCAGGGACATGGCCATGTATTATGCTGCTTGAGAAGAATGGGCTCCTGTAGTCTGCCATGGTGGCTCCATCAGCCCTATGCAAGGGCTGAGTCTGGGAGGAGGAAGGAAAAAACATTTCTCCCTCTTCTGCAGCTCTCGCTATTTCTAGCTGAATAATTCAGGTCTCAGATTTTAATTATGGTGTCTCTGAAGCTGACAATTTCACTGCCATCTCCACAACAACAAGCCTTTCATTTAAACAGCAGACTAGTTTTGGCTGCAAGCCTGAACTGCTTTTTGTCGATTTGAGGAGTATCCAGAGATGCCAAAGGGTCACCAGATGAGATCCTGTGGTCTTTTCCAAGCAGTTTAAGGACCTCTACTGGGCCCAATCTATTTCCCTTTCCTTCTTGCTTTTAGCCCCAAAATAGAAGCATTTTGCTTAGGTGGGAAGAGTCCTGAGACACTCTTGAGGAAGCTAGACTGAGTTTTTTCCTCAGCCTAGGACAAAGCTTCAGGAGCAAGAAACTTGGTATGGGGAGTGGGTTGGCAGCTTGGTTCTCTGTGGACCTTGAGAATTGTGTCTGTGTGCTATTTTACAGCTATGTAATTCATTGGTGGGATGGGAAGCTCACCCCTACCCACTCCCTCCGTGAGTGAATGACTGCTCTCAGCCTGTCTCAGCAGTAGGTATTTCACACTTTTTGTCTCCTTTTCTCCTTACAGACCAAGACTTTTCCAGTCGTCCTCTGCCTTCTCCCCTCCCATGAGGATTCCTGTCCTTTCTGGACCTCCTCATTGTGCTCCACCAGGGGAGACTGTTTCTCAGTGATATCTCCTTTAACTTTGTTACGATATTGAACATAATGCTAGCAGAGTTGTTTTCATTGAAATATTATTTTCCCCTTTTCCCATCCTCTCCAGCCTAAATGCTTTTAAGAAAGATTTGTACTGCACCTGATGAACTTTTTCTTGCCAAAAAAAAAAAGGAGAGGAGAGAGACAGGGATGGATTTTGAATTTGTGAAAAGTACTGTTCCAGGATTTTCTTCCTGTGACATGACTCCCTTAGGAAATATCTTGCTGTTTTCGTTGCTCAGCCTCTCAGAAATAGTATTTCTTTGTTTAGAAACTGACCCATCCAGGAACTCAAAAGCAAGGTTGTTCTTGGTACTCTGTGCTACATGATCTGCATCACCTTCTGTTAGGGTAATGCCTGTGCCCAAGGCTTTGTGCTGCATCTTTGCAAAAGCAGAGAAGGGCTTTGGGATTCCCTAAGAAAGAGAGCATACGAAAAGCAGAAAATCTTAATACCAAAAATAAAATATATTATTTTAAATGGCTTTTTTTGTGGACTCCACTAGGACTTGTGAACATACATCAGGTGAAATGTCCCCATAGAACTGGAACCAGAGGGGTACATAAAGTCAGTCCAGCCATGTCTAGGCATCCCTTGGGACAAATATCACATGAAATAGCAATCGTGAAGAAAAGGAGCACACATCACATGCAAGGCATTCCATGGAAATTCATACATCCCTAAGGAGAGATAATTAAGAGGTTCCCTACCAGCTTTGTGAACTGATGTGCTGCCAGACAGCAAAAACAAAGGACAGCTTACACATCAGACACCATGTTTCCTCCTTGATGGTAATCTCTGGTGTCAAATTCTAGCAACTGGGCAGCTTAAAATTAGGGCCATAGGTTCATTAGAGTTGATAAGGCACAGAGGATTGGAGCCTGTAAAATTCTTCCAGCTCTGTCAGCTCCAGAATCCTGGTGAAAAGCTGACAGTTTCTTTCTAAAGGCTCTGCTCCTGCTTCTATGTCAGAGAAGGGTATTTAGGCACCACAGGCATGGCTAAAGAGGAGGTTAATGCTGTGGGAGCCCCTGGAGCCTACCTGAGTGCTACATGGCTGCAAGAAACAGGGTAATGAGAGAGCTCAGTTTCAAGTGCTTAACAGAGAGACTCCTGAGGGATATTTCATAAATTGCATCTTACCAACCAGAAATTGATGCCTAAAAATTACAAGTTAGTCTACGTACAAGTGGAAAGTCAGGATGGGCACAAATCTGGCTCTTACAAGTGCAAATGTGGTGCTTAAACTGCCACATCTTCCTTCCCACCCCCAAAATGTGTCAGACCTGGGAAAGATGATGCTAGTGACTTCCCAGTAGAGAGGAGGTAATTTATCCTGATGAAAATGGACCGATCACCTCTGAGCTGCATGCCCTTTGAGGAAGAAACTCCTGTTCTTCTCTATCTCCAACACATGGCTTTTATATTAGTTATTTCCTCCTTCTTTAAATGTGTTTTAAAAATGGGAATATCCAAATTGAGGTGCTTTGTCCCCTCTTTGGCTAGCAGAGAGCATCACCTCCCCTGGCCTGAACGTGATGGAAATGTCCACCCCAACAACAACTCGAGCCAGGACACTCTGGGCAAGGTACGTACATTGACTCCACTCCTGCTTGTGATGACTGACCTTCATGGAAAAACATAATCTTAGGAGCTGCAGGTAGGGAAGTGAAGCCATATTTTCTTCTTGCAGCAACAGCTGCCTTGTGCTTTTTTGTATGCTGTTCATTTGCAAAGTCATCCTTGGTCATTTATTTAGAAACATGCTGAGGAACAGATGCTCCAAAACCAAACATGGGAAATCCTCCACAGGACCCCTTTTGACTTTGTGATCAACAGGAAGAGGAAAAGGGTGAAGGTGACAGGAGCTGTGCGGGTCCTGGTGGTTTTATACAAAGAATAGCCACAACAAGCCTGATGCACAGTTGCTGCTGGAGCTGCAGCTTTGCTCAGGGGTTGTGGTTGGAGATTAGGTTCAGCCAAGCTCAACTCCTTTGGAGCATATCCTGCAGCAAACTTAATAACGTTTTCTGCTGCCTGCCTGTGTAGGACTGCCTCCTTCTTGCCCAGGTAGCACTACCTCATGCTCTGCTGTACAGCGTACAGGTCAAACAGGCTGTGAACAGTCCAGTGAAGATCAGGGTTTGGTGTCCAGGATCTACCAAGTAACACTGGCTTCCCAAAAAGGCTCCTGAGGGCTCAGAAAAACATTCTTTGAAAGGAAAGGAGATAAGATTGCTCCGGTGAGATAGGGCAGAAGATATGAGCAGTGTGTGGGAGGAAGACCCGTGGTAAGGCTGAGGTTAGTCTTCTGAAGCAGAAGAGCTTGTCTTACTGAAGCTCACAAGTGGAAACAACTCTGTTGCATAAATATATAAAAGTACTTTTGGATCTTCATCCTGGCTGGGCTGAAGTTTGGTTTGGAAGGACCTGAATCTGTGGCTGTGCTTTTCACTAGCAATAAGTATCATTAAATCCTTCCCTGTGAAGGTGCTGAGGCCCTGGCACAGGGTGCCCAGAGAAGCTATGGCTGCCTGATCCCTGTCAGTATTCAAGGCCAGGTTGGATGGGGCTTGGAGCAACCTGGTCTAGTGGAAGGTGTCCCTGCCTGTGGTGGGGGGTTGGAACGGCATGAGCTTTAAAGTCCCTTCCAGCCCAAACCATTCTATGATTCTGAGGTTTTCAATAGGAAACAAAAAGAAAGGTAAAAGGCACAGAGAGGAGGCTGGAGGGACTGAGATCTTTGAAGGTCCCAAGGAGTTCAAACGATGCTCTCAATCTCAGTTAAATCAAGTAACCAGCAGTGAGCCTAGACTGCACTGGGAGCTGTTGGTCCCTAGTTCAAGTCCCTGGCTATGGATGGGGTTGGCTAATCAGAGGATGCAGGGGTCCGCACAGCTCCAGGAAATGACTCTATGGCTCATTGCAATCCCCCCCATATAGGAAAGAGATGCTGGGACAGGGGTCCCTGCTATCTCCAGTGGCCAGTCACGAGGGTCACCACGCTGTTCACCAGACCTCCTTCAGTATACAACCCTGGAGCTCCCACCTCGTTCCCTTTCCAAATCCATTTGCAGGACTGGTGTGCTCAAACTCTGTTGCTAGACCCTGGCATGCTTCTTGAGGCCCTGCAGGAGAGGGCTGCAGCACTAGCTCTGAAAGCCACCTGAAATTCAAAATCCAACACTCTGCGGAGGGGGGAAGCAGTGAGGCAAAGCAGATAAAGATTTGCTGTAACAAAGGAGTTATTTTTTCTGTTCTGATTTTTTGTTCCCCAAAACAAAGGAGAGACTGAAGAGCGCCTGTTTAATTTGTGAATTTCACAGATTTGGCTCACACAAGAGAAGGGGGAAGAATCAACAAAAAGCCCAACAACAGGCATGGAAAGAGCCCCGAGTATTAATGGCAGCTGATCAATAACTAATCCGCAGTGTTCCAGTTACCAGCTTCATGGAGAAAATTCATGGTGCTTAAGTAATTCCAACTAATCTTAATGAATGCCTCCATGCCTCCATGCCTGCAGAGCAGTGTGAAATTTATAGAAAAATGTCATTTCGGTTCTCTGAATATTTTTTTTTCCTTGCAGTCATCAAAGAAGCATAAAAAATGCTCTTAGAAATCTGCTATCTCTCTCTGCCAGATGAGGGCTTCAAAAGGCAAGCACTCATTTTTTTTTGTCGGAAGCAGGGAAGATTATGAATACATTATCTAGTTAACATTAAAAAAAAATCAAAACACCCAATTTTACATTCTTACTTATTTATCCCAAGCCTCTGTCCCCCTTTGTGTGCCTCACCCTTTTCCCTGCTGAAGGAAATAATGCCAAGTAGACAAATCAGCTACAAGTAGAAAATGTTGATACATATTTTAGTTCTATTTTTATTTGGCACTACTTAGAAAAATTTCAAAGGATCGGTATGGTGGCTTCAAGCCTTCTCTGTCTTTCCCTGCTAAAAGTTGATGTGTTCCTCTTATGTTTCTTAGCAGCCTGCAGAAGAGAAGCCTTCCGTAACTTGTCACCAAGCCTGCAAGGAACTTGCTGGGGCTAGCAGAAATGCCGACACCGAGAATGAGCTTTTGTAAAGGTGGAAAGGATGGATGGAAAAAGGATGGAAAGGATGAAAAGAAGCATAGTGGGCTGGGAATTTTCCAGTGGAAGTTTATTTTCCCCTGGAAAGCCTAAGATGGGGACTTAGCATGGGAATGGAGGGAGCAGTTACAAACAGGATGCGATTTCTGGAAGAGACAGGAGGAAAACCTTGCTCTGGCATGGCCAAGAGCACAAGGGTGATGAGGGAAATAGATTGAAGTTCCTGTTGCACAGATTGGGGTCCCCCTGATCTAGATGAATGCCCCAATCCTAGGTCCCACAATATTGTTAATGAAGAGTTTCACACCCCCACCAGCTGAGTGACCGGTACTGAAGATCTGGCTCTGAAACTAGAGATACCCAGGAGTATTTGGAGATGGATAAAGGAGACGTCACTTAGCCATCACTTCAGGTCACTCCAGCTCTTCAGGTCACTCACCTGCAGCTTAAGACACAGTAAGTAGTATTCATCATAATTAATTTTAGGGTGTCGATCCTCCCACTTAAGAAACCAGTTTCACCTTACTAGTAAGGCTGCCTGTCTTTGGTGGGCAGTCATGTCCATGAAACTCTTATTACTTACTGAAAATGCTTCACATCAAAAGGGTCTCTTTTTCTCCTCCATTTCCCTCAGGGTCCAGCTATGACTCTGTCATAAATTGATGTACAAAGTATGAACAGGATGGTGGGGGTTTTTTATAACAACTTCAGCAATCTTTGTAGTTCATAACTAGGCATGCAGGGTTTTTATTAATTTAAAAGTGTTATTCCCCTTATGAAATATTCATCCCATAGGATTTCTGTGCACATGAAGGTTTTGAAGAAATTGATCTGCAATGCAGTTACTCCTTTAAAAGAATGATTTCTCTATTATCTCTCCCTTTCAGTTATACTGTATATACGAACACTGATTAAATGTGTGATCAATCTCACAAAATCAAACAGGTATGTATTTAACTGTGGGTGAATTTACTGTATGAGAGGGCGTATTTGGACAGCCCAGCATGCTGGATACTTTGCCATGCATCACTTTGTCTGCTCCTCCTCTGGCATCTTTGCAAGCCCTTGGCCTCCCCACCCTGTGGAGATGCCTTCACCCTGCTTCGCATCACCATGCTTGCCAGCTTGGCCGATGCTCCGTTGTCCCATCAAATGGCACGCATCTGTTCCCTGAGAGGGCTTTGTGATTGTAATGAACTGTGCAGGGAGAGGTAACTGTTCTTGGGCCATGATACAACAAAACAATTAAGCTTAGACATTTCCCTCAGTGTAAGCTGAGCCCTGTTGACTTCAGTTTCATTGTCATCTCCCCATATTCCTGTGCTGTTTTACAAATAGCTGTTCATTTCACTGGTGAGTGCTGTCATGTCCTTTCTGGACTGCCTCAGGTGGGTAATGATAGCTGGTTTCCAGCCCGCTATGAGTACGTACCATGAGATGAAATGTTTCCTGCAGTGCTGGACTCCAAGCAGGGTTCCTGAAAGGTAAGTGAGTCTTGTGTGATTAAAGACCAGAACTTAAAGGCCATGCAAAGGGGAGAGATGGGAGTTATTTTGACACCCTTCACAGCAGGATCCTTGCAAGGGCTGACACAGCAAAGCACTGGACTAAAAGCTATCTGATACGTCTCACAGGGAAAGAAAGCACTATCTCTGCTCCAAATACCCAAGCATTTCAGTCACTTTTAGCCTGCACATGATCCTTGCAAGAGGTATCATCCTGCTCCATATCATGCCAGCAGACCCGTCCAGCTGCACTCTCATCAGTCCCCTCCTCCTTCTGTCCCCACCACACCAGCGCTTGTTTTGGCAGCTTCTGTGCCCTCCCGCCCTGAGCAGCATTAAGCTGTGCTCCCCAGCCCCCCAGCACAAAGGGATAAAGAATAAAGGGCTGAGACTTTACTTTGAGGCATGATGAGAGTCCTCCTCAGGTGCATAACCCAGCTATTACCCCTGTTTCTTCCTCTCAGGCCACACTCTGAAGGATATCCCCCTTTGAGATTGGAAAATGTCCCCTTTTACCCTGCCCTTCTGGCCCTCTCCCCTCTCCTTGCACAGGGATACTTTGAACTAACACTGCCAACCCCCAAAGGAGCTAAGTGCAGGAGATTCGCTGGGCATTGTAGGTATTTCTGGAGGGATGTGAAGCCCAGATGCTGTTTGAGGCCATGTCTTGCCTGGTCACTGCTCAGTCTTGTAGTGTCCCCTGGTGTTTGAAGACATCAGCTCAAAGCAGCTGGAGCTGCAGTGCTTACCCCAGGGTTTATTTACCTGGGAACATCCAAGGAAGTAAGTACACCTTGGAGATGGACCTGCAGTGCAAAAACCCTTCTGCCATCTACCACTGTATTCCCAGGGACATCCCTGGTAACACTGTGCTCCCAAAAAGGACACCAAATGGTCATTTTCAGTACAAGCCTTCTCAGAATTGATATAAAAAGCTCACTTCAACATAAAACCATACAGAAATGTTTACATGGGGGGAACTGGAGGGATTTGCCTCTTGATTTGGTCTCCAGTGGACATAGTGTGACCATACTGTGCCTATGCCTGTTTTCCTCCCCACATTAACTCTGAAAGGCTGAAATCACTCAAATCCGAACGGGCACAATTCAGCTCCTATAAGCCTGGCAAGAATAAGCAGCCCTGCAGAAAATAGTAATGGCTCTTCATGCTTTCACCTATTTATAAATTGGGCATAAAATCTCTGGTGGGATGTGAGAAACAGAGGGAAATACAGCCTGGGATCATGGAGCTTACTCCATGAGTGAGAAGAGCCAGGAGGCCTTGCAGAGAAAGCCTGCTGGCTTCTCTTGTGGGCCCCTTCCCATGCTAGGGAAGAAGAGTAATATGATGAGCTGGAAAGTTTCTGCATTATGAGCCAAAGGATGTAAGTGCAGGAACATCCCAAACTCACAGTTTGAGCAATATATATGTGCACAGCTATATATATATGTATACACATACTATTTTGGTAGTTAAATCAACCCCTGTATACTAAAGCCTCTTATGTGTATATTAAACCTTATACTGAGAATCTCAAAGGATCAGATTCCTCAGGATTGCTGTAAGATTTGTGGATCCTTATCTTCATGGAGGATCAACTTGCGATAAATACATGTGAGATTTTCACATAATAAAAATCCAGATGGATTGTGTTGTTATCTAGCGTAAGTGCTTGACCTCAGCACTTGCTATGGCTAAAACCTACAAGGCAGTATTGTATTTAGAAAGCATGCCTTAGGTTTTGCTGTTCCAAGTTGGTAAACAAAACTGACTGGAGAGACATGCGAGTCTTGGTGAGCTAAAATGATGCTCACGGACAAAGTAGGCATCCAAGACTGAGAGTATTATCCTAGGTAAAATTTCAGCTGAAACAAAGTTGTTGTTAAATGTAGTTATCTCAAATGAAAGAATATAACCTACTGAAATTGCATTCGAATATTTATCTGATCCCTAGAACTAGTTTGATTCTTTTTAGCTTCAAAATTTATTGGCACATCAAACTAGTACTATTCATTTCTGTATACCTTTTTGAAGACAGAGGTCATTTACTGTCTTTGCATACCACCTGATGTGAACTTCGGTTAGTTTGCTGGACATGAGTTTTATAACACAAACAGCCAAACTTTGTAATGTTGACTGAACAGACACATACCTCCCTTTGTATCTTATTAAATCTCACTAATTTTCTGTGCTTTAGTTAAATTCTCTTACTTTTTTTTTTGTTGGTTTTTTTTTTTGTATGTTTTTTTTTTTCTTGAAGAGAAAACAATGACCTGGGGAAAGCACTGACATCCAGCACTTTCTGTGGCACTGTTAAACACCATGTTGTGTTTCTCTTTAAAGCAAGACAGGCATACATGGAGAGAGAACAGCAGTGAAAAGGCACAGCCCCAGTTCTAATGTGCACCGCGTATGAGCTGGAAATCCATCCATAATCAGGAAAAGATTTGTGCGAGCTCCCATCTACTCCCAAACCTAGAGAGCTTTTCAAGCTGGCTCCCAAGTAATTTCCCTTTTGCAGGGGCACTGCAGCAATTGCAGATACTTCCAGGAGGTGGCAGGAATATTTTTTGCAGAGAAGGAGGAGAGAGAAGGATGAAAAGGAGGAAAGAATACACCTGGCAGCATCAATCTGAAAAGCCTTTTACTCTTCCCATGCTGAGGTGGGTGCAGCTGTCTTCACATGTTGGCCTCTGGGGGACATCCCTGGTCCAAATCACAGAATCATAGAATGGCTAGGGTTGGAAAGGACCTTAAGCATTCTATATATCGCGATTTTCTAAAGAGGGGATATAAAATAGTTTGGTCCCCATTTGGCAATGAGTAGACAAGCCAAGAGGGTTAAAGGGAGAGAATCTTCCACTCTGCACACATTTAGTTAAATGCTATCAGTAGCGCGACACACAAAAGCCTTCAATAGTCTATCCTCTCTGGGAAGTTACTGGTCATATACTGCTTACTGGCAACGTCGAATTATGTCGGAAATACTTCTGATGGGAAAAAAAAAGCAGTGTTTAAGCAGAAAGGGAACCTGGTTCTGAGGCTGTTCTATAGGAGACAGGTGGTGAAGGGCTTAACAAGGTGTGGTGCAACGCCCTCATGGGCATAATGGGCTACTGAGGAAGGTGATGGGCTGCTGTTGGGGGTGATTAGGCTATCAAGTGGATGCCTGACGGCCTTCAATGCTGCCTAAGCCAGGTGGAAGAGGGAGTGGTGTTGTTTCATGGTTCTGTTCTGCCCATGGACAGCCAGACCAGGGCTCTCATTATCCCTCTTTTAAATACCCAGATGTAAGGAAGTGCTTCCCTGCACCATTCAGGGCAGCAGCACCAGGTAGTTTGGGATTTGAACTTCGCTGTCAGAGGATAAGAACATGACTTCACTTTGTAGACAAGTTTGTTGGCTCCTCTATCCTCCCCAAAGCAGGGATGCCTCTTTGGTAAGTTTTGCACCTGAAGCTACATTGGATGATACTCTGTGAAACTAAGCTTAATGAATTACCTGTTGGCTATGTTTCCATAGGAGCTCAATTAATTATTAGTTTGCTTTGGGTTTTAGCATTAGCACGAGTGAGTTTGTCAACAGCCATTCCCAATCTGTATTTCTGTTGCTTCAATGAACCACGCTATTCATGAATCTGTAACCATGGAAGCTCTTACTGAGTGTGACTGTATTATTGTGTTGAATTGGTTGTGACTAGAAATGAAGCCTGGCTGTCCCCAGCCCCTCTGATCTCTTGAAGAGTGACTGAAACTCTAACGTTTATTTTCTGCTCGATTCCTATACTCAACATAATGTATTACCCCATTCCCTAAAGTACAAAGGAAGGCTGGAGGATTTCTGAGCAGATCTGGATTCTCAAATGTCTTTGCTCTTCCTACTTCAATCTATGGGTCTCATAAAGGTGACTGCATGTATTGTTATCTCCAGGTATCCCAAGATGGACAGGTGACCTGAAAATCCTGTCCTCCAAAAGCATTCTTTTGTGCTTTGAACTTAGAGGGACCCAACTCTATTGTTAGTATTATTGTCATTACCCCTTAGTAGCATCAGGTGTTGCTGTGGAGGATCAGCTTTGTTGTACATGCACTACAAAACCAAACCATTTTTCAGGGCCTCATTCTCACAGCTGTACCCTCTAAGCATGTAACCTGAGTGCTGCTGAAGCACTGGGGTTTGTAGGGTGTCCTCTGAACTCAGCCTCTTGAGACAAGCTGGCATTACAGCAGCAGGGATATTTTCTCAAGGAAAGACTTCTCTATTCAGAAATTGATTTTTGACACACTTTAGTGGGACATTATTGAAACCATTTGTAAAATTGCTGTGCTGTATTCATATTGTATCATGCAGGAATTGGAGCAGTAGTGTGGAAATGAACCATTTCAATCTCAGTTAATATGAATTGTTTCAGTCTTATTAAAACACTTTAAGAAGGTCAAAGGAAAATATTGTTGCAATATTTTGCAACAGGGAAGATTTGCCTTTGAGATCACATATAAGTGTGATCATTCCCCAAACAACATGCTCTAAAAAGCCTCACAATAAAGAACCATTCTGCAGGGTAAAGTTAGTAGTCTGAATTTGGAGTTGTTTGACCTAAGAATTTTCCTGCATACGCAGCATCTTAGGAATCTCAGTAAACTATCAGGAAATACTTGCTGACCATCCTGAGGTCCTAATGGTGGTTCTCCATCCCCTGGAAGCTCCTCTAGGTTCATTTTCACTGGGTTTAGTGACCACTGTGTAAGTTATTTGGGCTGAGGCTGCACCCTTGATGTGCATTGACTAGGTTTTTGAGCCCCAAATTTCATTTCTACCTGTGTGTGCCTATGTATTTGTGCAAAGCCAGAGGTCTGTCAGCAGACCAAAGCATTTGTGGGTTAGTTTCAAAGTATGTGGGTGGTCTAAGGGGACCAATGTGAGCAGTAGATCTGATGGGGTAGTTCCATACTGAGACCCTGCTGTCAGCATCTTTCAAAGCAGGTGTGTTGTGCATGCTAGGTGTGATCTGTAGAGACTCTCTTAGAAAACCAAGTTTCTGCTTGAAGTGTTGATATATCAAAAAAGCTTTAAAGCCTTGAGGTGGACTTGGATTCCAATCTCTTGTCACTTTAAAGGAAAACAGCCTGAATTAAATCAAGGAGAGGTGGAAAATGTCTATTACACACTTGTCTTGGGGTAATGTAACTGCATTTTGTGCTCATCTCTCAGGGCAGATGTGTATTTTAGCTCCTGGTTTTCCTCAGCATTTGCTTTTCAGGTGTCTAGAAGCTCTGGAAAAGGTATCAGCTGCTGAGACAATTCATGTTCCTGTCTTAAAAATGCTGGAGAAAACGTGCCTACCTTTGGGACCAAGAAAGGGAGTGAGGAAATGGAGACACACCAGTCTAAGAAGCTTTCTGTATGCCACGCTGATGGGCTGTTGCCCTTTGTTCAGAGCACAGTTCGCATACCTTCAGACCCTGAGACAGAAAACATGTGAATGGTCTCCATCTGAAGCATGGGCCAACTCATCCCTGTATTAGGAAGGCCACTGCTTTTCTGTGATCCTGTTGTGCAAACTTTCATCACACAGATATCTTCAGGTTGTGTCTTCTGCCCCTCAGTTTTAGACTGACTGCCAAGGCCAATCACTGACCTTTTTCTTATCCGTTTTTAAACCTTCCTATAGTAAAACTCATCACTTATTGAAAATGTAAGCGTTTTATTTTCTACTTTCTCTTCCTTCATTAATCCCCTTTGTCTTTCACCCTCATTTGTAATACAGGGGAATGAGAAAACATCTCTCATTATTTAGCATTAATATTAGTGTTAGGTTTCTATGTGTTCTTTTGCAGAAGTTACCAGAACCTCCTTCAAAAGACCAGTATGTATCTGTAACCAGGGTTTGCATTTCTAGATCATTAACAAACATGGATTTATGAAATTCTGTCAGTTTGTTTCTTTATCACCGAGAAGGAGAAACAGACACCCCTTCTGCTGTCATCTCCTTTGAAAGCATTTAATACTTTCTCTTCATAGTTCCTCTGCAATTCATGCCAAGAAAATATTCCTGCAAGGTCAGGTCTGCTGGGGAGGCCAAATGAAATGTTGGACCTCAGTGGTATTATGAGATCATCTGGACAGGTAATATTGGCCTTGGGAAAGAGCCTTCCTCCTTGAATTCATAGAGCTGGCTGCAGCCAGCTTGTTTTTTTTAGGAAATAAAACAGTCTTTGAAGGGCCTTATCTACAACTAACACCCGGTAGCTTAAGCCTAAGAGACCCTGGGCTGCTATATCTAGTTTTTCCTTTCTCCTGCCTAGCTTCTGACAGCACCTAACCTTGTTGTATTGGCTTTCTTTCTCTAGGAAGTGGGAGAAATGGCAAGCTTTGCCTTAGAAGGCAAAGAGGACCAAAATATGCCACAGAACTATAGGCAGAACTGTTGCAGCAACTGCAGCAGGTTTCTTCTTCTGGTCTCTGTACCTATCTGTAACCATAGTTATTTGTCACCAGAAGACCCAAGGCTGGATATAAAAATCTTTTTTTCCCCCTGTGTTCTTGCTTTAGTCTCCCAGACTAAAAACACCCCAAGCAATCTGATAAACAAGGAAAAAGCTGACATGATGACCAAGTCACAGAAAGCTTGCATAGGTCACCTGATTATCACACCTTGCTCTGTGACTGCTGAGGAGAGAACAGCTGAAATGCATTTCATTGAGATTTCATCCAGAAACAAGGGAAAGCCCTAAATTTGCTCAGAAACACCTGAGCTGCCCAGTGTTAAGGAGTCATTCAAGGCTGGGCACAAGTGTGGGGATTGATGAGATTGCTTTGGGCTCCAGGCAGTCTTTCAGTGTAATGCTAAAGCTTGTTTCTTCATCAGAAGAGCAGTTTAGAAAGGAGTATCCTGCTTTATTAATTCTGTGAAGAGTTGCGCCTGCCTGAGCTAAGTGTGGAAACTACATGGAAATATCCATTCAAGTCTTGACTGTGAAGGAATGAATTAGTGAGCTAATGTCTTTTTGTGGTCCTTGCCCAGCTCTCTCAGCCCGTCTTCACAGGAGGAAAAAGTTTGTGGGGATGCTGTATGGGTCTGTTTATGTTTTTCTGAGTGGGTCTTCCAGTTAATGCTCCTTTGAGGTGAATGAAGCATTTCACATCTTTCCTAGCATTTTTTCCCTGCTCTGTAGGTCAAACCAGCCACCAAACTGGTCTTGGCCTGTTGCTTTGAGGGTTGTGGTTTTGCTGTGTTGTCAGAGAAGGAGCTTGTTTTGCTGCAGGCAGGGTAAAGGGCAGCCTTAGAGGAAAGCCAGCCTCAGATGCTGCTGTGTTGTTTCATGTTTAATTAATGTGACTTTGGTTTGTATTTTTGAAAGAAAGCTTTGGGTTTTTTTTGCTTTGGTGCTGCATTTGTTGGGGTCTCCTTAAACCCGCTTGTTCCCCATAGGCGATTACAGCTGCTTGGGTACCTCTTTACATGGTGGTTTGAGAACAGTGCTGGCCCTTCTGGAGTAGAGGGAGGTTTGTGCAGGCACTCTTTTCCTTGTCCTCCTCTTATGAAGGGCTGTGAGAACCTCTGTAGTGTCTGTGCCACCGGCACATCCTGCTGCTGCCAGGCAAAGCAGCCCCTGCAGACCTCAAAGTGCAGGAGGAAGGTTGCTATTTCTCCTTGGAACAAGCACTCCCATGCAGCCTTAAGGGAGTAGGGGAAGGTATTCCCACTGTTTTTTTTCTTCCCATTTAAGGTAGTGGGGATCATACTTTCTGAAGCATACTGGAATTGGTAAAATAAAGCTGGCCTTCTGAAGAAACTTGCATTTATTTGAGTGAGTGGTTTTTTTTTTCTCTCTGATTGTGTGGGTGTGTATATATGCTGGGAAAGGCAATAATGTTTACTGGAATTGTACTACAAATGGTTGGTAACTTCCAATTCGCTACACGATAAATATCATAATTGATACTACAATATGTTAACATTCAAAGCATAAGCTTCTCTTTCATATGGATTTATTTTCATGCATGAATAGTGTGGAAGGTTTTGAAGACATCTTCTTTCAAAGACTAGGACATCTTTGAATCTTCTGTATGAAGAGGATGATAAGACCTCTTTTATGAATAGGTGGATATTACTGGGCTTTTGTATATAGAAATAAATGATAGAAATTGTTAAAAGCATTTTTTTAAGTCTGCAGAGCTGGGTTGAACAACTTGCATCTATGTTAAATCTTGGGAACTGGTCAGCAAATCTCAGTGCTTTCACTTCTGTCTGAGCAGGTAATATTAGACTTGTGGTAAATGATGGAAACTATCTGGTCCATTGAAGTTTAGACCAGGTGATCCTTGAGATACTTTCTAACCTGGTATTCTATGATTGTGATTCTGTTGTCATATTGCAGAACATGGAGGGGAATCCTTCCTTTTAAGCTGTAATATAACTTGCAGAAAAAATAGGATTTTAGCCATATGTGAGGTTATGGGATAAAATCAATGAGCTCAGGAAGGAGGGATTACAGCAGTGTTATATCTGCCTCTGTCAAACAACTGGTTTTAGACATGGATTTTAAATGTTCCTTTGCAGTATGTTTTTATACTTGGACTCTTGGGTTCAGATACTCAGATTTTATTTTGGTGATGTATTTCTATCAAAATAGGTAGACATTTAGCACCAAAGTAAGGCTGAGATGAATGTCGTGCTTTAGGACTCCATTTATTTTGTGTGTAGAGCCATGGGTTCTGATCCGTCATAGCAACTCTTGTGGGGGCTTTCTGGCTCATAACTGTTTTTTGAGGGACAATTTGGTATAAATTTTGCTCCCTCTTAAACTAGAGATAGATTTGCATAGAGAATCCTGGGGGCATTTTACAGACTTTTAAACTCATTGTTAGTTATGTTAACAAGCAAATAGCCTTTCTATGTATGTATTGCTTTTTAACACAGTAGCCCTCATTTCCTGGCCAGGAAGGTCTCTTGCAGTTTTATTTCCTCAGGTTAAGACAGTGTTTGAGGAATAGTTTACCTATAGATGACTTTTTCTTTCCTTTTCCAGTTTTCCTGGTATTTTGTTTGCAGCTTGTGGAGATCTGAGGTTTATGGTTGTGTGTTTGTCTGTGCTCTGCAGGTGGTGGGGGATATGTTTTGGTGGGGGTGGTTTTGATTTTGTTGTTCTAAAGGCAGAACTGTTTCTTTAAGTCTGAACTCAATTACCTATTGAGGGGGTTTGCTGATTTTAATAGTAAAATGGGATTAGGCAGGGTTTCACAAAGAAAGTAACTCTTTTCCATATTCTGGCTTTGTGCCTTCATAGAATGTGAACATGTAAAGTCCTTTGAGATTGTTCTCTTTTTATAGAGAAGTAGATGCTTAATGTTACCTCTGGCTTTGGGAGGATTTTCATATATCCAATCTGTGCTCAAGTATTAATTGCACATCTCTTCTCGGATTCAAATCACCCAGTTTGCACAAACCTAGATGTTATTTCTATGTTCCCTACTGGAAAAATAACCTTACACATAGGCTGTTGGATCAGTTAGTTTCACGGCCTGAGGCTTTGGGGTTTATTTTTGTATGGTATCAGAATAAAGCCAATATGCCTTCCAGACTAGTGATCTCTGCTGCTTCGTTGTTCTCCTCAGTGATTTCTATTACCTGTTTATAAATAACACACTTGCTTGGAGGGTCAGGTAGAGGGAGAAAGCATTTTATGTCATTTAGCATCAAAAGATGGCACATGTGGTGGGACTAGCAGGATCCTGGGTACCTGGAAACCTTTCCAAGTGCCTCTTTTTCAGGGACAACGCCTCGTTAGCACTATGCATCCCACCCAGGTGTTTTAAGATGAAAGCTGCCTCCAGAGGTTAGGCTGCAGGTGGCAGCAACAATCTTTCCCTGCGGCAGCTGGAAATGCTGCAGCGGCCCTCGCTGATGCCTGCGCATAATTCAGCTCCTCGCTAAACCAGCTCAGTGGTAAAACAGAAAACTGTAAGCAAAGAGTGCAAAGATTGTCGTCTAACCACTGAGATGTGGGGACACTTCATTTTCCACTCCCTTTTCTCCTCCTTAGGAGGAGAGGGTGGGGGAGTTTCTGCGTTGCACAGTACCAGGCATACGTGAGAAATCACATTTATGTGGAGTGATTGGTCTGGCTGGGCTTGCCTGAATCCTCTGTTGAGCAGCTACAGGCTTTTTGTGCTTTTGGGTGTGTATATTTTTCTCTTCCTGCTCCTTCTGTGCTTCACTCTGATAGCAGGGAGCTGTTATGTCATGATACCAGTAACTAAAAAGCAGCAACATCTTTCTATTCATTATTATTCCAGGCAGAGAGATGGACCTCAGAACTCTGGGGTTTTGAATGCTTAGTACATGAACTTTCTGGATGAGAGAGTTATCGCTTCCCAGAACTCCTGGTTCTGGCTGTTGTACCTGCCCATACATGATATGGGTTGCAGTAGTTTACCTGCAAGTGTTGCTTGGATCACATCTGTGCAGTCTTTGTGTGTTACTTCCTGCAGCTCTTGAATGTCAGTGCTGTCTTTCAGAGAACCATCTCTATGCTGCTTGGGGGATTTGCACTCCAGGAGGGGAGACCCTATCTGTAGATGCGTTAGGTTTTGGAAGCTGTTTGGAGCTAAATGTTGCAGATGTTGTCCCATAGCTGGGCTCATATTAGCAGACATGCTGTTTCTGTCTCTGTTGAAGAGCTGAGGGAGTTCCATTAGTGTGTTGCATGAATTTTCTGGCTTGCCTCAGGATGGGATGGAGGCATAGATACCATGCGTGCTCCAGCCGGTGACATCTAGTCCAGGGAATGATGTCATCTGACCCATCCCTTTGGCAGAAGGTTGCCAACACCAAAGGAGAAGGGAAGATGTGCTGGGGAACTGCTGCCTTCAAGAGGCCCTCAACTGGGACACAGCTCCTGCACCAAAATGCCTAGACTGATACACAGTAATGAGATACCACCTGCAAGGACACTGAGGTTATACCTCTTTTCATCTGTGTCACCTTATAGAATCACTTAGGTTGGAAAAGACCTTGAAAATCTCAGAGTCCAAGTCTTAACCTAACACTGTCAAGTCCACCACTAAACTGTGCCCCAAAACACCACATCTACATGTCTCTTAAATACCTCCAGGGATGGTAACCACTTCCATGAGCACCCTCTTCCAACGATTCATAACCGTTTTGGTGAAGGTATTTTCCTGATATCCAGTCTAAACCTCTCCTGCTACAGCTGTAGGCCATTTTCTCTTGTCCTATTGCTATTGCCTTGTTGGACAGCCCTTGAAGTCCAGAACTGGTGCAGATGTGAAGTGCTCAGATCCATGTTGGGACTAATACTCTTATTCATGTTGATTGTATCTCAGATGATAAGATTCTGTTGCTTGCTCATATGCAACCAGTTGCACAATTGGCCCTTTAGCACAAGCTGTGGGAATACTGTCTATGATACAGTAAGTTGTTGTGGCAATAGTTAACACAGTGTGCAAACAGCAGTGGTATGTGCAAACCAAGTGCTGGAGAATTACAGAAAATGCATGGAATAGTTTGGCACCCTCTTGATAAGAAGAATATGGTAAATGTAAAGACTCTGTGGTGGTTAGGGGGAGAAGGCCAACAAAGCCTCTGTATGCTTAGTGATTAAGTGAACATAGAGAAGTTAAATTCTTCTAGTGCCCTGCAAGCTAACAGTGGCCCAGAAGGTGCATAGTTGTTCTAGCTGTCCCAGTGCATAAAATCACACAGGGCATTCCTGAGAGACAGAGGAATGCAAAGCATGCAGGTGTATGATAATTGCTTGTTTCAAAGTGAGATGCCTGGTAAAGGCAGCTTAGGTCACACTTCTACATCCAGAAACCTGCAGAAATGGCTGCAGTCACCTTAGGCTGTGCTTGAAAAGTCCAGCATCTAATGATGGTCATGAGCTGATGCCATCCCCTCATGAATGAAGGGCAGGGCTACCCTGTAGCTGCTACTGTGCTGTATGGGTCAGTGTAGGGCAAAAGTATGTCCTATAGGAGGACAAGAGGGAGAGAGAAGCCTGTGGTCACCGTTCCTCCTTCCCTCATGGTCTGCCACAGGTCAGCCAAGGGATGGGTAATTCTCTGCAAAGCCATTTGAAGTGCTTAAAGGAAACTGATTACTTACCAGTTCAGAGCTGGGCCCTCCTCTGCTCATAGGAGCTGTGCTTGGAGGCATTTTAATACATTTTATTTGTTTCTGCACCAAATGAAGATTTGCTAACACAGGTGCTAATCATGACTCTTAAGTGATTGCACCAGATTGTTTTATAACAAAAACCCCTGGGGAGAAAAATACAAGGATTTTCTGCTGACATTTTTGCAAACTCTTCCTTTTTGCTGCTTTTCTGTTGAGCTGACTTTTCATTTCAGACCTTTCTTTAACTTCTTTGAGAAGTTTAGGAGCATTCCAAAAGGACTTTTTCAATTTTGAAGCAGATACTGTAGTCAAGCCAGAATAGGTTTCTCTTTGCTCTCTTCTTCTTGACTCCAACTTTCACAATGTGTAAATCAATCAAAGGAAAAGTATTGTTTGTCTGCTGGACTTCTCATCTAGCAGCTCTTGGGTAGGGTAAAGCGATTGGATTTGTGACCTCTTGGTTCTGAATGCCTGGTTGACAACTCTTTTTTTTTCCCCTTTGATGAGGGGGATGACAAAATCCTGAACTTGTCCCTGTTTTGGTTGTGAATTGGCTCAGAAAGACATCTGTCTGTCTTTGCACTGATGCATGTTTGACATCTCTAATTCCAGCAGCAATGGGTTAGTAGTCAGTGAGCAGGTGGAAATGCTGGAGCAGAATGATCAATAGCCATTAACTCCAGAAACAGGGTGGTTTGTGAGGCATTAAAGTATATTTTCTTGTGTTTGAGCAGTCTGATGGCACAACACTAATTACTGTTTATGCATCTTGAGGCACTTCTGTTTCTTCTGTCACCCTTACAGCAACACTGAATGCTTGCAATGTAAAACATAAAGCAACATATACATGGGCTTCCAGAAGTCTAGCCCTTTTTATAGGGCTGCCACACTGGAGAGTGGTGGGTTCAACTGCAGCATCTATTCTAATGCCTCTTTAGCAAAACCTTTTTGCTGTGTGAGTCTTTCAGCACCAGCTACTGAGGATGGCTTGTTTCTTTCCCATCTTTACCTTTCAGTTGTGATGAGTGACCTCCAGAGCTGTAGCAGTGCTGTTGTTAGCAGCATGAAGAAGTAATGCTGTGGCACAGTAGAACGTAAGTATGCAGAGCTTCAGTAATGCAGCATGGGTATTAGCTAACTAGATGAATACATAAATGGGTGAATTCATCCTGCTCTGCCAGATTATCCAAATGGGTATTGGTCCTGGTTCTGGCTGGGATAGAGTATATTTTCTACCTAGTAGCTGGTACAGTACTGTGCTTTGGGTTTAGTGGGAGAGTAATGATGAGAACATGCTGGTGTCTTAGTTGTTGTTTAGTAGTACTTGCCTGATCAAGTGCTTGTCAGTCTCTCATGCTCTGCCAGTGAGGAGGGGCACAAGAAGCCAGGAGGGAGCATAGCCAGGGCAGCTGATTCAAACTAGCTAGAGGGATATTCCATACCACGGTAGGTCATATGCAGTATATAAACGGGGGGGGGGGGGGGGGGGGGGCGGGGACGGACTGGCCAGGAGGTGCCAATTGCTGTGATGGGCTGGGTATCAGTCATAGGGTTTTTTTGCCTGGCCTTTTTAGTTTAGGGTTGTGATGTTTTTATTAATTTTTTTAATTATTATTCTTTCGTATTCTGCAGAATAAGGATTACAGGACAGGAACTGGCAAAACCCTGAGCCTTTCTAGTGGGGTATACCGGCAGACAGTTGCAGACTGCTGAAGGGATTGTGAGTAAATAGACAAATTGCTGGTGGCATAATTTCTTGGAAATAAACCTAGCAAATTAGACTTGTTAAAGCAACTGCTGAAATGGCTAATGCCATTGAATTGTCAAAATAGAGAACTGCAAAGATCCTTGGTTCATTTACATATCACCAAAGCAAAAATAATGGAAAAATAATGAGCAATTATTGTCCCTGGCTCTCCCCATTCATTATTGGAAGTAAAGACATTTATCAATATGGAATTAGGTTGGCAAGATATGCATGTGACATAATTATATTGGTCAGTCAAAACTAGAGGAGATGATGAGGGATTTTGGAAGCACCCATTAGAGGATGGCAAATGGGCAGCACCACTAATATTCACTGTTGCAAGAAATCAGGCATCAGAAGGAGCAGTCAGGGCTACTGAAATGTTTTAGCAAGGGCTAGGTCACTTAGAAGGGCAAGAGTTGTATTTCTGAAGGGGAAAAATGAGATTTGGTTCATGTAGAGGACAAATTGTAGTGTAAAATATTAGGACTGTGTCTGGGTTTGGTATGTACTGGTCTTGCTGCTGTATCATGGTGCCTGCCAGCTTCTGGCAGATGTTGAGCATCCTGTTTACTCCGTAAGCCCTTCAAAAGCTGCTGCAGTTAGGAGACCCCTCCTGAAGTATACCAAGTACATTATCACCCAGACTATGGAATACACTGGATTGGAGAACATCTTTTCTTTTAGAAGCCATAGAGTGAGGATTTGGAGACTGCTTTTCATCCCCTCCCATCTTTGTGTTTGATGCCAGAAGACCATAATTTGTATTAGAATAAGGCTGCTGAAATTTGGGCTCTGTGTGTCTGCAGGCTGTCTCTGAACTGAAGGTGTAATAGCCCTGCAGGCAGGAGAGGCTTCTGTGCCTTGGCTTCCAGTAGGAATGGTTCATCTGACCTTTAAACCCACCTGCCACTGCCTTTATGGTGATTACTGCTGGAGCCAGTAAGGCAATTCACAGGGCTGAGCACAGTTTGACTAGCACAATCCCTAGCTCTGCAATGAGGTTTGACAGATGCTATCAGTGTATCTCCCCATAAATAAATATGTAATTGGACTGCGTGCTACACTTTCACATCCTGAGGAGGGAATTCTGACACGCCTGTCCTTTCATCTCTCGCATCCCTCAGCAGCTGTGAAAAAGCCTCTGACCTCGGATGCTCATTTTTATCATTTCATTTCAGCAGGAGTTGGTGCCTGTGGAGTTTTGTTACTCTGTGTTATGAAGGAGGAGGAAAGCAGCAGGCATTTTGTTTAAATTCTTAATTGCAGGCACTGCAGGATTATGGAAATGTCAAGAGGGAAGTGACAGGGAAGACCTGACAAGCACACAGGGCTTTGTTGAGTCACTGCTTTCTCTTTCCCATCAGGGTCGTGGGTGGGTTCTGAGTCGAATGGATCTTATGTGCTCACTGACCACCCATATGCCAGACTGGTCTCTGTGGTGTGCAGTCTGATGAGTTTAACAGGCCTTGCTCAAGACAAGCCAACGGTTAACAAGAAAGAACTAGCTTGCACCAGCAGAGCTGAAAGGAGTGCCAGAGCAGAGATTTGATCCCCCTTTAAATGTATACTGATGGAGCCAGTGCTGGATGCTGGCAAAGCACTGTGCTGTGCCACATTTCATACAGTTTGCTTCTCTTGCTCTGTGGGCTCTGAAGCAGGAGAAATTCAGAAGGCTCATTTCCAGCTTGTCTGCCTTGCTCTGATTTAGAGTGTTTTACTATTCTATTCCTCCTTCTTTTTTCCTGTTTGACTTCTGCACAAGGCTTTTTTCCCTCATCTTGGGAATCTAGAGCATGGAAGCTTTGTGGGCATGCACTGAGATTGTACTTGAGTTGCTGCCTTCCCTAGACTGTGGAAGAGGAGCCTCTGCACCACTTGGCTTGCCACTCTGAAGAGGGGCAGACGAATTATACTGCTGCTGCTGCTGTGGACTCCCCGGGTGCCAGAGTCTAAGAAGTGGTACACATGGGATTCAAGCTTAGAGCTGCTGCAGTAACGGGAAATTCCTTTAGTCCTTGGGGGGCTGTTGTCCTGCCTGTTATGAGCAATCCTCTCTAAAGCATATCCAGCTGCTGTGCTTGATGTTCCAGTTGCTTGTCAGCATTGAAAGACAGGGACATGAGAAACTTTTGTGCACCTAATTGGACTTCATCTCCCAGAGTTGTCTTCAGTAGGTCAGTTATGTCAGCTAGTAAAGCTGAATGGAGAAGCAGAAAAAATGCAGTGGGGGGTCACTGTGCTATCCATGTGGTCTAAGTAGCAGGTTCATCTTGGTTCTGACTGAGCTATAGGAATGAGAGCTGCAAGAGAAGTGCCTCCTGGTGTGAAGGATGGTGTTGTCCCACTGATCTGGACCATGCCAGGGGTCTGTGCATGCAGTGTCATATACTGAAGTCTCCCACAGATCCTCATTTCTGTGTTTATGGTGATATAAACTGGTGCCCATTTCCAGTGTGTGTTTGCTAATGTAAAGATAAGTAGCGAGATGCTCTCATTCCTCTGCTGTTTTCACAGCCAAGTGGTCTGCCAATAGCTGACAGACATTTCGTGAGTCTGAATGGGCTGTGTTAAGCCTGACAGTGAATTAGGAGAGACTGTCTTAGTTGGCAGCTACATCTCTTCAGTGTTTTTGGGGCCAGAAAGGAGAAAAGAGGGAGATAGAAACATTTGTTGCCTAAGAGAGAAGACAGTGGGTGAGGGTCAAAATGTGTGGCTGCTATCAGGGTAGAAAAGGGAGATGACAGAGAAGGGTTTGCAGAGGAATAAGGTGTCCGTAAAGGGCATACTGGGAGGGTGCCAGACATTTGCAGAAAATGGGTAAGTGGGACCTGGAGCATTGCTGTGCCGGCTCTAATTGTGTCACCTCTTCACAAAGGCCACGCTGCTTGATGATATTATTATATCACTTAATATTGAGCCCTCAGTTAGGGCATCCCTGATTTTTGTAACCTGAGTCATTTTGCAAGTCTGTTTGCATGTGTTTTAATAACCTTTGGGAGCATTGTAGGAGAATTCTTGTAGCTGTACTTCTGAAACTGGTCAGTGTAGGAAGGTAGCCACCATGGACACTGGGGACTTATGCTGTGATCTGGGATCACTATGAGACCTCTTGGAGGACAAGGAGTGTGAAAGGAGTTTGGTGCCTGATTCCTGGGTGCTTTGCTGGTTCTAGTGTGGATGAGGCACATGCCAACTGGACTCTCTGGCTCTGGGCCTACCTGGGTCACAGGGAAGGCTCCAGTGGAAGGGCTAAGACTGAAAGAGACACCACTCAGAATTATATGCAAGGGCTATTTGCAGTAACAGACTCCAGGCACCCAACACTGGCTCTTCTGATGTCAAGATGAAGCTGGGGCAGAAACAGCCTTGTTTTGCTGTCAGCTTTGATCTTGAGGCTGTGAGGAGGGGTGGCTAGAGGTCACAACTGGAGGGCATTAAACATTTTCCCACTAACATGAGTGGAATTTGGCTTAGACCTTAAACATGGTGCTTTTGCTGTCTGACCTTGCTTATTTTCATGGTTGCTGGGAGGGTTCCTGCCTATTGAGGCTGTTTTGCTGCCTTTTTGCTTGCTAAAGAGGTGTTTTTCTTTGGTAGGGTATTAGAAAGGTGTTGGTGACATTTTGAGCTAAACTTTGCTGTTTCAGCAGCCAGCAATGAAGGTGATGCCAGGCAATTGTTCCATAAGCAGCAGAACTAATAAGCCACTGGATTTGTATCCTACTTTCTTAACCTCTGCCTCTCCCTTCATAATATTAGCTCTTCCCACATGACCACTGGGTTCCTCTTTCCTTCCTCCGTGTCCTTTAACTACTTGGCAGTCATGAGCTGGTACTCGCTGTGGCAGGTTGCTTCATATGGGCTGATGCTGAGAGGCCTGCTTGCCATGAAAAGCAGGTATTCTTTTTCAGCTCACATGACAGCTGAGGCACTAATTTGGCTCTGTCTCTTCCCATTTTCAGCATATTTTTTTCCCTAGGATTTCTCGGTATTTAATTATCTCTGAACCTTCTGTCAGTCTGAGGGAAAATTAAGTTCCTAGAAGTGGGAATCTGATGGTCAGATGGACGAGCAGTTGTACAGACAGCATGAAAGAAGCTTCTGCAGAATAAATTCCTTTCCTAGAAAAGCCTACATGGTATCCTTTGTCCCTGTAACCTGTATGGAAAGCCAGATACTGCCATGCTGCTGACTGCTGTGGCTTAGACAGGAATAGCCAAGGTATAAACAGAAATAGAGCAAAGAACTGAGCAAGGTGAACAGGATATGAGGACAGCAGACATGCTTGGGAGAAAAGATGAGATGTTTGGGATATTCTAAGCAGTTATCTTGTACAGAAGGAGTTCTTCCTCAGTTTGCCAGAGAAACTGTCCCACCAGTATCACGTACTTCAGGGCATGCCATCCCTTCCCATAAGGTTAAGATAAGATCTAAGCAGGAGATCAAATAAAGCCACTGTGAGGGCTCAGGAATGAGTGGATGATATACTGCTTATGTCTTTGTCCCTATCAAATGTTGTTCTTACTGGGATGCAATCCGAAGTCAGAGCAGGACTTTTCCCTGCACTGTGCCCTTGTAATCTGCAACCCCTTGCATTAATTTCTCAGCCCAAGTGTTGATGTTCAACTCTTTCATCAGCAGTGCTGCAGCCTCTGCACTGCCTCATGAGGCAGATGCGAGTTAAGTGAAATCCAACTTGTGATCCTCTCTAGGGCACAAGGTTTTGCTGTGGTTTGGCTCAGTGTCCCCTTGCCCTCTAACAGCAGGCTATGTTTGTCTTGCACCGCGGCCTGTAACCCATTCTGTTGTATGGACTCATTTTGGTACAGTTGGGATTCAGACACTCAATACTGTGTCTGTTACTGTGTATCTCAATGTGACTCAAGCCGCTGAGGAAGAAGTGGTAAAGAAGCAGGGGTTGCATTGTGCCTGTGAAAATACATTTAAAGTCAGTATCCTGAAAGGGCCCAAAATTTATTGTGCTGCTGTTGTCATTTCCCATTCACTGGCCTGACTGAATAAAGGAGTGCTGCACAGAGCTCTGCATAACTTGTTTGACTTTAAGAGTTAGTAAATGATAGATGTCTGTATCCTTGGATGAGGATAATCCAATTGTACAGTCTGGCTGGATTTCTGCTGCTCTCTGAAAAAGGACTAGAGGAGTGAAATATTTGCTTTTGGTACTTCTCACAAGTGGAGATGACAGAGCGTGGGAAAATAAAAGCTAGTCCTGGTAGGCAAGGGTTTCAGGGGAAGAGAACTGGGGGAAATCTAATCTGCTTTCTGGTAGAGAAGGGCATAAAGGGGCTTGGCAAGAAAAGAGCCACTCTCTTGGTTTCTCAGAGGAGTAAAATGAAGGCAGCATATTCAATGAACATAACTCCACAGTTGTCAATGCAGTCAGGTCTGTTTATGCCAGTTGGTCAATTTGACCCAGTGCTTTGATTAAAAAAAAAATTCCCAAACATTTCAATAAGAAAAAGTTATGAAAAAACTTGTGCTTTGGGTGAAGAGCACCCAATTCTGGAGTCATTTGTAACAGCTGAAAGGATTAAACGTCATCAGAGAGAATCTGTAATTAAATGCTTAGCCCAGCCAAATCAGTATGGCATTGCCAGGTTGAATAACGTATAGAGGAAGCATTCCAAGATCTAAGCGTAACTTTCAATTTTTTCCATTAAGTGAATCTATATTAATACAAAACAAGATTCCTGGGTGATTTTCAGTGTACTCTGGATTTGTTAGCATTTTGATGATACTGCAACTCAAAAGCTTCAGTTGAGATCAGTGCCAGCTTGTGCTTGGAGTTATGCAAACACATAAAAGATCTGATATCTGCCAGAAAGAGCAAACAGGAGAGCAAGCAAAACCAGTGAAATGTCTACCAACCCCTGGTTGTGACAGAATTGTGTCTGGAAATCCCTGGCCAGGGCATTCTCCTTGTTACCAGCCTTGCCTGTGCAACTTTGCACAGATTTGTTTAAGAATTGGGAACAGACGTAAGATTTCTTTTTTTAATTAATGTTATTGACTAAACATATGCTGTTCTTTTACATTGTGATATCAAAGAATATGAGAAATGAATGATCAAATTCATCTTATAGCAATCAAAATGGTGTAAAAAGGTCATTAATTTAACTTGGTTGTATGTTATGATTGTGGGAAGACTGTTTTTTGTCCAAATATGGAGGCTTAGCCCAAGATTTGAACTCTAATCAAGCTTACTTATTAGTAGAGGCATTCTCAGTGACAGTTGTCAATTAACCTCAAGATTAGAAATTCAGGATAACTGGAATCACTGCCTAAGCTCATGTCAAAGTCAAAATAATACTCCATAGTATTGAAAGAAACCTTCATCAAATTTTACATGTGTGCGAATAGCCACATCCACATGCTCCAAGCCCCCAATGTACTTGCTACATTCTTAAACTATTTTCCAGTTCTTTTGAAACTTCATTGCTTTGGCAGCTAAATAGTAGTATTAACCTTCAGAGCTTTCTGTCCCACTTAAGCTAATCGAGGCAGCAGCAACTGCTTTTTAGATTGTTGATTCTTCTGTCTCTAAATAGGTTATTTTTCCTGCCTCTCCCCCCAGCTCTAATTGTGTTTGTGGTACCAGGCCTTGAAAATATTTAAGTTTTACCCGGTCTTTCATTTTGCTTCTGCTGTAGCTGGAAAGCACATGCTTGGCTTTTAGAATTGGAGACGATGAGTGTCTTGCAGTTAGAAAGGGATTGCAGTTTGCCTCCCTTTCTCTTCTTCCACCACCTTCCTACACAGACTGCTAAAGATGCAGGGTAGATGAAATGCTGAATATCAGTGATTAAGTTTGGTAAACCTGCAACTCTTGCTGTCACTTGCTCTTTGATAGGCAAGCAAAGTTATTCCTTGTTCTAATTTTAGTAAAATTGGTTAATAAAATTATGCACAGACTGAACATGAGACTCAAACTATCATTATACTAAAGTAGTGCTTTGTGAAAAAATTGCTTGGAAATGTGCAAAAATCAGAAGCTTCTTGACATGAATCTATGAACAGGAAAAGGAATCTAGAACTGCACAAGCCTGACTAACGGGCTGTCAATAACATTTAGCTTTGGGCCTTGGCAAAAGAGCCTGAAGCAAGGGAGCGTGGGAGGCGGTATATCCTGAAGAGGATACTGTCCTTCATACTAAAGGCCACCTTACTGAGCACTGTGCTGCTAAAACAACTGTCTGACTCTCGGGTATCTGCTCTGCCTTGTTAAAGACAATGTTGTGTTAAATAAGGGTTAGGTAAGCCTAGAATTACTTTAGAAGATGACCCTTGTGTTCCCAGGAAGGGTGAATTCTTGATGTAGAAAACCTATCTCCCTTTAAATATATGCAGTACTCCTTTAAAGGAAGGATGGCTTTCACTTCCAGTACATTAAAAGAACCATTTAGGTGTGATTTGTGTGAAAGCTTCTGCCAGAGGTACTGGTCAACAACTGGTCAGGCATAAGGAAGTCAGCTTGAGATGGCTACAGTTTTAATGTAGGCATCAAGACTTTGTGCATCTCAGCCATGGCTGAGAGCTCGCTATGTGTGTTGGGTGAAGGTGTGCTGGTGGCTTTGGGCACTCAGCCAGAAAGAGGAGAGTATCTGTACACCCAGTGCCTATGATGAAGGCGCATGACATCATTAAGACATACACTTTATTTTAGTGACCTCTGGGTTACAAGGAGAATTTTAATAGGCTTTGGGTTACATCTCAAGAATTCTGCAACATTTTCAGGTTAATAATGCTGACATGTCTTATCACTCCTTCTCTATCAGAGCTATAATGGGGAAAACCCAGCATATTGTTAGGAGTTTTAAAACTGCCTTGAAATCTGTCAAGGGAGATAAACTATCTTTTATATCAGAAAATAGCTTCCCTTTTGCTATCTTATGGAACAACACATAGCTTCAAAAAAAAGATGCTCCTGCCTAGCAGCTTACTAGGAAAAGGGTTCACTCAGACTCCCAGGGTGAAAGGGATGAGAACTGAGGGGGCTTTTGTGCACCACTTGAAGAGGGGAGACTCTGATTTCAAGTAAATGGGATTTCAGGTGAGTGAAAAGATTTCTCTAGAAGGACAACTTAATGCACACTATTGGTACATTCCATAGCAGCATCCTACCTTGCACTCGGTGAAGTGCCATCTACAATGGGAGATGAGATGCTCTGAAGATGAGGTTGTAAAGAAGTTCCATGAATCAGGAGATATATGGTTCTGCTCATACTCATCATAGTGAAAGAGTGGAACTGAACAGTCTGTTTTGCTGGAAATCACAGTATTGCACAAAGATCTGGACAATATTTTTATATGGGCTAGACTGAGATATGGCATTGTGGTGGTTTGGAGAATGCTGCTTTTTGAGTGCTTGAAATTATTTCTGCAAATGAAGCATTTCCTTCCAGGAAATCATTTTGCAATGAAATCCAAAATATTCCATCTGCAAAAATATCTGAGATGTTAACAGAATCTGTATCTAAATTACTTGTCTTAAATGTGTGGCTTTATTGAGTGAAGGCAAATGAAGCTGTAACAAAAACATTTAGAGAAAGGCATTCTTGGGATGGGAACACTTCTGATAGTGGTGACAAGCAACCAGATGTTTGAAATCACTAAAGAGTGTGAGATTTCCAGCTGGTAGTCCTGTCAGGCACTGCAGGTGCCAGCTCAGACAGACCAATCTGAAAAATTGCTGCTTCTTGCAGTTGAGACTGCATCTCACACACCACCACTCTGGATTCCTGTGTCAGCTCGGGGACCATCCTGGAAGATGAAGCTCTTCTGCAAGGCTCAGTATTTGAGGGAGAAAGGCAAGCAAAGCAAACAGCAATTTCTGGCAAGAGGTCCCCTTGTAAAAGACATAAATGAAAAGATTTTGGTGGTAAGGTGTTTTAATCCAAACACATCCCACTCCAGAAAACTGAAACCGAAATCAGAAAGTAGACCTTGGCTCACAGAATATAATTTTGTCAGAAACCGAATTTTCCTGTTGAAAGGCATTATGCTAATGAACATATCTACTTCATTCACACAGTGAAAGGCATTTCCTTGGCTTCTATTCATTACCCAGAGTTCCTCTGGGAAATGCCACACTCACTCCAGCTCCCTGCTTACTGCAGTTTTTACCATGGCACAGATTGTATTTGGAGACAGGTTTGGAGTCACCTTTTTTCATCAACAGCCATCCCCTTCCTGCTAAAGAAGAGGGGGCAACAGGACACTTTTTGGACTGCTTAGTTCTGTGATTGTAAGAGTTAAAATACTGCTGCTCCTCAGCATTTTCTGTGTAATGCCTCTGAGATCCTCTGCTTCAGTGTTGGTGAGGACCTGGTCCTCTTAATAGCACACATATTGCATTGGCAGTACAGGATGCTTGTCTGAGGGGATAGCTGCACATGGAGAAGGAAAGTTCAGCAAGATCTTGGTGGCTGTGGGAAGACTGTGGGGTGCTGGAATTTTGTCTCTCTGGATCTGATCTTGCTGTAGGCTGGGACCTGTTCCTGGGAGTCTTCAAAAGATAAAGGTGCTGTTGTCCCATGTTCAGCTGCTTCATGTGAATGGGTGCTTGCTTCATGAGCAGGATTAGAACTTCAAATGGACCCTCAAGGCAGTCCATTATCACTTGCAACCTGAGATTTTTCTCATTCATTCCAGTTTTCCCTGGGGAGCATTCCCAATTTAACCTCTGCTGGTTTTCTATCATGATCCTACTTCCCACTAGAGACTCTCTTCTGACCCTTGATGGGATACAGCCCACTCCCTTCTGGGAATCACTCTTCTGGGTGTATGGACTCATACCTTCAGCCTACGGTCCTCTTGGAGACCTTTCTTCTGTTTCCTACCCAGCTGGAAATAGGAATCTGACAGTCTGCCCCTATTCCCAGTGGCTTTCTTTTAGCTTGTTGGCAGAGAATTGCGAACTATTCATTGGGCCTTTTCTAACCCTTAGCATGGTTGTAGGTACTAATACCTTCTTTCAGGTATGGATAGGTAAGGGCCTTATTCAGCAAAGAGATTCAAGTATTTTTCTGGGTAATAAGATCAGTATTAAGATGTTCAAAACCCTTCTCTGGCTGATATTTTGATTTCTGCAGCATGTCAGACACTAAGTTGTCCTTGTCCTGAGGCTGCCAGGATGCTCTGGATCAAATCACCAGCAGGGCTTTCTAGCGAGGTTTCCTTTCCCTCTGTTCATTACAGAGCCAGATCTACACACCAGGTGTATCTGCATATTGGGGCTTTCACTGGGTCAGCAGAAAGTGCCTCAGACTCATCCTTGGTCTTTAGAGGACTCTTGTGGGAGACCAGTTTGCAGTCCTTGTGTCCTGGGTTCAGCAGTAGCAGTTATGTTTCTCCTTCTTGGTAGCTGGTGCAGTGCTGTGTTTTGACTTTCGGCCTGGGAACAGAGCTGGTAACAATGATGTTTTGGTTTGGCCAACGACTTTGTGAGCCTCATGCTCTGCCAGGGAGGAGGGGAAGCCAGGAGGGAGCAGAGACAGGACACCTGACCCAAACTGACCAAAGAGGTATTCCATACCACAGCACGTCATGCCCGGGATGTAACTGGGAGTTAGCCGGAAGGGCTGGGGGACTGCAGGGTTGGAGGAGGTATCGGTCGGAGCTTGGTCGGGCTGGGGGGGGGGGGGCGAGTTATCAGTTGGCTGGTGGTGAGGTGTTGTATTCTGTTCCCTTGTTATTTCCTTTATCATTATTATCATTGGTGGCAGCAGCAGTGATTTGTGTTATACCTTAGTTACTAAACTGTTCTTATCTCAACCCGTGGGAGTTGCATTCTTTTCGATTCTCCTCTTCTTCCCTCTGGTAGTAGGGGGAGGGAAAGAAGGGGGGGAGTGAGTGAACGAGTTACCTGACTGGGTTTAAACCATGACACCTTGTTCTTGCTGTGCTGGGTGATCTTGATTCAAAAGGTTGGTGGCACAGCAGCAAGCTCAGCCTGTAGATTAAGGTATGGGATTGTCTCATGCCGGTCATAATGGAGAAGCTGTGGTTTCCCCTTGGATGACTGTGTCATGTTGTGGACAGTACTATAAAGACTGATACATAGAGGCTCTTGAAAAGTAAGAAAGTTCTGTGGAAAGGAAATCTGAGACTTTTAGGCTTTAACATTGACAAAAGTAACATTGATAGTAATGCCTTGGCTGCGGGAGGTGGGGTTTCTCTTTTATTTCTGGTATGTGTAGGGACCTTTCCAACACTAGTTTTTTGTTCTGAATCTATGTTCTGGGTGTTAGATTTTTTGGGAGTGGGAGGTTGGCTGCCCTTTCCTCCAGATGGCTCATCAGAAGACTTTCTCAGGGTACTCACTTCCATGGAGAGGAAGCAGATGAGATAAAAACGGCAAAGCTGAAGGTCAGTTTCTGAACTAGGTTGGTTTTTACTGCCATGAGCCAGGAGCTGCTGTTGTGTTTGTGCTCATAAGTTGGTTAGTGTAGGAGGGTAGGCAGTAGGAAGGGTGGGGGAAGCAATGTTTTTAAATAGATATTTATGGAGGATATCAACATTTGGCATTTCCTGATTTCAGAACAGTGGAGGAGGAACCAAGAACTTCATCCTGCATCCTCCTTCCCTCCATGCCAATTAGGACCACAGTCTGCTACCCTTCACCACATGGAGCAGCCACTTACTAGCTTGTGCCTAGCAGCACCTTTCTTCATGAGCCGTTTCCCTTTCATTGGTTAGGAGGTGCAGACCTATCCTTGGGAGGTTTCCTGTATGCTGGGTATGTGCAAACTGGCTGTTTCAGTGAATTAGTCTAGTTTCAAGATAATCTCTTCCACTCCTTCTAGTGCAGCTACCTGTTGCCCCTTAAGTGCTTTCTGTGGTTTAAACCCAGTCAGGCAACTCGTTCGCTCACTCCCCCCCTTCTTTCCCTCCCCCTCGGATTGCTCTTTCCGAGCTCAAGATCGGAGCATCCCAACACGTAGGAAGTCAAGGAAGAGGGCCAGGAGACCTGCGTGGCTAAATAGGGAATTGCTGGGTATGCTCAAGTGGAAGAGGAGAGTTTACAGGTCATGGAAGGAGGGGCTGGCCACTTGGGAGGAATATAAGGCTGCTGCTAGAGGATGTAGGAAGGCAGCTAGGATGACTAAGGCATCCTTAGAATTAAACCTGGCGAGAAGGGTCAAGGACAGCAAAAAGAGCTTTTTCAAATACATGGCAGACAAAACTAACACCAGAGGCAATGTAGGCCCACTGATGAATGGGATGGGTGCCCTGGTGACAGAAGATACAGAGATGGCAGAGTTACTGAATGCCTTCTTTGTCTCTGTCTACTCTGCTGCAGGCAGCCCTGAAGAGCCCTGTACCCCTGAGACCTTAGATGAAGTCAGGTTGACGGAGCGGTTTGCTTTAGTCTATGAGGAATGGGTTAGAGACCAGTTGAGCAATCTGGGCATCCATAAATCCATGGGTCCAGATGGGATGCACCCGCGGGTGCTGAGGGAACTGGCGGAAGTCATTGCTAGACCACTCTCCATCATCTTTACCAAGTCTTGGGAAACGGGAGAGGTGCTGAGGACTGGAGGAAAGCAAAAGTCACTCAGTCTTCAAAAAGGGCAAGAAGGAGGACCTGGGTAACTATAGACCAGTCAGCCTCACCTCCATCCCTGGGAAAGTGATGGAACACCTTATCCTTGGTTGCCATCTTAAGGCATATCAAGGATAAGAGGGTTATGAGGGGCAGTCAACATGGCTTCACCAAGGGGAAATCATGTTTGACCAATCTCTTAGCCTTTTATGAGGAAATAACATGGTGGATGGATGATGGCAGAGCGGTGGATGTGGTCTACCTTGACTTCAGCAAAGCATTTGACACAGTCTCCCACAGCATCCTCGCGGCTAAATTGAGGAAGTGTGGTCTGGATGATCAGGTAGTGAGGTGGGACTGTGACCTGGCTGAAGGAGAGAAGCCAGAGAGTTGTAGTCTATGGGGCGGAGTCTAGTTGGAGGCCTGTAACTAGTGGCGTGCCTCAAGGGTCAGTACTGGGACCAGCATTATTTAATATATTCATCAGTGATTTAGATGAAGGAATTGAGTGTACTATCAGCAAGTTTGCTGATGACACTAAGCTGGGAGGAGTGGCTGACACGCCAGAAGGCTGTGCTGCCATCCAGCGAGACCTGGACAGGCTGGAGAGTTGGGCAGGAGTAACTTGATGAAATATAACAAGGGAAAGTGTAGAGTCCTGCATCTGGGCAGGAAACAACCCCAGGTTCCAGTATAGGTTGGGGAACGACCTGTTAGAGAGCAGTGTAGGGGAGAAGGACCTGGGGGTCCTAGTGGACGACAGGATGACCATGAGCCCTTGTGGCCAAGAAGGCCAATGGCATCCTGGGGTGTATTAGAAGGGGGGTGGTTAGTAGGTCGAGAGAGGTCCTCCTTCCCCTCTACTCTGCCCTGGTGAGATCCCATCTGGAATATTGTGTCCAGTTCTGGGCCCACAGTTCAAGAAGGACAGGGAGCTGCTGGAGAGAGTCCAGCGCAGGGCAACGAAGATGATTAAGGGATCTTAATCCTCCCTTACGAGGAAAGACTGAGGGAGCTGGGTCTCTATAGTTTAGAGAAGAGGAGACTGAGGGTGACCTTATTAGTGTATGTAAATACATAAAGGGGGAGTGTCACAAGGATGGAGCCAGGCTCTACTCAGTGGCAAACAATGATAGGACAAGGGGTAATGGGTACAAACCGGAACACAAGAGGTTCCACTTAAACCTTGAGAAGAAACTTCTTCTCAGTGAGGGTGACGGAACACTGGAACAGGCTGCCCAGGGAGGTTGTGGAGTCTCCTTCCTGGAGACATTCAAAACCCGCCTGGACACATTCCTGTGTAACATTATCTAGGTGTTCCTGCTCCGGCAGGGGATTGGACTAGATGATCTTTTGAGGTCCCTTCCAATCTCTAGCATACTGTGATACCTCTTGGCTAGCTTGGGTCAGGTGTCCTGTCTGCTTCCTCCTGGCTTCCCCTCCTCCCTGGCAGAGCATGAGGCTCACAAAGTCCTCGGCCAAACCAAACATCGCTATCAGCTCTGTTCCCGAGCTGAAGGTCAAAACACAGCGCTGCACCAGCTACCAAGAAGGAGAGAAATGACTGCTACTGCTGAACCCGGGACAGTGCTGAGGTCTAGGAGGCAGTCATGTACTAGGAGGCAGCTTTTTTGTTTACACCCTTGGAAATAGGTGGCCCTTTCTGATCGAGGGTGATTAGAGCATCTGAGTAGAACATCAGTTCTCTCTACAGCCAGGCATGTGGATGCTTCCCACCAGCTCTAGAACTCGCCTACGTGTTTGGATAAAGTATCATATCCTGCCCCTCTCCACCTCCCAGGTAGTTGCTGAAAGTCCCCTGCTAATCTGCATTCTTATGAGCTGCCTCCTCTAGTCTGGAGGTTCCAAGTCTCAAGCAGTCTTTGCCTCTGTTCTGGGCCAGTCTCCCCAAATATTTGCATTTCCTTTCTCCATATCCTGCCATCACCTGCTGCCACTGCACTTTGCATCTTGGCAGCCTGTTTCTGTCATAGGGATTGAGCCAAAACATTGCAAGGTGTTGGAAAATCTTAAATGCACTGAAATGAGAAGCTGTTATTTTAGCAGCATCTGGAGCTTCCAGCTCCTGTCTTTGCTGCTGGTGATTTCAATTGCTGCTCCTTGGCAGTGGTATAAAGTGCCTGGGGAGCCCTTTTCCCTTATTATCTGGTGAATGTGCTAAGCATAGGAGTCTTCAGATCATGCATTGCTCTTGGCACAAGAACTGATTTTCCCCTGGGTGCCTTGGACTGTTGCTTTTGGGGTGCATGGATTGCAGTGATTTATGCTTTTGCATTTTGGAGCTCCTGCACCCAGAACTGCTTGTGGTCAAAGCCTAGAGGAAGCTGGTACCAAGCTTAAAGATTTTCAGCTGGTCCCGAGTGCTGCCTGCCCCAAGTTGTGCTTGAAGGGCTATGGTGGAGGACAGAGCATGGCCACTGCTTCAGCTTGTTTGGGGAGTTGTGTAGTCAGTTATAACTTTCTGAAGGGTGCTCAGAGCATAGAGCTGAGAGCAGAGAAACTGGTGAAGCTGCTCAGTGAACTGAAGGATAAGGTAGGACATAAAAGTTGCTTTCAAGGCTGAGGTACTCAGGATTAATAAGGAAGGGAGGCATGAAGGGATGCCTGGTTCTCAGTTTAGCCTCTATGGAGGGAGGAAGGGAAGAAGAGAAATGACACAGAGCAGAAATCAAGAGGCTTTTATGCATAGAACATCCTCTTCTGACTCCACTTCCACAAGGAAGATGTTTTTCAGTGATGCCCTCAAACTTTTTTATTCCTCCCAGAGCTTAAGCCTGAGCCATTCTTTAATTCCATTTTAGTCCACACCTCTCTTAGCTACAAAAAATGGAAATCCTAGTGTGACATACCTAGGTGAATTCCAACACCAAAGCCCCCCCAAAAGTAGACCTTTATCCAGTAAGATAAGGCTACTTTGCAGGGAATGGGATAGTTCCACTTGCTCACATTTTTTTTTTTTTTTTTTGTCTGGAGGATGGATTGCAAATTTTATTTTGCTTCAAATGGTCTCACATTATTGAGAACCAGTGTACAAATTTTCTAAATAAATCCTGTCCCCTTTGTTTAAAAGGGGATGAATCTAGCAGCAGGGAGTTTTTGAAGAAAGGTATGTGCTCTGTTTGGATTGCATTTGAATGTATTATAAATATCTAAGCCTTGAGGACTTTAGGATCAAATACAGCTTGTGAAATCAGAAGTAAAACTTACAATTAAAAAAAAAAATCTTTCCTATTAATATTTGCCTACCAGTTGTGTATGTATCAACATAGCAGCTTGGGAAGAACTGGAAACAGGATTTTTATCCCTTTTATATGTGCTCATTAAAGTCAGCATAAAAGTCCTGCTGATCGGTACTGTGGTGTCAGCTGGGAGCTGTCTCTTGTGCCAGCACAGATGCACAGGACAGCCCAGCTAACACAGCATGGAGGGATTTGATTTTGTGATGATTAAAGAATTTGGTTGTGTTTATGTTTGCACAGGTTAGTACTAAGCCCATGCTGTCCTGAATCAGCAGTGAGGGATCATCTGCATTTCTAATTGAAGTTCCTTTGATTGCCTTCAGATCCTTTTAATGATTGCTTTCTGGGAGTTGCCGTGTTTGCAGAAGGTGCCCTGGAAAAGCCAGTGTACTGCGGAGCTGGGGAAGCTGAGGGTTTTGGCTTTCTCTGTAGCAACCAGGTAACCCATAGCTCAGGGAGATGGACTGAAGCATCATGAAGCCTTGCCCCAAGCCTGGACTTGTTGTGTGCCCATGCACAGCCTCTTTGTTTGCTTTCATTTGCCATTTCCAGGGATGTTTTTACTTGAGCTGCAGACAGTATTAACACAAAAGAGTCTTGCTATCTGGGATACTGTGGGTCCAGCAGACGTTTCTGTACACATTACTCTGGCTGAGGTTGCAGCATTTCTCCCAGATACTGGGACAAGAACTTTCTCTCTTTCAGAGAGTACTTATCTGTATGGAAAACGTTAGAAGATCTCACTGCTCATCAGTTCAGCAGGATGGGGGGGAAGAAGCAAACCAAAGTCACTGCTGCAAACTAAGCAGGTCATGCTCTTATTGCAGTATTCTTCTTGTTTCTGAGTGATCTCAGTTCACAGATGGAACCCAAGCTCTGGCTTCCAGGCTCTGCTGGTAAAGTCTGGCTTTGCCTTCTCTGAAACTTTGCTCTCTGGTAGTGTGACAACATGCTGTGGCATCTCACAGGGCTGCTGAGATGTTCCAGGAGAAGGCAGATAACAAAGGAGACTCGGGTTATACCATGTAGCTGGACTGCTTCTGCTTAAACCTCTGAGGGGCAGAGTGGAGGGCAAATAGTCATAGAAAGAAATGGAGAAAGTAGTGGATAACCCAAAATACCGTCCATCTGGTCTGTTTTACTGGTAAGGTGTGTTGTGAGCCTGGTAGATTGGTACTTGTGGAAGGGTCCAGAAGCTGACATTGCTCTAGAGGCACATAGATGTGGAGCCCTTAAAGCCCAACCTTACTGGTCTGAGCATGATGATTGTCTTTATGGTAGCTTGAGCTGCTGTCACACCCCACTGACAGAGAACCTGTATAATTTAGAAGTGGTGGCGTCTCACTGTGTTGGGACTCAGGCCAGCCTTGCTGAGCTCCATGTTGCTCATCTCCTGAGGCTGCCCCCAGCCAGGCTTCCCAGAGCTCGGCTGGATCACCATTTACTTGGGAGAGGCACTATAAACTCCAGACTTGTTTGCTAATAGCTAATGCATTTCCAGAATTAAAGGAAGTGGCTAAGCTCCTATCTTCCTGGGCTGAGGGATGGGATTTGACTCATTGCCAAGGGTCAGAGCTCAGAGCTGTGAAGCTGTGATGGCTGGAGTTTGCTGTGCACAGAGCACCAAATTCTTACAATGACCAAGAAACATTTGGCTCAGTTCTGGGCCAGATACACCACCTGGTAACACAGAGCCTGGAGTAGATAATATTCCATCAATGGGCAGAAGAGGGGTGGGATGGAACCACTCAGTTTTTTGTTCTCCTTATCTTTGATGGAGATGGAGACTGTATCAGGCAGGGGGAGGATGTGGGAGGAGAAGCTGAGGGTTTGTCTGATGTCTGTAGGCTTCAGAAATGAATCCAGAGGGGATCAAAGACAGAGCCAGGAGTGAATGGCAGGGAGCATTCGATCGAGGCGTCAGACACTGGTTGTCTTTATGTGGCATTTCAGACAGTGTGGGCAGTTTGCTCAATTTTTCTCTGTAGACGCTGCTTTGTTTGGAAGGTTGTAGACACATGTCAGCAGTGATGGATAGATTTGTTTGACTTCCTGTCAAATCAATGATTACTCATAGAAATCTCTTTTATTAGTTTATCATAGGAAGTTCTATGTCATTTATCCCAACGGAGGCTTGGCTAGCTGATGTCAGTGAGCAATTCTGGTGAGAGTTATTGCTGATTTTTATTGTGTTGCTGCTTCTCTTTTATTTTTTTGACACGGTGTTTATTTTTGTCTTGGTTTTACACTAGGGAAGGCTTACACCTCTTGAGGTGGGTATGATACAGCTACATAGAAACACATTTTGTGTGACTTTGCATTGTTCACTCTAGTGTAGCCTCTTTTCCCCTCTCAGGGCCAAAGATTTCAGTGTGTTCAAGGGACGTGGTTGCCCTGTTACTCCAGGAACTCCTAAGTCAAGCTGGGCCGTACTTTTAATATGTTGACCTTTGACTTCCACAAGGAGAGGAGTATCTGCATTTTTTTCCCCTCAAAGAGATGTACTTTCATGGTAGGGAAGGCATTTCTGCCACTGAGCTGGAGGGCGACTTGGAGCCTGCTTTATATTCAAGCTGGATAGGACACCTAGCTTTAGATGGATGTCTACTCCTTAATTAAGAGGCAGGTGGATGCTCCACCAAGTGCTTCTCATGCCTGTTTCACCCTCATACACAGTTCCATGTCTTGGTCCTGGTTACTTGTTGACCTTGAGCTCTGTGCAGCTGGATATCTGGAATTTGTACTGAGCAAAGCAAACCTAAAGGGAGAACAGTATCCAGATGATGTACTGCGTCATGGTTGTGACCAGGCTTGGAGTAATTCAGGCTGTGGGGAGAGGAGGGAGTCATTGAAGTTTCTGGTGTAAAGATAAAAGCCTTTTCTCAGATCAAAAGCAGTGTGGGAAAGGTGCACTTTTCTTGAAAGCAAATAATGAACCGAGCTACCAGTCTCCAAATATTAGGCTTGGATTTTTCTGTCGGTGAGCTGAAGGCATAGCATATCCCTACATCAGCAGCCAATCCCTTGCTCAGAAACAGTAGCCTAACAACAAATAGTAGTTGCCTCCCTTCTGATGGGTTACTAGAGCTCTGTATGGTAAGAAAGCAATAACCTGTTGCCTTCCCAGTAAAGGAATCTGTTCCTTCTGATGAGAAATACTACCAGAGAGAGAAATCAATTTGAACTGTTATCAGATTTTTCTACCCAGTAGTTAATGTGACCGAACATCTGATTTGATTTTCAGGCAGTTCGCAAATTAGTAAGTAGCACAGGGTGTTGAAGTCACCCAGAGAAGGAACAGAAGCATGGAGTAATCCTTGGGAGAGGTGCCCAGCATTTGCTAGCCCAGGGGCCCCATTAATTTTGCCAGCATGTAATGCAGAATGCAATGACTGCTCAAAACAGAAATTATTTAACCTTGAATGAGAGAAACATAACTAAACAGTAGCAATGGAACAATACAGAAATTCCATCTCTGATCTCTTGTGACCCACGTTCTGCTCAAATGGCTCAGATGTCACTGATACATTATTTTCATGAGTGACTGTAAGTGCATTATGCATGAGTGTGTGGCCACTGGTGAATAAACTAAGAATTCTTCAAGGGAGCATATACAATATATTTGATTTCATGGAGCTGGACTGTATTCCTTTATTCTTTTGAAAGATGTCCGCCACTTGGCGGAAGAGTGTGATTGTGCCTATGTGAATTTGACACCAAAAGGGGTTTGTCATACAGTTCCCTGTGGGTATGAATTGTTGCAGACCCCAGCAAGAGGCTTTGCTCTTTAGCTCAAGTGGTAGCAGCATGTTTGGCTCTCTGTATATGTTGGATTTGTTCTCGGTGTGTTGATATAGGGTGAAGCTGAAGCATGCACATCCCCAGCTCTTGGCATCTAACCAGACAGTTTGTAAGCTGGCGGCGGTGTGCTTGCTACCCCTCCTACTGTAGGGGAAATGGCACTTTGCTGTGCCAAGGCTAATCCAGTGCATTTTGCTTGTCTGAAAGAGGCTAGGTGCTCTCCTACCACATGGGTTTAGGAAAGCAAGACATATCGCAAGCTAAACTGGAGGTCAAAAGGTCTCATGGACAGCCCGAAGCACAGGAGGTCAAATCTCACTTGTGCTGTTTTGTTTCCTGAGCATATTGCTCTGACTCCTGCCCTGCAAGGGAATCAAAGCCGTTCTATCCACAAGTAAAGGTAAAAAAGGATGCGTAAGCATGGTTTAGGCAGAGTGGGGACTGTTGGCAGTCCTGGCTCTCACCTGTCCATTCACATTACTTGAAGACTTCTACAATCCCTCATTGTCAGAGAAGCATCCTGTACCAGAACCAACATCCTGCTTTCTAGTGTAGTAGTTGTAAGGAAGTAAGTGCCCATCCTTCCTGCCCTCTGCCTCTCCAAATATGTGATTGCTGCATCTGATGTTATAAGTTAAAATACTCATCTGTAGTAAAGAAACCAGTCCCACTAGCCAGGCTGTGTCTGAAGAGCTGTGGCTATGCCATAAGCATATAAGCTCTACAAGGAACAGGTGGTTGAGAAGTGGTCCTCTGTATTGCTGAGCCTTCTCTGCCTTGGGAAGATGTAGTAATGAAGCGTGCTCCCCCAGAAACAGGCTGAGAGTCCAGCAGGGTTGGCTCCAGCATCTGAGTGGGTTCATCCAGCTGCCCAAAGAGGAACTGTGTGTGAAAGTGTTGAGACCTGGTGTGAGACACGATGACTAGTGCACAGGTATGCACTGAAGTATTCGGGCTTGGAGCAGGCTGGTCTAGTGGAAGGCGTCCCTGCCTATGGTAGGGGGTTGGAACTAGATAATATTTAAGGTCCCTTCCAAGACAAATCATTCCATGATTCTATATAGAATAATAGCTGCAGTGTTACAGCTCTGTGGGAGATCTGTTAGGTGGTAGGAAGTAACAGTCTGCTAAATGAAAGCATGTTTCTTCATTAGGTAAAACAATACATCAGAGGGAAAGCGTATTTTAAACAACAAAAGGCTCACAGCATATTTTGCCTCATCTAATCTTACAAGCTGTGTTTGATAGGATTATATTTTCTGTTATAGTTTACATTCTCCTAGCACAGCTCAGATTCCCCTCCTGGGCTTTTATTCTGCTTTCCCCAGTGCTCCCTGGGATCATCCAGGCAGTCTCAGGCCAAAAGGCTGTCGGGCGCCCTGGAGACAAAAAGGTTGCATCAAGTGAGCTGCTGTTTGGCTGTGGATCTCATGGGCCGCGCAGTGCATCAACATTGTTGCATCTGGGTAGCCCGGAGGGAGTGGTTTTCCCCCAGGAACTTAGTTTGGCTGTCTTAGTTTGCTTTGAAACTGTTCATACTTTTCCCTATCAAAGGGGTTCAGCTCAGCAGCTAGTATTGTAGAGGTGTAAGAGGTTGGTTTCTTTTTGTTATCACAAACATTTGTCCCGTGCCATGGCTTAGGTACAGTTTGTGGTTGGCTTGAGCCACAGCTGAACTGAGCTGGAGGCTGTAGACCAGGAATGGAAGACTGGAGTTGTATTTAAAAGGGATTATTCAGTACTGGTTGTGTCACCTTGCTGGACTGTCCCGCAAAGAGGTCAGGGAGAGGCACACAATTGGTCTGTAGGACTTCCAGTTTCCAAGGGACACTCAGGAGCATCCATCCTTGATACTGTTTCCTCCAGGAGCAGAAATAAGGGAAAGAGGCATGTGCTCCTGGGTGTTCAAACCCCTTCAACTTTAGGTTTCACTGAATTAGTTTCTGCTTAGTGAAGCTGGGAGAAAATGAGCAGTACTATTTTCAGCAACCCTTACCTGAAAAGTTCCTGCTTTGGTATCCCAAAACATAGTAACCCAGCTGCACTGATGTTGCTTCTGAACATAAACAGGTAGTTGTAAGGAATCGGGGGAACTATTCTGTAGGCATGTAGAACATCTTGCAAAACCAAAATGTCATATATCATTGTCTAAAAGTGTGAGGCACTGGTGCAGGACACTATTAGCTTGTGCTTGCTGTCCCCCCAGAGACTGGTGTCTCCCTGCGTCAGTGCTGGCGTTACCAACCTGTAGATGCCAGAATTGCAAAAGAAGTAGCCAGAGCCATTCTTCAGCAGTTCCTGTTACTTCACGGCAATCTCTTCCATTTCAGGTCACTTTATGTTCACTTTGTGTGGGATAAGAACATAGCACTAATTAAGTTAGAATCCTGAGCAGTTTTGCATCTGTATGTTGGAGTCTGCTGGTTGTGATGGGATCCTCTTCCACTTCTGAGACTGCAGAGTAGTCTGGAGCAAAGAGCTGTAACATTCCCAGATCATCACAGGAAACAAAACTGGCCCCTAAAACACTATGCACGCAGTACACAGAGCACCAGGCAAAGCTCTGACTGACCTGAAACAGCGCACTTCATCTCTTTTTCAGCTTTTGTCATATCCATTCTCTTGTACGTGCTCTGGGGCAAGAATTTCCACTTGTGTATGTGCATGCAGAATGATGAGTCTTTGATCTCAGCAGCTGCATCCTGTATTACAGCAGAAAGAGCATTTTAATAAGAGTCAGAATCCAATTAATAATTTTAAATGTCTATGCATATGTGCTTCTCTAAGACACATGCAATCCTTGTCTGGTTCCTGCGACAACAAGTTTGTATTGGGAGTGCAAATGAGACACTTGCCCTATTTAGAAAGTCCGTACCTGACTGCACACACTCGCTATAACAACTGGAGGGGCATTGTGCTTTTTTTGTCTTTTTGTGACTGGGTTTCTTTTCCTGTCCAAGTGTTGTTTAAAGGCCACTCAGAGCTCTGCAGTGACCTATCAAAACACGCCCCAGCTAGGACATGAAGATGCTGTGTGAGGAGATAGTACTACCTCCCGCTTTGCAACACTCCTATGTTGTCATGCTGTGGCCTGGCTGTAAGCAGGTTTGGTTGATTTGAGATGTGTAGATGCTGTGCAAGGCCCTGGGCTCTCCCTCATTAGACTTGATTGAGCTGCCTCCCTCTCCATACAGAGATGAAGGGCTGTCTCTCATGGCAAGAATTTGTGGGGACAGAGTGTCTTTCCTCTGTTTCTTGTTGAACTGAAGACCAACAGTGGTGTATTTTCTACAAAATTATTTCAGGAGATGCTTCATAAGCTCAGGGGTGTTACCTGCTCAGCCTGAATGCATGCTAAGGTGCTTGTGAAGCCCAAGGAATGCATGGCTGCCTTGCTTTGTGAAGGGAATTATCTGTGCCTTGTACTGCAGATGTTATAAGTGAGCCTGACACATCTCATTTTCTCCTTGTGCCTTTGTCTTTTAATTTTGTAGGATGTACTTTTCCTGACCGAATTTCCATTTCGGTTTGTTTTCTGTCTGCCATGGGAGGGGAGGAAGAGAGGTGGTTTGAGGGGCTTGCTGCATGTATTATTAATTGTCCTCAATTCAAGATAGCGTAGTCTTTCTGCCTGATATTCCCATTTTCTCCTAACTAGTACTGGCTGGAGACTTGAAAGAGGCTTGGCATTTGAAATGATATGGATTTCTTTGTGATGGCAGTGTGTTTACAGCTAGAGAATGAGGTTCTTCTGTTTATCTGAAGCTAAAATGGCACTGTATTAATCATCAGCCAGTAGAACAGTGTGTTGTAGAGCAGTTGATTATTGAGGTTGCCTATGTTTTCTGGGCTGCTTAAAACATTGCCCAAAAGATGTTGTGTCAGAACCTATCCACTAGACATCATTAAATCTGCAGAAGCAGGAAGATGTTTTTGCTCATAGATGAACAGTTTTGGGTCATTCCCAGCTCTGTTGATCCTGTTACAAGGCAAGCGTGGTCTTGGAAAATGGGCATTTTTTCATGTTGAGGGGGGTTGGAACTTGATGATCTTAAGGTCCTTTCCAGCCCTAACTATTCTATGAAAAGTCTCTATAGACAGCAGTCTTGGGGTCAGGGTGACCATTCAGTTTCTATATGAGCCACACTTGAAAGAAGGTAACAACATGTTTGCCAGCAGAAGTAACTAACCTGTTAATGAACCTGAGAGGAGCAGTGGCAAACTGCACAGTATCAGCACAAGTCTGGCTCCTGCTTTTCCTACCCCTCTGTCTATAATTCTCATCTTTTCTCATAAGTCTTTTCAAGGCATTTGTAATTTCAGTAAATTTTGGACACAGTGGCTGGATATGGGTGACTGCTACTCCATTTCAGATGTAAAGCAAATGGGGAAGTGCCTGCTGAGAGCTAAGAACCTTCCTCAGATGTATGTGCAAAACATAGCAGTCCCTGGGAGGAGAAGATATTTCAACCTACTACTGAGCTGTCCAGGTCTCTCAGGTCAGCAGCCAGCCAGTGTCTGGTAAATTCTCTCCTGGAATGAGCTGAGAAGCAAGGGGGCAACTGGGATTCTCTCCCACCAGAGCTCCATCTAGGATGACTTTCTTAGTTGTTGTGGGCCAAGGTAACAGTTGCACTACCCCTCTCTCTGACTTCATCTTGCCTGGCTCAGGCTTATCTGCTGGATACCAAGCCTGCAGTTTGCCCCTTGATCATAGTGCCATCCCCATGTCCAAATAGTATTCCTTGTTAGCCTCTAAACAGCATCCAGTGCTTTGTAGTCTAGACAGACTGTTCATGGGAAGCAGCTCTGCCCTGGCCTTGTTTGCACCAGTAGTTCTGCTGTTTCCCTGGCTTTCCTGGAGCTAGTGTAATGGGATTGTCTTCTCTTCCACTCACTAGCTCCTTTCAGCTCAGCCCCCTCCTGTGCTGTCGTGCAGTTTGTTGTCTCTGCAGTGTGCGCTGCTGAGCTGCGGTGGAATCCAGCCATGCTCCTGCTACAAAGGCAAACATCTAAAGCCAATCAGAGCATGTCGAATGGGATTTGTGGTGCTTCCAACCTCTGTACGTTATTGACTCGCCCTTTCAAGTGTGGCCAGGACTTTATCTGTTGGTAATAGGGAGAATTAATAATTTCCTTTAAAAAAAAAAAATCAGCTTAAAAAACTCTCCATCTTTTTATTTATTTATTTTTTACATAAAAAGGCAAGTAGAAGACATAATAAAGTTGTTAAAAGTTCAAAAGGAACGCTAATCCCTGTAATGTGGGCTAATCAACTTTTATCCAGACAATATCTTTCAGGCCTTATAGTGTGGTTAAGGGTTCCCACAGGCAAGTGCTGGGCTTTAACTCCTTTAGAGCTGCTTTAAAGCCTATAGTTACTCTTCCTGGAGCAATACTGCCGTACTATCACTCAGAAACAGTCTGGCATGTTGTTAGACTCAGAACAGCTTCAAAGGTACTTGAACTTCCCAGGCTAATCTTTCAAATAGATGTGGAAACAAAAAGTTCCTTTTCCTTGGACAGAGAAATCAGTCCAGGGTGGAGATCTTTAGTAGAGCTGCTCCAGCTTCAGTTGTTTTAACTGCTGAGGATAAAGTGACATGGAGTCTAGGCAGAATGCTTACAAGTGAACAGTTCTTCGGTATGGTGACTCTAAGAACAAGTTCTCTGGCAGCAGACATGTGCTATGTAGGGCATAATGGCCGGTGGTGTCAGCTACATTCAGCTTGTGTTTGCTTAGATGCCTGTTTGCTACTCCAGCCTTTGTCACACTGTATGTGTAGACATCTTGAGGGATGATAGACAGCCAGAAATGTTTTCTTTCCTTTGGCAAAGATGATGCTATTTGAAGAGGCCATCCTCAAACAAATATCCTAAGGTGTCTGTTATCCCTTGTGTTAATTTAGTTTTCATTGATATCAGGAAGAAGCAGGGTCTAACACCTTGACTTAAAAAAAATACAAGAGAGGTAAAGATTTGTAGCATTCTTAGGTCTTGGAGTATTAGATATTCACTGGGCTTTACAAGTGATTCTTTGCTGTCTTCAATACTATATTAATATCCCTGGATGTTTTGTGTATTGCAATGAGACTTTTACAGCTGCCCAGCTAAAAACCCAGGTGGTGGTGATGGTCTTTTCTGGAAGTGGAAGAAATGGAGAAAGGCTCACCTGCAGAGACAGATGTATTTGTGCTCTCAAAATCACTGGCAGAGGTAGACATATAGCCACACTGTTTCAGACTTAGTAACAGCTGTTAAAGTAAAGCCTTCTGCTTCTTTTACATCTTAGACAGTAGGATGTTAATTTAATTGTTCTTTACTGACAGGCATTCAGCTGTCACATTTTCTCTGGCAATAGCAGACCCTGTTCTTGTGTTTTGCTTGTTTGCTGGAGTTGGAGCTTGCACAATGAGTGGCATGCAGGCAACCCCAAGGAGCTTGCACATGTATGCCTGGTTCTTAGGTACTGAGAATGAGAAGATAAGCTTGATCTTCTTTGCTCTAAGCTGTGTGGTAGCAGGGAGTGGTTGTTTCCACTATCCAGAAACATGCAGCTTCTCAAGAGGTGGTTTATTGTTTGTGATCTGTGTGAATAGGGATGTAGTTGAGTTGGTCTCCTTGAAATTCTGAGCATTTATTAACAGTCCAGCCCCAGGCATTAGCTGAGGATGGACTTCCCACCATGTCTCCTCAGTGTGCGGTTTCACTTCACTGCTGTGAGCTGTATGCAGACTGTAATCCACTGGTGTGATGCAAAGCAAGGTGTGATTGCACCCTGGCTCAAATCTGGCAACTGGATCCCAGCTGGTGTGAGAGACTGCTGGAATGGGTTTGCCTTTAGCAGCATGTCAGCTTACATCAAAAAGGATGAAAGAATAAAATTGAGGCAGGGTAGGAGAAGGCAAAAGGGCTACATCAGAGGAGCTGCTTGTCACCAGCAAGTGGGTTGCCCTTATACAGCCCTTCCCTGCTGTGCAGTCACCCAGACATCAAGCTTCTTAAGATTTCATGGTTACTTTGCCAAACTGTGATAAAGATCCAACCAGTCATGAAGCAGCTTCTCTTGGAAGCTGGTATACATTGAGGAAAACATTGGAGCATTTTCAATGGAAGGTTTAGATTAAAAAAAATCAGTAATATTTTCTGATTTAATAATTCCTTAAATACTTTGTATATAGCTTTAAAAAACACTCAAAATTTGGGCTGTTGTGTGGTGCTTTTTTTTTGTGTGTTATTTTTGTTTGTTTTGTAAACTTAATTCTGCATCCCAAAATAATTTTAGGGTTTTAGATTTCCTCTGAAGGTATCTGGGCATTTTTTCTAAAATGACTTCCACTGCCTGGAGTGATTTAGGGGTTAACAGGTTAATTAAATGTTGGAGAAACTCACTGAGATGTGAGCTGACTTTTCTTATCACTTTGTGTTTGAAAATCAAGATGGGACTGGTGCAGAAATCCCTGGGCAGCCATCTCCTCTCCAGAAGGGGAGGTGGGGTAGATGGAATTACTGCAGTGGGCACTCCTTTCTATGCAAGCTCTGATCTTTGGGAGCATTCTCAGAGGACATCCCTAGGTACCTACTAATTACCTCTCCTCTGCTGTACAGATTTCCCTCTTGGGTCAAGCTTCAGTATTGATGCTCTCAGACAAAGCCCACATTGATCTGCTGTGCACCGTGTGGTGGGAGGGGAAGGCTGGCTTCAGCAATATTGCTTCTGTCTTTGTGCTTCACAGCAAAGAGTGTAGCCACAGTGAGTACCATGGAGGCAGGAGACCTTTGCTGGTGCCATACAGCAGCAGAGCATCCAATGCTTTCCTTAGTCCCCACGGCAGCTGGAAAAATGGAGAAGCACCACTCCAGATCTGACCGACTGGGAATTTTCTATGAACACATTCACATTATACACAAAGACTACAGGGTTAGCCATAGCCCTCACTTGAGGGTCATACATCCTGCCAGCTAGAGAAATTGGTGCTGTCTTAGGGATGGTCAAGGCCATACATGGGCTTGTAGCGAGCCTTCCGCGCACACACACACCCTCTGTGCTCAGTGTCGAGATGGAGTGAAACCTTCTAATTTATTCCTGGAAGTGAATGACTCAAATATGCCACATCTATCATTGTATCTCCTTAACTAAATGGATTAATTTTTTTGTCCTCTTCACAGGCTTAATTAGCAATCTGTAGCACAAATTAAATCACTATCAACTAATTCCAACTATCCCTTCAGAGTAGCCATTAGCTAGCTAAATAATCTGGTTAGCATTGAAATGAGCCTGCATCTTACATTGCAATCACACCACCGTGATTCACAAAGCTGCTTTTTCTTTCTTTCTTTTCTTTCCTCCAATGCTGATAACGCTTTGTCCTTCCTAATGAGGGCAGCAGTCACTTGTGCTTGGAGTGTGCTTGCTTGCAGGCATTTAAGCAGTGTTTGAGAGTTTTTGTTGCTGTGTGTGAGATGACAGCTGATCCGTGGTGAGGGTTCCTGTCCTGATAGGAAGAGGGAACAGCGAAGACAACTCTTTTCCCGCAGTTACGGACTAACTCAAGCGCAGTATTCCTTTCATTGACCTGTAGGCGAACACAGGGATATCTAGTGTATCAACCTCTGTGGGCAAATGAAACATCACACGTATTAGTGTATTGGCTTAAATATATGAACAAGCCTTCAGAAACTGCTGGATACACTAAGAAAGCTGCATAAGCCTGTGATCCTTCAGGCACACAGCCAGGGCCCTGCAGACTCTATCCCACTGTTTCTCCTTTGCTTTGTCTCTTCCATTGTCAGCACCATCAGCAAAAGCTGGTTGTAAAACAACAGTTCTCATCTGGCACAATTTTATAGGGCTTCGCGAGGACAGGAAAGTCTGATAAAAGTTCTGAGGCAGTTCTGGCCAAAGACTTTGCCAGAAAAAGTTGAAAAAACTGGAGAGTGCTGAGGTTCCTACTGAGGGATTTTTTTTTGGCATTTCTGCTTAGGTTATTTTCTAACACTTTCTATGTTGCTGGTGTGTGAAGCACAAGGGGATTATGACTTCCTCCTCCAAATCCTTTTAGTCGTGTTTGTCCATGCTCTTGTTTTTGCTACAGCCAGAATGCAAGCTGTTTGGATATGGATGTTAAATGTACGTAGTTCATAATCTCCAGGGTCCTTATGCTTGCAATAACAAATCTACAGTAAACTTTTGCTATGCCCTTCCTTCCCATTTTGCTTGGTTATTGCAAAAGGAATAGAAAGAGCAGGAGAGCGGAACTGACAAACAGAAGTGGTCTTGACTATCCAGACTCAGTTGTGAATTTATTGGTGTTCATGATTTTGGAAGGGAGGATTCAGATTCATGAGGTTCTGGAGAGACAAAAGTGGTCAAAACAGTGCTGCTACTTTCTTCTGGTCACACAAGAATCACTGGGAAAATGTCTTGGTGGAGATTCAGGAAGACTGCTTTACTGCAACTGGGTATCAAGTTTCTTTAAGTATTTCCATGTTAATGATTTTACATACTGCTTTGGGTTTTGGAAAGAATTGGGCTGGAGCAGCATTTTCTTCTGGACAGAGGAAATATAAATCCCTAGTCTGCTATAATAATACCTTCTGACAAAGCATGCAGTTTTCAGTGGACATCATTGCTTTGTATAGCTTGCATTTGATTGTTAAGGAGAAATAGAAGGAGGATATTGCTAATAATATTTCATAGTTGTGCCCAGGAGGTGCCAAGGGGTCAAAGCCCTTATGTCAGTTTTCCTCAGTGGATTATATAAAGCACAATATCTGGGTTTTCTTTCCCTCACAGATTTGAAATATGGAAATGTAATTTGGATGGAAACATAGAGTGAGTTCTTAAAGGTTTGTGTCTCTGAACAATTTGGTGTAGGGAGTAGAGGATGGCAGAGATCAGGCAGGAAAGCAACCTTTTTTCTTTGTCTCCGGCTATACCATTGCTGTGCCCCACCCTCTATGAGTCCCTCATTCTCCTTCCTCATAAAAGCTTCTCTCTGCCTCACCCCCTTTCACTTTAGGGGGTAAATTACATGGGAATTTCCAGTTGTGATCTTTAGATCTCTGAATGCTGTGCTGTGTATGTTAAGAGGTGGTGATGCTGCAGTTGAAATCGCCTGTCTTTGGAAAGGGGAGACCAAACCAGCTGCTTGTTCCTCTTTAACTGCAGCCTTAGAGCTATCTGCAATCTCCAGACAAACTGGTCAGAGCAGTTGGATATGGGATAAAAGCACAGGGCCTGCCTTTCCTTTGTAGTAAGCCTAATGTCAAACCTTATTCCTATATCTAAGCGTGTATTTAAATGCAGTAATGTAGTCTGTCGGAGACAGAGTACCTGAATAGCTCTTCAGGAATCCAGGTGGCTTTGAGAGAGCCTTTTTACTGCTTTGTGCTTCATTTTTTCCTTCTTGTCAGTGGGGCAAATAACACTGGTTCTCTTCATGGGGTTTTCTAGAAACCTCAGGGCAGAGGGCAAGTGAAGTGCTGTGTGTGGTGTTGCTTTTGTACTCAAAGTCCTTTTCTTTTCCCCTGAATAAAGAGGGCAAAAAGAGCTCCTACCAAGTGATTGAATAAGGGACTAGAAGCAGAAACAAGTGAGAGAACTAAATCTGGGAATATACAGAAAGCAGACTCCTCTGCTAATTGTCTCTTCACATACTTTGCTGAAAACACTATGCAGCAGAGAGCCTCTGAAGTCTCTTCCCATGGATAATAATGGAAAGGTCCTTTCCAACCCTAACTATTCTATGATTCTGATGCAATGTGACACTCCCTACCTCCTTTTCTCATAAAAGATTAATGCACATATTCTTTCACTCTTTTCTCTACCCAAAGCATCACTGACAAAATTTCGCATAACCAGTGTGCCACAGACTGTGCAAAAGTTTATTGCTTCCCCAGCTCCTGGTCAGCATGAGGAATGATTTAGTGAGTTAGTATTGCTACCCTGTTAGAAATGACTGTAGCACAGGCTCTGGTGGCACATTCATTAAGTGCTCCAAGCAGCCATTGGTATGCAAAATGACACTGAGTTTAGTGCTTACCCTTAATAGCAAGTAAATTCGGAGTTATACCTGTTGGGCTCTGCCTATGGCTTTATTATAAAACATGGCTCTTCATTTGACGAGTTTGTTAAAATTTGCCCCCAGCTATGTCCTAAGCTTAGTTTACTATTTTAAAATTGGCATATGTTTTTATATATGTTATAAATATTTAACCTGCTGACCACCATTAACATCAGCCCCCTAGCCTTTGCAAAATAAAGTAATTGCAATGTAAAGCAAACTTACAGAATGGAAGGATGTCTATGTCAGTATTCCTCTGTTTGAAATGGTTTCTCAGGCTTGATCCTGAAGGGATGAATAAAATCAAACTTACTGATTATAATTTAGGCCAAATTTACTTTCTCCATTTGGAGGAAGGAGCTCTATTAATCAGCTTCATTTCCTGGTTCACGTGAAGAGTGCTCCTGTGTACCTTTCAGAAGCTTCGTGATAAATACATATAAATATATACGCATGCTTGAGCATAAATATATAGATGCTAAAATAGCATTTAAGTCTTTCTGTCATCTGCTCCATTACTGCTGTGATAGGTAGAGAGATAAAAACCCTCAAGGTTAAATTTTCACATTTCATTTTCTCATTTCTTGCTAATTTCCAAGTACCTGGACCCGTAAAGAAGCTGGGCTCTTAAGAAGTGGAATTAAAGGAAAATTTCAGGCTTGTGTGTGAAACAACCACCAATGGAAATTTACTGAAAGGTTAAAGGAGAGGACAAGAGGCAAACCGGGAAAAATCCTTTAAAAATCTAAGCGTAGTAGATGTTGTTTCCTGCACTTTAGTGCACATAAATTAAGACAATAATTCTAGGAGCTGAAGGCTCCAGTTTAACACTTGTGGTTTCTTGTGGCCCTCGAGTCTCTCTGTGGACCTGCAACTTCATTATGTACAGCTGAGGAGACATTATTCTTTACATTATCTACTGTGCTAACACAGTTACCACTGATGCGCTAGCGCTATTTGGATTCTCAAACGTAATGGGCAGATATGTTCTGCAACCATTTATGTGGCTTTTCTGCCAATTTGCGACTGAAATGACTTTCGTGGTTGAGAAAAGTGTATTTACCGCATCTAATTCCTGTGCTTCTCCAGGTTTACTCAGCATTTTTGTTTGGATGGATGATGTGGGCTGGTCCAGTTATGGGTTGAGTGCCTGTGAGCTATGTCCTAGGGGAAAAAAAAAGTGGTACGCTGATGTTCAAGAGAAATACGTATTTTACTTTTTCTTATGTAGTATGTGGGGTTTGTGGCAAATTCTCTGAATAATCTTTCCCCTTTTACTCCTGCTTCTTTCTGTATACAAGATGAAAGTCTGAGTAGGAAGATGGCATTTCTCTTTTTTCTGTGGAGGCTTAAATGTGCAGGTTAAACAAATAGGTCCTTGTACTTTCGTGTAGGGGAGATTTTAGGTCAGAAAGAGGCCAGTGAGCTTGTGTTAATTGAAAACAGTATCTCATGTCCTGTAGCAAAAAAATATCTAAGTTTGGTCCTGGATTGCTGCAGAGCTCAACAGAGTCTTGATGGTTTTCAAAGAGATTTCATTGCGTAATACTGGCCTATTTCTCTTTTTCAGCAGCTCATTTAAGACAAGAGAGTTAAAAACATGCTCCCATAAAACTGCATGAAGCTGAATTTGGTGCTTGGGGTATGTCACAGCAGCCGGAACGGGTTATGACATTGCAGATGACAAAGTGAAGCTGTTTGGATTGGACAACTCTTAGGGCATCAGCTCCCACCAAGGGGGAGGCCTTAGAAACCCTGGAAGGGGATAATCTGGAAAAGGTTGAGGCAGGCATAGCTGAGGTTTAAATCTGCAGCCCAATCCTGGTTATCCTCCTCTGGGGTAACCTGTGCCCAAGGACAGCAGGTGTTGGCCCTGCCAGAGACATTGTCCATGCTGCAGGAACCTCCTGGTTCCACCGTTGATGCTCTGAGTGCAGATGGCTCCATCTCTAATATTCCCTCTGTGATATCATGGGGGTTGAAATTTCTGCAAGACCCCAGGTCTTCCAGGATTCCAGAGACCTTAGCGGGGGGGGGAAAGGAAGAAAGTCACATAAGGTAGCTGACCAGAGGAAGATGCTGAGTGGCTGATCTCTGATTTTGATTTTATTTTTCTTCCCTCTGCATCCTGAAGTGTTTGTTTGCTTTTCAAGCCCCAGCTGTTGGAGTCAGGGGATCACACAAGAACATCAGGTCTCCTTTCTTAAACAAACAAGTGCAGCAGGCTTTACCAGAGGAAAAACATGAAAGTGCAAATCCCAGGGGCTAAAAACCCTCTGGAAGAAAAAAGCTGCAACATTTATTAATTTGTTGAATAACCTGTTGGGGCCTGACTTGATTTTCAAATAAATGGAATTAGAATATCAATACCAGAAGGCCAGGTTCCTAAAATATTCAAAAGCAGCTTGCTTTTATGGTAGTGCCTTTCATGGAAACTGCTTCATAAGGTGATTTGCAGTGCTAAATAATAAATAACAACACACATACACACACAGAGACATTAACAGCTGTGGCCAAGGGAGGAAAAGATGTATTTTCAGATGAGATGAAGAGAGAAATAAGGAGTCAATGAGGCAGAGAGATACAAGAGGGGTTGGATCTGGGTCAGCTGTTTAATTTTGACCTTGGTAATTATTAGTCATTGGAGATAAAATACAGCTAGTGTCTCCAGAGCGTTCTCCATATACTTTGTATTGCAAGAACCAGGAAGTATGGAGAGAAAGAATCTGGCTGGATTTTGAGCAGGGAAGGCTAGATAGGATAAGGTTTTACTCTTATAGAAGGCAGCTTGCACTGAAGCAGACTCCTGCTGGCTGTTCAGCTGCAGCCCATGCACATACATTTACCTGATAGCTTCAAGAGATTAATATTAATGCTTAAGCCATAGAAGACTAAGCTAGTGATTAAGGCAGGTACAATTTACGTGCACAGATGTTCACCTTGAAGGAAAGGACCAGGAAATGTGTTTCCCACCCAGAGCTTGAATCTTGATCATTTCCCATGTAGCAACAGCCATTTCCCCAGTTTCTCTTCTGCACTTGTCGCTTTTGGTGCTGAGTGCCATTTCCTTTGCAATATGTGTGCTTGTGTAGAATTAAGTCCCTCTACCTCATGCTTCTTACTGGGAGATCACACCAGCCCTTTGAGACCCCTTTCAGTCTCAGCACTAAGATTTTTGGGCTATTGTAAAGCTAAAGAGCAATCCATCCTCTGCCAGTCCTCAAGTAGGAAACTGCTTGAGTTTTCCTGGTGCTTAACTTGATATGTACAGTCAGCTGCAGTGGCTTTATAGCTCTATAAGAGCAGCAGTTTTATGGAAAGTGAAGATAAATTATGAATTTAAGCAGTAGTTGTGCACATGGTGAGTTCCAGAACCTTCAAAGGCAGCAGTATTGTACTTTACTTCCCTGCCAGTGAATGGGGAATGTTAGCCATTCCCTACCCTCAGAAGAGTTGGGACAGTATACTGAGACTGTGAATCCTGTACTCATAGAAGTGAGTAGTTAAAGAAGTGCAGCTTTCTCTATTCATGCATCCTGTGTATGAGTGAAGAGTTGCAGGTGCGTATGTTTCCTCTTTCTTTCTTAGGGATACTCATAGTTTGCAGAAACCTTGGATACTCTTTATTTTGCCTTTGTATTCTGGGTTTCTTGAAATACATAATTCTAAGTGGGGATGCAAGTGAAACAATTCCTTTAAGGGCTGTAGGTTCCAGCAGTATCCCAGAAATGGTCACCTTAGAGCAGAAATCATGTTGTTTGCTCAAATGCCGTAACATACATATTTTCAACTTGGTTTTAAAAGAAAGTCCTCTTATGAACCTAACAGGATTCATACCGACCTCTGGCTGGTTACTTTCTCCCAAAGTCCGGTTTTGTTTTAATCTTGTGGAGGCAAACCTGGTGGACTTGTACCTTTCAGATGGTTTGGAATTGACTAGGTTCTTTAAACAGGCTCTAGGCCATAAATATCTTTTGTTTCTCCTTCCACTGAGGGCTTCACATAAGTGGAACAGATTTCTTATCTGGGACTGGGGTCACTGGCCAGCTCTTATGAGGCTAATGACAGTGAGTGCTTGCCCTTTCCTTGATAATCATGTGTTACCCTTATGCCTTGGGTCCTGTGTAAGACTCTGGGATCTGCTTTACAGAAAGAATCAATATTTATGAGCCCACAGAATGTAAATTAACACTTGTTAGCACAGAGAACATGTAGAAGTGGAATAAAATACCAAATCAAAATATTTGCCATAAATCTTCATCATGTATTATCCTATTTTCTGAAGTTTATCCTGGTATCTACTTAGTGGAAATATTTATTTAAATGTGCTTCTTAGCAATTGCTTGCAGCATTTGCATCTTTAGATGCTTTCTGTACTTGAAGGATTGCTGTTTCTGCTCTAACACTGTGCTGATACTCCAAAGAAATTGTCCCTGTGGTTTATGGATAGGTCCATTCGTTATGCCTTTAGTAAAGTATCAGGATGGTAATACTTTAGTCCCAGCTTTTATCAGTCACTTAGGTACTGGCAGTGGGGACTGCTTACAAAGCACAGAGCTGCTCTGTGGATCTATACCTCTCTCCTTGGAGGTGAAGAAGGGAGTGCTTAGCCCCCACAGTATCATTCACTGTTGTAGAGAAGAAATAATTTTCTTATCCTTACACAACTGATGATTAAGAAAGCAGCAGTGATTACTCTCCTCACCTAGTCACTGCCTGTAGTGCTCAGGGACAGGAAAATATCCCAGGGACCCAAGCCTTGGTCATACAAAGCACTTCAAAAATCCACTAGAGAAATAGTGCTCTTAGCATCCTGTGATACCTCAGATTCATGCTGATTAACCTCTCTTTGAGGTTCAGACCCACAAGAGTCCCCAAAACCAGGATGAGCGTAGTGTGTTTCACAGGGGATATTTCACGTGTGGGATACCACAAACCTGCTCATAGCCTGCTCATCTTAGCATAACTTCCACTAGCATGCTGCCTGTCAGCTCCCTCCAGTGAGTACGTAAGTGTTTCTGTCCTCTTAGGTGATGTGGTGTAGGTTTAGTCCTGTAAATGAGGGCACAGGATTCCTACGAAGCTACTTCACACTGAATCCTAGCTGCATGCTTGGATTGCAGTCCTGGATTCACGTTTTTAACAATTTAGCACATAATGCTTTCTAGATAGAACCTCTGGGATTTTCTGCTGACTTAAGGTTTCAGCCAATGCCAGCCTGTATTCCAGCTCTTGTTGGGGAAATCACGTGCAATTCCAGCTCCCAGTCTGATGCCGTTCCACATACAAAGTGGTTCTTGGACAACAGTCAACAGAATTGCTGGGTGAGTAAAGGCTGAAGGGTTGTCAGATCAGGTCTCCAATGGCAATTTTGTGGAAAACAAATAGTTTATTTTTGTTTCATATCTCCTTAAAAATGTAAGAACTTGCAAGAAGCGCTCCTGAGCAAGCTAAAAAGCCATGCTGTCCAAATCACAGTTCAGTGTGTAGGGTGGTGGGAAAGGCTCTGGCAGGAAAGCAGTTTGGTTATCAAATATCTGAAAACCTTTTATAGTTGTTTTAAGCAACCTCTGTTCTTGCCTTTTGGTGAAACAATTACCATGAAGCAGTCTGTTGCTGGGCTGCCTTTGAATTGTTCTGCCCAGTTGAGTGATGTGATTTGGTGTAAAGCTTGGAGTTCTCAATCTTTATTTCCTTGCTATGTCTCCTTTCTCATCACCAGGAGCTTTGGATTTCCCCTCTGCACTGCAGATCGCTTAATTCCCCACATGGAGATTATACTTTCGGTGTGTTCACAACTGTGTTTGCTCAGAGTAAGTCCTTCCTGCCACTGCCCAATTGTGGAGTTTCACTCAAGTGGAACAAGTAATAACAGAAATATACAGCTCTTGCTGCCTTCATTTGGCTTCTTAGGTGGCAGGGAGCAAACCATTTCTTTCTCCTGCAAAATGGTTAACTGGGGCTTTGGGAGAGGAGCTAGAGGAGGTTTTCATATGGCACCAAATGCAGATAAATAATCCTCTTTGGCCCTTTGAACTTGGCATTACTCCTGCGGCTGTTGAAGAAGGCGAATGTTGTGAGGAAGGGGAGCTGATAGCAGCAGCTCTTATTGTGGCAAACCTCACTGTGCCTGTACTGAAGGCTGGGGACAAAGGTAGTGAGCCTGGCACTTTAAAAAGGAATGGGTTCAGTGCTAGGTTGAAGGTAGCATACCACGTTTGATAACTGCTGCCATGAAGTCTGTATCCTGCAGTGGGGCACATTAACAGTGTAAGCATTATTTGTACAGCAGAGCAGCTTCTGGTCAGAGGGAAGGAGGGGGTGGTGGAGTGGTCAGGGCTCTGGGCTGGGTAGATTTTGTCCTTCTCTCTTGGAGAATCGCTGTCTTCTGCTTTGCTTTCTAAGCTTGAAGATGAGGTTGCTAGCATTTCTGCTGTTCATGGGACTGCAAGAATGAGCTGTCTGAAGAGCTCAGAGGCTAGCTTGAGCAGGCTTAGAAAAAGATGAGGATGCATTCTTCTCTTATATTTGTGTGCATGAGTAGCACCTCTGAATCTGCTGTTCCTCCTACCCGCTAGCCCTGGGCTGTCCTTGCATGGTTGATTTTCTGCTCCGTGCGTGGGGAGGGCCAATTTTATCAGTGAAGAAGAACAAGAACCACCCTGCCCAGCAGGTGGAGAGGGACAGTTTTAGTGTGATGCTCTGTGAGACAATAAACACCCTGTGAGACATAAAGAACAGTAATTTGGCTGTTGTGATCGCATATTTCTGAAGGAAAAAAAGACCCCTTTGGGGCACATAAGGGCAGCACTTTCCTCCTCTGCTGCCTGGGATGAGAAGAAGAGGAGGGAAAGACCCTCTGGGGAAGGTGAAAAGCTGCTGCTCCGATTTGCAGCCCCTACAAGTGGTGTTGCTGGTGGAGGGCACTTGTTAGCAAACAGGTGCCTGGTTCAGTCTCTACCTGAGAAAGTGACCCCTACCAGGAGGACAAATTCAGCCTCAGCAACGATATCTGTTTCAAAGGAAAACACAAATAACAAAATTGAGTGCAGTGGTGTTGTTCCTTTGAATTGCTGTTTGATGCCCTTGGGCTCTAACAGGCTGGCTGGGATTGGGAGGGGAGAGAGGGCAGCTTGTGCAAGCTGTGTTCCTGCGATAGTGTTTTAATTTCTTCCTCTTCTGTTCCTGGTTTACACTTTAACATAGTTTAATTTTAAAGTCTCCTCTTTTTTTCTCCCTCTTTTTTTTTCCTTCTCTTTCCAAGGTGAATCTCGAGCAGTAATGTAATGAAAAGTTGCCAGGCACAGATCTTTTTTAATAACTCTTACGTTGCATAGCTTAAATTGGTTTAACTATAGCTGAGCTGAATAATAAGTGAATTCATCTCATGAACCATGAATACTTTTAAGTCTACTTTTGGAAAGGGTTCGATAGCTCTGGCTCTCATTCTGAAAGAATGGGACCATGGTTTGTTGGTCACTGTGTGAGAGCTGGGAAGAGTGACAGATGGGACACAACATCCTCAAATTGAAGTGAGATGAGAAGGCAAGTCTGCTGCCTTTCAGGCAGCTCGGGTTTCCTCTGTACAATGTAGAGCTGTACCAGCTCTATAGGGTTGCACCAACAGTATCAGTGGGCAGCTTTGGGTTTGAATGCGATTTTGAGAGGGGCTGAAAACCAAGATGCTTTCCAGCCCTCCTTTGCAACACCCATCGCATGAAGCTGCAGTATAACCGTGCATGGGGGAGACGCTGGGACAGCAGAGGGAGCTGAGCGGCAAGGTTAAACAGTACAGCTGCATGCACTCAGACCTTCCACTAGACCACGTTGTTCCAGGCCCTTTCCAGCCTGGCCTTGAACTCTGCCAGGGATGGGGCAGCCACGGATTCTCTGGGCACCCTGTTCCAGTGCCTCACAGTGAATAACTTCTTCCTGATGTCTACCCTCAGTCTCCTCTCTGTCAGTTTACACCCATTCCGCCTTGTCCTGTCCCTACCTGCTTTTGTCGAAAGTCTCTTCAGATTTCTTGTTGGCCCCTTTATGAACTGGAGCTGCAATAAGGTCTCCCTGGAGCCTTCTCTTCTCTGGGCTGAACAAGCCCAATAGCTGGATGCAGGACTGCAAGGGTGTCTCAGAAGAGCACGGTAGAGTAGGAAAATGTCTTCCCTTGACCTGCTGATCATGCAGTCCAGGACACAAGTTGTTTCTGGGCTGCAAGCACACACTTCTGGGTCATGATGAGTTTCTCATCAACACCCTCAAGTCATTCTTCATATTGTTGCTCTCAATGTTAACTACCAGGTGGAAAGAAGAAGTAGAGGCTGCTTCAAAGTATTTTAGTGACGCATTTGAGCAAGGCTAGTGAGGGCTGAGGACCCCTCAGAGGTTTTGTGGGGGAATGGTGTTGCAGATCCCAAATGAAGAAAGACAACCTGCAGATAGGAGGGATGCTTGGCTGCCATGAGAAGGTTGAATCTTGTTTTCTGGCTATAGCATGGCCAAAAGAGGTTTCTAGAGGACTGGGAGCTGAGGGACAAAAGCTGTCAGTCCTTGAGATTTGTTTCTGCATAGGGAGTGGAGTACACACAAATCCCCTCTTACCTTAAGTGTTTCAGTTCTAGTGAAAAGCCAATCCTACAAGACAAAATCTCTCCCCATGTTCTGTCTCTAGGTGTTTCGTCTCTTCTTTTTTCATTTTCTCACTGAAAACACCATTCATCTTCCATTCATTCCTGGTTGTTTTGTTTTTTTTTTTTCAGGGATAACTTTGTTGTATTTCCTCAGTTTTAGCTCTTTCTTCTGAATACTTTGTATAAATTTACTTCATTCTCTCTCTCCATCATCATGACAGCAACAATATGGAGAAGCATCCTTCTGACCTCTGCTATGAACAAAATGGGTATGAAACAGGTTCCAATGAATAGGTACAAACAGGTTCCAGTGAATTCCAAAGAAAAGCAGCCCCTGTGATAAAAAGTGTGATGAGGTTACCCTATCAAGCACTTAAGATATGTCCATTTAGGGGCTGTTAGGAGTAGATCTTTATTTCATCTCTTCTGCACAGATTTTCTCTTACACAGCCTTTAATACATGGCCATACATTACTTACTCTGCCTGCTACCTTGCTCAGTGCTTGCAATGAGAGCTAGTTAGAAATGTTCAGCGTCGCAATTCCCATTGTAAAATATGGCTTGAATTAAACAGTATTTCTTGTGAAATTGTATTTCACAATAAAATGCCTGCAATACTGGAAGTGCATGCTTTTTAACATTAATATTTTGCATTTGCTTCCTGGCTGTAGGGTTGTTTTTTCTTTTGGATTGGAATGAATTTTACATTAAGGACTTTGAAACCAGGAGGGTTGATCTAAAAATGAGACCTTTCATTTGACCCTGAACAGTTCTTTCGCCCTGAGCTCATTCAGAAAACAACTTCAGCATTGTGTCTTTCAAAATGGTGACTTTTTAAATCCCTCAGGAAGTCCATCCACAGAACAGCTCTGCATTTTGGGTGGTGACATGTGATGCCCTGCACTGTGCATAAGAGGGGCGTTCCTCTAGGAATGGTGCATGGGTGGTGCAAAGCACAGCACGGGCTGTGGGGACAGGAAAGAACAGCCTCTTGAAGTCATGGGCTGGGTTGGAAGATAGGAATCACTAGCCATGCATCTTCTGTGATGCAGAGCAAGAAACTGAACTTATTAGCAACTGCATGCCTCGTCTTCTGAATGCAGATTGTAGGGCTGATGTGTAGAAATGCAGATAACTTCAGTCAAAAGCTTATTTGAAGGTTTAACTCAGTATATTCAAGTCAGTGACATGCTAAATGCTCTGGAGTTCATCAGACTGATGCCTGGAGTATTGCAAAACGAGCTGTTATATTCAGTAGCTTTAATCTCCGTGTGCTTCAGTCTTCGCTTTTATATCTGATGTTGCTGAGAAATGAATTTATATATGAAATCACTTACACATAGTATGCTGTGCTGAGAAGAAAATGCTCTGAAGTTTTCAGCTACATCGGTTAGAAAAATCTAGCCAGGTTCAAGAGGAAATGCGCAGTTTTCTGCTTGAGACACGGTTTGGATGTTGTATACTAAATAATAATTAGGGTGATAAAAGTCTGTAGTGAACAATTATCCATTCAGCAAACAAGGCAGGTGTTTTGGAGGGGGGAAATAGGAGGCAATTGGGTAATTAGACTGTACCATAACATGTGAGCACAATAAAATTTGCACAGGCAATTTTAAATCTGGCACAGTCTACTCTCTGAGCGCCTGACTCAGAAACCTGAGTACTTCGACATAGCTTTTAATGTAACACCACATTACCGATTACAAGTATTCCTGAGCAAAATTACTCGGTGATTTCTGGCTGAAACTCAGGCACTGTAACAATTTGAGCTATAGAAGAAACAAAATAATTTATGGTGTCTTGGTGGTAAGAAGGGAAATGCTGAATGGATAAGCATAAGAGAGGGGAGAGTTGGCTGTTGCATGGTGACTAGCTTGGGTAAAGGGAGCACATTTGTTGATCCACCCTTTTTCCTTCAGTTCAGTTCACTGAAAGTCCATCCCCATAAGAAAAGAGACAGGCGTACGGGGATTATTTGCTGCTTTGCAAATAGAGAGCTCCTGGGCTGGTCAGACAGGCTTACAGGAAGAGTCCTGACTGCACACACTGTGGCAATGAGACTTTGCTGGCAGCCTTGGTACGGTGGAGTCAATTATTCATCCCTGCCACAGGATTTGTGGAGTGGAGGAAGGCAATCCCTCCACATCCCTGCTCCCAGTGTGCAGTGCTTTGGATGTGGGCAGCCTGTGCCAGCCTGCTGATGGACTGTGGACATCAAATGCCTTGCAGATGCCTTTGCATGCCCCTGCAGAAGGGACTGCACAGCTATAGACTCACTACCTCGCTGGCTGAAAATGTTTCATCTCAAACAAACACTTGTCTCATTATCTGGCTGTGCTAGCTTTGCACTATCTGGTTACTGCCTGGCTTGGAGACACCTGTTCTGTGTCCAAGCATTTTAGAGGGGAGAAAAAAAGCTATCCGAATCTGTCAACAGACATAAAAAGGCTGCCTGTTTCCATGGGAACATGCTCTGCTGAGCCCTGAGTATAATGAGCTGCTCCCTGTGCTGCAGAAACACTGGACCTTGCTGAAAGAGCCAAGGGGATTGTTCACGGGGCTAGTTTAGAGATGCAATTCCCTTCAGTGGCTGTCCTGTTTGAGCAGTGTTCAAGGAGAATGCCTCTGGGGAGACAGTGCTGTGTCTTGGCAGTGCCTGTGGAGAGGAGGGACGTGTTTTGCAGATAGCAAGATGGAGGATGGGGATGGTGGTGTGGGTGCCCGTGCTTGGAAGAGTGGTGTGTGCACTGCTTGCTGCTGGGCTTCCCCTGTGCTTGCTCCCTCTGGAGCTTGGAGATTCCAGCTTCTCAAAAGTGGTGTGTATGACGGATGGGAGAGTCAGACAAAACAGCATCATGTGGGCTGCTAAAAAATCATTTTTGTAAGAATTTTTTAGCCATGGGTTCTACGTCTCTTTCAGTAATGAAGTATTGGAAGAGTTCTTGTGGTGCAACCTCAAATGTATGTCATGTCCAATTTGAGTCTGCTGTGGCCACTGTTTCCTTCTGTTGCTGTAAGCTCTTTGAGGATGAAGGCAAGTGATGCCTGCAGCTGAGGGCTCAGAAGATTAGGTTGCGTTGCATCCTTTGCTGGGGAGCTTTGTCTCTTCAGCCCACGCCCTAGTAATTAGCACTTTTAGCTCTTGAAGACTCCCTATCAATTCATGATGTTTCAGCACAGATGAGAGACTTTATGCTAATGTGTCTACAGCCTTTTTACCATGCCACAGAATCATATAATGGTTTGGGTTAGAAGGGATCTTAAAGCACATCCAATTCTAACACCCTGCCAGGGGATGAGACACCTTCCACTAGACCAGGTTGCTCCAAGCCCCGTCCAACCTGGCCTTGAACACTGCCAGGGATGGGGCAGCCACAGCTTCTCTGTGCAATCTGTGCCAGTGCCTCAGCACCCTCATGGTGAAGAATTTCTTCCTAATATATAATCTAAATCTCTCCTCTATCAGCTTAAAGCCATTCCTCCTTGTCCTGTCACTACATGACCTTGTAAAAAGGCCCTCTCTAAAGAAAATATCTTCAAAAAAAGGTTGTGCAAACCATATTGCAAGTGCAGAAATTACTAGATCTATTTGTGAGTCTTAAGGATGGAAAAGCTGAACTGCAGTGGGGAACTTTTCAGTTAAAACTGCATTGGCACCAGAAGTAGTCTTATGAAAAGCAGCTTATGTGATGGTGGTTCTCGAAAGGGCTCTGTGGAGGTCCAGAGAAAGACTTAAACTGGGATAACTGGAGAAAAGAAAGAACTGGATCAACATGCAGCTGGATAAGTAGGACAGTATGTCCTTTGGAAAGGGCAGGTATCAAGCCTTGCAAATCTCTTGAGAAATCTTTGAAGGTGTCAGAGAGCATGTAGACAAGGTAAGTCCAATTGACAAAATCCACTTAGATTTCTGGAAGGCTTTTAATCAGTTTCCTCAGTGAAGGAGCTTAAGGCAACTAAGCCACTATGGGCTAAGAAGAAAAGTCATCTGATAGGTAACTGCTTAAAAGACAGGAAGAGCCACACACCTCTGCAAGGGAGGGAAGTCAGCAGTGGTGCTCTGCAGAGACCTGTGCCAGCAGCACTCATTCTCTGTGTATCTTAAATGATCTGGAAGACAAGTCAAGACTGTGTGAAGACTGATGATGATAGTAATGGTGGTAAAAAGAAAGCCAACTTGAGTGACTAGGCAATAAATAGCAGGTGAAATTCAATGCAGATAAATGAAGTGATGCACATGGGGAAAGGCAGTTGTCAGCTTTTACGCAAAATTGAGTTCTGAGCTGGGATCTTACTCCTCAGTGACACTTGGGAGCTACTTGTAAATTATCCTATGGAAATGGCATTGTAGAGCCCAGCAACTGTCAAAAGGTAAGAGGCTTGATGGAAAAGAATCAAAGAGCAAAACAGATTATAGGTAGGGCTCTGTCTTCTCATCTGAGTGCTCTTCTGTACCCCCATCTCAAAAATGCCTTCTTGGAGCTAGGAAAGGCATAGAGGACCAGCAAGTGCTAGCAACATGGGAAGCACCTGAATGTAAAGAATGATTAAATAAAACCTATAGAGCAGGGGACTGCAGATCACTAGTTGTACAATACTACTATGCGTGGAAGGAGAATTGGAACAAGAGGTTTTCTATCTCTTACAGCACAAGAACTTGGGCCATAAAAAGAAATGCAGATGGAACAGTCAAATGAGAGGTGACAGTTCTTCATAAAACATGTAACAGGTTTCTTGTAGCTATCTTGAGTACTGCAAGTTCAAATAACATTTGTATAAATTATAGGGAGCAATACATCAAGAAGTACTCACAAACCTTTTCTGGTGCTCCAAGTCCTGGAGGCTTGGAACAGGTATTCAAGAAGTACTAGTACATTACCCTTCACAGGGTACCTTCAGACTGGATGTTCAGTTTGATAGACCTCTCATCTGATGCAGCATAGTCATCCCTCTGTGAAGAGAGGGATAAAAAAGGAAACAAATGATATTTTCACATTGTTGGGTTTCCATTTCATACTGTGGTGTCTCACTGTTAACATAAAAATTGCAAAAGCTCCGGAATACCACTTTGTGCCGTTCATCAAATGTTTTCTATATAGTTCATGGCCCTTTAAAAGCTGTAAAAAACATGTTCCTCTCTCCGTGAGGCTTCTGGTTTTCTTAAGTGAGATTAGACAATGTGTAAAATCATCAGACCTTTCTGCAGAGAGAGAACAGTGAAGTGTCAAGCAGGGAAAGAAGGAAAACTACTCTTGGGAGCACTTGTCACTTCTATCTGTTACTTCAGGTCTCTTGGGCTCCTGTCACAGTTTCAGAGCAGTTTGTTCTGTTTATCTGATGTTCTAGTCCAAAGTAAAAGGTGAACTGGGGAAGTGATCGTTTGCATTGGATGGCCATGATCCCAAAGGAGGTTGAAGAATTCCCATTTGCTTCTGGTGAGTGGATCTCCTAAAACCCATTCCCAGCTCAGAAGCTAGTTATCAGATATATCTAAGCCCAAAATAAAGCCACAGGAACCAAAAGCCATCCTACTTCTCAAGCCTGTAGCTAAAGTGCTGTAGGGATTGTTCTCCAGCTTCTACTGATTTTCATTAGGAGTATTTCTGCTTTATTGCCCAGGAGCCATAATTGTGCACTGCCACTCTCATGTTAGATGCTGTAGGAGAGTAAAAGCAAGCAAGTCTAACTGTGGAATAGGTCATCCTAATGTCAGAGATATTAGGTGTAAGTATGCTGCTGATAGGATAGATGCGGTTAGCCCCAGGTCAGTAAAGTGTATGATGGTAGAGCAGAGGACTGCTGTGTGCTTAATGCTGAGAAGGTGCTTCAGTGCCCTGCTGTGTCAGGGCTTAATAATTTGTCCCTGTTCAAATCTCTGCAGCAGCCTGGCAGTGCTGGTGCTTGATCTTCTGCAAAGTTGGTGCCTTGTCGTGGGGAGCCCTGAGAGCTGACTGCAGTGGTGGGGGTCTCTGCACTGCAAAGTGCAAGACCCTGTCCCAAAGGAGGAGCCTGAAGTGAGATTTGTTACCCTGGGCTGCTCTTTTAAAAAAACGACAAGAAAACAGACCCAAAAGAAAATTTAAATATAATAATGAAAAAAAAGTAATAAAAAGTTAGTTTTGCAAGAGGCTGATGGGGTTGGTGGAGTGTTCATTATATGCTGTATCAGTAAGTATATGAAATGTCAGTGTGAAGGGAATTCATTTCCCTGTAACAAGCATGACAGACTATTGAATTGCACATAGAGGCTGTCTGCAGGTGGCAGGGTGGGGAGGCCCTCATCAGGATCTCACTTTGAAGGAGTTTACTTGAACAGCATGCTGGTTTTGAGCTTTTAGAAGTCCAATTTTTTTTGGCCAAAAGCATTTTTGTCACTCCTCTGTGCACATATGTGCTGTTGAGAGGAGACTCGGCATTCATGGGATGGGGTGCCCTGGGTATACCCTGGCTCCCTGCTTGGCTGCAGAGGGATTGTCCCTTTTCTTCTGCTCTCTTTCATTTTCCTGATGTCTTTTGCTTTTTCTGGACTCGGAAATCCCACTGGGTATCTATGCTCACCTTTCAAGGACTTTGCGCCTTCTAGTATGAAATGGAAAACCTCTTATGGGCAAATCCTTTCCTTCTATGGTGCTCTTCTGAATTCAGCAGTAGCTGTGGACTGGGGAGAAGAATATTATCTCACACATGCTGTGAAGGATGGGAACACAACAGCAGAGACTGTGAAGAGAAGGGAACAAGCTGAACCACAGGGATGAGAGCTTAAAGATAATTGGCAAGCAAGGGCTAAATCTGGACTTACGTATGTGCGTCTTGGCCAAAACCTACTTCACAGGGTCAGGCTAGAGGTGAGGATTGCATGGGCTGTGGAGATCAGTCAACACAAAAGCAAATATACACACACAGATAGGGCCTTTCAGTAGATGGTTGTGCCAAAGTGGAGTCGCATGCAGAGAGGAGTGAGACGTGGCTTGTGATTAGGAGCTGTTCCTCCAGAGCACAGTGCCCACTGACAGGAGGATTGTGGGCAGGATGGCATACCTGGGAACCCTGGCTCACCTGGCCAAGCATGAAGCTTTCACCAAGCCACAGTTTTAACATCCAAAATAAAACTTGCTTTTCGTCTGCCTTAAAACCGGGCTGTAGTTTGAAATAGCTCAGCAAACTCTTCAGTGAACTTCAAGAGGTGGGATGGTGGAGAGCAGTTACCAATGCAGGCATTGCCTGCAGATTGAAGCAAGGTTACTGCTGGAAAGCCTTTAGTTCAGCTAGGAACCATTCTGAGTCCTCCCCTGGAATAGTCACTCTCTCTTCCTTGGATCCTGACCTCTCAAATCCCCTACTGTCATTAAGTGTCACTCAGCCTGTGGTGGCAGAGACTTCCAGGCAGGGGCCCTTCAGAGTTCCATCTTTCCCATAGTTTTCCTTGTTAAATCCATCCTAGATCCCTGCTGTCCTGGTTTTCATTAGGGCTGTACCTTTCTCTCCCGTCTTTTGGAGGAGCATGACTGCCATGCTGGATAACTTGCTTCATCTTGGCATGAGCTGAACTCTGTATACAGCTGGATGGATGAAACTCAATGTTCTGTGTTATACAAGTCAGACTAAGGGACTGTTGGATCTGGTATGTCTCAGATGGTGAATACATAGCTCCAGGATGAATGCTCTACAAATGAAACTTGTATTAGGTTTAAGGAAAAAAAAGAGAAAGGAACTGAGAGGTAGGAATATAAAGATGGAAGTCCTCCAAAAGAGACACATTTATTGCGCTGTGACTTAGAAAGACTTAGTATATTATTTTTTTTATTGCTGCAAGAGTCTGCTCAGTAATTGGTGCTGCCCTATTATTGCAACAGAATTAATTGCATAGTGGCTATTACTGAGCACTGGGGATCTACGCCAGGCAGTGATGGCCGAAGCAGCTGAATGTCTGTAACCTTCAGAACTGGACTGGTGTGGGAGTACTTGGCTATGAAGCTCTTTCCTTGCGATTGAACCAGAAAATGGAAGATCTGAGAATTAAAGGCTGAAACAAATGACAGTATTCAAACCTTACAATGTGATTTTTAAATTAATATCTTCATCCCCTTTGGGCTACCTGCATAGACAGTACCAGCTGTCTCATTCAGTGTTCATGCCAAGGGCTGGAGCACCTTCACTTTTCTTTGAAGTCCTCTGCTCTATGACAAGGCACACTGATTAAAAAATGGAGTGAAAAGAATAAAAGGAAAGAGTGCAGCTGGACCGAGGACTATGTAGGGCTAGTGGGGTTTCAGCCAGCAGCACTGCTGTTGCAAATGTTATGCTGGCAATGTGGCCTTTCCCTGTAGCTGGTGTCAGCAAATAACTTGGTCATGCAAGGTCTCTCTAAGGTGCAGAGCTCAGGTAGCAGGAGGCTCTCCTGCTCCCAAAACCAGCTAGAAACAGAAGCCAGGAGTATTTGAAGCTAGATTGAAGATGGATTTTTGAGAAAATTAAATGTATTTGGCTATTTGGACAGCTTAGTTACAGGCTGCAGTGGATTCTTCCAAGGACAGACTTGTCTCTCTAAACATCAGCTCTTGAAGGTACTGAGGTAATTTGGTTGAATTTCTGTTTATACCCCTGTGTTTCAAACATAGGAAGATAACACACCAAGCTGTGGGGCTGCAGGTGATAAGAGCCTTCAAGGATCAGAGCTGCTGCCAAATAGGAATCCAGTATCTTTAAGCCTGCTTGATGCAGTGTAGCATCTCTTGGCTTGTTGGGGTGTGTGACTGCAACAACTCAACTCTGCATGGGCTGTAGTGATCTGGTTAGGGATACGAGGTGCTACTCTGCATCTGCTCTGCTTCCAGGTCTATGGTTGGTGACTCTAGAGCCCCAACTGTGAGTCTCCACACCTTCTTGGCCTGTCCTCCATATTTTTTGTATTTGAGTAAATCAAATAATATGTTAAAGGTCATAATAGATAGTCAAATCCACTCTTTCTCATGAGGGCCTCCCCTGGCTTCTCTACATTTAATCAGAGCTATGTATCCATACTCTCAGCAGTTGGCAAGATAGGGTAAGGCAGCATCTCTGATTCACTTCCTAGGCAAAGGGTGGCGTGTTCACCTCCCACTTTATTTTCTTATTCCACTTCATAGATACCCTTTACAGTACTTCATTATTCTTCCATTTTCCTGAAGGAACCTAGTGTTTGAAGCTGGGTGATGCTTTTAACATTGTGTTTTTGCATGACAGCATGACAAAGTCTTGTACAGAGAGCACAGCCCTGCCTGTGACTGACATGTCTGATAGAGTGTATACAAGGTACATGACTCAGACCTCTGTGAGTTCACCCCAATGGGGCTTTGTGGGGGTTGCTTTGGGCATGGTAACTGCCTGCATCCCTTTCCCTCCCTGCACTGTTCCAGTGCAGGGTTCAGCTGAATGCCTATCTCTCTGGCATGACTTGCAAACGAGTAATTGAGGTATTAGCCTTGTTCCCATTGGGTTCAGATTTCTGCTAATCATTTCAGCCTCCATAACAGCAGAACTCTCTCATCAGGCTGTTCTTCTCAGACCCGCAAATGTCAGCAGCTTTTCGGCTGCTTCCCAGGCCCCACTGTGCGCTCACTTAAACCCCTCTGGTTGGACCGACTCCTTGCTGAGATGGGGGAGATGCTGCTTGGAGGAGGCCACCCACTTTGGACGTGTGATCCTGATGTTGCCAGAGGCAGGAGGATTGCCTGTGAAGCGTTAGGGTTTATAGATATGTTTTCTGGCACTTGGGCTGAGCAGCTCAGTGGGGGCATGGCCAGACAACCCAATCTGTAACAAATCAGAGGGCTATCAACTGCTTTGTTGTGCTTCTGGCTGAAGGATTGAGAAGTTTCCTGCCTTTGTTCCTCTCCTGTTCCCTTGCAGGAGATGAAGCCTTGTGTTAAGACTGCAGTAACAAGTACAAAGGCTGCAGGGGGCTTGCTGGGGTGAGAATTCCATTGGAGAAGAATGGAGGCTGTACCCGTGTTTTCCTGTATGCCCTCTCTGTGCAGGCCTTGTTCTAGGCAGGCATAGAGATCTGCTTCAGCCAACTTTGCCATGAGCAAAATTCACCCTGTGGCAGGGCACCCCAGGGTCAGAAATGCTGTGTGCATGTGCTTCTTGGCAGGGTAAGCCAGTTTCTTGTAGGCAAGACTTTCACATGCGCAGTATCTTTCCCAACACTGGTGATGTTTATGAAGGCATACAATGATTTGGGTCTAATTAGGTCACTGAAACTTGTGATGTGTGACTTGTAAATTAATCCTGTGTACTGCTGGCAGCTGCCTCACTGATGAGTGGGAGCTGCTCCCATGGTCCAATACCCATTGTCAATGGGTCAGCTGAAAACCCAAAGCTGTAGCAGAGATGTTTTAAGTAACTTCTTCCATAGAAGATAGCTGTTGTGCTGTCCTTGATTTGTACTCCTGAAGTCTGGTGCTCTGGAGGTCTCTTTGTCATCTCTGGTGTACTAGGCAAGTTTTAGGTATATGTTTAAATTCAGAAATGGGCAGGCTGATGAAAATGGAGCAAGGACCTGGAGACCATGATATCTGCCATGCATTGCTCACAGTGGGCTGCAAAAGCCATAGCACTCAATGCAGGACAAAACTGAAAATAAATTGAAACCATGATGGCTTTCTTTTCTAATAGAAGAATAATCAAAGGGAAGATGATACCCCACTACTTTCTATTGCTTTAGATGCTGTTGTAACTTGCTTCCAGTGGGGTGCTTTTAGGGTTAGGTAGCTGATTTTGCTTGTGCATTGAACATAAACAAAACCATAATGTTGTTACACAGCCAGCATCGAGGGCAAAGAAGATCCCAGACCTGGGGATGTTGATCTCTGTGGCTTACAGGCTGTCTGAAGACGATGAAAGTAGTCTCCCTTTCTTTAGCGTGATACTGCATTTTTACCTCAGTACCATGAAGAGGTTAAGAAGCATCTGGAGCTATTGTACCTCTGCTCCTCAAAAATGCAAATCCAGGGGTTGGTATTCACAGGTCTGCTCCAAGTGGTCCTAAAGATCAAAGAAATAGCTGTATGGATGTGGCATGGCTGTGATGCCTCCGTCATGATGGGAAAGTCAGCCTGTGGGGAGAGGTAAAGCTGAGAACAGCCACAAAACCTGTTCTTGCTTTCCAGTGCTCACTGTGTAGCCTAGGCTTGCCAATGCTGCTCCCTTTGTTTTTACAGAGGTTCATGGTGCTGTCTCCTCATTCAGTGGCATTCAGCAGTGAGCCAGAGGGAGCCTGGGGTGATTGCCCAGTGCCAGCCTGGCATTCATGGTGGTAACTGCACATTTTCCCAGTTTGTAGAGAAAACAGCTTATGGAAATGCATCATTAAACTGATTCTTGCAAACCAGAGATGCTTTTCCTTAAGGTACTTGGGAAGAAAGACATTCATGTTAAATGTAATGAGTTAATACGAATGACACAGATGAGATGTTTTGCCTCAGGATCAGTCAAAGAGCCAGTTGCTTTTGTCACAGAACGGTGCTAAGTTAAACCTTCACCTTAAGGAAGGAGATTTACCCAACAGAAAGCATTGCCAGCACGCAGGGATTAATTTCTGCAGAGGATTTGGTGGGGGTTATTGTAACATAAGGCACCATTTTGCTGTGCGATTGCTGCCGCCAAAGCCCCCAAACACTTTCACATTTCTGGGGGGGGAAAAAAGAGTCAAAACCTTTGGAATAATAGTTTCTCTTAGGTGAAAACACTTAGTCAAAAATATACTGGGGAAAAACAGGATTTCACCACACTTCTTACACCACATCATGATAGATAGGAATGAGATCTTCCATACCTAGCGCTTTCTGCTACATGTGTCTTTTTGGAGTTGAAACAAGGTTTAACTAAAGCTACAGAGGTGTATGTTCTGCGTACCCTGCAATCACTGTGCACATGGGAATACATGTTTGCAAATTAAAGACTAATCATTCCAGGTTTACCAGCTTCTCTTAGAAATACATAATGTAACAAAGCAGACAAAAGTTACTTTAAATAGAGTAACTTTATCAGACGTACTCCTAGGATTCTCATCACAGGCTTATGACGGGATGATGTGACAGTAATGCCACGTGGAAATGCTCTGCCATCCTTCCCAGAAGAAATAAGGAGCTGTGATACTGGAGCCTGTCATGTCTTGACAGGACTCATAACATCTGGTGACAGTGTAGTAATTAACTTGCATCACTGGTGAGCATTAACGGTTTTGCTTGCACATGGTGTGTAATAATGGGGATTAATTTGGGATATTATTTATTTATTGTGAATTGGAATACAGTCCTGCAAGTGCCAGGCCACTGACAGGAGGAATCTGAGATTTGTAGACCTGACCTTTAATACCAGCTACTTCCCTGCCTCTTATGCAGGTAGTAGCTGTGCTGGCTGGAGTGACAGTATCTGATGCGGAGAGTTGGTGTTGAGAAAGGGAAATCCTGGCAGGGATTGTGACTGGGTTAAGTCTGTGGTGTGGTTTAACCCTAGCCAGCAACTATCATTTAGACTAAATACCATGCAGATTATCTCTCACTCCTCCCACTTTTCCCCCAAGCAAGATGAGGAGGATAATTGGAGAAGGTAAAACCCATGGGTTGAGATAAGAATGGTTAAATAATTGAAATGAAGTAAAATAACAATAATAACAGTTCAGGTCAGGTGTCCTGTCTCTGCTCCCTACTGGCTTGTTGTGTTCTTCCTCATTGAGGACAGCATGAGAGACTGAAAAGTCCTTGATCAGGGTAAACACTACTTAGCAACAACTAAAACATCAGTGTATTATCGACATTGTTCTTGCACTAAATCCAAAACACAGCACTGCACCAGGTACTAGGAAGAAAATTATCTCTACCCCAGCCAGAACCAGGACATTGGTGAAATGGCCAAGGGAGAAAATGCAGTGTATTTTGTTCTGCCTGATGTATACAAAAAGAGACACTGGGAAAAGATGAATCAGAGGTGGAGGAGGCATGAAGAGAGAGTTTAAAGGCTGTATTAAGGGAAGTGATTTGTACAAAGACCCAGGCAGCAATGTAGGCAACCAGTGGGAGGCAGTGAATGGCTATGTGTTTTGCTGGTGTCCTGTGCCAGCCCCTGCATGTGCCCTGGCAGCACTGCGTACATCACCCTGTGGACTTTGCTGTTCTGCACCCTACTGGTACAGCTTCATGCTTGTGGGCCTTCCTGATAGAGCTCTTCTTCAGTTTTCCCTGTCCACCACTCCTCCATGCAGTGGTGACTCCCACTGAAGCTCACAGTCCTACATCTTTTGCTGTATACCAAAGCCTGAAATAAACAATTTCTTGTTAATTTGGTTTTTCTTTATCTGTTTCTATAGTTCAAAAATCCCAACTGTTTCTGCTTATAAAATCCCTCTCTACCACAGTGTTTCACCAGTGGGGGGTACATCCCCACATTCATATGTGGGAAAGAGGCATACGTGAAGCAGAGGGCAGGAGAGGCATCCTTCCTCTTGACTTCCCCTAGGTCTCTGCATTCTGGTGTATGATTTTTTACTCTTAGCTTCTCCCTATGTTCCTTGTAGCTCTAGCGTATCTCAGAGGAGGAGGAGAGAGCCCGATGCTGGGAAATGTCTTGCTTCATCTCTTCCCTGCCAAGTCAATGCTTTGCCAGCAAGGTGGATGTATATCCTCTCCTCCCCTCCAAGTCAGCCGCAGTATGCGGAAAGCTTATTGAGCAGTTCAGCAGCAGCTCATATGCATGGCCTCATTCCCAGTCTATAATGGGTTCTGCCTAATGTATATTCTCCTTCTTTCTAATTAAGTGGTAACACCTTGGTGGCAGAGCGAGCCTGTAAAATAATAAAGGATTTTGCACTTGGAGGCACGGTAAGGCAGGCCCTGGGGAGTGATCCTCCCCAAGATACAGGAATTATTGCAATTACAGAGCAATTGTATGGAAAGGAGAATGGAACAGCAGACTTCTCAGACACACTTTTCCAGCCTTAATATTTTTAATTAAGGCTATTGGCAGTGAGTTATGACTTTGGCATAAGAGGCAGCACAACCTCTGTTGGCAAAGCATATGCACTATACTGTCTTTTCCTGCGGTGGGTGAGAATGTACAAGCATGTTCCTGCAAATATTACCTTGGTCCTGTGCAAACTCTTCTTAGCTACTGATGTGGAGCACTGTGGAAGCAGCACAATTCTCTTGCAATTCAGGGACAGCTTTACTAATGTCAGGTAATTCTGAGAGATCATCTTGGCTCCTGGCAGCTGCCTTGGCTTCTGCTTTTGCAAATGGGAAAGCTGGGATCCAGGAGATGTGGTGGGAGTACCAGAGGATCAAAGGCACTGATCATTGACTTTAAAATCAAGGTGTGTTAGGTGCTTCTGGAAGTTCTTCCTTCTTTGTCTCACCTTTGACATCAGTAACACTCTTATAAGGTTAAGGATCTTTAAATATCAGGCAGTAAATGGGTTTATCCAAGGTCAAAAAGAAAAGAAAGTGTCAGATTAAGGAGCCAAAGCCATGTACCTATTTACCAACCTAAAGCATTAGGGCAAAAGGTTCTGCTGTGAGGGTTTTGTTATTGTTATAGGTGTTTGGGGGGTATTGAGTAACCATAAAGGGCCAACTCCCTCAAGTTTTTCAGTTTGAAAATGTTATGGTTGGGTTATTCTGCCAAAAACTGACCCAGGATCAAGAAAGCAGAGAGCTGTTGAGAGGAGATTGTTGCCCAGTCCATGGGATTACTTCAGCTTCTGTGGGAAGGATGTGGTGGTTTTACTTTAAAGATAGGAAGGCAGCAGCAGACAAGAAACCAAGTACGTGTATTAATCAGAAGCATTTAGGTTTTGGAGCGTTTGCTGTTGTATGTTTGCATGATTAGGAAGTAAGAGGTTTTGGGACCATACAAAATATCCCACATAGGGTTTTGCAGCTCAGGTCAGTGATCACAAGGCTTAAGGTTAACCTTTGCAACAGTGGCTGAGTGATCTGAGTTCTCAGCTGTAAAATGGGGCCAATAATGTGGGTCCTTATACAATGTCTTTTTTTTTGTCTGTAACTGTAATCTAAAGCTGGCCAGGTATCCTTTGCTCTCTGTTGCAAGAGCTGTGCTGTGTAACAGGCAGTGAAGCAAGATACTTTGCTATACCATGAACAGGCTGCAATGCACCCCTTCAGCATTTTAAATAGCTGGCTGCAGCTCTCGGCATAGCTGAAAGAACACTAACCTACTTACCTGGACCACTTCTATTTTGCAGGCTGCAAGGCCAGTAAGCTGAATCCGTTACAGTCTGTGACTCCAAGCAAGACATTCAACCTCTTTGTTTCTCTGTGGCTTTATCATTAAAGTTCAGGAACAAGGTGTGACCTCAGGGGGGATTGTATGGGTGTAGAAATAGAAGAATAGGTGAGAAGTCATCGAGATACAGAGGTACAGAGATCTTTAGTTCCTCTGAAGTCTGTGATAGTCCTTGCTGTTTACTCTCAGATATGAGGAAAGAAGGAGGTTTTCTCAAGTCTTCCCAAAATGACATCATAGAATAGTTAGGGTTGGAAAGGACCTTAAGATCATCAAGTTCCAACCCCCATGTCACCCAAGGCTCAGTCCAACCTGGCCTTGAACACCACCAGGGATGGAGCATTTACAACTTCCACAGAACAATGACTGTTCTTGTGCATCTTTAGCTAGTTTGGAGTAATATAGGGATTTTCACTAGCCAGTTTTGGTGCTGTCAGCACTAATGTGCGCAGTGTTACTAGAGGGATTGGGGGTTTCAAAGCTTGCTGCATTAAAAACTGCATTTTCTGGAGCTTAGCTAAAGGTCAGCTCTACACATTGATACCATATTTCAAAGTTAACACCTTTTCTTCTACTCTGGAGAAACTTTGCTTCCATCTTTGTCAAAGCTAACAGGAAAAGTTTCATCCAGACTTTCCAAGAGTATTCACTGTAGAGTAAAATATGTGTGGGAAAAGTGAGCAGAGGGGCAATGTCCTGAGCTCTGCGAGGTGTAATGGAAGCTGTCCTGCATCACACAGGGTGTAACGCTAGTTGAAACCCACAGGCACAATTCATATGTCTGAGATGATTGTTGTTGATATCATAAAGTAATATTCATTTTAATTATGTAGACAGCAGGCAGCTTAACCCATCTCTGCTATTTCATTTTCCCTTTAGACACAGATGTAATTTATCAACAAACTGTAGCTGTCTATTGTATTAATTTATAAACTATTTGTCAGGAATACACTTGGAGGATTTTATTAACAGTATAAATTCCATAAGGCTTCTTGGTTTGCAATGTCTAGTAACGTAGATGCTGATTGAATCATTTAGGTTTCCAGTATGACCTGTCCTCAGATTTTAGAAGTAAAGTTCAAACTGTGTCTCTGTACACAGTAGGATGTTTTTCTTTTAAGCATTATAGCACTTTCCCTAGAGTTCTGTGCAGGGGTCTGCATATGGGATACTTCTGTGTACTGTTCTTCTGAAAAGCCCCAGGGCATGGGTCATTTATGCCTTTGCTCAGCAGCCTTGGCCTCCAAAGACTTGCCACTAGGCAGCCAAAAACATCTCCCTATCTTTCACTGGGTCTGCAGATGTTGTCGGGTCAGTCTTTTGTCACTTTTGCTCCAGATTAATCAACTCAGTTACCAGGAAGGTGACCTCTTTCCCAATCAGGTGATGTTCACCAGAGTCACCCTGCTACCTCTTCCTTCGGTTTGTTTTGTTTTTCCTTACAAATTGGAGATGCAGGTAGAAGAGAAAGAAAAATAGCAGATACAGATGCACCGTGTTTGCAGATGAACTCCTTGTCCAGTGGGACACAGGCCCAAGAGAGGACAAAGCCAACCTGCAGGCTTTGGGGATCAGGCAGCATATTGGGCAAAAAAAGAAAAGCACTGCTCTTGTCTCTTAGTCCTTGGCAGGGCTTTGGTGCTGTGGAGCCTTGTGCTGCCTTGAGCGTGGGGCTGAGCCACAGAGTGCAACTCACCAGAAGTAATTTCTAGGCAAAATTGCTGTAAAGAAAAAAATATTGACTTTTGACATAGTCTGATAAGCGCCGATGTTTGTTTCCAAGAGTTTGTATTTTATGCAATTTAATACTTAACAATGACTGACAACAGTAGTGATGGTGAAAAACATTAGAAATGAGGAAACTGCAGTCATTTCCGTTAGCTGCAAGCTTCTCTCCTGGTATGTTTTCTACTGCCTGAACCCTATGATTTTCAGCATAAAGCCTGATCTTTCATGTGCCATTGGTTTTGGAGGCTGAGGCTTGCATCTCTAAACATCAAATTTCCAGCTGAACATAAAACCTCCATGAAGGATGCATTAAACATAGCCTAATCTTTAAAAGGAAAACATCTTTTCCCTATATGATTATCTTTATGAATGGGGAAAATTAAATGAGGATTAATGTAGGTTGTGTCCTTCTATGAAACACCCCTTAATTGGGGTCCTTGCTGAAAGCTCTGTTTTGAAGGAAAGAAAAACTCAGTTAAGCTTGGTGTTTTCCCTCATCAATCATTTCTGTTCAGATCGATACTTCTGTTAGGACAAATAAAACAAGGATTTGGAGGCAGAGGGCCAGAGAGAGGGTAGAAAGGAATAAACACCATCACCCTCTGATTCTTTTTTACTGATGGTTGACATAGTATGATCTAAAATAAATCACATTGTGAGTCTCGGGACCTCTTTTTGAGTGTCTTCAGCTTGGTGTACCTTCTGTCCATTCCCTGTTCCTTGTCTTCCACAGTGCAAGATCTGCTCACTCTTCCCTTACCTGTCCTGTGAATGTGACACTGGTGAGGTAGAATATAGCATCCTTTCCCAAGGCATGGGGATGGTACAAGAAGCAAGTGAGCAGGGAGCAAGAGGACAGGTAAGTTGAAACACACAAGTGATACAGGTAAGGCTTCCTCCAAAACTAGAACTTGCCAGCATTTGAAACATCCTGTCCGAGATGCTTGTTGATTTGTCAAGAATGGAGGTACAGGGCAGAGGATACAGCCTGCATATGATGCCCAGAAGCTTGCTATGAAGATATATCAAAATCCTCTGGTATTTTTCCTAAAGAAGTTTCCTTAATGGTAGGAGCTGTTCACATTACATTGAAGTGTCTGGTTGAATGTGGTAGCTAGTGGTTCAAACACTTATCTTTGTTTTGGTGTAATTCTTGTTCATCACCATGGCAGGTATTAACCCAGTCACCCAGTTTTTACAGACTGATCCAAGGATCCTGAGTCAAAGTCTCTCCTCATGTCATAGCTGAGAGATTTCCATCTGGGTTCTGATACCTGTTTATAATTCTGTAACTACCAGTAGCTCGTGGGGTGGTTAGAAAGTGATAAAGTCTTCTGAAGCGAGAGGTGAGGAGTCAGCAGAAGTTGTCTGAGAGTCTGAAGCATCAATACGTCATGCCAACTATAGAGACCCCTTTGTTTATTCACCTCTTTAGTCACCATCATCGTTATTTATTAATAAATTTTGCTTGCCAATCCAACAGTGTGAGCTCATGTCTGGACTCAAGTGCATCTATAATTAATTGCTAACTGTTGCTTTATGTTGTTGTGACCAAAGAATTGGTGAGTCTCAACAAAAAGCTTCTGGGAATTCAGATATTATGTGCCACAATCTGACTGCTCTTTGAGCAGGAAGAAGATCTGGAGCCATATGTGTTGAGCATGTACCTTTAAGAGGTATACGTTTGCACTACACCTTAAGAAATGAATGATCCTATGTCACCCTGTCAGAAATCTTCCTTAACAGCTCAAAGTCTACTTTAAATCAAATAAAGCTTTTCCTTTTAATAACAACTTACTTCCTGCACTCTGCTGACCTTAGAATGAGAATCAAAGGGAAAAAGATATCATACATAAAACAAAAAGAAAGAAAACCACAAAAAAGTGAATTGAATTCCACCTAAATGTCACCTTGCAAGTTGGCTTTTATTGTTTTGATAGCAAAGCAATTTCGCTGACAAATCTGTTATCGGCTGCATGTTGTACAAAAGCAAAGGTAGGCATGTTACAGGTGGTGGAAAAGTCATTTTTAAATAATGTTGGTCTAAGTAGTGCATCGGAATGCTTGTTAGGGAGTATGTATATAAATGCACTCAGAGCATAGAGATGCCCCGGAGAATACTGTATAGGGGGCATAAATCAATCCTGTTTAAGCTGTACTGTTCCCCAAAAACTCTTGGCATTTTGACGCACAACAGAGGAAGCTTGAGCTCCTCTGGGCAAGGGACAGAGGCAGCAGCCTCCTGTTTCTGATAAGAGGATTTTATGCTAAACTTCAGCAGGGTGCCTTTCCCTCTCTCTGAGATAGAGCAATGTGGTGAGAAATTTCCAATATTAATGTGAGATCAGGGGAGGGAAGAGAAAGAATTAAAAAACCTCAATCCCCCAAATCCCCTGCCACCCTTTCTAATTTTATTGCCCTCTTGTGCCTTAAGCCCTCATACTGATTAATACATAAAGGTGCTTTTCTTCCCCCAGGATACAGAAGTTGCATGAACACCTGCTGGTAATGGTAATAGGGGTGCTTGTAGGTCTCTGTTGCTTGCATCAAAGGCAGTGCAAGTGACATGATATAGTTATGCTTGGTGCAGCCTCACCAACTCACTTGCACCTGTGCATCTGCAAGATTTTCAGTGTGAAAAAAAGGAAGGCTTTTAAGGGCTGGGAACGTAGGTGGGCACAGGTCAGGAGAGCTTGAATTTGAGTAAGCTAGCATGCACTAACTCAGCTGGATTTTTGGTGTTTCACTTACCTCTTTACTGTCTGCCATGACAGTGATTTATATGCTGATGCTCCCCTTTTCCCATTCTTTGTAAGCTTTCTTCCTTGCTTATACTTTTTAATGCTAGTGCAGATAGTGTACAGTACAGTTCTGACTCTTTGGCTGAAAGAATTTAAAAATGTGTAGAGCTGAGCAAAAATTTGTGCTCAAAGACCAAGAGTAAACCTTGAATTCCAGCAGTTTCATGTATTTGTTGGGGGTATTTTTTGGGTTGTTTGTTTGTTTTTTTTCTTATTCAAAGACATGTTTTGTAAAAAGCCCACATGAAAATATCCAGATACATGGGGGTACTTACATGTTGCAATTGCATACTAAAAAACCCCACTAAATTTAATTGTGTCTGTGCAGTCATGGGACTGCAAAGGCCATGACTTGTCTGCATGCGGGGAGTTCCAAGGAGCCAGGCCCATTACCACATGCTTCTATGCTTAATTTAGAGTACATGCAATTCCTGTACTTATGTTTGATATTTTATTACAAGGGCAGATATTGAGAAAAGAAAAGCAATTGCCCAAATGTTCTCGATACCCTCCACAAAGGGCTCGATTTCTCCATGGTTTCGGGTCTGTAAATCGAATGGGAGCAGGAGCTAATTGCACCCCACATCTTTGGAGGCAGTGGCAGAATGGTAGCACTGAGGATTTGTATTGAGCATGCAAGACAGTCCTACACGTATAGCTGTGAATGTGTTCATTTTTTTTTAGCTTCAACAAGGTCATTCACACTGCTAAGCATAATCCCGACGCGTTAGCAGGAGTGCTGTCCAATTCATTCTCACTCCATTAAGCAACATGCTAGTGAAGCTTTCCTCCTCTCTCCCTAGTTCTTTTTTTCCCAGTTATATACATTGAGTCACTCCTTAGAAGCCCAGATATGCATGAGCAAAAGAGACTGTATTCTGCAGTGCTTGCAGCTTGGTTTTGGAGATGGTTGTAACACTGGAGGCTGGTAGGACTGGGAATCCCAATGAGGCAACTGGACTGTAAACATTTCCTTGAGCTGCAAGGTAAAATGGTGTGCCCTAGCCTCTCTACTGCTGGCTCGGGGATCTTCATCTACACTGTGGGTTTCAGCTTAAGAAAAGTCATTGACATTCCTAATGTCTGTTGTCAGCATTTCATCTTTGCAGGGGGAGGTGGCAAGCTGATTTTCCTTTTGCCTCAACCTGGGATTTGCATGAAACTTTCCACAAACCCATGCTTGCATTTCAGACTTCTGGGTAAAAATGCGGTGCTGGGCTTTTGACAGCAACCTCTCCACTGAATCCGAAAGATTCTCTTTGGGTTTATTTTGCTGACTTGATTTTGTGAGAAAGCTCAAGGAGAATTGTGCTTCCTTATTCTGCTAGGACAGATGTCAGTTCTGCATGAGTTAGGCCAACTTGGGAGGTTTTCAGAAGGAAATATGCCCTGTTGATTAAACTGCAGAAAGTGTCAACAGGAGCAAAGTGAACCAGTCTCCTTTGAGAAATCTCCTCTGGGGAGATGAGGAACTTCTCCTATATCAGCCAGCAGTCTATCAGCTGCTTGTCCATTCAGATGTGCTCACAGCTGGGATCATAGGCTGGTATACCAGGATACAAACTCCCTGTCTCCTAGAGCTTTCCTTAGTTTTGTTCTGGCTTCCCAGCTGTGGCTGTCCCCAATTCAAGCCCCTTCTTTAGAGATGCTCTTTATTTTCTTTACAGCTTTTAGGCCAATAATCAGCTGATTTCCAGGCATATCAGTAGGCTGAGACTGTGGAGAGTTCTGCTTTAGTTCTGATTATTCCTCAGCTGGCTTTGTGATGCTAAATAAATAACTGAAGACTCCTCTGTGCATGTCTCTTTCCCCCTTTGACTCTTTGTCATGCCTGGTTAGATCACAGATTGCTTACAGACAAGGTTTTCTCTGTCCCTGAGTGCAGTTCTGCTCTCTGAGCTGCCCCTGAAGCCACGGCCATAGAGACACTGGGTAGCAAAGATGGTTTGCAAGAAACCTTGAAGCTTGAAGTTGTCATCTTTCCTTGGTCTGCTGGGATGCTTCAGGTGCGTGCCTCACTTGCCCTGACTCGGAGAGAGCTGGCTCAGCCCACAGATGCCTCCCATGCAGTGCTCATGGTGATATGCTGTCTTGGATCAAATCCCCAACTTTAACTGAAGTCTCGGTAGAATAATGTGAGTCCATGGAAATCGATGGAGAAGAGCTGAAAACAATTGATTTGAACCAAAACACACTGCAATCAAATTTGGAGGGATTGAACTAATGGATCATAAGGTGGCTTGTGAATGGGTCTGATTGAATTGAACTGAAAGGTCTTGTATCTTCATTACAGCTAACTGAAACTAGTATAAATGATGAATTTTCTAACAATGTTTAGTGTCTCTTTTTCTGTGCTGATATAGCTGGATTGCAAACCAGCACTTGTGAATTATTTATATATATAGTGTTGGGAGAGGGTAGGTTAGAATTTGCTGGTCATGGGTTGTTCTATGTATGCAGACAGGACAATGACTGGATTTTATAGTTATCTTGACTGTTGACTCCTTTATTTTGCCCCATTTATTACTCCCAGGATTAGCTATCTATTTCTCCTGCCTTGTTATGGTAGAGTTTTGAGGTGGAGAGACATGTTTTCTGCCAGATGATCTACATTCAGGCAAAATTTTGACGAAGGTGCACTTATTGTTGCATTTTTTTATTTTGGCAACAGCAGTTTGTAGCATCTTCTCTTATTCCACCAAATCCTGGAAATTCTTTGGAATTTCTATTATCCTAATGTAAGTCTCCTCTATGTCCCAGAAACAGAAGGCAAGAATGATCCACTGTTTCTTATAGCATCTCATTTTTTGGTCAGACTGAACTTCCCATGCTCTAAGGTATGATTTATTACTGCAGTGATTAAGGCACATAGTTGATGTTTCTGAAAATATTCTTTCAGAGCTGAAGGCTTGCCTATGAGTCAAAAGACAGTAGAAATATATGAATAACTGGGTGTGTAATGAAGCGTTTGCCATTCCCTATTAAGAAGAAACTCGTATTTGTTTCATGCTCCTATGGATGGGCATAGTGAATCAGGTACCAAGTTGTCTAACTGCACTTGTTCTATGTGAGCCCTGATACAGATGTGAAAGGAAAACGTTTCTCATGAACTCAGCACCTTGATTTATCTTGTGACAGCCTTAAACTGATAGTCTTTAATCTTGTTATTGTGCTTGCCTAGTAACTCTCCTTCTGGTTGGACACAGCCTGGCATTAGAACACACTGCCTGCATTTAAATCCCTTCTCACTGTGAAAGTGATGAGGCACTGGCACAAGCTGCCCAGAGAAATTGTGAAACCTGGTCTAATGGAAGGTGTCCCTGCCCATGGTATGGGGATTGGACCTAAGTTCCTTTCCAACCTAAATCAGATGCCAGAGCCTTCAATAGCAAATCAATCTCCTAAGCATTTTTACCACAAAGGGGAAAAACTAAAACCTCTTTAAGAAGCTGTCGACATTCCTGCATCCCTGGTATTTCTGTGCAAGGCAAAGCTGTTTGTGCCCTATGGAATCAATAAGTATCTCTGGGTAGAAGGATAGCAGGGGAAGAGATCCACAGCAGCAATGAAGCAGTGCCTCTCCTTCATAGGAGTAACGTACATAGAAGTACTTCTGAACCTACTGCTGCGTGTCGTATGCAGATGGAGCTCCTTGGTTATGCCTGTCAGGTATAAGTGGGTTGCTGATTTACTTTTTTTCAGCTTGTTTATCAGACCTAATAGAAAATGAAGTTTCTTCGGGTTGATGACCAATGTGAATTGTTGTCTCTTTCCTTGCCTACCCACCTGAAAGATGCACTTAATAACCATTGATTGTCTGGGAGGAGAAAGAGTGTGTCTGTAAATGTACCTTTCCACCCTTACAAGGTGTCTGATTAAAGAGCAGAGGTAGCAGCAGATCGATGGGAATTGTAGGCAGAGAACTCCTACAGTGGATCCTGGTGGCTCTCATTAACACCATCCTTGCGCACCTCAAACATAAAGGCTTTCTATTGTGTTTGCAGACAGCTCAAGACACGGATGCATATGTGCAGCACAGTGAGGGTCACTGGGAGGCTGAAGAGCGATTGAAAACTAGCAGGCCCACTGGGAGAGATGGGTGATGTGCTAATGAACGCATGAGCCCCAGGGAGCAGCAGGTTGACACTGGGGTTTCAGCTCGATCAGGGAGTTACCAAAAGTTAGTTACTTCCGTGTATCATGGTCCAAGGTGTTTTCTTGATGACAAAGCACAGCTCTAAGCCACATGTCTGAGATCCCACTGGTGTGATTCTTTTATCTGTTAGCCCTCAGCCTAATCTAAAGATCACAAGGTAACTGATTGCAAGAGGTGGTTGACCAAGCCCTCTTTGAGCCCAGCAACAGGAGCTGTGCGATTTGCTGCTGACACTGTAGTTTTTGTTTAGTCCAGACCAGAGGTTACTAGAAATAAAAGAGGGGTTTTGCAAAGGAAGGCAAAAGAGAGTGAGATGAGGACATGTTTTTTGGAAGGCCTCTGGTTAAGAATGCAGGGTGTTGGGTCACCAAAGAATGCTTTTTTAAGAACAAGCAGCATATTCCACAGTTCTCAGAAAGCACTCTGGTGTCCTTTGGAGAGTCCTTTGAGTGCAGCTGCTCTCATGAGTCAAACTGCTCCATTGTTTGCTTCAGTTTCTCCTTGGCCATAGGCAAAAGGATACTGACTCTGTTCTTCCTCCTGTTCAGCAAAATTGCACCTCAGGGTCAGTTTTGGTTTAATAAAATGAGCAGATCAAGCTGGCTTTGGGATTTCTCTCAGTTCTTCGGTACTGTGCTGCTTTACCAGAAGCATCTTTCTGCAAGGCACTAGAAAACTTGATAGCTTGAGCATAAATAAGTGTTTGTATTAAGGGTGCAAAGTGAAAAACAGAAAATGGAAAAAATTTCCAGTGAGGTAAATATTTAGGAACAGGGTCTAAACCAAACCTAATCTGTTAATTGAGATCTAAATGTTTTGTTTTCCATTCTAACTCATTAGTTAGGTTGAAATTAAGAAGTACCTCTTGAATACAAAGCTCTTCATTCCAGGTTAAAGTGGTTTTCTCTAGTTCAAAGCAATCCTGGGCAGGGAAAAGTGACAAAATGCTATGAGTATATCTTCCAAATTTTTGAAACTAATTCTTCGTTTCTTTGTGCAGTCAGGTGGTTGTTGAGAACACCAGAAAGTAACATTCTTCCATGAGTTCAAATGACAATATGAGCCCCTGCAGCCTGCTTGTAATCTCTAGGTATGAACTGTTCCCACTTTCCCTCTTTATTTAAGTTGCCCTTCTCCCAGCTCTGCCCCAGGATGAGTCTTTAGGGGTTCATATTAACTTCAGTCAATGCTTTTGTTGTTGTTGCACTTTGCAACAAACCCGTGTTTGCAAGAAACTCAGATCTGACTTTAAAGGTAGGACCTAGGTCCTTTAAGTTATGCTCCGATACCTTTGAAAACTGGATCTGTCAACAGAGGCTGACAAATACTTGCGAAGTAGCGTGAAAGGCAAGAAAAGAGAAAGTAAAAGAGACACCTCCTGTAGCTTGGCGCTGATAAGCATCCATCCTCAGGGTTTGTCACGTTACTTGCTCTACTTGAGAATGTTTGAGACCACAGAGTCCAGCTCGCGTGCTCCTTATTAAAACAAAAATAACTGGAAAAAATGGCCACTGTCACAACCTGGGAAAATTCATATCCAAGAGACTAGCAGCAGTGTATTTGCATAACAATTCAAATCAGTATCGATCACCTCCCAGAGCAGGCTGTCAACTGCTCGTAAACATGTCCCCACTGTGACAGATTAGCTCCTCCGTGAAGGAGTGCTCTGTCTGCAATCATGGACTGTCAGGACTAACTCTTAAGACAGCACATCCTTCAAAGATGGCTCTTAGAGAGAGATCCAAATTCCCCAGCGTCACTTCTTGAGCTTCTCAGGTCAGTGGTCTTTGGGCCAATAGGCCCAAAGAGCTGGCTGTCTGGTGCGGTTTTTCTTTCCTCATTTGAGTTCATGCTTTTCATCTTAAGTTTTAGGGTTTTTTTCTTTCTTTTTGCTTTTACTGTGCTTGAGAGTTTTTTCTAACAGCTAGGGAAGATTTTCTCTGTTGGCTCTAAATCCAACACCAAACTATGTCCAGTTTACTTTGCAGATTGTAAATCCAAAATGAAAACCAAATCTGATCCAGCTCAAGCCTTCTCTAGTAAGTGATATTACTTGAGCAGATACTAGCTTTTTGAGCAGTTACTAGCCACATGATCATACTGCTATTGGGAAAGCTCTCCCAGGATGAGAGATGAGGCTCATCTCACAGGATGAGCCAGATGTTTACAAATTCTGCCAATGTTTATCATGGTGAATACCACATTGAAAGTCTGTGAGCAGGCTCAGAGGCATTTCCCACCAGCTGCAATCCCTGCCTTACAAGACCTGACATAGATTGGAGGGGGTGTGTGTCACAGCTGCTGCAAGCATCACTCAGAGTAATAAGCAGATCTTGCTCTTTACAGACAGGAGTTTAGTACTTCTGGTGCCATGGGATTGCAGTAATCACATGCTCAGAAATCAGGAGGGCTTTTGAATGGACTAAACGTGCATGAGCTGAGAACATCATGCTGGATTCACACCCAGGGTCAACAGTCAGGTTCAGTGTTCAGTATCCAGGCTCCTGGTTCCATATTCTGCCATCTCCTGGAAGGGACATGTGATTTGAACAGTTACAGAATTTGTGCAAAGATCGACAATAATCCTCTGTAAACACTGCTAGAAAGTCAGCCAAGGTTTTGGTCGGTACACCTCATGGCTAAGTAGCCAGCACAAAGATCTAGCTCAACTTATCCACATCTTGGACACACCCACCAATAACTGTGGAGTTGTATCAGGACTGTGGGTCTCTGTCAGGCTGAAACGAGCCTTCCTCTTTCCTCTGGAAGATGCAACAGCATCATAACTTGGGCCTGTCATTACTCTTAGAATTAACTGCTCATTGTCATTACAGCCATACACAGGGCAGGGTAGGTGCTTCATAGATGTGCAGCAAGACCTTGCTACAATACACTTGCTTGTTTGAGGATAATTTAATCAGAAATATCATAAAGAAGTCCTTGCATGTTAATTACCAATTGATATTGAGCCACCTGTAAAGCTTGTGAAATAAGTCACAAATGTATTCAAAAGAAATTTCTTAGGCACTAAGAGCAGAATTCTTTTTGCTAAACACTAAAAGTTTTGCTTCTCACTAAAAGTTAGGCATCTGTCTTAAGCTAATCATGTGAGTTATCATCAGTGATGGGCAACATGCACTTCCAGATGCATCCAATCCCGTCCCGAGTTAGATGAGAGACAGCTTGCCTTACAGCCAAATCCCTGATTCAGGGAGCTCTGTATGGACACTTCATGTATTTTTACTTGTAGACATAGGTCTTTAACTGTTTATGCTCGCTCGCTCTCTGTTTATTCATGCTACTGGGTGGTGTCCAGAAAAAGGGATTACTATTCAGCCTCGTGTTGTATTGTCTCCTGTGGATCTCAGCAAGACCATGGCATATGGGGTGGTGGGGGAGAGAGGAGGAGAGACAAAATCTGAAAAAAACCTCTTTAAACATAGATTTACTGCAGAATTAATCTGTTATTTGGAAAAGACCCATGGGTCTGAATTACACTTACTTTTTCACATGTTCTCTGTTGTTCTTCATCCTGTTAAGGAACCCCATGGTGCATGTCACACCTTTGCGGCTCTCAGAAGGTTCCTGTGGCAGTGGGGCATTCCACTTTGTTAACAAGGAATCTTAAACTTGGCCCACTTTGATACGTATTTTTCAGAGATTCTCTTTGCAGAGACTTGTGGTTGTGTTGCTGTGTTAACCTCTGCGGGGCTGTGTTAGTTTATCCCAGGGGAGGGCGGGGAGGGCAGTGCTCAAACCTAGGTTCCTCTAACTCATCACTAATGATGCTACTGCATGGGAGACGAAGGGCAGCCTTGCATTTGTCAGAAATAACAGTGAAAGATGAGCCTGAGGATCCTTTTTTTGTGCACATCCATCCTCCCTCCACTAATTGCTTGGCTCTACAATACTGCTGTAGGCTAGTGGGCTTTACACTTCAAAACTCACCCTGGGAAATTTGGTACAGAATAAAACACAGTGTTCAGGAGAACACTGCAATTGTTCACAAAGCCCACAGGGGTTTCAGACCAGCCTTAGAATGTGGGTGTTGTTTTTTTTTTTTTTTAGGGGTGAATTCTTTTTTCTAGTAAATCACCAAGGAATATAGCATTGAAGAACAGGTTTCTCTAAGCATCCCATTAATTTTTTTCATTTAGTTTGAGCTAAGCTAATATCTTCTGCTTTTGTGACGAGGAAAATGGAAGCTGCAATGTAAAGTGCTCAGGGCAATGCTGCTACCTATCATGTCCTTGCAATATATCTGCTTATTCATCCCTTTTGAAACTAGAAGGTAACACTTTCTCCATTGTAAAATATGTTCAATTTCTCGCTCTGGAGAGAAAAGGGAAAAAAATCCTAAAGCACAGTTGATACTTTTCCTTGTATATTCAGGATCAGCCCATAAACTACACTCACCTGCAGAATTACCATTAAATTGTATCATATGTAGATCAAGCTATTCTTCTCTCGTTGCACAGATGCTAGCATATTACAGTTTATATATATATATATATATAAATTTTTTCACAAAGATTAAGAAATAACCAGGGAACTTGTTCTGAAAAATATGAATGTAAGACCAGGTTGTTTCATCTTAGTACAGAATGCAAAATACCAAGTTTTTCTGCATCTTCAGACAGCTCTTAAATGGGTATTCTATTAAAAGCCTATAACCATTGACTAAAATAACCAATATGCTTAAATCAGGAGTCTCAAAATATCTCACACCACAGATCTTTATTATATGACACTCTTAACCTGACTTAATGTATTATATAGCACCCATTAATGGAATATATTAACTTCAGATGTTTGCCTTTCTACATTAATAATGCAATCATAAATTTAAGCCAGACATTTTCTGCTCTACACTCTGCAAGAAAGAGATCTCAAAAAATACAGAAAACTCCTCATGTGCATCTATTGAATAAGAAATATTTTGTAACAATTTGTATTAATCAAAGAGCTTGAAAACAAAATATTTGAGGATTGGAACAACTGACATGAAGATAAGCAAACCAGCCAAACAGCAGTGTACTGGTCAAGGTTAAGACTCTTATCATAATGAAAGATATGTTCCTCTGAGCTTGCCATGGACGGTGTGTTTGTTCATTAGATGGGGAGTGTAAGAAGCCTGGTATCTTCACTTGTTGGCTTTTAACTGCTTGTGTTTTTGAAAATGAGATGATAGGTAATTAAAATACAATTGCTACTTAGCAATCTGTATTAGCCTTTGGTGTGATGGCCCTTTTGTGTAACTTGGGAGGCTTTTAATATGGTGGTCTGAGCAAATTCTTTATACTTAAGAACTATTTGGCATGCCTTCTCAAATGCTTGCCTGGTTGCATTGTCTAGGTGGGTTTGTTTTTCTGTGAAAGGATACAAAAAAGGCAATCTGAACAAGTCACAATCACGGGGTTGTAAATATCCAATTTTGACATCAGGTATCTTCGCAAAATCAGCTAACATGGTGAAAAAAAAATCCCAACCTCAGAATCACCAGCCACTGTATTGAATAATCTTCAACAGAAAGAAACCACAATTAGCTCATGCACATTCCATGAGCAGAGTGACTGAATTTGTCATCTAAGTCATTTATTGTAAATTACTCACTCTATCTTATTACAGGTACTAGCAAGGCAGGAACTTTTCCTTAGAAAGCAGGAACCAAATATGGAAACTAGGGAAAAATACATTTGCCTGGTACCTCAGAAATACCACTGTTCATTTTAATATGAGTAAGAAAACAGTATTATCTGAGAACCAGGCAGTAAGTCTGCTGCCTTCAGGTTGTTTCTAACTGATGCATCCTTGTTTATACATATTTTATACTTATGCTGAAATCACTATACTCCAGTTTTTCTCCTCTGCATATCCATCTAGAAGTGCTGACACACATTTTGGTGTCTCAGCCTGCTGCATGCATTTGGCATTGCACTGTGCCCATAATGTATTTGCCATTCCCAAGCTGTGATTGTGTCTTGCCCATTTCCAAAGGGAGTTCTGTTTGGGTGGATCTGCCCTGCAGTCAGCTTGCACAGTGCCTCCCAACAGGGCTTTGGTCTTGTTTTGGTCCTCCAAGCATTGCTATGAAATAAATCCTAATCAAGGAGAAATAGGAATGCTGAAGATGTAGCTAATAGACCGGCAACCATTAGAGGTACACAGCTGGCACTAATACATCATCTCTGCCAGTGCTGGATGCATTTGCATATCCATATTAACAAGCTCCTGAAGCAATGATTGCTAGATAAGTTCTTGGCTCTGCTTGTTGGGCCTATCCCAGTGGATTGTTGTCTCCCCACAGTTGCCCAGGGTCAGTGCCTATGGGATATTGAGCAAACCTGGTAGATCAATCCCTTAGGGACATGGTTTAGTGGTAGACTTGGCAGTCCTGGGGTAGAGGTTGAACTTGGTGATCTTAAAGGTCTTTTCCAACCTAGCCGATTCTATGATTCGATGAATCTGGTGGAGGTCAGTAAAGAAAATGCAGGACCGGGATCCTTTTCTTGTCAAAACAAAACTGCTCCCCCTGAGATTGAAGGCTCAGAGTCCCTTCATGTCTGTGCATTTAAATTGGGTTTCTCTTCATCCCCACTCATCACAGGAATGGAATAGCTGCAAGCAGGCAGGTTTTTCATAGTGTGGATCCCTCACATTCACTGGTGGATGATCTTCTTTCTCAAGGCCAGGAGCTGCTGTTCCCTGCCTGCTCAGCCTTATACCTGGTCTGGTCCTCAAGCTTCACCTCCACTCCCCTTCACTCTGACCTGGAAACAGTGAGCAAAGCAGGAGTAGGACTGCTCTGGCAGAGAGAAATCCCTGCCCCATTCTCCAAGAACAGTCCTTGGAGAGGGAACCCACAGAAGCTCACAGAGACATTTAGCTGCAGAGGTCTGCTCCCTGATGGAGCAAACTGTTTGAGGCTGGAGCTGAGGGAGCTGCTGTCAGTTAGCTGTGCAGTGAGCTGCAGAGAGCCAGCTGTCAGAGCTGTGTCTGCAGAGAGAGCACGGATTTCCTTTTCCCTCCCTTCCTCACACCTTTGGGTAGTACTAAGATAGAGCAAGGCAGGGAGCAGATGAGGATACCATTCCAGCAGCCTCTGCAATCCTTCCCAGGAGAATAATGGGTGGTGTCAGCTGTGCTGGGAGTCTTGAGGCCTCTGTGGAAGTGTGGAAGGGATTCAGGCATCCAAAGGCAGCTTGACCATAGGACATGTCCCAATGTCACATCCCCTTGCAGTGACACTGGGCTGGGGATGCACTTGGAGGTTCTGCTCTGCTTCTTGTGCCCCATCCAGCACACAGCAAGTACCTGAAGAACAACCCTGGGATATGGGTCAATGTCAAATTCCTGGTAGCATGTAGGGAAGCTGAGGGCTCATCCTGTGCTATGCCCATGGGGTTAGAAGTTGCCACCCACCCCCTTCATGTGGTTTGAGGCACACCCAGTGCAAGGCAGATAGGGTGCATAGGGTCTTGGGAGTCTGTGCTGATTTTCTATGAAGAAACACAAAAGGAGGAAAGAAACACAGGAACAAATCCCTCTCTTCTTGTATTTCCAGCTCTGTGTAGTCCACTAGTATCTGTACACAAATGGGATGGCTGGAATCAGTAACTGCTTCTGGTGCCCTGGCACTTTCTAGCAGCTCTACCCTCTACTGCAGCTCTTTGTTTTTTGTTTATTGGGCTCACCAGATATAACCTTTCCAACAGCACAGGAAAGAGACTTGAAAAATAATTGGACCAAGTGGGAAATGCAGCTACTGCCTTCCTATGTCTGCCTATGTCTCATGGGAGCAGGGAGCAAGCACAAATCCTGACCAGGAGACCCCGAGCCTGTGTTGGCTGCAGCACTCCCACTTGCACCCAGGGCACTTTGGAAACGGCTGCCACTGTGCAGCAGCAGCTCCCTGACCTCAATTTTCTCAGTGGAGAAAAGAGCAGGTCAAGTGGAAAGTGCTTAAGGAGGAAATTTGTTCGTTACAGACAGGGAGTCAGAGAGACAGGCGGCTATCGCGTGTGCTGGAATAAACCAAATTAATTTTATACTGTGCAGTGAATTGAGGAGCTGGAGGGCAAGGCGGAGAAGGAAGCATGGAAGATAATAGACTTTGATGTTTTACTTGAACTCAACAAAACACCTGGCAAGAAGCAGGGATGCACTACAACTGCAGCTCAAAATGCTCCTAACCCAGGCAACTGCTTCCCTTTTGTTTTCTTTCTTTACAATCTAATCCCAAGCATTAACCAGAGTAACTTGTATTTCCACTGTAATAAAAGGTGCATTGTAAAGGGGAGATGGAGACAAGAGACTTTAATAACTTCTTTTGCTTCTCCCAGAGGGTTTGTGCTATCCAGCTCTTGCAACGCAAAAACCATCAAGCGATACCCCAGTGTGGAGGGGAGGGCTGGAGGGAGGACGCAGCAGGCCTTGGGAGGAAGTGGTTCTCCAAAAGCAAGACTAGCGCCAAGGCTTTCTGAGCAGGCTCTTTCCAAGCCACTGTGTGCTCCTGCTACTGTGACTGGGGCAGGAAGGATTCTGAATGCTGCTATCATGTTAAAAATGTTGCTGCGGACATTATCTTCCTCTCTACTGCTTCATTTTCTTCCTCTCCATCATCTGTGAAATCATCTCTTCATTAAATCCCTTAAACCAGGTTCAGCCTGGATTGTTTATTTTGGTTTATAGATACCTGTCAAACCTCTGCTTTCTCCTTTCCCCATTTTTGGGGCACAAACCGGCACAAACTATTCCAATTCTTCTCTCAAAAAAACCTCAAACTTTAAAGTCAGGCTGGAATAAAATTGTCAGTGCTCTGCTAATGTGAGCTTCTAAAAATACGTTTCATGGTTTATAATTGAATGTAAGGTTGAAAGAAACTTTTAAGCAGAAGTAAGAGCTGCGTATTTCTGGCAAATTCCCATTTCATCCAGCTCCTTGTGAAATGTCATTGCCTATCAATATTGCCTTGCTGGAAATTTTGGGTGAACTGGCAACCTCTGCTGAAAGAGCATCTAGCTGGGTAGCTCTTGGCTTTATCTAAAAGCATCTCTGGGCTGTTTAGTTCACCAGCATCTCTCCTGTTATGCCCATGGCTGGGTCCCAGGACCCCTCTTTGCTTCTTCTTGTCTCTTGGAGGATTATTGCCTCCTTGACATAGATTTGTCCCTTGTGCCATGCTCGAATCCCAGACAAAGAGCTGCTGGGGCAGGATGCTAGCTAAGGATGTTTTACATTGTTTCACCAAAAAACCCACCAAACTTACTGCTTCATTTGTGTCTCTGTGTGCAGTGTTTTGTTCTTTGGAAGCTCAGCATGGACCTGGTTAATAACAGGTTTCACAAGGAAATGTTACTGTTTTTTGCTTGCTGAACCTAAGCATTCTGGGACATTCATATAAATTTGTGGCTATATAATAAGGGCTTTCAGGACACCTTTCCATCATTATTTACAGATCTGCAAATCAATAAAGTGTGTTATTCTGAGAAAACTAATTTATTAACCTCAAACTAGTTTTGCCCAATTTATCACCTTATTCCAATGCATGGATATATCTCTTTGGTTGAAAATGGGAAGGCTGAGCTCATTAGCTTTAGCTTTCCTTCAACAGTAGTGTTTTTGCAGCCTGACTATAAAATGCAGTTCCACAAAATGGTGTGGATTAGGTAATGATGTGAATTCACATTTTTCTGATAAAAATAGGTTTTTGGCTTTGGTTATTTTTTTTCTTTCCCCTAAGTTTGAAAGTGATGAAATGCCAAATATACTGCATGAGAAGCTGGTCCTGAGACTCGTGCTTCCTGTAGTGAGCAGGGTCTGGTGTCACAAGGAGCTCTACAGAGGTCAGTGGGAGGTGAGGGTGAGTGTTTCCCTCATGAACTGCAAAATCCCTTTTCATGGCTGTAGCCTTTTATACTTGCAAGGTAGATGTAGGAGTTTCAAGCATAGGGCTTCCCTTGCTGACTTTCTGGCCAAAGAAAGCCCTTTTCTCCTTCTCTTGTAGTCTGTACTTCTTGTGGTTTGGAGACAAGGAGAGAAATTTCTCTAAAGCATATAAGTAATAAGAAAGCAAAGTCTCACTGAAAGACAGTGGCACTTACTCTCCTAAGTGTGTTTTGAATATGGATGTGTCGAGATCAAGCAGGCCAGAGAAAGCTGTGAAAGACAAACCTGTTTTGAATCCTGTCTTGCCCTCACACAAGCTGAAGTCCATTCCCCTTTTCTGTGTGACTTCAGTAATGATTTTGGAAGTGGCCGTAGCTCTGCATTCCACAACATAAATCCTCAGTAGGAGTTCATCCAGCTGAACCTTAAAGCTGACTGCCTTGCTTTATGGAGATCTCTCACATTTTTCATTGCCTTTGCATCAGACCTCATCGGTCCTGCTCTCCTGGCAGAGTATGAAGTGCCATGAAAAATCTGATCTCTTTGAAGATGACAGTAAGTTATGGCAAATACATATGTCGCTTCAACACAGTTTCAGCTATTCGCGTTGTTCCAGTGCACTGTACAAAGATATTGTCCAAGTAAGTAACTACCCATCTGACCTCCATTATTATCTTTGAGATTTTTGGAATAAAAGTAAATTAGTCTTTCTCTGGGGGCTCCCTTTAATTTCATACAAAGGTTTTTTTAGACCTTAGTTCAGCTCAGTGCACATATCTGCTTAAATTCAGTTCTGTGGATTCAAAAAACTCCAGGACGTTCCTAGAGCCGTAGCTCATAAGGCCACTAGGACATTAAGAAAACATGGCTGGAGGTAAAAGTAAAGGCAATCTCCCAGGCCCTTGCCACTGGACTACATTTTCTTGGCCAGCAGCATTCTTATCAACTGCAGTAGCGAGTTCATCCATACTTTTTGTCTACCCATTTTCTGGACCAGTTTTTATCCTGTATGTTTTTCTCCTGTGCAATCCTCCAAGGACTCTCAATCTGTTCTCCTGTTATGACAGTGTAGTAGTGTGCTTGTAAACACATGCCTGTGGCCTTTTCCAAACAGCAACACTTGGGCACAGAGGTACTAGTGCTACGAACAGGAATGGGTGCCTGCTTGTGGATGCAGAGCTGAACATCTGTACACAGGGCCAGTTAATGAAAAAGGAAACGGATCTCTCACTCTGGAAAGAAATGGCTTGGAAAATCTTCTCTGTGGTTGTGCTCCTTATTTCCGAAGTTTTTATCCATGGTGGAGCCAACACAGTGACAGCCTCCTGCTAATCATGTGAGGCTTAGGGGTGATTTGCTGAAGGAGACTGGAGGCTTAGTAATTATTTAATTAATAAGAAGAGGAGATTCAGTGTTGTCAGCTCATACTTTGAGCTGGGAACTTTGAGCAGAAAAAGAAGTTGTCTGAGCTAAACATGAAGCAGATTTGAAGCACTCAAAGCTGTTGAAACTGAAATGTTAGCATCAATCTACTGAAGTTTGATTATGTGTTCCCTGCATGTATGAACAAAAATAGAGTTGGGGGATTATAGTTGAATGATTTTTGTTGTTTTATTGATGCTTGATGGACAGATCAGCAATAAACCAGGCACGTTCTACAAAGACATGCTAGTATTAGTCTCATTGCAACAGCAATGGATAACACTCTGAAAATGCAGTCTGGAGTTGGTATTTCATACTTGGTTAATGATGCATTTCCCTGTATCTGGGCATCTGACACAAGCGCATTGTAACGAGACCTCTCATCTCACTAATGTTTCCTCTGTAAAGCTGCTGTTTTAGACTGTTTAGCTTTTGTCAAGCTGCCAGGCTCACAAAAGCACTCAAGCTTGCATTCGTGATGCTTTGGTTCACTGCACCCTGAGTTCACTACCTGGTGCTGGGTGTGAATCTCAGTGCTGGCATTTGGATTAATGTTCCTGGTATGTGAAATGGTGGGCCAGGCACGTAGGGTAGCAGCTGGGATGCTCTGCACTGTGACTCCAGAGAAAACCAGAAAATCCCTGAAATGTACTCTCCCACGTAAACCAGCAGTTCTGGGACCTGGGATTCAGAGACCAGATAGCCTTTGGCTCCTGTGGGTAAGGGCATGTAATTTGTGGCCAGTCCTGATTTCTTCCTGATCCTGACCCTGTCCTGGGACATGCCTTCCTAACCTGTGGATTCCACAAGCTTTCCTCCAACCAAGCCTTACTACTCCCATGCAAATCAGACATGTTTGCAGAAGAATCATAGAATAGTTTGGGTTGGAAGGGACTTTTAAGAACATCTAGTTCCAACCAAAAGGACTGATCTCCCTCTTACTTCCCATGAAAGTGCAGTCATCCACTAGTGTACGGGTCGATGCCTGTTATAGTGCTATTGCATAGAAATGTGGTTCTATTGATTCTCTGTGCTTTACTTTCTCTCACAACCCCCAAAACTTCTCCTTTTTGTCAGGCTCCTGTGAGCCGTTCTCATAAGCCAAGAAAATGGGCATTGTTATGGGAAATCTTGCTGCCTTTCCTTCACCGAAAGAAATTCTGCCCTTTTATCATTCATACAAGGTGTCTAAGCCATGCTGATTTCTTGGTACCTTGTTTATCAGCAAAATCTAAGAATTCTGTTCTAAAAAATAATTTACCTCCTTTGCCAGTATCCTTCACAAATAGACATGAAAGCAAATGAAGACAGTAGCCAGAAATGCGTCTGGGAACATATTGAAATTTGCTGGGACAAACGCAGTAGGAAAAATGAACACGATGCTTGTGTTAGTAATTAGCATAATCTTCCCTAAATCTTCTGCACAGTAATGGTTATTAAGAAATGTGTCTTCTCCAGACCGTTCTTCTTATCTTAAAAAGAAGCTCAGAGCATTGTAATATTTATGGATCCTGTGGAGCTCCTTACTGCTAGGGTTGGGATAAGGATATTTTCTTATTTGTGTGTGGTGTGCAAGTGCAGTGTAAGAATTTGGACTTTCTGCCAGTTCTCTGAGATGGCCTGGAGAGAAGGAAAAGGAGATTTTTCAGAAACAGTAATTATTGGTTTAAGTAGGAAGCTGCCAATGGCAGAAAGGTAAAACCAGCCTAAGTGCTTTTCTAAGGCTGCATTCTTCACCCAGTATAGTGCCTGATGCTTTCCAAAACCCATAGTCCTGGAGACAGCTCTTTGGAGAGGGATGAAACTATTGCCTACGCCTCAACTAGGTATCTCCATTCACTGCAAATCTGGTCTGTATTTCTTCGTCCCATTCACTTGCTTTGATAAAACCATTGCTGCCAGCTTGGAGATTACTGCTGGACAAAAGAAGTCTCTTTTTTGGCCTTTGTTCCCTCTCCCACTCCATGTCTGTCTCATCCAGTTAGGCTGCAAATTCACTGGAGCCAGTGTACACCATGGTGCTCCACGTTATTTGCTGCCCCCTGCATGCTGTGACATGAGTATAAATAACGTAGCCTTTTAGTTTTATTATTCATCCACCAAATGAGTTGGTTGCGAAAGGGCATTCACAGTATCAAAGCTCAGGTGCTGGGTGCATGGAGTAGCTATAAAGTCAAATGCCTGGTAAAAGTCTCAGCACAGACACTGCCAGTGCAAAAAATGAAATCTTCAAGGTGCTGTAGGCAATTCTTTTGTTTACACCCTGCTTTTCTTAAATCTTTTCTGAGAGAAAAGGAAAGCTGCTGTACAGAGCTGGGAGGATTTAAGGGGTGCTGCTGGCACCTTGGGGAACTCACCATTAGTGTGGGAAAGGAAGGACCAGTCGACGTGCCATGGGATGCAGGAGCAGCCATTGCACGTGGGCTCCTTTACAGCTCCTCATTCTCACACTGTATTTTATCCCAGCTCAGCTGGAACTGAGCTGGGACTGCTGTCTTTGTTCTCGGAGATTGGTGAGTGACGTACAACAGTCATTCCTGACACGTGTCAGATGTGTTTCTGTAACATAGAAATAAAGGACTGTGTTGCACCAAGACACATTCTGTCGCCTAACTAGCCACCTTGCTTGTGACTAGCAAAAAGACACAAGTTTTCTTCCCTGCAGGCAGGTAGTACATTAATGGAAAGATAAGATGGCCAGGCAGGCAGGCATGCGTATGATTTGCAGCTCAAGTTTGAAACCCCTACAGAGTGTAGTCCAGGCTTTATAAAATAAAAGCTAATAAGAATCATAACAATTTTGCTTTCTCGCTATAGCCTGCAGCAAGCCAGACGCAACATGGGAATTGAAGAATAAAGGCCATCAACTTCCCATGGCTCCCCTCCTCCTACCTTCCTCCTCTTGCTCCAAATTGTTTTGAAAACATTGCTTCTCCCTTGCCTATTTCATTTCTGCAATGAAGTCATCAAACAAGATGACAGGGACTTTTGGAGACTGAAATCAATCAGCAAGTTTCTCTTTTGCTTTTTCTGCTCAGGCAGGAAACAGGGGAATAAATTTTAAGGGAATCCAAGGCAATGGAAGGGGGCAATGGGTGGGTTAGAGCCAGCATGGGGAGGTGTAGGTAAACGGATGGAGCTTCTGGACTACATCCAGCCCATCAAAAATAAATAAGCCCCTAGCATGTGTTTGTTCTGATGTGAGAAGTTTGAGCAAGTCACAACGGTTTTCTGTTGTCCACTGGAAAATAAAAGAGACATCCTCAATAGATCCTGTCCCCTGCCACAGCAGTTCTGCTTGAAAGGGAATTGTGGTTTTTCCAGAGGGTCTCCCCCCACCTCCCCAGATGAATAGTCCAATTTCAGTACTAAAAATCACGTTTAAATCCTGCCAGGCTTGAACTCTCCTACTCATATCAGTGATTAAAGACCTCGTGTACTGTTCTGTGATGCTGATGAACTGGTGCCTGTGTAGTGCCTAGCTGGAGACCGGCTCCATCTTATGTACCCAAGCGGATGGGGGATTGTCATCTGGGGGTGCTTTTCTCTGGCTTCTTCAGGGGGAGCCTGAATAATAAGCTTGGAGCAGATACGTAATTTATGGAGGTGGCTGAAGGTAATGGAAAGAACTTATCCAGTGTGATCACCCTGCTTCAATTTCTTTTGCTAATCGTAAGGATTGTCTGAGCTCAGACTGAGGCTACTTTAGGAGTAGATTTAGCACTTAAGATTTACTGGGATACACAGCTGGCAATGGAGTGATGGCCAGGTAGTCACATTTTCAACACACAGAGGTAGGAAAAGCCATTGTCATTTTTTATGATGATTTTTATGCTGGCTTCTTCACTATTCCTCTCCCCTGTTCAGCAGGGACAGGCCATGCATAGGAAGTGTTGTCTCTGTAACTGCAGCCCTTTCCTCCAAAAGCAATCCGAATGCAGTCAGAGAGCAGTAATTTGCTTATATGGTATACAAAGAAAGTGCTGACCCAGTAGCACAAAAAAAAAATCACAAAACAACAGCTTTTACCAGAAAAGTGTTTTGTTTCAGCAAAAAAGATTTGGAGTTTTGAATGAAAAGTTGACAGTTTGCCCTAAAATTACTTCATCTTTTACAGTACTTACTTTGTTGAGACCCTCTGTTCTTGTCTTTTTCCAAATAAAGCAAACAAACAAGAGGCAAAAACGACAACACTGACCAAGCTCCATCAGTACATTTCTCATTGGCAACTTGTTTTAGGGAAGATTTATCTCAGCTTCACTGATGCTAATGAGCATCAGTCAGGTTGGTAACTAAACCAGCTTTTCTTGTGAGTCTTTAAAGGCTTCTAAAATAAGAGTGTTTATTAGGTGAGTCTTCTGCAAGGTTTTATTTCTTGCCTGTAAAGATGCACACTTACGGCCAAAACATTATCTCAAGTAGAAGCAAATGCTGACTCTGTTTGTTGTTATTGATAACATATGCCCACATAGTTGGCCCAAGCCAGAGTATTCTCAGTATGTTTTGGTTGGAATGCAAAGGGTAGGGAATGCGAAGGGTAGGGAATGCAAAGGGCAGTCATGCCATGCCCTGGTTAATTAGGAGCCTGGATGGTCCTGCAAGTCTCCTTGAGCAACGCAGGGTGCTTCAGGATGGGTCATGCCAAGAGGCAGGGGGTTTGCTAGCAGTTAGGATCCTCTGGAAGGTATTGTGCAGAAGCCACAAAGTGACAAAGAGTACTGGGGGGGGGGGGGGGGGGGCGTTCGGGAATTAGCATTTCTGAAGATGGAGACTTGAAGGACTTGGAGGCACCACAGGCTGATTTCCAGGGACAGGCAGGCTGTTAAGGATGTCAAGTGAGGTACCTTTGTCTTTTCCCCCTGGAACCCAGCCATCATGCAGTCATAGTTTTTATGTTTTGCGCCTAGTCTTTGGGTGACTTGAGCACAGAGCAAAAGACAGTGCTATCCTGCTTGTTCCCTGGGGAGGCTGAGACAGCCACGCCATGGCCATGAGTTTCCCTGTGCATTGCAAAGATGTTTCAGTCCACTTTGGGTGGGACATTTTTCCTGTGCACAAGCTAGGAGTTATGAGAACAGATTGGGGTGTTCAGCCCCCCAACAGTGCAGAGTAGCACCAGTGCAGGGATAAATTGTGGTCGATGTTGGTGCCAGCGATACAAGGAGCACTGCGCTGTCTCTGCTTGATACCTAACAGCAGATGCCAGCTACAACAGACAGTATTAGGACGTGCTGATACCTTTTATGTGCAGCAGTGCCAGTACAGAGCATGAGCCTGGTGTTAATATGGAAATATGGATAAGAGCTTATGCTGTGACAATGATTTACTGCTTTGGTAACTACACTTGATAACATAAATTTATCTTGGTCTCTCCACTTCAATTATATTTTTTCTAATATGTGTTTTGAAATACAGATTCTCTCGGTCACATGCATTTATAGACACCACTGTGTGACTCAGAGAATTCAAATTGATACAGGAACATTTCTTTGCATTATGTTCCATTGTCTTCCCATGTATATTATACCTTGCCAAGTAACACATTTTTTCACATATGCATAAGATAAAGAGAGTAAAAAGAGCAGGCAGGCTCAGGCAGCATCCATGTGACATGGATCATCATCACTCCTAAATTACCTGCTGGAGTTTGGCAGCAGCAGCTGGATGTCTTCTCAGCATTTGTAATCTGGGTGGGGGGTATTTGCTTGTGGCAAAACAGGGCTGAGCTCAAGAGGGGTAGTCCCCAAGTGCTGAACTGCTTGCAGTACCTCTGTGGTAGCAATTCTGTAACCACAGGGTTCTGCTTCCCTCATTGCCATGGGCCCAGGCAGCTGGCAGGCCCCCAGGGAGCAAGACTAATACCTCCTCCTCCTGGTACAGCTCAGAAGAGATTCAGCAAGGGATCATGCATCCATGTAAAATATATATTCTGTAAGGGCTTTTCTCGCTGTGCCTTAATTGCTGCTCCTGGAAGAAAGCACTGGCAAAGTTGTTCCCTTACAGCAAAGGTAGTAGCAGAAATCTGAACATCAGGACTCTGCCTTACCTAAATAGGGAGCAAAACCCCTGGTGGGCTATTCATGCTTTTCTAATGATGTAATGGAGAAGCCAGACTAGTACCAAGCAGTGTTATAAGTAGCAGTTAATCTCTAATGAATATGTTAGGCAAGAAACCACACCAGGCAACTACAGCAACCAGAAATATGTTCCTGCCACACAGCAGTAACTGAGGTCACTTTTCAGTTTACTTGAAAACACAGCTTGTGGTGGTGGTTTGAATGCTGGACACGAGAAAGCACATCTGACCTTTGAGCTGGAGCAAATGCCATTTGGTCCATAAATAAAAAGGTGTGGAATTTTGATAGGACAAGTCATTAGTCCACCTGCTTGTGCTCACCAGCTGATAGCTGCAATTATTCTTCGACATTCTCCAAATTTCCACAGAGGGAAAAGGGTCCATTACTTTTTTGAGGCTGCTGTTGTGCTCTCAGTCCTGCTACTGCTGCTTTTCTCTGGCTATGGAGTGGAGCAGCTCTTTCTAATGCTCCAGGTACTGCAGGTACATGGGAGATGTCAGGAGCTGGTAGAACTGGTTGTCTGGAAAAAGATATCCCACTGCAGCTTCCACTGAGGGGTGGACAGATGTCTTTTAACAGATGGAATGCAGATCTTTTCTTCTCCAAACCCGAGTGCTGGTCTCCCTCAGTCAAGGGTGAGTCTCTGGATCCCACATATTTGATCTGATGCCATGGCTCAGCACTGTTAAGTACAGATATTGCTGGTCTTCTGTTAGTCTCATGATTTTCTTCTGGGGGCTGCTCTGTCTCTTGGATCTGGACACAAGATGCTTGGGGACTCAGCATCACATTTTACTTGTGCTAGCAGCAAGAACAGGGGATCTCGTCGACAACTTTCATCAGTGACATTGTACAGGCCATCCTGTACAATGATGAGAAGTATCTTCTGGAGTCTTGTTCAAGAACAGTTACACAGGCAATGTGAACCAGATTCACCCAATCTTTCTTGCACGTGTCCTCTTCGGGTTTGGAGCTGTTTTCTTTCCCAGAAGAGAGTATGACTATACTACCACAGTAGCACATCCATACTTTAAGATCAAACTATACACAAGACTTCGAAATCCAGTCTTGTTCCAGCAGATCATTGTATTTGCTCCTGTAGTCAGAAAGTGGGGAGGTGTAGGCATCAAAGAGCTGGGTTCTCCTGCAGTCATGAAGCTTCATGCGATTGGATCTTCTCCCAGTGGCCTGCTTTCAAAGGGCTGTCAGAACTATGAGCATTTAGAGAAACCTTGATTTATGAAAGGGCTTGATTTTGGGGTTTTGTTTGTTTTCTTTTTTTTTTTTTTTTGTTTATTTTTGTTTTAAGTTTCTCAACAAACCTACCTAAGGAAGAATCACCTATTTCTACAAAGGCCTAATATCTCACTGTAATGACAGGTATTCTCAAAGATATTGCAGATTAAAAAGGCAATGGTCCCCAGGCAATATGATATTCAAAGGTATGTTCAGAAGAGTTTCTGATGGCCATTAGTAAAGAACACAGTGTAGTCATTTTTGTTTCTGTAAAACTGAGAGTAGGTGGCTTGTTGCCCTGGAGGAGAGGGAAAGCAGAGATCTACAAAAACCCACTTCAGTTGGTTTGCCCCCACCCCAGGAAAAATGGCCTAACCAGATGTCATTATTGAAAAATACTATGTTTCTGCCTGAAAACTGTGCCTTTCTTTATCTCTAAGTTTACCTTCCATATCTGTAATAGTTACCTATATAGAAAAAGATCCTTTAAGTGAACGTGTTTGGACGGATAGCTATATAAAATGAAGACATCATCATTATTACTACTACTGCTGGTAGATACATCAGCCATGTATAAGTCATTCTATAAAATAATAACACTCTCTCAGAGTGTAAGTCAAGAGTCAAAGAAGATGTAAATTCTCAGTGTTTGCTGGTGTTGCTAAGACGTGTTGCACTGCTCAGTGAGTCAAGGTTACCCTCAGCTGAACAGTGTAAATAAAGTATTCACAAATGGTTGCCAATTCCAACTCAGGATTCAATCCAACCATTTCTGTGCAAATATTTTTTATTTGCATAAATGTACAAAGAGGAACTTTTGTTCTTGCAAGCATATGGAGTCTGGAAAGGCCTTCTGTGCTTCTGAGTGCCTTAGCATGCAGACAGACCATTACAGATGGATGGTCTGTAAGTTGGTGCTGGGTTAGGAGAGGTCCTGGAACTGTAATTCCTACTCTAGAGAGTGTTGGTTTGGTTTATGCTATGGCTATCTTGTAAAATACTCATTAGCCAGTTTAGAAACAGTGAAGTTTTTCTTGTGAGCACTCCCAACAACTAAGTGAGGGAGCCACATTCTCCTGATAAAGAAACTTCCTTCTCTCTCCTCTAAGTATCTTGATGTTGTCACTGCATACTTGCATAGCTTAAGCCAGAAGACTGAGCTGTGATCCCTATCTCCTCTGGCAGCTTCCTGCAAAAATCATAGGAGTCTGGGCATCCTTAGAAAAGGCAGAAGATCTCAGGCTCAGTCTGAGGAAGGCACTAAATCTGCATCTACCTTTTCTCCATGAAGAAGAGAGAAATGCAAATTGTGGGTGCTCTTCCTCTTCACAACAGTCTACACAGAGAATCGCTTCTAGAGAGGTGAAGGGATGCAGGCAGGTATAGACAGGAGGTGGCCACAAAGCTGACCAACCTCAAGGTCCTTTTGCACATGTCTGGGGTGCTCCTGGTCCTTGAAGTCCACTGGAGTTTCTCGAAGGGTTTTTGTACAGCTGTGGGTAGGGGAAGAAAGAGTTCTTAGTGACTCAAGGTCAGTTTAATTGAAACATGAGGCTCAGAGCTGTGTGTGAAAATGGCCCTTTGGCTCCCAGAGTTGCTGGGGAGATTTAGAAGAAAAACCACCCTGTGCGGTACAGGTCTTACATTACAGAGAAAGGGTTTGTTGTGCTCATCCATCACACATGGGTGTTGTACCAGATATGTGTTAAAGATTGTGCAGTAACTAGGTATGCCTACAATGGGAATTGTGTAGGTACCACGGGTAGAAAAAGCAATTTGGATGTAAATCCCACACATCAAATACTAAATCTAGTTTATGTTCTTTCTTTCCTCCTCAGTCAGGGAAAAGTTCTGGAATCAGTACAACAAAATACGACAGTCTTTATGGAGAGGGAAAGACTGGAAAAGGTTTCTGGTGAGATTTGGGGGTAAATTGCTGCCTTATATTCTGAAAAACAAAGAAAAAAACAAAATCTGTAGACAACTTTAAACAGAGGTTAAAGTTTCTAGAAGCAATCATATTTTAAGGTTAGGATCCTCACAGTTCCATCCCCTCATTTTAGACAGCTTTTCAAGGGGAATGGCAGAGAATGGGAGACATGACTTCATTAGCAACAGGTACAATGTTGACAGGTCCTATTTTTATGTGTTCATTTGTCCTTTACTTTGTCTTTACTTCTATCCCATAATAGTATTATGGAAGGTAAAGGAGAGATGTGTTTATTTGTGCCTGCCTGAATTCTGTCCTCCAGGAATGGGAACAAGGCTCCATTTATCCTTCAGTGCAGTGATGGTAAAATAGAATTACTGGTTAATATATCAAGTTAAATTATTTTCCTTTAACGCTTGAGGAGAAGAACCATGCCCACTATCAACCTAACATGGAAACCCTGGTGTGAACAGTCTGTGTGCAGTCATCAAAGTCTATGTTAACTTCATAAATGTCACAAAACTTATTTTAATATCTCCTCCATGGTTTACTGTCGGATATCAGTGCCCTCTGCTTAAGTCCATATTTCAACAGACCAGACTTTCTCTCTGTACAAGTGAGTTTTCAGAATATGGGATTGAATAGAATTATGTGATGTAGCTATAAGCAATGGTAAGTTCCCGTAGTAGTGACTTGGTACCTAAAGCTATTTTGTAGCTTCAGCAGGAAAGTTTAATTTACTTGCTTGTATACTTTTTTTACCCTTCCTAGTTTTCTTCTCCCTTTTGAAAGCACTTAGTCTTTTTCAACGAAACAGAAGTAGTTGGAGTAAATGTTTTCACTGCAGCATTTGTTTTGCTGTTAAACAAGCAAATAGAAAGAGAAAACTTCCTGCCACTTCACACATTGGTGTTTTGAAAGCCAAGCTATATTTTAAACAAGCTGGAAAATGTAAGCATAAAGAAGAGAGTTTTGCTCAGTTTCAGCAAGCTAAGTAAAACCATAAGAGGAAATTTTGTTTGTCTGAATATTTTCCTTTCCTCTTCAGAAATATGTTTCCTATTTCCTAGCCCTTGGTGTTTGTTGCCCTGTGCCATCCAGTTCTCCCACCTGCTCCAAAACCCAAGAGGAGCTGCAAGAGGGGAGCACAGGAGATTTATGATTAGCACAGATGAAGGGATCAAAGATCTATGCAAATATGACCTATGCTTGCTTCCAGAGTGGGTGCTCCAGCTTTGTACGCCTGGGTAAGGATACCGGTAAACTCCCATCCCCAGCTCACTAAACTCCACGTTTGACCTTGAAAAGTGAACGCATTAATCCACAGCACTGCGCGGTCCATCGTGCTCCTAATCCTCTTGCTGATGAAGGACAATATTATCATGTTGGCAAAGTCAGTGGTAATGGCTTACGACAGCCTCCCGCCCTGCAGCAGCTTTTGCATTATATGAACTTTATCTACAGATTGCTGAGCCCCTGGCAGAAAGAGAGGAGCAGAAGGAAAGGATTTCTACCTGCCACGTTAGACAATAACATGCTTCAGTGGCAGCTGTGGGGAATACTAAAGAGCTCAGGGAATGAAAGGGCTGTGTTTCCAAGGGGCAGCCCCCCCTGCACCCTGGTTTTGAGAGGCATCCTGGAAAGGTGTGCATGCTCTGGGCTGGGTACCCGCCTCACAGCAGCGTCACCATGCCAACAAGCAGGGGGATAAAGCTGCTGCCATTGATTTCTTATTCTCTCCTGTACTTCCTCCTCCCTCTGAAAAGTAACCTCCCCTGGAATTATAAATGACAAGCCTTCATCCTCTGGGTAGCAGCTTTCCTTCCCAAGCTGCACCTCTTCCTTTGGTTCAGAGGAGAGGAAAATGTGCAAATAGGAGATGGGGAAAAAGATGGAGAGGGAAAAGCCAGGAGTCACAGAAATCTGGGCTGCCCTGCTCAGGGCCCAGACTGGACTGAGAGGTTTTGTTTCATCCTGTGCACTACTGAATTAGTTTTGGACTGGATAAAGGTTGTGCAAGAGCCTGGGATGGATGGTCTGGGGCTCAGAGCCTAACAGCGGTGCAGCAGTGGTCTATGGATGAGGGAAGCCCATGGCACAGCTCAGCTATTCCTGAGAAGCTGTCTGGGTTACCATGGGGGAAACTGGATGAGGAATAGGATTTGGGAGTTACAAAACATCTCATGGCTTTGGCATTTCCTCTGCATTATATTATTAGACCTTGCAAGAGCTTTCATATAAAACAAGAAGTTTTATTTTAGGGAAAATCTCTGCAGGGAAACCTCCTGACTAAAGAAGTCATGGGGAAGCTTCAGTTGATGTGTTTAACTTGGAACTAGGGCTTGTACGTGAAGTAGGCTACATCAGTGCCTTACATCTCATCACTAGGATCAGGAGCTTTCTTCATGCTCCTTCTCCTTGCCACTGTGGTTGTGTGGAGAAGGCAGAATAGCCCCGGTAGATGAGGCTGTGAAGTGAATGCATATTCCCATGCTTCAAACAGTGATTCAGTGTGGTTTGGAGTCTGGCTTTCACATTATCCCTTCAGCATTCCTCGGTATGACTCTCCCTCATCTTTGTCATCTGGCCTTTGGAAAATCTTTGTATTGAAATCAAGAGTTTCTGTGTCAAATCTATATTCTCAGGCCAAAGCTAGGAAGTTAAAAAAGTCCCTACCTATGGGCCCTTCCTGGCCTGAGGTGTTCACAAAACCTGAGTGGCCCAAACCCTTCTGGGAAGGGTTCTGCAGTGATGGTTTCCACAGCTTTCCTGTGCATCAGCATGAAGCCTCCTCCTGCTATATCTAGGGCTTTCAGGGTGAAGGGTTGCAGGTGGACCTCAGAGCTTTTATTCCCCAGTGCAGGGGATTGTGATGGATTTTCCTTCAGTTTGGTGCTTAACCACATGGTTAATTTAAAGCATGTGCTGCACTTAGTGAAGTTGGCTGGGGTTTAAGCGTATGCTTAAAGTTAACTACAACTTTATGAGGTTGCAGACTCTGGAGGCTATCTCTGTGGATATCCTGATGTTTGCCAAGAACATTTGCTTGTGTAGATGTTTACAGAAACACCCCAGTAGAGATAAGCCCAGGCAACTGCTTTCCTTCCAACAAATGTTCTCTTGTAATCCCCACAGTGTTGTTCCTGCAGCACTTACCCAGTCTCCTACCCTGGGTACCAACAAGAGTTCTGGAGACCCTTGTGGGTCTTCCTCCATCAACAGGATTTTCTTCCCTTAAATACAGTTTCAGTAGGAAACAGTATCTACATCGGCTCATGGCAGAGCATCCAGGCTGCAGGGAGCTCTTGGGGGGAGATAGTGCATTGCTTCATCCTTTCCATCCAAACCCTCTTTAAAGCCTGTCACTAATAGTGGGTTTTTTTCAGTATTTCCTTTGCCTAGAAAGAGCAGTAAGTAAAAAGGAAGAATTAGAGTAGAAGTTTTCTTGTGTGATTGGACAGCATGTAATACACATTAAAGAAGGTCTACAAGAGAAAACCAGCTGCTGTGGGTTGATATCCTCAGCATTTTTGTAGCCTGGTTTTGTCAGACAGCCATGGAGCTTAGTGAAAGGAATAAAAAAGATTTTCCTTGTCTCCCTCCATCTTTTACCCTCTTAAAATCAATCCCTTGCCCTTCCCACACATATTGGCTGAATGACCCTGCCTTTCACCTTTCCCACGAACCACAATCATTCTCCTTTGATTTTACCTCCAGCCTCTGGGCTACTCCACACTGTTGCCTGACCTTCAGCAGGCTGAGCAAGAGGAAAGCATCTGTGCCTGCTTGTCTCCAGGGCCCATGGTAAAAACTGCCACAGAGCAACATGGAGCTGAGGGAGACTGAAATGATGATAGTGGCCATTAGTGGGCCAGATAGTTTCTAATTGTAATCCCAACAAAGCAAAAGGAGAAACAATGCTACAAACCACTGTGAAAGGGCCAGAAATAATCGCAGCAGACAGCAAGGTTGCTGCAGGAGCAGTTCATTGCTGGATGGAGAGGATCCCATGGGAAAACAAGGCGTGGGGTGGAGGAGAAATCAAGCCTAGAGGCTGTGGTTTGTAAGCTTTATAGATAATGGTTCCTTGCTTTTTCACAGCTTCCCTTTTTCAGAAACATGTTTCAGGTTCCCTCTCTTGCATTTGGCTTCCAAACTTGCCATCAGCAAGTTCTGAAGAAGAACCCAGGGAAAAGTAAGGCTAAATGCTAACCTAAGGGTCATTGTTGTAATAGTACAGGGATATTTTTGTGTGATTGTTTTTGGCTGGAGTTTAAAATATTGTTTTGCTATGATAGCTGTATGAGCCTTGGATGTTGTTATCCATGCTTCTGCTGGACTACATCCAGTGTCTTTGCTCAGGCTTCCTGGACTCCATGAGAGATATACACTGTAAGTGAAGGGTGAGAAGCCTTGGGGCAGAAGACCCTGCCCTTGACACTGAGGTGCTTAGGCAGATGCCTGTCTAAGGTGGCAGAGGTGGTGTGTATGGGTCATACTGACCCTCAGTGCTGGGCTTATGAACTTTGGTGTGACTCCTATGACAACAGTCATTTGGATGGGTTATATTAAGTGTTAGGAGAGGAAGCAAAGAAGGAAATTGTTGGAAAGAGGAAAGGGAAATGCAGATTCAGGGGGCTTTTACTTAAAGCAGGGTTTCTTAAAAAAGGATTTTTTTCTTTTGTCTATTATCTCTTCAACAAGGTAGGGCTGAGACAGCCCTGAGCAAGAACTGTTTTAAACTTTACAGGGAGTGATGAAAGAATGCGTTGATTCCATTTCCATGGCCTCACTGCCCTCCCAGCCACATGTGCCTTCTGCAGCGCGACCAGTGCTGAGCTTCAGAATGTCCCAGGCGTGCAGCACTGGCCTCCTCCCCTCTTAATGCAAATCATAACTTTGGGAGGGGACAGGAATCTTCTGCTGATCCCCTGAGCTGCTTTTAAGCAACCCCTTGGCTGCAGAGGCGCCACTGTCCCCGCTCCTCCCTACCTTTTTTCCCGTGCATTTGGCCAGGATTCTTGTCACTGGCCAGACTCCCATTTATGAACAACCCAGGTAAGATGTGTTGTTCATAACAGAGAAAATACAAGTAAATCATCTCAGATTCGTTGGAAGGTAAATACTGTTCCCCCCATTACCCCTAACAGCCCACAACACAGCTGAATTCCCCGCAGGAGCACACTGCTATTAATCACCTTCAAAATGGATCGTTCCACCTCACAGTTTTTGCTGTGGCGTAAGGTTAGGCTGGAAAACTGCTTCCAATCCCGTACGCTTCTCGTTTGGGGAAAATCCGATGCTGGAGGGGAGCCAGCGCTCACTTATCTGCCTTGCTTCCAGCTGCTGGGAAGAACGAAATGTTTTTCATTCGGTTGTTGCACTGTGTTTTTCCTTTCCCCTTCACCTCCCTTTTTCTTTTTTTCTTCTTTAATTTTTCCCCTTCTTTTAACACATCTGAGAAGAGATGAGAGGGAATCCACTTATCGCTGGCTGTACAGGGCTCTGGCGCTGAGCCGCAGCAGGCGCTGCGTGTGCAGGGCCCTGCTAGCACCATTATAGCTTCGGGATTATAAAAAAGCATTCTGCACACTGCTAATAAGAAAAGGAGGAGAGAGGATTATAATTTTTTTTTTTTTTCTCCTGAAAGGGGTATGGATTATCCGTGCCAATAAACATCACTGCAACATGGCCCGTGTTCTCTTACAATGGATTTGTTGGTAATGTTTAAGTGTTCAGATGCAATTTACGAGGACTGAAAGCTTGCTGCAGTCAGTGGGAGGTTTTACACTGCCTTCCCTGGGCTCCAGAACAGGCCTTTACTGACTTGTCCCCTCTCACTTTATTGTCGGTCTTGAAAAGCTTCTTTGTTAATCTGCCTTTACTGAAAGCTGAGTTTTGCCTCCTGACTTGTTCTCTCCCCATAACAGCCTCCTCCCTGTTAATGTTCTCAGTGTTCTCACAGCCCCAGCTCCATGTTTGCTTTTCTAACCAGGGTCCTGCCTTGCACCAGTACTGCCTTCCTTCTTAGAGCTGCTGAGAGAAATGAGTCCTGAAGGTCCTACCTCTTACCTTCCACATCTTTAGTTAAAAATGGGTCATTTACACAGATTCTCTTCTCAAAGCAGTTGTAGCTAGAGGCAGCAGTCAGTCCTGAAAATAGCCAATCATGAGGGTTAAGGAAAAGATTTCCATAGCTGTGTTGCAAATTTAGCCATGCTATAGCCTTCTATTAACTAAGGAGAGGGTACACTCCATAGGACTGTTGTCTTCCCTAGTGCGGAGTTAGGACTGATCACATGGGAAAAGGATGCCTGGGGACTGTCTCAGGCAAAGGCAACTATCCAGCTGGTGCAGTCAGGGACAGCCTGTGTGTACTCGACAAATGGTCTGCCCCAAACATTGTCCTGCACCATAAACCAGTAGCATCTGGAGCACTGTACAGCTAGAACATCTGTACAGCTAGAACACCTGTACAGCTAGAAGAGAGGAAAGACAAGATCTAGAGGATGCTTTCTGAGTCCCAACCCTTTGGACCAGGCTCACAGAGTCCATTGTTAGCAATATGTATAGCGGGAGGATGTGCTCTGCTGCCTCTTGCTCTCGTCTTTTGGAAACTTATCTTTATTTTTGTAAAGGAATCTTTAGGATGCCCTCAGTCCTGCAAGCTGCCTTGAGGTTTAGAAAACTCTAGCATCACTTGGCTGGATGTCAAGCCTTGCTCTGGTCTCCCACAAGAAATCTATACAACAGAGCTTAATATTGCTGCATGCTCTGACTTGGGTTTCTAGTGGGCTTCAGATATCTAGCTCCTGTGATCTCCCTAAAACTCCTCTGAAATGATGGCTTCCTTTAGAGGTGCCAGCTCTGCTAACCAAATGGGAGCAAAGTGCCACAGAGGGGAAGGAATGGCCATGTTAACAACAGAGACTTTTATGGTGGAAGCAGTTAATCAAAACAGTATTAGCACTTCAAAGCCTCTGGACACGGTGCGCTGGGTTTTCCCTGTCCTACACCACTCTCTTGCTGCCTCATTACCTGCAATACCTAATTTTCAGTGCTGCTAGAAGTGGCTGCCTCAGGAGGATCCCAATGCTCAGGAGAGGAGACTGCCTTCTCCAGCAAGGTCTCTCCCTCCTTATCATTGCTTCGCTGACCTGCATCTTTAGCCTCCTGGGTTGAAGTAGCCCTGTCTTTTTTTTACCATAGGCCACCTCACTCCACTCTCACAAGCTCCACACAGCTTTTAAAACACTGTTCATCTTCTCAAAGTGCTTTTAATTGCTGCACCTCAGCCAGCGGGCTTAGAGAAGCAGCTGGAAGGCTCAAAGGTCTCCTTTGCTGGGAAGTTAGGCTTTTTCAAATTTGGAAGACCTCAATTAATAAAATATTCCTAATTTTCCTAAGGTCAGGTTTAGCAGCCAGGCCTTGTGATTAAATGAGTGCCTTTTCCTCAGGATTGTCTGCTTGCTTGCTGGAATCTCATTAATATATGCTCATGCAACACAAGTAAAAGCTAAATAGGATGGGAAGTGGCTGTTTTCACTTTGTCTCCCCTAGGGATCTGATGTGAGGCAAGTGGAACTTGTGCCACTGCATTTTACCCTTTCTGCCCCACTAATCAGATTTATTCTTTCACTCGATGCATACCCACCCTTCATATTGCTGCAAATCTCTGCTGATTTGTGCAGAATTCAGGGCAAAATGGTGTCTGGCAACTAGATGAGGAGCCCTTTGTGCTTCTGGCAGTATGAATTTTTGCAGCTCTGGCTTTTTGAATTTCTGTCTTCTTGTGTGAATGAGGCCAGCAGAATGACCCCAGATTTCCACCCTGTTTAGATGGAAGCAGAGTGCAGCTCTTGGTTTCTAAATTCATAAGTCACCATCAGAACATCCATTTTAATAGAGTTCAGGCTATACACCCTTGAAGGAAATTGTTCTGCAATAACGAGCTCATGTATAATAGTTATGCTCGAAGTGAAAGCTTCTCGCTGCAGTGTGTGATTTGACTCCTCACTGAGGTGCACTTCTTCGATGACTTACTATTATTATTTATTATTTCTACAGTAACATAAATGTGCATGGCGCTTAGACCAAGCACAGGACAATACCCCTGCCTTGAAGAGGTTACAGTGTCCCTGCCCTTACTCCAGCCAGACTTGTGACATGATACAGATAAATAACTGGCATATGGAGAAGGAAGAAACGATTGCCAGCTGAAATAATGTAGCCTTGGTACCCACTGACCATTCGCAGATAAAATACTAGGCACTAACACAATTGTAAACCGGGACGTAACTGGGAGAAACAACTAAGAAAATAAAGTTGCATGGCCCTGGCAAATCCACAATTATGCAGTATATCCATGACCAGCAAAGACTTTTAGAGTGAAGCTTGGTGAGGTATTGAGTGAAGGAATGGTACATACTCCTTTCCCCTTCAACTGTGGTGCTTGACAGTGCACGTCAAAGGGCTGATCTTTGTATGTCCCATATGGGAATCTGTACCCCAAATGACACGCGGACTCCAGGCAATGTCATCACTTTCATGTGCAATTAAAACTTGGCAAACTCAAACCAGAAGCCCAGATGGAAGTGCAGACCAGCCTCTGGCATCTGCAGTGTCCTCTCTGGTGTGTTCTGGGGACTGGGGGGGGGGGGGGGGGGGGTATTTCTTTCAGAGGTTTTCTTCATGTAAAAGTGTTTTCTTCACGTACTTCAACATTTGGGAACACCTACACTCTACTCCCCAGGAAAGATCCCTGATGGCTGTCTGCGTATCTCCCATGCCATGTGTTCTTATCCTTCCGGTACTGTATTCCTGTAAAAAGAGTATATTCTTGAAATAAAAACTGGGGACCAAATTCTTGGCTCAGTCAGACTTTACCAAGTCAGTGCTAAAGGTGGCACATTTGCAGCACTACCATACTCAAAAACAGAATTTGGGAGCTTTTATTTATCATTACATTGGACTTGTCTGAACACCAGCCCACATCTCTATAATAAATACGAGCCCAGAGCTTGAATCTACATCGTTCTTCCAGCAATAGTCTTCCTTGGGTACCACAACCCAAACTCCTTCCTGGAGTGAGCAGGCTTTCCTAAGCCCAGATGTCTAGAGAGACCATGGTTGCTCCCCATTTTACACAAACACGGGATAAGTGTCTTTTGCAGTGTGGCTATAGCAGCCATGGACAAAATCCGGGGATGCGATGGAAATGAAGCCATCGCAAGAGGTTTTGCCATGCCCTGGGGGCAGGTTTTCTAGCACTGCACAGCCCTTTCTGACTGTGCTTCTTTTCTGTAAGCACACTCCTCCTGTATTTTCTGCAGCAGCTGAGCTGAGCAGAGCAACATTACTTTGACACAAACATTTTTGCCAGGGATTTCACAATTGGCTGCCTTCCCTCACCTCCGAACCGGGACTTCTTGCCAAGTATGTGTTTCCCAGCAATGCACTTCCAACCCTGTCACCTGCAAACACAATTACTCCTTGCTTTCGATCAGCTTCATTAGTGATGGGGATGGAAAAGGACTGAAATGGAGCATGCTGCATTCACCAGGGGGAACACGTTGTTAGCAGGCAAAGGCAAAGGGCATTTGCCAAACCAGCTCTGTCAAACCTAGTGCAGCTGTTCTTGGTGAAGCTCTCACTCTGTCATACAAATCAGCGAGCCATGAAGAAGGCTTCTGGCTGCTGGAGAAGGGACCTTATTAATACTGGTATTTAAGCATACAGAGAACATAGCTGTAATAGATCCAACCTTGCTGTTGGCTTTGACTAGAACTCAACACCTTTCTTTTTCAGGGGTGGCAGAGGAGGTGCCAGTTAAGAGTGGCTGTTCAGGGTCTTCAATAAGGAGGTTTTGATCTTTTTCATAGTCTTTGACATTGGAGTTTGTTTTCATGGGGAAAAGCAGGCTGGAAGAAGAAGCACAGTCATTTAGTGCATTGAATAGTAGTCTTTGGTAAATGCAGAAGAGATGATTAAAGCTTTCTTGCCAATCACCACTTTGAGAACTTTGCTTTCTTTTTTTATTTCCCAGATTGAGAGCACCTCAAGATGTCTGCAGTACCTCTGACCTTCCCTGTGTGGTTAGGATGTCATTCCGGGGGTCAAGCTTGTTTGAGTTTCAACAACTGCTTCTTTGTGGCAGATGGTGTAGAAGTGGTGTAGATGGTCTCTTGCAGTCTTACACAGTTGTTTGTCATGTTGTGGGCAGGCTGGACCTTTCTCGAAAACCAGGCTGATCTTTAGTGCATGTTCCTGAGAAAGACGAATAGTTTGGGAGAAGTGAAGAAGGGAGGAGAGAGTAAAAATGAGGTCTGAGGTTACCAGATATGTGGTGAAGGTATTAATGAGGTGTGTTCCTTGCAACAGCCTGATAACAGTGATGGGCTGCTGATGTGGGTTATTAAGCTATCAGGTAGAGAGGCCTGATGGCCCTTAAGGCTGCCTCAGCCAGGTGGAAGAAGGAGTGATGTTAATGTTTTGTGGTTCTGTTCTGCCCTTGCAAAAGACAGCCCTTGAGCAGCCTGACAGAAGGTAATTGAAACTCTTGCTAACCCTCATTTACATACAAAGAATGCACCAAAGTGAGGAAGTGGTGACCCTCACACACCATCTATGGCAGCAGCAACAGGTAATTTGACTGCAGTCTCACCTCCATGTCTTTCAAAAGTATAAATCTGGGATTTGAACTCCTCTATAGCAGAGGATGAGAGCATGATCTCATTCTAGAGACAAGTTTGCTGACTCCTCTCCCCTCCCCAAAGCAAGGATCCTCCTGGGTAAGTTTTGCACCTCTGACTGCTTTGGATGATATCAGGTGAAATTAAATTTAACAAATTACCAATTGATTATATTTCTGTAGGAGCTCCATTAATGGCTGGTTAGCTTTGGATTTTGGTGCCAATGCAGTGAGTGAGTTTATTAACAGCTATTCCCAGTCTGTATTTCTGTTGCTTCAACAGACTGTGCTATTTGTCAGCCTGTAATCATGTAAGTTCTTATTGAATGTGACTGGATTATCATGTTGAATTGGTTATAATCAGAAATGAAGTTTGGCTCCCCTCAGCCCCTCTGATCTCTGAGGACTGGCTGGAACTTGAGGGGTTTATTCTCTTCACAATTCCTATACTCCTAACACAACAGAGAGGAAGAAAAACCATGTTATTCTGTGCAACCATTTTTATATCAGTAACTTTGAACTCATTGCTGTAAAACCAACAGGAGCAGACCTCTCCTGCCAAAACCCAGAGGCCAACTCCAGCATAGAAAGTCTGGTGTTCTCTACACCAGCAGCTTAAAGTGCTGAGGGATTGTGGTGGATATGGTTGAATAGCCTATTTCTAGTTCCTGGTACCTTGGGTTTGACAGACTGGTTTTAGGCAGTGATGTGGCCAAGAAACTGTTTTTGATCTGTCACACAAGGCATTTGTAGCCTGTTCCTACCCATCCCTAGGAGTGAAACTTAGCCTTTCACTTGCTTTTTATATACACTTAGGGGACTGTTACTTCCTAGCTTCCTGTAGCAAGAATTTGAGCTTTTCTGGCTGAGGTGCACTGCGAGAGCTAAACCCAGTATCTGCTGGCTGGCTCACAGTACTTTTCTCTTTAGCAGGAATTAACTGGGTTTCATTCTCTATGACTGTGTCTTATGGGGGTACCAAGGGCTTTAGGGCTGCAGAGGTCTACTGCAGTTCATACATTCATCATTTGTGGAAAGACCGAAAATGGAGGCACCTCTCACAAACACTACTGCAAAAAAATCCCCAAGCATGTATTTTAATCTAATCTGGATTGAATTTTGTGAGAACAGCAAATTTCACCGCAGAGAACTAGATTTCTGTTGATTTTCAAGTATAGAGCATGAATGGTTCATGTTCTTCCAAAGCAGGCACAGTTTTCTTGGCATCCGTTGAAAATGCTGTGTCACTGCTTTTGTTAATGTTATCAGCAGCAAATTTGAGCCCAAAGCAGGCAGTAGGCATGGGCAATTTTTTTATGAGTCATCACAGTTTGGCAGGCTATGGACAAATGGAGGAGTGTTACGTGACCTTATTAGTAGAGAGTCTCCTGTAGTAACCGGCAGCTTGCTTTCAGCAAAGAGCATTGTGCTGTGGGGTTGAATCATGCCTCTGGCAGCAGAAGTGGTAGAAGGGGGCTGAGAAAGAAGCAATGGGCACAGGGATCCATCTCATAGTGCTCATCTCTTTGGGCAGCCTTAGGGCACACGTCCAATGAGCCTGTGCTTCAAGGCATTTATTTCTTTTGGGGTGGCTGGCAAAATGCACTTTCCACCTTCATGGATAAAAACGTGGAAGGATGGTGAGCTGCATGGAAAGAAAGGAAGCGATGGTATGTGTCACACTGCCCTTTTCTTTCTTTGTTGTTCTCCTATTCAACCCCCCTAAGTTCTTGCTCTTGCTCAAAACTTCCTGTGGGACTGAAGGAGGAAGAGACCATGCAGCTGCACATCAACCTTCTTATAGCTGGTGCTGGGCACGTAACAACCAACTGTGAGCTCATATTTCATGTCCCCGAGAGCTTTGGGCAAGGCAGGCTGCTTCCAGTGAGTGATTTACTCAGTGGATTTTGAATGCTGGCAGAATTCATTATTTTGCTAGTATCTTTCATTATCCCATTTTCTCTGTGTGCCCCTAACACCTTGCTATCTGAACACCTCCTGGTAGTGCCTAGAGCAATTCAGCTAGTGTCTGCTTTGTGCGGTTTGTTTTCTCATCCGGTTCCTCAGGAGAGTTGCAGGAGAGTTGAGGTGGAGGAAGGCTGTTGGTTTGGTCTCCATTTATTTACTCATAACTAGTTTCTATACAGGTTTGTGGTTACGTTAGAAATAAACACACCGAGCAAGCACTCATTGCATTTGAAGCTGGCCTTCCTGGAGAGGCTGTTCTTGTGACACAGGCAGGCTTCCATCTGTCTGTGAGCACCCATGGTGCCACAAAGCAAGGCTGTCCACACAATCTTCACAGTGGGCTGTGTGTGTCCTATATAGCCCAAGTCAGTGCCATGGAGTACCTTCAAAATCAGGAGCAAGACCTTATCCTAATTTGCTCTTCTGTTGGGAGTCAGTGTGAAAACCAAGAGGCTGGCGAGGTCACCTCATGTTCCTGAAAGACTGTGGTTGAAGAGCTCAAATGTGACTGTAGGCTCTTTCAAAGATTTCTCTTTGCCAGAAAATTTGTGCTAGAATCAGCCTCATTCCAGATGTGCTCTTGGCCAAGCACTGGCCCATGTTAACAGTAGGTATGTGGCGAAACAGAAAGCCTCTTGCAGAAAGCTGACGCTTGAATCCATCTTCTCTGGCCAGTTTGCAGTCAAGCTGCTCTTGGTGATGGAGCAGGTCTGGAGAGAGAACTGGTCTTTGTGTGAATGTTATGAGGGAAGTGCAGGTTCCTGTCGTGGTTTGGGTGTATCCCACCAGGAAGGCCTCGGAGCAATTCTCGCATCTGCTGGATGCATGCCACCTTGCAGGCAAGAGAGCAGTACTGCACACTCTTTCATTATCAACCAGTACTATGGACGTGACATATTGCTTTCATTATCTTTATTTTTTAGCTTCTGTCTCCTCCTAGCACATCTGCTCCTATACAGGCTGTGCACCATCAGCCAGGAGCAAGCAGCCAGAGATGGAGGAGAGAGATTCCTGCTGATCACACCAAGAAGCCTGTGGGAGACCAAAACACTAGAGTTTGGACTAGAGAGTTGTAGAGTTTGTGAAGTAATTGTTCCCAGGTTTGTTGCTGAGTCTTTGGTATTATGGAAAGAAGGACTTCTCTGAAACCTGACCATCCTTCTCATATTCCCGTCTTTCTGCTGCATTCCAAGAGGTGTTTACTGAAAGCAGCCAGCTGGGACAGCTGTCTGCAAACAAGACCTTACTGCTTCTGAGCCATCCAGGGTTTTGTACAAACACCAATGCCAGCATGGCCCCTTTATATTCATCCAAAACAGCAGAACTCTTCCTGGGGCTGGATCTCCCCATGGCGGCTACCCTGTGGAGCTCCACAGAGTCAGCTGCTGTTGCATTGCAGAACACAGTTAGCAAGTAGATTCTCGTTACAACCAGAATTACTCTTTCAACCCTTTTTGTCATTTTCTATTATATTCCTCAATCCACCACGTCCCCCAAGTGCACAGCCACCCCCTTCCGTTGACATTCAGATTAGCTCCTTCCCCCACAACCTCCACCCTCCTTTCCAGTGCTCAGAGCTCAGTCTGTAGAGAAAAGACATGTCAGAGGTTATACTGAAAGAACAGCAGCTCCTGGGATTCATATTCATTTCATTTCTAGAAGATCAGGCTGTAGAAGACTTCTTCACAGGTCCTGTGGGGAGCTGCTTGGGAAACAGAACCCTCAGCACCTCACCTCACTTAAATCCTCCTTTTTAGTTCCCAGTGGAACTAAACTGATTAGGCTGACAAAGAAATGAAAGCTGCCGAAGCACTTACTTTAAGCAGAGACTGTGCAAAATGAGACTGAAGAGGATGGAATGAGCAGTGTTTCTCTGTAAAGGTTTCAAAAATTCCCTCATCTGATAAGCAGAAGTAGCTTGTAACAGAGAAATAGGCAGAAGCCCCAGCAGTAACCTGCTGACATTTCATTAATTTTAACTCCATAAAACTGTTAGAATCCAAATATTCTCCTCAGGACTGAACAAAATGAGCTTTAGATGGTACCATGTGGTCAGAGACTCAAGGAAAATGTGTATGGTGTGCTGGGAAGTGGACTTTCAAAACAAACTTTTGTGTCACAAAAAAAATGTGCAGAAGCAGTGTGACCAAATTGGTGCAACCATTGAACCTAATATCTTTTGGTCCAAGTCCTCCTATGCTTGCAGTAATCCTTGTACAAGTTGTAGAGTCAGTGTTGTCCCCATATGATATATGAGTTAAGAGATTTTTAACGATACTACAGGTTGTGGTGGCCCACAGCAGAGGAATGTCATCTGTTGGGCAGGTAGCAGCTTTGTGCTGCATCAGGGAGTCCAGGATATGTTTCCCGGATTTCATTCAAAGCAGCAGTTTTCATTTTTGCTCTCAGGGCAGACACTTCTCTAAAGAAATGGAATATAGCCAGGGACTGTAAACTGAGGTGTTAATTCAGACTCATGGGAGGTAGATGAAACATTGTGTAACTGAAGACTAGCACAACGGAATAGATGCAGCAAGCTGCCCGTCTCATCCCATCTTTTCTCTCTGTGCTGGTATTTTGTTGGGAAGGGTTATTGTTACATCTCACTGTGTAAATTACCAGTCTAAATATCCCCTGACTCATAATGCAAACACTATGAAGGGAGTCTGTGTGGTGTGAGCATAAAGCACATCCCATGCCAGATCCCCAGAGAAATCACTGCAGGATCTGGTTCACCTTTACATAGAAGATGGATCTATCATGCCTGTCTTGGGGTCCTCAAAGTTAGACTTCCAGGCAAGCCTGGTTTTCCGGGCTCCTATATTCAGAGATAGGCAGTTCCAAAAGATGGCCCCGCCCTTACACAATGGGATTCTGAGGCCCATCTCTCTCTGATAACTGTAGAACAGCTTTCTATTCAACTACCAGGCTAGGTGAAGTTGTTGCCAGAAGGACTGTACAGCATGGATGGCTTCACATTCCCTTTTCCTTGTCCCTTCTTGGTCAATAAGATGCATTATTTGTCTTGAGTACCTACTAATGCCTGAGCAGTGAATTAGGCCTATAGGAAGTGTTATTACTGAAATCATCACAGTTCAATGTGGAACATGCGTCAGAATGGATTTTTGCTCTATTGCTACTGCCAAAATGCAATTAAGTTACTCCAGCATGTGAAAAGACAGGAAGAAAATCTCCATGCCACAGCAGGGATCTTGCATGATTCCTTTGGCTGAGCTAGCAGCAAGGTGAAGCTGGGAAGGTCTCTGCTTTGTGACTGAAAAGACCTTGAGACCAGGCTCCCACCCCACCCTGGTTGCTTAAGGCTGATGAGTTCCTTGGGACTGTGCTGAGCCAGCCTATGTTGCTCTCATCATGTGATAGAAAATAACCTAAAACATGTGACGTTTGTACAGAGCCCGGTTTTTACAACTTGAGAGCATGTTACAGACTCTAAGGAGGTCACAGAATCAGCTAGGTTGGAAAAGACCTTTAAGATCATCATAACCAACCTTTAAGAAGAGGTCATCCTCCTCCAAGCCACACCTGAGCTACCACTTCACCAAAGGCCATGTCTTGCTGTCTCTGCTTTGATTTTTGCTGATAAAACTTTGGCATCTCCATGCTCTTGCTTGGCCTGCACTAGACAGATTAACAGAGCAATAAGTTTGGCATGCAAGGGGTGAACTGATCCTGGGACTTAGATTTCTCATCAGAGAATTTAGCTCTGAATCCCAGGAAATCGGAAGGATTGGATATATGAAGGTGAGCATCTGTGCTGCACTCAGTCATTCCTGCTGGCTCTCTTGGCACTATGTGTGTCCTACAGCAAGGGAATGATATTGGCCAGCTCTAGCCAGCTCTAGCATCCTTCTTTTTGAACACCAAGAGAGGCAGTGTGTCCTTCATCCACCTCCATCCAGCTGCATCTGACACAACGGCCTCTCACCAAGCCATGTGAGCTCTGGGTGCTCCAGAGAAAGAGGTTGCAGATGTTTCAATGCTGTTTTTAGCTCTGAATGGCACATATCATTTTCCATCTCCAAAGCAGCTTTTATTCATGTGTGCACTGTGTGTGACTCCTTGCTTGCTCTGAAAAGCCTTGTTTCTCCTTGCTTCCCTGTTGCTCATGCCTCTGCCTGGTAAATCACCAATATTCCGTCTTCTAATCCTTCATCAGAGTCCTGTTCTGCTGTCCTTGGGCATGGCTCTGGCACGGATAACCTTTTGGAGGTGCTGTTGAGGGGCAGTGAGGCTAAATCTTGGGCTGATAGTGATTCACGGGATGTGATGGAATGATGAGGCAGGCTGTTTGGCTTTTAGTGATGGCTGAACAACCCACAGATCCATACGTACATCCAGGCGTGAGATAGCAGAGTGACTTTGATCTGGCTGGTGCCCACTTGCTTCTGGAGCAGAGTCCCACATCTAAAACACCCACGTGCAAAATGCCAAGCTGTGCAGAGAGAGCCAATGCTGTAGGTCATGACGATCATCAGTTTTCTGTCATCAGCAAGACAAGCTGACTCATGAAGCAAGAGCAGGAACAAAGAGTGGAGATGAATAAATGAGCTGCTGAGCAGCTGTTGAAGCAATGCCTTGGGCTGCATCCTCACTAGGACAAGCCTCTGGAGCCCCACCTAGCTTTGGCTGATGGGTGAGAAGGTACTGAATTATACCTCATGTGATGATCAAGATGACAGATGCCTGTTCCAGGTTTCATTAGGGTCTGTAGTGCAGAGGTTCTTCATACATCACTTGCTCATCTGTCTGGTCAACACCAAGTGATCATTCCCAATGTGAAGCCTGCTCTTTCTCCTGCTGTTCATGCTCTATGGCTGGTAATTTCCCTGGCATGCAAAAGGGATTTGGAAAATTAACGTAGAGCACAGGTTCTCACCTTGTCACAAAGATGCAAAGTTTAATAAACTGTGGAGCCAAACTGCTGGCTCCTTTGCATTAATGCAGGTGAGCAGCTGGCAATAACTCTACATAAGAAACAGCAGGATGCAAGTCAGAGCACCCAGAAATTTCACAGCAGCTGCTTTGTTCAGCTGCTGAAGTGATTGCCTCTGGAAACAGTGACTGTCTTGATCCAACCAAAGAGGAACAGAGCCCTAGGCAAAAAAACATTAAAAGTGTATGTACAGTCTTGCAGAGATCTAGAAAAACATTTTTTCACCCTCCTGCATCTACGGAGATTTTAAAGATGAGCCCAGCCCATTTCAAGGTGTCACTGGAGTATCCAACCCCCCTAGAGCTTTCCACAGCATTGTGGGTCTTCTGAACACCAGGCTCCTTCAGAGAGGTCCCTCTGAAGAGGTTGGGATGTAATCTCATGTTTTGTGTCAGCTTCTTCAGGCAGCAGCTGTTGGAGCAGGGATTGCATAGTGCAGCACCTTTGCTTTCACCGGGGCTAAACAGGAACATACAAATCACCATTAAGCACACATTCACAGAAATGTGTACTTACTGAAAGAGAAGGGACACACTTTCTACCACTGTGCCTCTTAGAGCAAGCTGATGACTTTGAAAACCATGTTCTTTCCTAAAAAATCAGACTGCTCCATTTGGGCCGGCTGTAAAATGTCTTACTTTTCTTGTACTGTTAGTTGGTAGAACCAACGTGGAACAGTCACAGGTTATCAGCTCAACCTTTGCAGTACTGGGGGAGGGCTCTCACCAAGTGCAAAGAGTGTTTCAGAGCAGCATTTGCAGCAGGGGAGCATGACGTAGACTTGCTTCAGGGCCACGGGTATGGCTCTCTGGGGAAAGAGGGCAGATGTACGGCATTCAGCCCCCACGCCTGTGGGCTGCAGAGCCTAGGTTCTTATTCCCACTATAGGATCCACCCACTGCCTTTAATGATTCATATCACTCACTTGTATCACTTAACCCATTCTTAAAGCATGCACTTAAATAATTTTGAGTCTGTTATTTAATCATATTTGCTAGGCCTCCTTTTTATTAATGCGTCAGCTGAAATCGTGTTCAAATGCATGAACTAAGGAGAGTCATGTACTTCACTAAGTGTTTTGGCTGTGGAATGGGAACAAATGTGTGGACACACTGTTTTCATATCCAAGAATTGCTCTGGCAAAGTATGTTAACACTGTTGTCTCTGCAGCACCTCTTCCTCCACTGGCTTTGTTCAGGAGGTCTCATTAAGCTGTGTGATGGTAAGCATGCTTTATCATGAGCCCAGCCATGAAGCTCAAGGTTTCATATATTGAGCTAAGCACAGGAATGCTTTGGCTGCCTTTGGTTCTGGAGAAGGTCTTGTCCATGGACAGACTGGATGCTTTGGCACAAGAAATCTAAAAAGAGGAACCAAGTCTAGTACATATATATATTTTAATCACACTTTTTAAGCTTATCTTGTACATGCTTGGCATCTGAATTGCGGTATTTCACTGCCTGGCTTTGGCAAAAAAAGTCAGATGCCAGTGGGATGTAAATCTTGTGCAGGAAATCTCTCAGCATTAAGAGTTCCTCTGGGTTTCAGTGGTGTCTTCATGCTACCCGCAATCCAAGTACTGCAAAATGAGTCAATATGGGTGTTTCGCCAAGTGCAGAAAGTACACAGGGCGTGCATAAGCTTCTTAAAAGAGGCCCAGTGATCTCTGAAGGGATCAATTCATCTATGTTCAGCTTCACTGTGACAGCTCAAATGGTGGAAAAAATTATTGTTGTCTGGAAGCAGCTTGAACATGCCTTATTTTGGGACTGAGCTGAAAAAGGCCCGGTGAAGAATAGCTCCTGCAGTGGTAAGAGGAAGAGCCCAGATTAATTACAACTGTCTAACTGGGAAGGGTTATAACTGGTTTTTATGACTGATTATCATGCACAGCATGAGGGCTTATTGTGAGAGGTCGCACACCTCTTTCTTCCCAGCCATCCTTTGCACATTCAGGTTGTGGTGAAACAGCGGCTGTGTTGTCAGCTGTGCATGGTAGGTCACATTTACCAAGCAGAGGCAGCTAATCCTGATTCTTCTGCAGGATTTGTTGCACCAGAAAAGATGTCTCGAGGAGAGAGTTTTCTAGGTTCTGGCATGCATTATTTGGCCTTGTGAATCATTTCTCTTGCTGCCGACTTCAGCATTCGTTATAGGCATGAGCTTTTCCCCCTACAGTCATGAAAAAAGACAACTCCAACACTTGCTTGAAATTGGAGTGAGAAACATGGGACAGCCCAAAAACATTGATGTTTTGCAATTACTAATAGACATCAAGAAGCTCCAAAAGGCAGAATAAATTAACACAGTAATTTTAAATACAGAGCCTATATCAAGGAGACAATTAAAACGTTCCTTCTTAGTCATTCACAAAACATCTGGACAAAGTGCAGGTGGAAGAGATCTATCTTTGTAAAGGAGGGGAAAAAAAAGACAAGAAAAACCAATAGCATATTTCTTTTAAAACCTTCTTTGATGTGTACGATGTGCTAGAAGAGGGAGGCAAGCACCCATTCCCACCAAGCTCCTGCAAAAACTGAGCTTCTGGAAACCCAGCAGAAGACTTTTTCATAGAATCATAGAATCGTTAGGATTGGAAAGGACCTTAAGATCATCTAGTTCCAACCCTCCTGCCATGGGCAGGGACACCTGACGTTAAATCATATCACCCAAGGCCTCGTCCAACCTGGCCTTGAACACTGCCAGGGATGGAGCATTCACAACCTCCCTGGACAACCTATTCCAGTGCCTCACCACCCTAACAGGAAAGAATTTCCTTCTTATATTCAACCTAAACTTTCCCTGTTTAAGTTTTAACCCGTTACCCCTTGTCCTGTCACTACAGTCTCTAATGAAGAGTCCCTCCCCAGCATCCCTATAGGCCCCCTTCAGATACTGGAAGGCTGCTATGAGGTCTCCACGCAGCCTTCTCTTCTCCAGGCTGAACAGCCCCAACTTCCTCAGCCTATCTTCATATGGGAGGTGCTCCAGTCCCCTGATCATCCTCGTGGCCCTTCTCTGGACTTGTTCCAACAGTTCCATGTCCTTTTTATGTTGAGGACACCAGAACTGCATGGGGGTCGTGCAGCAGTGAGCCCAAGAAAGGACCAGCATTGCTGTGCCCTGTGTGCCATCCCCCAAGTACCAGCACCTTTTGCATGAGCGTGGGAGCCATGTGCATCCGCCCTCGCTTCCCCTTGCGTGTCCTCAGAGAGGTGTGAAATCCAAAATGAGTATTGCTCATTTTGAGCTGCTGAGGTAGAGCTTGACATTTTAATCTCAGCTTTGTGAAAGTGAGAAGCCAGAGGAAGAGCATGGTCATAAAAATGCACAGCCATTTGTAGTATTTTAATAATGGGAATGGATCTGGCTGCATCCCTCTTTAGCAGGCAACCATTCCCACTTTGCTGACGTGACCTCAGGATTGTTGTGCCTTGTGATGGGCTGTGTTGCCATGGAGACTACCAGGATGGCATCAATAAATGCACAGCAAGGTTATGTGCAAACAGAATATAGGGACCTTGAGAGTGTAAAAATTAAAATGAAGCAAAATGGGATTTGTGCAGAAGTCCAAAAAGTGATTAGGGAATACCCGCACTCATCAAAGAACTGTGAGATTGCTTGGTAGACGGAAGGGTGATATTTCATGGTGGCACATTGTGTTAACTGTGTTTCAAGAAGTGCTTTGTGCAGATGGTAGACCATGGCTGGGCTGTAGAACACCAGCTCAGCTGGAGATTGGCTGGTGGTTTCTTTTACAAAAACTTACTAGAGCTGTTCACTGTTCTCTCCCATTATTCCTTCCATCTCCCCGCACCTTTCTCTTTGGGTAAGTCTTTTCCATCTCCCTACCAGTTGGCATTTTTTTCTGGCTTCAGCATCACTCATCTCTAAGGATGAGCCTTTCTGGCAGACAGTGCAAAACCATCCTCAAGCCCTTTTTGAGATGGTAAGAACAGTCCTGGTGTGCTCTTGAGGATGGTGAGCTACCAACCTGTCTGGTTCAGGAAGAAAGATGGTTATGGGCTGATGGTGGCTGACTGAGGTTTAGCAGTTCTGACACAGTAGTTCAGTGCAGCAGTGGGAGCCCAGGTAGGGTACAGGTGGGTATGAAATCCTGGACCAGCCTTCCTCAGTGCCTATGTTATTTATAAATATGTCCTTAGAGGTGGACTTGCCATGTTCACAGCTGCTCCTTATCACATAATATCCACAAAGTCTTATGTATGTTTCACCTCTTTGTAGAAGGAAAGAAACAGCCTGAGTGGTTTTCTTGCCTCAAATGTCAAGTTTTTCAAAACTGGTATGGTCCAGTTTCTGTGCAGTCCCTTTGCCCAAAGGTGCTGTGATCCTGCTTGGGGCTGCTACTTATGATTGCATTAGAACAATAAATAGGAATCAGATTTGTCAGGGCTGATCCCAGCAGCATCCCTGCATAGTATAACCTCTCCTTTTCATTGTCTACACCAAGCTGTGACAACAGCACAACCCTGCTGCTTTAATGTGAAGGCCAGCTCCTCTTGTCCAATGTGCTGCACAGCATCAGAAAGGCTGCGAGTGACTTCTTCCCAAGAGCTGGCAGGACAAAAACACTGACAATTTGAAACCTTTCATATTCCATTTTCATTGTGTGTAGTCACTGGCTGCCACAGCTAAGCACAAGTGTTTGCACTGCAGCAGTGATTGAGGGTTACAAGCGGCATCAGTGGGTCTGCGCATTGAGAAGGGGCTTGGCTGGAAGAGACTGTGAAACAGAGATGAATTTTATACCTTTCTTTTTCTTCCCTCATGGAAAGCAAATGCACCATTTCTTCCTCCCCTTTCCATCTCCCAGAACCAATATACAATTCTGACAAATAAGCCCTGAATGCAAATCCAATAAAGTTAGCATAATTGTCTTTGTTATGAGGAGCTGGAACAGGCTGCTCTGCATGAAAATCAAAATAATAAACCACTAAAACACAATGCAAATAGGGTGATGGTAAACCTGGCTCCGTGTGCTCAAGAAGGTGTGGGGTACGGGAAGCTGTGTAAGGGGAGGTCCCTGGGGCTGTGCTGGGCAGCTCCAAGTGGCTTTTTTTAAGCTTGCTGGCATTTTTTAAAAGGAAACATGCAATGGAGAGAGAGGCAGATTGTTTTTGTGGATTAATGTTTAGCAGATGAAGAAGTAAAACTAAAGCATTTCATGATTGTGGAAACTAACTGCAAGCTCTTGCTCCTTTCTATGTTAATTGTGTCTGATTTGAAAAGATCATGCAAATAAATCAAAATATTTTGTTTAGAAAATATTGACACAAAACCGGCTTTTCCCTTTTCCTTTTTTATTTTTTTTTTCCGTTTTTTTCCTTTTTTTCCCCCTTTTCTCCAGGGAACTGTTCCAAAATAAACAGTTCCCTTAACATGAATCTGAAAGATGTGATGTGAGCGAGCCCTAACAAATGTTTAGGTAGTAAAAGCGTTCACTGTTTGTTCCTAAGCTTCAGGTCCAGGAGCCTTGAGAATGCAGAATTGCAGCTTTTGTTAAAAAAGAAACACACAAACACAAAAGCTGTGGCTTTTCTGATTAAGAAATTATCTGGCCGCGATGTTTTAGAGAGCTGAGATCTAACCCGGTCAGTGGAAGTGGAGGCTGTTTACCCTGAGGGAGGTGATGGGGGTCTCCTCCCTTCTCCCTCCTGGCCTTCGGTCTCCTTTCCCTCCCCAAAGAATCCTGCTTACACCCACATTAGAGGCATACACCAACTGCTCTGTAAATAATTGCTTTTAGCAGGTTTCCCTATGTACCTTGTGGCTGTGAGGGTGATGTGACCCAAGAATAATTCTTGCGCTTTCTCTTGCCTTTGCCAAGCAGGCATCAGACCAATTCACAAGAACCTAAACCTCTTGCCCTGCTCCCAGCCCTGCTGTTGGAGCTGAGGAGTGGGGGCTGCATCCAGCTTGGGGAGAAACAGCTTCCCAAAGATTGCATTTAGAAGAGGTCCAGCTCCAGAAACTTTGAAAGTGGGGGATCAAGACTTGAGGTGCTGGAAGAGCCCAGGAAGAGCAGTTTCTGACTTGGGATGAATTGATTTTCAAAGCTATTGATGTTGCTTTTGAAATTCATCCTGCTGTTCGCTGGCATTTAGATCACCTTTCTCTCTGCTGCACCCGCCTTTGTTGTTTTAACATCAAAGGAATGCTGCCCTGCTCCACTAAGAAATGGCCTCCCCCCTGCTATTCTGGGTATTTCCAGTCTTAATGCTGGAGTAGGGTTCAGCTCTGCAAGGGGAGGCAGGGAACCTCCGCAGCCCTGATATGAAGCTGGGCTTTGACCTGCTATGGGCTGAGGATTACATCTGAAAGACAGGGTGTCAAGATGTCAATGGTGTGATGGGACACCACAGTGGATGGTGTGCCACCCCATCTGATGGAAGGCTGGGGCTTGGGTTTTTCCCCTCCTTATCTCTGAATGGGGTTTATTTGTCTCCTGTTGATTGTTCTCCAATCCCTTGTGTTGCTTGGTCCCTAGCTCTCATATGCCATGGCTTTAAGATGGCCCCACTGGGCTTCTGTGGCCACAGAAATGCTGGCAGAGCCTGTTGCAGCTGCCTCTTGCTTCTTGCAGAAAAGTCAGCTCGGTTCTGCCTGAGCAGAAGGTATTGGGGGGGTTGGCAAGCAAATCACGTCTGGAAGTGACAGTATCAGCTCCTTTGGTTTTACGTGTTTTTTTCCCTCCCCCTCCCCCAGTCTCCTGCTTCAACCTGTGTTCTTAAAGACGCTTTAGAGCTCATCTGTGCTATTGTGCAAAGGAAACCTAGAAAAGGTTAAACCAATCCAAATTGCTGAGTCTTTGAAATAAAATAAGAGTCCCTCCTAGCAGGAGATTTGCTGAACAAAAGGGCTTCAGCAGCCAGCTTGATTTCAGCAGCTGTTCATAGGAGATTCAAAGGGGTGACCCCACGTCCAGATTCCCGCAGAAAGCAAGCTAACCCCTTTTCAGAGGAAGCGTGTCTTCCCAGAGACTCTCTTTCTCTCCCTGCAGTCGGGCTTCCATCTTATACCTGGACAAGGTGACCGATACCCTGGGTGAGCAGCTGGGGCTGGGGTGGTACAGGGACCGCCCCCCTACTCAAGTTGGCTCCACACAAGGGGAATCAACAGGAGCTATCAGAGGCCCTGCCTCCTCCTGGGGCATTTCACCTGCAGGGATGCCATCTCATCCACACAAGTGGCAAAAATCTGCCCTCTGTAGCATGCCTCCCAGGTAGGGATTGATGCTGTTTGCCTCTGCGCTGTAAACAGGCTTCATGTTCACAGATGCTTCTGCACAAGTGTTCCCTGTTCTCGGTGGAAAATGTGCACCCTGACAGTTTGTTCTCTTTCCTGTTTGCATAATTGAGAGAAATTACAGAGCATTTAGCCTGCTTGTAGCATTTACATCATAGGCCTTGTGATATTTGTTTTTCTTCAATCTTCCCAGCATGGTCCAGAGATCCTTCCTCTCGCGCTAGCCAAGCAAATGCCAAGGTCTAGAGCCTGAGCATGCAGTGGTGACAGACATCATCAGAAACACTCTTCCACTTTGTGTAAATAATTGCATGTCCTTTGGGACACAGGAGGTAGAACAGGAGGTAGAACATGGCATCTTGTGAACTCTGCTGGAGACTTTGGCCTCTTTCGCTGTGCCACATTCGTCGTTAAGAGCTGTAGGAGCGGTGCAGAACAATAATCCCTTTTATGAATCAATCCTTAAGTCCTCTGGGACAAGAACAGCATGGGGACCTTGATCACAGCCACAGGAACTGCCAGTGTTGCTGTCATAAAAAATAAGAAGAAAATATAGCTTTCAATCCTCTTAATTGGTTGCATTACTGATACTTTCTGGTGCTGGCTGGGGAATGAGAAAATCTATAAACTGGTCTGGTTTGTCCATCCCATCTTGTGCCTGGGACAGTGCTGTCATTCAGAGGGGGGAGAAGAAAGCATCTGAGCTCTCACCAAAAAAAATCTCCTGCACTGGGAAACTGACCCTATTGGACCAGATTAAATTTGTAGCACCCAGAAACCATTTACAGTGAAAGACATCAAGGGTCTAATAAGGGAAGAAGGACTTTTTTTTTTTTTTTTTTTGCTTTTGGAGGAGCCTAGTTTTCTTCCCTAAACCTTTGCCAATGACAGACACTCTCATAAAGCATTTTTATTGGATTTTCAAGCAATTTAATTAGCGTCTCCATCCGTGATGGCTGCAGAATTGGTGCAGAGCAATCTCTGGGGATAGTAAAACAGAAGTGGCAGCAGTGCTCTGCGTGCGTGGGATGAAGGGGAAGGGCAGCTAAAATGGAGAGAGCAGAAGGACTTGAGAGGAAACAGCTTGGCCATATCTCCTCCATGGGCTGAGAAGAACCCAGGTGCATTGACATGTTCACCCTCTTCTTAACGCTGTCTTGAGAGGCTTTTCAGGGTGGGCACAGCCCTGAAAGGTGCAGTCCTGGCTGAGCTTGCTCCTGGTTCACAGCTGGAACTTTGTCTTTGCTCTGGAGCAAACCGAGACATTCGCCTGGCAGAGATGCTTGGACTTGGGAACAGCATGAACGTATCCAAAAGACCAAGGTGCCTACCACAAGCCCAGCCTTGTTCTCCCTTCACCCCTTGCCATGGCAAAGGTGCTTTGAACTTTAAAAATGAGCCAGACATTAACATGAAGCTCTCATTCATGGCCATGGCATGCAGGATCTACTATGCTACCTCTTATATGATGTTTGAGGAGAATAGCTCAAGGTTCCCAAGCCCCATTTGGATGCTTTGAGATCAAGTTTTAGCAGCTGCAGCCACTACCCTAGATAGGAAGGCTGCACAGGGCAGACTTCAGCCCACACATGAACCCTTGTTTTCCTTTGCCACCCACAGACACATTGGGGCTGGATGAGCCAAAGGGAGGAACACACTGACAGCAGCCTATGTGCTGCTGGTCATGGGCCCGACATCTCTTTAAAAATGGGTTTCAGTTATTTGCAGGAGTAGAGATACAAAGGGAATCAGAGTAGCTGCGCCATGCAGAAGCAATATGTTTATGAGTTTGAATTCCAATTAATACACAGGGGCTGTCTGGTTTATATCAGTGCACGACATTGGCGTCCAGCTATTCTTTTATATGGAGAAAGTACGTGCTGCATGATTCATTTAGGGCCCGCCGAGTCACACAGATTCCTGTGTCCCAGCAGCAACATCTGGCTGGCATCCTGCCACCAGGGCTATGCTGAATCCAGGGGCTCTGCTGCCCCACTCCGTGCCGTGCCGGAGCAGTGCGGTGGAGCTGGCCCCAAAGCTGACTGATCACCAGATCCAAAAAGCAAGAGATGAGAAGCAGGACAGGAAAGAAGAGGAGAAAACAGGAGGGTGAAGTCATGTATCAGGGAAGGGCTAATGGAGAGCAGCCAAGCTGAGTGCTTCCAGCCAGCTTCCTGACACAGGATTTGGAGGAATTCTGCAGTTTTGTGGCAGAAATAGGTGCCCTGCATCCCTAATCTTCCACTTGTCCCAGGGACAGGCCCAGGAATTAACTGTTCCTGGGGACAAAGCCTATTTTTCAACAAGACAGGTTTTCAGCAAGGAAAGGTAAAAAAGATTCTGGCTGGTCTGGAGCAAGGGAAGGAAGGCTTTGCTTATGGAGGACTTATATTTAATTTTATCCAGCTTATTAATACAGTGACGGACCACTGGAACAGGCTGCCCAGGGAGGTTGTGGAGTCTCCTTCCCTGGAGACATTCAAAACCCGCCTGGACACATTCCTGTGTAACATTATCTAGGTGTTCCTGCTCCGGCAGGGGGATTGGACTAGATGATCTTTCGAGGTCCCTTCCAATCTCTAGCATACTGTGATACTGTGATCTTGTATTCCAAGCATAGGGACAGGCCCTGGATCATTCTCACAGACTGGTTGCAAATCTATGTGTGTAGATTTTCCTGCCTAGCTTTCAGGGAGTTCAGAATAATCCCTAAAAGGTTTCTTCCAAGCTTGACAAGGCACTCATCCCAGTCTGCTGGTGAATCTTGCTATGTTTTTCATGCTCCATCACACCTAAACCCCCATTGCAGCACTTGGGGCAGATTTTCCTTGGTTTCAGCCCTATATTTCTTTGAGAATGAGCTTTCTAGAAGAAAGCTCACCTCCCTGTGCCTGGCTATGTGACACCTAATGCAGATTGCAATCCCAGCGGCAAGGAACTGGGGGCTTGGACCTGGCTGGAAAACCCTGGGTCAGCTTTGGGCTAATCTGAGCTGCTGGACTCAGCACATTTAAGATGTGTCAGCTGTTTCTGGAAGCAGTCACCCTTCTATCTTTCCACCCATTGTCTCTCAGCTCTTTGACTCAGCTAATGGACTGCAGACCTATTCCCCCCCATGTCCAGGCAAAGACCCCATGTTTTAACTGCATGGTGGAGATTTTTCTAGGGAGCATAGAAAGGTAATTTCTTCCTGTACAGTAAATTATTGTTAAAGGAATGGGGGAGAAGAGCCAAATGCTTTCATTTTTAGAGTAAAAAGTGGTTCAAATTACTCCAGCAAATCTGTCCCTGTGGGTATCCTCTTTGATGTGCAAAGGAAAGAAATGTTTTAGCTGATCTCAATAGTTTTAATTCTCTTGCTGATTTCAGAGCCCTCTTTAGTGTGAGCTACCGAAGGCTTGCAGATTACCCTGTAAAAGCAGTTATGTTATTGTCTCTTTTAACCCCACCTAGCCTTCAATTTCCTGCCATCAGTTTTATTTGGTCTTCTTTCAACTGGGAATGAGCAATGAGCTTTACTAGATGAAAAGGTGAGAAATATAATAAGAAAAGCCCCTCTTTTCTTACTGTATCATGCCAGAGGCAGACACCCCAGTTGGGTAAGCTATGCCATGTGAACACAGCACTAGGCTTCTCCAAAACCCACCCATGCTCTCCCATCTGGAAGGAGCTGCAGGGGCTCTCTGCTAGCACAACTTTTCTAATTCAGAAGGTCTGATCAAAAGTTTCCCAATGTTCTTTTTAGTATTTCTGTAACAGATTCATGCTTACAGCAGCTTTGGCAATTTGGCCAACTTGAGGTCCTTTTCTGAGCCAGGTTCTGAGGCAGGTTTGTTTCTCCTTTTTCAAGAGGACAGTGTTTTTCTTGTCATTGGAATGGAGGAGATAGGAAAAATGAGAAAAACGTTGGAGAAGGGAAGCTCCTTTTGCCCCTCACCCTCCCAAAAGCCATTTGTTTTTACCTCTCCCATCAGTATGGTATATATTTGTTCAGTGAGAAACAAAAGAGAAACTGCCAGGGAAAATTTCCTTTTAAATAAGCTCCCATCTCATTCATTTTGAAAATTTCCAAAAACATAATGCGTGCCTCTTTCATTAAGCTGTAAGAATAAATTCAGGCCCTTAAAAGCCTTTCCTTGCTCCCTCCCCCATGTTGTTAACAGTCTGTTGTGCCACTTCTGCATTTCTTACACAAAGCTCTAACATTATAAGCATATTTTTGATACCAGGACCAGGCAAATGTCTCTTTACAGTCTCAGAATACTAAAGATTTTTTTTTTTTTTTTTTGCAGTGATAGTAGTCAGTAAGGTCTACAATTAAGCAATGAAACGCTGCCTAAATTTCAGAGGCTATTTGCTTCTGTCATTCAGTATATTGTTAATGCGCTGATTTTATGGTGCCACTAGTAAAATAAAGAATGTTTATCCCTTACGTTGAAGAATTCACTCCCTTTCCTTTGTAAGGGTAAATCTTTATTTGCACCAAGATTGACTCTCGATGATACAGCTTGCTTACTCAGTGGTTGCCTGTTTCAGATAATTGTTCTATTGCTATTAACACAAGTTCAAATGCTGTTCAATTGTGGGAATGTACAGAACGTTATTGCCAATCAGGGTCATTTGGAAGCTGAGCTGAATGCTGATAGGGCTGTAAAGGTAATGTTTGTGCAGAGAGCCCTGCTTGTTCTCTTAACGTTTTATTTTTCATATCATTTTAAGATCTTTAAATAGTAGCTGTCTAGGTATGCTGAAGGGCTTAGCAAAGGAAGATCGACTGGCAGATATCGTATAGTGCTAAAGCCTCAGCTGTAACAGAGCAGTGTTTCTGAAGTAATAATGTAAGGTAAAACTAATGTGCGTTTCAAGATAAAGGATGTTCTTTGGGTTGTGGGTGTTCAAACAGAACACAACAACATTTCTTTCAGCGCACTCTTTAATTCTCAGTTAAAATAGATCCCCTATAATTGTAGCTTAATCCTGGTTGAAAGCTCCCTGACAATTTTCAGTTGAAACCTGAGTTTTATTGGAGAAATGTTTTCACTTTCAGATCTGCTCTTCTTCAACATTTGGTTTGCTAAAATCATCCAGCAACAACAAAAAAACCCTCAACCACTGTAAAATGCATTTGGAACCTGACAAGCAGATTGGTTTGAGTCAAGAAAAAATCAGCAGCTTCCGTCAGATTTTTGTTTGCTTGAGGGCTTTAGGGGGAGGTGGCAGGTTTAATACAACAATTCAGAGTTGCTGTTTGCAGGGTTTGGTTTTCCAACACGAAAGTCAACACCATCTCCTGAGAACTGGAACAAAGACAAAACAAATCTACTTTCATTTAAACTTTCAGCAGAATAACGCTGGTTTTTCCTTCCCATTTCCCCTCTGAATACATGGTTTAGTTCCACCTGAAGGAAAACAGCCCTTCAGTACACTGCAGTCACCAGTGGACTTTCTTCCAACACCAAGAAGCAATCCATGGCATTTTCCTGGCCTGGCTCAAAATCAGAGGGCTCAACTGAGATGATTTTGTTTCTCCTTTCATTTGATCTTCCCCTGCTTTAGAGTTTCTTGCCAAACCTCCTGGAGACCCTTTTGCTGCAAAGGAGTAGCCCAAGTAAGACCAAGAAGTTCCTGCCATCTTCTGGGTTAGTCTCAAGGTGTGTAGAATTACCATGAAGTGAAATGGTTTTGGGGCACAGTGTAGAAAGCAGGAACAGAGGAAGTGCATGTACCTGAGCAGGCTGCATTTGTATGACCTGTTGAACAGGGCAGCTTTGCTAGTGCTCAGAACATGGCATCACTCTGGCATGTTAGGGAGTGGACTTGTCCCTTTGCATGGGGCTAAGGACAACATGTTCCCACATTCTTCCATACCCCCAGACTCTCAGAGTCTTCCCCATAGAGAAAATAACTGCCTCATCCCTCCTGAAAATGGAGATTAACATCTTTAGAGTATAAAAAGCCTAGTTTGCAGGCTGACACTTCCGTGTAATTGCCCCTTCTTTTTCTGTGCTGCGCAAGAACTTCAACATCTCTCTTTAATTGTTTAACTCCCTCACTCATCACATCTCTGAGAAGATAACTGGCTTCATAAGAAGCCATCCAGCCAGAATGAATTCTTCCTGCAATAGCAGGTAGAAAACTCCTATGCAGCACAACCCAAAATGCCTGATTCTTACGAGACCTAACTCCCTTCTGTGCCTCCCATGGTCTTTGCCAAACTTTCAGACCTCCTGTGTGGATTGCAGTGCTAGAGCAGGGGTTGATGTGCATGCAGCAGGCAGGAGGAACAGGAGTGCTCCCTGCTATTGAGTGGGCAGTGAAAGGGGGCAGCAGGGGTGTTGCAGGGCCCCTGCCACCAATCAATGCTCGTTCCCTGCGGTCACTGGCGCATGGCTGAAGTCAGAGTGTTATTGTGCAGTTGTTTATAGGCTGTAATTAGTTTAATGTTTGCCTTACCTGTTAGTATTGCTAAATGGAGTAACATTAGCCTCCTTCCACTCGCACCAGAAATAAACCTCCACAGACCTGGAAAACTTTGCTGAAGTTCACGTTGCTGTTTGCTCGCTAGCCTTGCACAGCAGATCCATATCTACTTGGAGGCTTTGAGCTGCAGGTAGATGGACAGCCCTTTGGGGCATCCCTTAGTTATGGCATTGTCTAACCAGGGGAAAGGGGTGATTTGTCTGCTGCTCAGTCTGCCTCTTGCTCACCCCGTAAATGAGCCCACTGAGGTGCCAGTCCAAGAGGGTCCTTCCATTGGCACTGCTTCAGATGGGCATGGTGAAAGGGGAGAAGGAAGATGGTGGGAAGAGAAACTCCATCCCATCTTCAAGAGCCCTAAAAGCTTCATTCCACAGGCTGGTGCCTCCATGGGATTGGGCTCATGGGATGCAGAACGTCACTTAATTCAGTGCTCTCTTTCCATCTCCCCAGCCTCAGCTCAAGTAATGATGGGCGAGGTAGCAGCACAGCGGGAATGTGCATATGGCTGGGTCAAGACCTGGTCAGCCTGTCCTTGCCTCTAGCTAATGCCAGCACAATTCCTCACTGGCTCTCAGAGGTGGCACTTACCAAGCTTTCTTCCTCATATCCCAGCTGTGCGTAGTGGGATGTCTTCCGGCTCAGCTGGAGGAGGTTTTCATCTGGAGGAATGGGGGATTCTGGTACACCCAAGTCTCAAAGCCTACAGAGGTGTTCTAGGTCAGAGATCCTAGGCTTCTGGAGCTGATGTCCTTTTGTGGGCTGCATCAGAAGGTCTCCTTGCCTGTCTTGGCCATCTTGATAGTTATGGAGTGGCTGGTGGACTATAACAGACAGGCAGGGGACCAGCAGAGCAGCCATGGTGCCTGGGACCTGGGTGTACCTTCATTGCTCTGACCATTCTTAGCTGGGATCTCTACCCATACACCTTTTGCCAATGGCCCAGCAGCTACATTTGAGCTCAATTTGCCTGGTCTGGAGCTACCTCTGATATGCCCACTAGTAGAGCTGGGACATGCCAAATCTGCAGGACTGCCACTCTGCCTGGGGACAGGGTCAGTGTTGCCATGAGGTGTCCATGGAGGCCACTTGAGCTGATGCCTGCGGCAAGAGCTTGTGCTGGTCTTGGATTTCCAAACGCTAGTGAAATATTGCAGGTCTTGGCCTGGGAGGAAGGGAAGGTGTCAGTTCTTGTTTTAGAAGCATGTAAACAACATTAAACCCCTGTGAACTGAGGAATGCTGATTGGGTTTATCTGCATGATGAAGGTAGGAACTTATGTCATAGTGCTAAGTGATACAGGTAATATTTCCAAAACAAAATCTCCAGTTTGAAATCCAATTAGGGTTGCTAAGTAACAACATAGTTAACCAGCCAATATTTGCTAAACCCAGGTTTATGCAAGCAAGGAAACTGCTTCAACAAACTGCACTAACAATGTATAAATACATTAACATTAAACCAAAACAAAAATATATGGTTTACTGCAACACAAAACCTTTTAACAGTGAATGCTAGGATTTTCTTTGTGATCCGTTTGATTTCAGAAGCTGGTTTAGTGCTTTTCACTTCCATGGCTGAATGGTCTGTACTTAAACGGCAGTATTGGTAGGATGGGAGTAGGAATCTGTATATTTAGTTTACAAGGTACTATGTAACCTTATTGACGAGTGTATCTCTTAATGTGTCTGAATTAAGGGTCTGAAAAGTAATTTTGATGAAAACTGGTTGCTTGAGAATGCTTTTCAGTTGTCAGCTACTTCAGTGTAACTGATCTACCTCCAAAAGATACTTCAAGTATTACTAAAACGGGTTGGTTTTTAAGCCTGTTCTCAGCAGATACGTACATTGATCTAAAAATTCCTTCTGGCTCTGTCCAAAACACAGCTCTGAGCCTCCTCTCTGAGGAGCTTCAATGACTCTTGTACCTGTGAGCCTCCTACAGCAGCAGGCACTTGGTACAGGTCTAGACTTGCTTTGGGACAACAGTACACCCCATCAGGAGGTCCCAAAGTGGGACACGTGCATTGCAGTGGAACTCCAAATCACCATGCATCAGCCTCCTGCATGAACACAGAATCTGCCAAGCAGTCCTCACCACCTCAAAATCTGCCTGACTCTGCAGCTGTATTGGCACAATGCATAAGCCTGGGTTGGGTGTCTTAGGTTTTATTTGGAATCCAGTTTTACATTTTAATGGTCTTTCCTGTTTGATAGAACCCTAGATTGGCTGAGGCATAGGACTTCTCAATTTTTTCTTCCAATAGAAAAGCAGGATTTCTCCAGTAGAGTTCATCTGGGGCAGAGACCCCCTGTGCAATGAGAATTCTTTCTTCTCTGGTTCAGTGGCTTTAGGACTTCAGCTTTGTTCTTTTCTGAATGTGTTGGGAGGAATACTTCATGGGAGCCTGCACCACTGCTCCACAGCTCTGCAGGTCCCCTGCCTAGCCACGTACAGCTCTATCATCCCTTGATGAAAGGGAAGTGCTATGTGTGATGGGTATCTGAACTCTCCCGGCATTAATGGTTTGCTGCAGAAAGCAGTGGGGTTAGGATTTTCCTGTCTGACAAGGCTCATAGATGTGGATATAAGCTCCCCACATTTGGCTTGTGTGGATACTTCAGTGTCTGAGCCACGCTTGCAGCGAGTGAAGATCCTTGTCATGTGAAGAGGCCTCCTCTTGCATCCTGCTTTATTCTTCCCTAGCTGCTGCTTTGTCCTGACTGTGTAAGATAGCAATACTTTTGCATTTGTTAGGCTCCTTTGGGTGCCCACATGAACTGAAGTCGAAGGTAATGGCCTTTGATGTGGGGAGCATGTTAATGTGTTTTCTGTGCAGAAACCTGCTTTAGTTTTTCTGAGTGTTCATCCCAGCAAATTGCCCTGTCTCTGCTCAAGGATCTTTGTAAATATATGGACTAGAAATGTCAGTAGCTGCAGACTAGCGTATTTTACCAAGGAAAGATTATACTTCAAGACTTCCTCCTTTATATCAAATGAAAGCAGAAAATCTTTCTTAGATCAACCTGTCTTAAAGCAGATGTCCAACTTTCTTATGGCTCCCTCCTTATTTGTGCAGTGTGGAGTATTTGTTCTCTAGCAGCTTCTTAGCTTGAGGTATGGCTTCCAAATTCCCTCTTTGAAAGGGCTTTGCTTTCCAGCACTGAACCACATGGCAGATGACCCTTCAGATAAGCAAAGCGTAAGACTGTGCTGTGGCTAGTGAGAGGAGGCTCAGGGTTTGTGTTGTGCCAGCTGCAGTGATTTTTTGTAATCCTGAGCAGCCCAGAGACTGCCTGCCCAGGCTGGCTTCTTGGGAGAAGGGCTGGGAAGAGTAGGGAGCAGGTGCTTGAATGCATGGAAATAAGCAGCTGGAAAATATCTACATTTCCAGCTCTCTCCCAACCTTCCTTTGATGGGGGGAGTATTGGGGAGAGAACCACAATATTGTGGTAGAGGTTGAGGATCTTTATGCTCCTGATTCAAGTAGCTCCTCTGAAGCTTTCCAGAAACTTTGGGAAGTTGGGCAGGTGCGCCACTAGAAGAGCACTTAGCTCAGGGACTCCATACTGATCACTGATGACCCAGCTTCTCTAGTTCGTTGCTGCAGTCAGAGGCTGTTTTTCAGCATCTGAAGCGTGTGGTGTTGGGCTACCTGTGGGCTAGCTTCATAGTTATATAAGCTTCCAGAAGCTGAGCAGATGCTTGGAAAGCTGACTGACAGCAAACTAACTGGACTTCTGATGGTACACATCATATTGACTCCATCCTTCAGTAAATTAAAACATTTCTGTGCGAGAGAATGGAAACAGTGTGGACTATCTCTGACAGCTGCCTCCTGATACAGAGATGAATATGGCTTGGGGTGATGGAGCGTAGCAGTGTCCTAGCAGACCCATGGCATTTACACGTGCTAAAGCCAGTGCCCAGGAATCACTGCTGGCCAGCTTGTTGCCATAACATGCACGCAGTTGGGACCCCAGAGACCAGAACATCAGGCTCTTGCCCAAAGTCAGCAGCAATATCAAACATCGTGCCAGCCAGCTGAGACTGGATATAATGGAAGTAATGAACAGTGCAGCTTCAAATTAAAATAAAGCTAATGGAGAGGGCGAAGACCTTAACTGTCACTCTGATGCATCTCAGCAGAGTTGCTTATGCTATGCTGAGCTCACCAACTCTGGGTAGCGTGACCCTTTGGGTCTGAGGCTGGTGTGCCATTCTAATGATGTGTACCCACCCCTCCCAAGGGGAGCAGGGTGAAGGGCTTGAGGAATGAGGGCTTGAGGGCAGACACCTTTATTTAATACTCCCTGACAATGCATAACTAAACCTCTTTATCTCACTGGATTTTGCTGATAGGTGGCAGTTCTAGCATGGGTCTGATGAAGTCTGTCCCAGCCTTTCCAATGGCACTGCTTTAACTTTTGTCCCCTCACTGCCTCTTTGCTGTTGCTATTCCCATTTGGAGGTGAGTGCTTTGTCCCTCAAAAAAGGAGACTAAGCTGGGAAATTACTTTACTAATACTGGTTCTTCTGCATCCTCCTTGATTAGAACAATGAAATCTCTCTCACCTGTGTGGTGTCCTGCTCCCCTTGCATAGGCACACCACAACAGTTAAGAGCTTTTTATCATGGCAGGGAGGAAAATAAAGAGAAATTTCCATTTGGTTTCTTTGAAGTTCTTCTCCTGGCAGAGCACCAAAGAGGGGTAAGAGTCCAGTCTTCTCTCCAGGTCACCTCTCAGAGCTACAGCTTTCATTTGAAAATGTACTTGGATAACTAGGGAATGGGTATTTGTCAGAAGAGTGCTTCCGAGCAGGAGGGCTTTGTGTCTTGGATGCCATAAAACCACTTCTGGAGGCTTTGTCTCACTCCTTGAGAGGTTTTGTATCTAATTGAGAATTCAGCAAACACTCCTGTGGGTTTAGAAAATAGAGCTTGGACCAACTGCATGTACAGGAAGATGACTGGGATGGGAAGAAATCTGTTCAGAACCCTGAGTGTGAGAACTGCTAGGTTGTGACCCCCAGGTATTTTCCTCCTGAGAAATGCCTACCACATTATTGTGTCCTTTCCACAGGGGAAGAGGGTGAAGTGCTAAATGTCCTTGTTATTTGTCCAGATGGTTAAATCCAGTACTACCCTGTCAGGTTTTCCATGTAGTGACAGATGGGAAACTCACTGGTTCCCCTGGGTCTCACTAAGCACCTTTCATCTTCCAGAATGAAAGAAGGATGCAGCAAAAAATCAGCCTAAATCTCACTGAAATGTTTCACCATGTTTCTCTTGAGTGTGAGAAGTAAGAAGACCCTAACCTCCATTTCCAATTGAATGTGCATGGGGCCACAAGAGCTGAGGCCAGAATCACTGAAAGGGCTGAACTGAGACTTATTCAGGAGGCCATGGGGTGGAGGAGCTCCCACCCCACAGCTCAAAATGGGAAGCATTGTTGTTAGAGCAGGGTCCAGCTCAATCCCAAACTGATGCGGGTGGGCAGAGCTGGAGGTCAGATGTGGTACCAAACCTGAGCAGCATCATGCAAGGGCCAAAGCATACAAGTGGTTGGAGAAGGGTAGGTGCTGTATGTCACTGCACAGGGCGCATTGTCTGCTGTATGTGCATGACTGCCATTTGGTTTTCAAGCAGAGGTGAAGTGAGCAACTGCAGGCTGCTCCCAGGGAATGTGTAGAGCTCACACATGCTGTCCTTGCACCCCTTACAGCCCTTCAGCCAGACCAGCAGCTTCTTGCAGGGTGCTTGGCTGTCTCTGGCACTTGCTATTCCTGTGGGCTTTGCCCTCCGTTTTCCCACATCTCACTGACAGAGGAAGGGAATTGAAAACCTGAGACCTGGAAAGTAGCTTCTCAGAGGCCTCGACATCAATCGATCTGCCAGTAACCTGAGCAGAGGGGCATCTGCTGACTTGGGTGAAACAACCCAATGATAAATTGGTTTAGAAAAACTGCTGGATATTGGTGCTTGGGGATGCAGGACAGCAGAGACTGTGTTAAGGGAGAAGTGGCATAATGAATGGCTCCTCTCTCAGAGGCTTTGAAATGCTACCTGTGCAGCATGAGCCTTTGAGGTTTCCTGGGGAGATGCAAGGTGTCTCTGGACCCTGGCCTTGCCCCGCAGAGGTTCCCAACCTGTACTATGCAGGGACCCTGCACTTCTTGCTACTTTTAGGAGTGCTGCTGGTAAATCAGGCTGATTACTGAAAAGAGTATGGTAGAAGAACGACATAAGGTGGGGGAGTAGCAATAGTGAGTTTCCATGGTTGATAAGGGATTGTGAAACCAGGAAACTGAGCTGCATTAAATGATTGTTCTGTCTTGCCTGGAGGAAGAAGGCAGAGAAAAGGCTTCCAAACCCCTCTTTTCTATGAGCCTGGCTTTCCCCAAAAAGCTGGTCTGCTGTGTCTGTCCACTTAACAAGAACTGAAGAACCCACAGGGAAAATGGGGCAGTGCCCGACTTGTCAAAATAAGTCATGTGCAGGAGGGAAAACCCAAAATCAAACCATGACAGCTGTGAAAATGTGATGCAAGCCTCTTTCCAAGGTCTTCACCTCTTCACCGAGACGTCTTCATGGTGGCTGTGCCCAAAACCTCATATGAGAGGGTCAAAGTAAAAAGAGTTGGTATGGGTGAGACAGCTCTGCTAGGAACCACGTGAGGTGAGGTACACAGCCGGGCTGTGGGACACCCTGCTAGGGCTGCATCTCTTGTGCACATCTTGCACTCGTGTCAGGAAACACTTTCTTTCAGCTCAGGTATTTCCTGGAGGAGCAGCAGGATGACAATCTTGATTCTGGGCTTCAACAACAGCCCCAGTTCTGGCAAACCATAGGTGCCAGCACAGTATTGCATGGAGGGCAGAAATTCTATGGTACTCTTTGCTGCAGTGGACCTGCAGTGTCACAGGACCATGTGAGAGGTCACGGGCAGGCTCATGCTTCTCCTCCAAGAAGGGAGATCTAAGGGGGAGGACTGAGTCATGCAATATTGGTTAAGCTGCTTCCCAAGTCCCTCAGAGTACAGTTTAAGCCAAAGAAGCAATCCTCACAGCAGGCTCAAGGAGGCATTACCAAGCAGCAGGAGGTCTGCCTGGGTGCCTGGCACATGGCAAAGGGACGACCATGGGCCTTTAACAAGGCGAACTCACATTTGCTGCTGCCCAGAAAGAAGGACAAGGATGTGGATAAGTGGAGAAGTCAGGAAGGATTAATACATGTCCTGCTGTGGGAACAAGCCTCACACATGTGTTTCTAGTACAGCATTTACTGCTGATGTTTGCAACAGCACTGCTAAGTTCTGGGGTGCTTCTGCCTCTGTATGGTTATCCAAAGGAGCTGAGGATGCAGTGCTCATCAGGAGTCTCAATGGAGCATAAATACCTCCTGCATATGTAGCACAGTGATGAAAACCAATAGCTGCATGAATATTTAGTATCTGCTACTCTCTGCTCTGAGAGGATTTTCATGCTAGGTCCTCCTGCTCCTCTGGAGATGATGCTACTTGGTTATAGTGACAATAAGGCTGCATATGAGTGAGGGCAGGGTAACAGCCACTGTTGGCAATCATGTGCCATTGGGATGTGCCCTTCAGAGGAGGATGGAAACAAATGGCATCACTAACAGCTTGTGTGACAGAGCAGCCAGAAAATCAAGGAACAGCTGGCACTAGGCACACGGCACCGTTGAACACATTTGGAAGGTATAGATCTATAGAGCTGTGTGGGTAATAAAGCATGAAGCTATTGGAGCTCTTGACAGTTCCCAAAGCAAGGGAGAAAAGGAAATAGGTTCAACCCTTGCTGTTCCCGGAGGTGGGAAGTGGATTCTGCCATGGAGTTAAGGACCGTGGGCTCCTGCAGCACTGATTGGCATGGAACAGCTCAATTGTAGTGGCTCGTTTGAAGTGAGATCTGGAACTGGAGGGATACAGAAAATATTGAAACCACGGGGAAGCCATGAAATGCCTGTGGAGATCTGATGAAGGAAACAGCATAACATTTAAGTGTGTAACTCTCATCTGAAAACGTTGATTAAAATGTCACTAAATCCTAGGGAAAAACAGGTCTTTGTGCTGGCCTCTGATAATACAAGCTGATCTGGAAAGGTGTGGCTTGCAAAGAGGCACCTCCTGGAGAGATGTGGTGAGTAATGTGGTTCTGAGCTGGCATGAACAAGGCTCCAAGGAAACATAACTGTGGTCCTTTCCTTGTCCCTGAGAACAAGAGGGCTGGTGTGTACAGTCAGGCTGTCCCCTGTCCCCTGCCCGTCCCAGCAAGCTTTAGGCATGTAGCTTTGCTCAGCCCTCCCTATCTCCTATGACCATCTGAACTCCATTGCTGTGTTCCAGCAAGCTTTTCCTATAGCACTTCTTTAACTGTGCAGAGGCTTTGTAAGCTTTCTATGACTTGCTCATACTCAAATGAGTTCTTGTAACTTCCCACCAGCTTGGACTATGCTTGGAGCTACGTTCACTTAGCAAATACCTCACCCATACCAACCTCCCCTGCCCTGGATGCTCAGCTTGTGAGTTAAGGGTCATCAGAAAACTTGGTTGAAGATACAGGTTTACAGTATAAAGAGCAATCTGGCAAAGGTTCAGAGCAGAGGTCATTAAGATGCAAGACATCTTCCCCTGGAGATTGAGTTTGCTAATTAAAAATGCATTAATAAATCCAATGTTTTGGTCAGAGACAGTGAAGGAGCAGTCAGGAGCTGTTAAGGATAGTGAGGAGGCAGTACCAGACAAGCCAAAGTCTTGGCACACTTCAGGACCATGTTGTCTGGGCCCTGCCTGAAAAAGTCACTGAGGTGCTTGTGGGTGGGATCCCAGGCACTCGGTGGGAAGAGCACTGTGAGGGGGCCATGTGTATGGATGAGAGCTGGGAAACAGCCTGATGTGCCTGGCAGCTGGACTCTGATCCTTGCTGAAGCCAAACTGGCCTAATCAGTCCAGACTTTATGTAGGTTCCTGATAAAAGCAGTGCTACAAGTGCAGGTGGGTTATGGAGCTGCTTACAGGTTCTCTGAAGTCTCCCACATGATATCAGATGTCTGTGCTGTGTTCCTTCTTCCTTGTGTGAATTTTGTCATCACATCCTCACCTCATCCCTGAAAGGACTTGTTGAGTAACCACACATCTTGGGCAGCTTAGGGGAGCTGAGTGAGCCCATGAAAGGTTAAGTGGTGTCATTGTCTCCTGGGTTGATGATGTCCCCAGATGATGCAGGCAGAACATTATTTACTGAGGACACCAAGCAGGCAATTGTTCTTCAGGAGAAAGTGATAAATCTTGTTATGTCTCAGTGATCCTGTCACTGTTACTTACAGCGCCAGCAGCACAGGGCTGTGCTTGTTCCAGGGGCAGGCAGGATGGATTCTGCTTTTGTTAAAGCAAAAGGATATGTTAACAAACCAAATACTGCTTTTTGGTGGACCTTCTAGGGAGCAAGCCTTGGGGAGGCTGTTCATGGGGTGTGTGTATTACCACTGTAGTCAAGCTGCAGTAGCAGCTCTTACTGTGAAAAGTTTGCAGACTGGTTGGTGAGGAGACTGCTCAGCTTTCCTGTCTGTTCCCATATGCTCTCTATACCCATAAATTGTAAGTTGATCCCACACCTTCTCAGTATAAGCTTTGTTCTAATTAAAGCCCTTACAGAGTTGGAAGTGGAAAGGGATGAGGACATAAAGACAAGTCATTGATCTGCAGAAGTGAGGGGGCTATTCACATACTGGAAGGCAGCAACATCATGGAGGAACATCCTTGGTTTTAACAATTCCTGATTGAGGATCCTTGAACTTACCAACAAGAGCACTCATAGAGGACAAGCCAGGGATAAGGGGGAAATAAAGGATCCATGATCTGCACTTGTAAAGAAGAGCCCCACCAGCATATTGGAGCATCTTGTAAGCTCCATTTTCTTAAAGAATGTTGAAAGTCCTTCCTCAGTCTGGCCCCAGTCTTCAGTTTCTACCCTTCATCTTTTGCTGGAAGATGTGACCTTATCCTCATTGGGAAGAGTCTTCTTGGCTGGTAGGGAAAGGCATGTTCCTGTCCTGTAAACCTACTTGAGCACTTCAGAGGGGGAATGGCCATCAATAAATGGATTTTTCTTGGCTCAAGCCCTGCCCAGTTTAGTTCTTTGATAATTTAGTGTGCCATTTCCTGATGTACTGCTAAAATATATAGCATGCAGCTGGCAAGAGTGGAGGCAGACCTTGTCTGTGGAGATGGGGGTCATGTCCTGATGGAGGAGGGGATGTAGCGGCATGCCACTGAGTGCAGCCTATGTGATGTCCAGAGAGGATTGTTGTTAATTGAATTGAAGAAGACAAATAGCCATTAGCTTAGTCTCCAAAGGACAATAACTGTACTAATAATGAAGCTGAACTCCCTAATACTGATCTCTAGTATCTGTGAATTTATATAATTGATGGAATATCATTAAGTAAGAGGAAAATGTCCAAATGCAGGTGGCAGGGAGGGCATTTACAGAATTTGCTGAGATCTAATACATACAGCAAAACTTCAGAGACAGCTTTTCTGAAGCAGAGAGACTTTTGAGGGTTACTTTTTATCCTCCTTCTCCCTCCCCCCCCTTTTTTTTTAAGACAAAATTACATTCCAGACAATGATTGCAGTGACATTATGCTCAAGTGATCAAAAACTGTTTTGCTGCACCAATGTCAGGTGTTGAAGGGACAAGTGCCTGTGATGAATGTCTAGTATCTGCCCATCTTCCTTGATGTGTATCCCAGGAGGAAGACAAGAAACGATCTGATCATCTTAGCAATCCCCTTGGCATTTCCATTGCCTCTGGAGCCATATTTCTCAAAGAGCTTCAGGACATCTTTCCAGGGGGGAGTCACACTTGATGTTGCTTTGACAAACAGCCTTTGGCCAGGGCTGTGGGGCAGAGGAGGTTTTCTATTAGAAAACACCAATTCATCATAATTGAACTTTTTTTGCAGGTTTTGAAGAAAACTTAGTTAGGAAAAAAGCTTTCTATTAATAATGTTGGGCTGGAGCAAGAGCAGAAAGGAAACCATGACACCATTCTGCATGCTACTCTTCCCGAGTCCCTCAGACCAAGGAGGGTGAACTGGTCACATATTGGACCTGCAGACTTGACACATGATGATGATAAATTGCTGGCAGATGAAGAGCTGTGGAAGGGACTGTAGGTTGGTTAAAAGCATGTGGGCTTAAGGAAAAAGCCCTTCTCAGTAGGGGATGAGGACGACAGTGGGGCTGGAGGCAGTAGGTGGGGTGCAAAAATAAATTTGCTTCCCTGGAAGCAGAAATGTTGCTGCTATTCCAGAAACTTTGTGCGTACTCTTCCATAGCAATCATGGTCTTGTAACTACACACTCTCCAATAACATCACCTAAGTGATTTCCCCCTAGGCAATAAGGTTAAGTCATGGGAAACAATTTCTATTTTTAATAATATTTTTGCTAAATATCCCACCTCTGACTTTCCCTAGAGGCTCAGAATTCATCTGCAAAAAGGGGGCTTTAAAAGGACTTTAATAATAAATATAATACCACCACTCTTTTATGCTTATAACTATTCATGCTTGAGTGAATTCCCTGATCTTTTTATGGGCCTGCTGAAATATATTGCGCAAGTCAAGGGCAGGCCTGTTTTGAAGCTTCTTGTGCTTCCCTGCTTTAATTATTTTCATCTCTAGGTGACAGTCTGGATAATGCTGTCCTAGTGCTGCCCATGTACAATAGCAACCAAACCTGGAGAGCTGCGTACAACCTTGCTGTACACAGGGAGGGGACAGCCCTGTTTTCCAGCTCTGACTACCCAGTGCTGACTCTCGAAGGCCATAAGAGCTCCCACAGAAGTACTGCAAGGAGCTACAGCACCTCTGAAAGACCTCACAAGCATGAATAACAGTAGGGAAGATGAACTTCTGTCTGCCTGATAGGCAGACCCCCTTGGTTTGGCAGGGAGGTTTAGAGCCATCAGAAACAATTTTTTACCCCATTTAGAAAAAAATACAAAATTGCCCTAAACATCTTTTCAGCCCAGCCCCATATATGTCCTGCAAAAGAAAATGTTCCCTCCCTGTTCCTTTTATTCACTTAGATTTCAAACTGCCTAGAGGTCCTGTAGCTGTCTCCTTTGACATTCCTTTAGAGCCTCCTCAAGAAGCAAACATGCTCTCTCTGAAGCTGTGAGAGCACTAGACATTCATTGCCCTGAGCAGCCTCATCTGGGACTTTTACTCACCCATACTCTGCTCCACCAGCTCCATTTGAGCTCAGGTCTGAGCTTTAACCTGTAGGTGTGTGTGCCAGCCCCCCTCATCTGCTGCTGCAGAAACACTGTAGTTTCTTTCCTTGGGCATTTTTTTTATCTTTGAGGTATTACTGCCTTTTCTCTCTGATCCCTGTCAGCTCAGAGCTTTCTTCTACTGAGCACAGGTTTGTGTTTCTGCCCCAGACATGTCTTTACTCAGCTTTTCCTGGTGAATGAGCCTGCATCTGCAGCAGCCAGTGAAGTCCTTGGCTGACTGTGGCAGAGCTGAAGGAGTTTGCCCTCTGAGCATGACAGGCAGAAAGATGGGAATTCCTGAACTAATTTGCTGTAAACAATAATGCATAATAGGTCACTTCTCTCTTCAGCAACTTGGCAATTAAATCCATCAGAGACATAAATGTAATTGGACTACTGGCAATTAGCACTTGCAAGTGCTGGAGGAGTCCGGAGGGCCTTTCCATCAAATTGCTCTGGATTTTTTTGTCTTTTGGCTGAGCTGCTGGAGTTTAGAAATCCCACTGCCTTGCCCATGGGTACCAGAGTGCCCCATGATTTGAGGTCTGTGAAACTGAAAGCCCCTAAGAAAAGGCATGAGGTACCCTCATTATGATGAACATTCACGCAGAGAGTGTGGTCCAGAGCAGAGTCCCACTTAGCCCTGGAGTCTTCCTGCTACGCTAAAGCTGCTGCTGAAAGTCTTTTTCATTTAAAGAGAGATCAACTGATGGCAGGTCAAAGCAGGGTTTGCTACTGGGGGTCTTGGTGGCTCTGCTGGGCTTTAGCTTCCCTCTGAAGGAGAAGGGGTCAGTTAGGAGGAAGCCTTAGCTGCTGCCTTGCTCATGTGAGGCTTCAGAGTGGGGCTAGGAACTTGCCTTATAGCAGGTACCTGGGCCATCCTTGCCTGCCATCATCACAGCAATTGCAATGCACAAGCTGCTAGAGGTTGGACATGCAGAAATGACTGAAGTCACTAATGACTTTATTGCATCCAAGACAAAAATTACCAATGTGGACACCATCCAAGCAATCACAGCATAGGACTCAACAACAACAAAAAACAACCCCCAGTCCTAGTTCTTGAAAGAAAATATTTTTATTGCAGGGCCAGAAAAGGTGAAAGAACTCTTTGAATCCAATCTAGAGAGCAGAAACTTTGTCGAGATTAGCCTTTGCTTAAAGAGTTTGGATTGGGGCCATACTTGGAGACATGCTGCCTCTTGCTCAGCAGGTCTCTGGGGACAACTTCAGAGTGCCTCACTGAGATTTTCAGGAGTGGCCAGTGATGATGGAGGGTCTGTTTAAGACAGGTCAAACCAGTCACCTTGAAAATTGTGGACTTTCCTGTCATTTCCACTTGGACCATTAAGTATGAAAGCCCATAAAATAATTCATCCTCTTCTGCTGTGGCCTATTCATTCAGCCTCCCCCTCCTCTCCCTCATGATAAACTGTTTCATCCAATAGGGTTTGTCTGAGATACTTTGGGTTTCAGCCATATGTATATTATTTTTATCTATCTTGCTATTTTACTTGCCTTTTGAACATCCAAGATCACTCTTTTATCTGTAATTTTAACAGTATGGATATGAATTAGAGGATATTTATTTCACTTGTGGGTTTCCTTTCACTACTGTGTATTAAACCAAGCTTCTTTTCAACACAATAATAATAATAATCCTTTGTCTTCCCCTTTGTAATACAGTGATCTGTTTGCCTGTATGAGAGAAGAGTTCTGCAATATCATCACCCAAAGTCCCCAATATCTCTACCATATTCCAGTTAATTATATGGTGCTGCTGTTTCATATGGATCCCAATAGGATCATTTTGCTGCAGACATTATTTTAGGAGGAAAGTAGATGCTATTAAGTTTAACAAACAATTTTTTTATAAGGGATCAAAGCCACCCAAATCTGGCTTTCTACAGTAGTCCCAGGATAAATCTGTGTTGCATATGTACATGCTGCTGTTAGCACAAGCAGAGCTGACAGGATTTAACCAAAACAAAGCACAAAAATTTTGTGTTTTTTCATTGAAAAAAATCTTACTTTCAGGGTAGCAAAAGTGATTGTCATCAGTGGTGGACTGTTTTAGGGTCATGTCTTTTTCCCACTGTCCCGCCAAAACCTCGCTAATATGGTTTTACTGAAAAGTAGATTAAAATGTAGTAATTCAACAAATAAGAAATGCTGTAGCTTTTAGTGGAAAAAAAATCGGAGGTGCCTTTAATTTTGATTTGTCAGGAAATAAAGTATCTCTTTCTGGAGGGTGCTGTTGGAAAATCGGTCATGTATTAGTGCAGCTGTGATAGTATCACAAAGCTGAGCATGTTTGGGGACCTTCTCCAGTGATACCATCTCTAGGGAGGCCTGCTGGTACTTCACTTTCAGTTAAGGCCCAGTTATCTAGTTCACATTATTTTTTAGCCTCCTGCTTGTTCTTGTCTATTCAGGACACCTTGTGTGTTTGCTCTTTGAAGACAGTGCAAGTCAGCAGCAGCCCCCACTCAGCAAAGGGCAGCTTGAAGGCTTGTGGCAGGGGGAAGGCAAGGATGTTGGAGTGCCTTAATCTCAGAGTTTCACACATCCATGTGTTTATGAAAGTGTGGAGAAACCCTTTCCACATCTATGGGAGTGGTGATGAGAAGGGAACACTGCAGACTTGAGGTTATTGATGAACTTAAGGCATGTTCTGGGAAACCCTCTGCAAAGCAGATGAAGTTTAGTGTAATCTGAAATAAATAATAAGATCCTGATCAGCCCAGTTTTAAAATTTGGTCCAGTTGAGAAGCAGAGGTAATTAATGATCTTTTCTGTAGCTTTTGCAAAGAGCATTTCCATTTAAATGCATGCTCTGACCTTCCTCTCAGGCAGAATAAATAACCAATACGTTATTCAAAGAAACATTTAACAGAGGTAAAAATTAACACTTGCGTCAGTGCAGGTAATCAGCTTCTGGGCTGGTTTGACATTGGTCCAGCTGCAGGGTGGGATGGGATGGGAACTGCCAGGAGGTCCACAAGCCCTCAGCCTAACTACTGTGGGAAAAGCCACTTTCTCTCCAGGAACATTTCTTTATCATGGCTTTCCAGGCCCAATCCCTGAAGGAGATGTAGGAGACATGGGATATTTCTTCCAAGGCTGGCAGGAAATCTCAATGCTTGGATGAAACTGTGCAAGGGAGATGGAAAGAGTGGGACAAATTGAAGAGACACTTCATGTTAGCTCGTGATGAGAAAGGCTAAGGCATAACCTGGAAGAAAATAGGTATCTGCCAGCTCCAATGGCTCTTGCTCCCTCTTACAAGGGAAATGGGCCTCTGACTGCAAAAGAATCGATGAGAAGCTAGATTCCATTGTATGGAAATTGATATGAGGCAGAGGAAAGGATATTGCAGCTGCCCCTTACGAGGCTGTCTTGCATCTGGTCATTAAAGGTGACTTTTATCCACTTGCATGGAGACCTCCAGGGCTTTCTGGCAGTCCTTCAAAGCAGCAACCCTAACGCTGTGCAAGCGGGTGGCACATGTGCCCTGAGGCTGGTTTGTCAGAGGACATGTGCCAGGAGGTAAAAGAGCGTGTGGGCCACACTGGAGCCTGCTGTAGTGTTGATCTGCACATAGTCATCCGAATTAGGGTAACGCTTGGAGCTTAGAGTGCAGCCAGGCAACACCTTCTGCTGCTGGCTGATCTGGTTTGAGCAGTTACTGCCCTGACACTGGCTTCCTGGTGTCCTTAACCTCCCCTCTCCCCATCAGAAGCTGTTATTTGCTTTAGTCCTGCTGGCACCACCATGCTCCTTAACTCCTGTTAGGTGAGTTAAAGTGCATGCAAGCATTGTTTGGCATGATGTCCTTCCATAGTTAATCACTGCTGCTGTTTTTTAATATAACAAAAAATAGTCTGTATTTGCTGACTCACTCTGGAGGCAAAATGTAAAGCAAGGAGCGGTGGGGATGCCTGGGGCAGTTTTTCCCCATAGTGCCTAGGCTGCTGCTGGCACTGGGTGTCCAGGAGGCTGTGCTCGAAGGTCTTGCTCCAAGTTGGCATCTGGTGCCTGTCAAGGCTGGATATGGTGGTTGATTCACCCTACTGGGTGCTAGAAACATACTCCCTCCCTCTCATCCTCATCATATTTCTACAAGCAAGGTAGGGAACAGTTACAAAGAAAAAGAGTAGAATTAGTGTAGTGATGAGACTGCAGCTGGGGAGGACGTGTGAAAAATACACAATTCCAAATACAGCCTTTATCACAGACTGATTGGGAGGTTGGCAGTAAACCAGGGTCTGAGATCATCCAGTTAGCCTTAAAAAACTATCTTCAGGCAGCCCGTGCTTGGCACTGATTGGCATTAGAGTGAGCTGCAGAACTGAAGTCCATCATAAGTGGAAAGAAAAAGTCTTTTCTTTAAAAAAATAGGTGGGGTGGAGATGTTCTTTTTTTCAGTATGTCTCTAACCCAAGGTCTTGCCAAAGGGATGGAAAAATATTCCAAAAGCTGGAAGAAAAAGTGTTTCTTTCATCAAGGGTGGCAACAGAGCAGACTGAAAACCCTAAGCATGTGTTTTGTTTGATATTAAAACACTTTCTGGATAAAAAATTACTGATGGAGATCACTTCTAATAACGGAATGTTTGCCCCAGTAGAGAGGAGGTTTTCTAAGGGCTGCAAGACATGAGCACCAAGGGCTTGGTCCTCCTGCAGTCCCCAGATGATCAGCTCACGGCCCAAAGCTGAGTGCCATGGATGAAGAGGAGAAGCAATGCGAGCTGGTCCTGCCTTTCCAAGCCCTGCTGGCCACACCAGGATGACCAAGGGATGATGCAATCTGAGCAGACAAAGACCTCACAAATGTGCACATCATGCTCCCGCCTGCAGGACCACCCCGCTGATGGTGCTAGGTCGTGCATGAGGAAGAGCTTGATGCTTGTCTGTGGGTTCCTTTCCCCCTTGTTCTTTGGCATCTCCTTCTTTGGACATATCATGGTTTAAACCCTAGCCAGACATCTTGTTCACTCACTCCCAGTGAGTGGTGCCGGGCTGAGAGCAATCAAGGCCCCCCCTCCCGGGGCTCTCCCCTTCCCAGCTTCTGGAGGGATGGGGAGGAGGATCAAAAGAGTGCAACTCCCACAGGTTGAGACAAGAACAGTCCAGCAACCAATGTACAACACAAATAACCACCGCTACCACCACCAACAACAATGATAAGAGAAAATAACAAGGGAAGAGAATACGATACCACCGGCCAAGAAACGAGTCCCACCCGGAAGCCCCTGTCCTTCCGGGTAACTCCCAGTTACCCCCCACCCCGGGCATGACGTGCTGTGGTATGGAATACCTCCTTGGCTAGCCTGGGTCAGGCGCCCCGTCTCTGCTTCCTCCTGGCTTCCCCTCTCCCTGGCAGAGCATGAGCCTCACAAAGTCCTTGGTCAGGGTAAACATCACTTAGCAACAACTGAAAACATCGGTATCACCAGCACTGTTCCCAAGCTGGAAGTCAAAACACAGCACTGCTGAACCCAGGAAGTTATCCACCCCTTATTCCATACCATTCACATCATGCTCAGATCCCACATTTTCAATACACCATCGCTCTCCCACATACATACATCCATATACACACAGACCAAAACAAAAAAAAATCATTTTCTTAGTGCATGGACCAATTCCTATAATGCTGCTGAGTCCATTTGGTCCATGATGTCAGGTTCCATCTCTTGTAACAATCTTTCAGGGCAGGAAAGGCTGTGTGCAGTATTGGATCGTTGCCTGCTGATGCTGGTCGTTCCTTTACTGCGGAACTCATCTGGTTCTATCAAAGTTCATTCTCTGTTAGGATGATGGTTAGAAGGAAGTCAGGGCTAGTTGCTGGTGACCTGGAGACATCTAGTTGATGGGCTATCAAAGTATTACACAGCAGGCAACAGCATACAATTGAGTTCACTGGCTGTTTTCCCCTAAAATCAAATCCCCTTGAGGTATACATTGGACTTCCCCATCTTCCCGCATTACCCACCAAGTATATCCAGGTTCCTGAGCAAAAGCAATCCCACGAGTGGGTTTGCCTTTACCTGAAGCAGGACCAACCCAGACTGTCTTCCCCAGCAAATTCTTCATATGCGCCATGGGAACTTTGTCCCCCTCTACAATATGTAAAAGTTCTGACTGGGCTGGGCCAGCCCTGTTGGCAGATCCTCTGGTGTTGACCAACCAGGTGGCCTTTGGTAAGTGTGTATCCCAATGCTTGAAAGTTCCCCCACCCATTGCTCTCAGTGTAGTTTTTAACAGCCCATTGTACCGTTCGATTTTCCCAGAGGCTGGTGCATAGTAGTTGATGTGATATACCCACTCAATGCCATGCTCTTTGGCCCAAATATCTATAAGGTTATTCCGGAAATGAGTCCCATTGTCTGACTCAATTCTCTCTGGGGTGCCGTGTCGCCACAAAATCTGTTTCTCAAGGCCCAGGATAGTGTTCCGGGCAGTGGCATGGGGCACAGCGTATGTTTCCAGCCACCCGGTGGTTGCTTCCACCATGGTAAGCACATGGTGCTTGCCCTGGCGGGTTGGTGGCAGTGTGATATAGTCAATCTGCCAGGCCTCCCCATATTTATACTTCAACCATCGTCCTCCATACCAAAGAGGCTTTAACCGCTTGGCTTGTTTAATTGCAGCACGTTTCACACTCATGAATAACCTGGGCAATAGTGTCCATTGTTAAATCCACCCCTCGATCACGGGCCCATCTATATGTTGCATCTCTGCCCTGATGGCCTGAAGTGTCATGGGCCCACCGGGCCAAAAATAATTCACCTTTATGTTGCCAATCTAAGTCCATCTGAGCCACTTCAATCTTAGCCGCTTTATCCACTTGTTGATTGTTCTGCTGTTCCTCAGTGGCCCGACTCTTGGGTACATGGGCATCTACATGACGTACCTTCACCACCAGGTTCTGCACCCTGGCAGCAATATCTTTCCACAGTGCAGCAGCCCAGATGGGTTTACCTCTGCTTTGCCAGTTGCTCTGCTTCCATTGCTTCAACCACCCCCACAGGGCATTTGCCACCGTCCATGAGTCAGTATAGAGATAAAGTACTGGTCACTTTTCTCGTTCAGCAATGTCCAGGGCCAGCTGGATGGCTTTCACCTCGGCAAATTGACTCGATTCACCCTCTCCTTCAGCAGTTTCTGCAACTTGTCGTCCAGGGCTCCATACAGCTGCCTTCCATCTCCGATGCTTTCCCACAATACGGCAAGAGCCATCAGTAAACAAGGCATACTGCTTTTCACTTTCTAACAGTTCATTATATGGTGGGGCCTCTTCAGCACGCACCGCCTCCTCCTCTGGTGACATTCCGAAATCTTTGCCCTCTGGCCAGTCCATGATGACTTCTAGAATGCCTGGACGACTGAGATTTCCTATTCGAGTTCGTTGTGTAATTAGTGCAGCCCATTTACTCCATGTAGCATCAGTTGCATGATGTGTAGAGGAGACCCTGCCTTTGAACATCCAGCCCAGCACGGGCAACCGGGGTGCCAGGAGGAGCTGTGCTTCAGTGCCAATCACTTCCGAAGCAGCTGGGACCCCTTCATAGGCTGCCAGTATCTCTTTCTCAGTTGGGGTATAGCTGGCCTCACATCCTTTGTATCCCCGACTCCAAAAGCCCAGGGGTCGACCTCGAGTCTCCCCTGGAGCTTTCTGCCAGAGGCTCCAGGTAGGACCGTTCTCCCCAGCTGCAGTGTACAGTACATTTTTTACATCTGGCCCGGTCCGGACTGGTCCAGGGCTACTGCATGAACTATCTCGCGTTTAATTTGCTCAAAGGCTTGTTGCTGCTCAGGGCCCCATTTAAAATCATTCTTCTTCTGGGTCACATGATAGAGAGGGCTTACAATCGAACTGTAATTTGGGATGTGCATTTTCCAGAACCCCACTGCACCCAAAAAAAGGAGGAGAAAAATGACCAAGAAGGATTCAGTGATTATTTTAATATCTTCTCAGTTTTTAAGCTGCTCTTCCTGCTTGCCTGATTTGACTGAAGATTTTTGAACTCTTGGGAGCAGCGCTGCTGTTTCTTCCCTTGGCTTATCACGCCGAGGTGCCTCCAGTGTGGTGGTTCGGTTATCTGATTGTTCTCCACCATTTGGCTGCAGCATGGAGGACTTACTAGCTTTCTGCAGGTATAAATTATTTCAAGGATAGCCCTGAACCCTGCAGCAAGAAAATCTGATCTCTTTGAGTGCATATAGGTTGATTTCTGAGAAGCAATGGCCTGAGTAGGATTGCAGCTGTAATGCTGAGCTTGCATTTATCCCCGTTTCTATCAGCCCTGATAGGTGTGCTGGGTGAAGGGAGTAATTATTCTTTAAAAGTTTTAAGCATTTAATATGGCACCACTTTGACTTCTTTTGGAGAAAGCATCTGGACACTTACTCTATTGGGCCAAGAAAAACATCCTGCTTGAAATTGCTAAGTGGTTCCTATAGTATTTTAGCAAATATTAGCATGGGCTCTTGGAGAAGGCAGTGCAAGGAAACAGGAATACTGAAATATTCCAGGAGTCCATTGTAAAACAAGGAATGAGGACTTTGCCATGGAGAATATATTTCCTAAACTAAGCCAGATAATTCCAGAATCAGAAAAAGCTGCTATTAATATTAAAATCAAGTGGTACTTGATGCTGTAGTCCTTACTGGATTCAAATGCTCCCAGAAAGTACAAAATTAAGAGGGTTACTTATGGCAGCTTGAACAGGAAATATCCCCAGCTGGACTGAGCCTGAAACCTCAATTAAAAATGGCCTGTTGGTGCTGTACCAAAGACCATTAATTACAAGCCATGGCTTTTTGAAGAAACAGGCGTTTTTGTAACACTGCAATGATTCTCTATATGAAAGAGAAGCCCCTCTTCAGAGAGACAATTTTCACTATTTTGGGGTAAGAAAGGGGAGAAAATCTCAAAGAAATGCTAATGATTAAATGAATTACATTTTTCAGGACTCCTGGGTTGTGTTTCCAAGGAAGATAGCATCCCCTAACCAGCACAGCATCCTTAGCCTTGCTCCTAGACCCTACCATGCTGACAATGCCAAGTAAGTGGCTTTCTTGCTGTCTGCCTCAGTTTCCCCATGAGCAAACTTGTAGTAACAGAGAACAACTTAAACTGATAAAAGTGACAGAGGTAAAAGCAGCAGTACTTACTGTCAGCTCTAAACTGAACAAGTTGCTGTTCCGTGCTAATCCACACGTAATATAAAAGGTCATCCCAACTGTAAAAGTGAGATGCTTTTTTTAGGCATAAAGATTATTATTAAAGTGGAAATGGAAAATAACCTGAAAAGAGGAATTGAAAACACAACACAAATGTTACCCATATTTCACTGAAAACAAGGAATTGCTTGAGTCTTGACAGCATCCTTCCTCCTACAAGGATGGATTTTTATAACAGTGCATTATTAATAGCCACATCAATACATGAGTCAGAGGAGAGACTATCTGCTAAACAGAAGCTGGTTGGGATATTGCCATATTACATTAACTTTATTTCTGTTGGGCCAAGTATTTCTCCCAGTTTGGGATTTTTCTCTTTTCCTTCCCAGCAAGGATATTTGAAGTCATTCCCACGGAAAGGCCTATTTGTTCTCAGCACAAACGCTTGTAATAAGTATATGCTCTCCACAGAAACAAGATCCTTTCTACTCTGCAAGTGACCATGTAAAGCCAAAAATATCTCACTGGAGATGGAAGGGCTTGAATGTGGTTTGAGAGTGTTTTGCTGTGGTTCTGTATATTGCTGGTCTCCCCTGTGGACTCAGACCTGAGGGAACGGGTGTCAGAGCAGAAATATCCGCCCCAAGATGTTTCTGCCTTCTGGGGAGATGTTCTGTTGAAATCAAAATGCTTCCAGAGAGTTTAAGTTAAACTGACATGTTCTGTCCACATTTTCCGGGGTAAACAAGACTTCCTTTTGAAAGAAGCCACTTCATCCATTCATGTCTGGGAAGCAAGGTGTTAGGATAGACAGAAATGACCCTAATGCAGAAGGTACCAGATCCAGGCTCTGGGTCCTGGCTCCCTGCATTTGCTAAGCCATGAGTGTGCCAAAAGGAAGAATACCACACTTTGTTTTCAGCTTGTCTGTACTGAAGTGCTGGCTCACCTCTAGCTGTTGCCCAGTGCTTCTTCCAGCACTTGGTACGTATTGCTTTCAACAAAGTTGGAGGCATAAGGTACTGGAGACACAGAGAAATAGGCTGCTGGAAATATAATTTGTAGGTGTTTTGGAAAGGTGGGTTTTTTTGATACAAAGATGCCTGAGTAAGTTTTGATGCCAGCATTACCATGGAGCTCTTCTACTACTGTATAGCTCCTCTTGTGCCTCTGTGCCCAGGGAGCCTTACACTTACATGGGTAGGTGTAAACTCTTCCTTGGTGGACATGTTTGGGGGCTGTATCTGCAGACACCTGCCACCAGCTGCAGTATTTCCTGCTGTCGGTAACACCTCTGCCTTCTGATGTGATTAATGGTGCTAAACCCTGAGCTTGACTAACAGCTGTTGCTAAGATCAGGCCTCCAAATTAGGTTCCAAATAGCAGTGAAGCAGTGAAACCTCCAAATCCAGGGAAGCCTGGAAACAGGGACCTGGCCCCAGAATACCAAATCCAGGAAAGGTCTGTGCAGGAGCACAGCCAGTCCAGGAGCAGGGATTTTTACAGTGGATGCTCAGGGCCTGTTATTGCTGCAGCAGTTGTGGTACCCAGCAGTGTGGCTGTGAACAAGAGGCCAATTCCTGCCTGGCACAGGCTGCCCCTGCTGCAGCATTTCCCAGGGAGCTGCAGAGGCTGGCTGGCTGCATGCGAGGCATTTGCTCAAAAAACCAGGTGTTGTTTCTGTGAACACTGTGAGCTGTCATCTTGGCTTTCTCTTTTTTATTATTTAAAAGACAGAGAACAAATAAGAGAAAATGAACTGCAAATAATGACTAACAGCACTTCCAGTCCAAATATTTGCTCACATAATCATGTGGAAACTTTGAAGACTTGTGAGTAGCTCTAGTGCTGTTTATAATACAGCTTGGCCCAAAGACGGTCAAGATGCTCGTCTCCCAATGTCAGAAGAACCCTCAGCACTGAGAGCTATATTCAGGGCTTCTTGCCATATCCTGGTCCTCAGAGAAGTGAGGTAACAGACGGTGAAAAGATGCTGTAGTAGATCTACTGTCTGGAAGCACCCTTTCAGACAGGATGCTGCAGCCCTAGGAAGCTCTGCCCCACTTGCACATGCTGGTCAATGTCTCTGCTTTCAAACAGGGCTCCTTATAGAGGATGTATTTGTGTTTCGTAAGTTTAAGGCCTGGGCTCAAACTAGCATTATCCAATTAATTATATATATTTCTTTTCTTTCCTCCCCTAGTTTGAACCCTTGGAAGCTGAACATAATTTTCTTCCAGCCATGCAGCACTGAGCAGAAAGGTTGTGGTCACTTGGCTTCTCAAGAAAAACAGTGCAAACATGTCTTATTTCAGTGCAGGTTCAGTTTTATAACCCATTAAAAGCATAGGAACTGTAGCCTATGGCAAGGGGAATTCACCAATGGAGAGAGGCTTCCCAACTCACTCAGGGGTGTTGCAGGTGGCTATATTACCTGGTATGAGACTTAGGGGAGTACCCAACCATTTGGTCTCTGTTTTTTTGACAGGAAAGCAGCCAGCCAGTGTGTGGATCTTAACCTGGTGTTTTAAGCTCTGTAATACACAAGTTAAGTGAGTCCCTCAACTTAACTTGGCCATGGTGGCTGATATAATAATTACAAAAGAAGCTCCTGGAAATACAGGTATCTTTGTTTCCCCCACTGTCACATTGACTGATACTAGTATCCTTCTTGGCACTAGGTTGGGTGGGTTTTTTGCCTGTGTCTGTGGACACTGGTCTGCAGCAATGCCTGAAGGAAGAGGATGTGAGGGAGCCTTGTAGGACAGTGCTTTAGAAATTTTTAGGAGTGCCTTCCTGTCCTTCATGGCAAGTCAGGAGGTGCCTGGTTATCCAAGGGCCGAGAGGAGGAAGGATCTCCACTTTCAGATTGATGCAAGGTCCCTTAGACTCTTTTCGCCAAATTAAGACTTTTCTGGGAGTTCAGCTGAGAAATGTGAGCATTTATCCCAATATCCCACTAGTGACAGCAGGACTTCTGGAACCAGTGTTAAGAGACCCTGCAGCCCTCCAGTTCTGGTCAGCAGTACTTGTGTTCTCCAGCTCGGCTTTTGGCAGCTGGGCTCAGCAGAAGGCTTGAGCTACTCATGCTCAGTTGGTTCATCAACAGTACATGGTACCAGTAGGTGGGGATTGAGCAAGTCTCCTACCATTGGCATGGATGAAGAGGAGTTTGGGCACAGAGCTGCTAAATGCTCTTCCCAATGATAATTCTGCACTTGCAAGAGAGCCAAGCCTGAAGTGCAAGGTTTTAGAGGTCTTTTAACTGAATATAATGAATTATTTTGCTTCTTGTAATTAAGGAGGTGCAATTAAGAATGATATAAATAGCAAGGTAGTGTTTGGCATTTACAGAAAACCGTAGGCTGTGCAATTCAGGATGTATTGCTATTAGTGGCCAGCCATTTTTTCCCATTAAAATATCAAGAGATCCTGTACAGTACTGGGTGCTGTTGATTTGTGATCAAAGCTAGCACGCAGGTAGCAGGTGGCATTTCTACAGTTCCTGCAAGGAATATATCCCAAAACGTCAAATTCGTCCCTTTCTATTAGAGAAAAAAGTGTGAGAGGAGGACTGGGGGAAGAGAAGGAAGGAAGGAGACTGTTTCTCTATTTTAAAAATAATATTTTAGCTTACAAGTGTTAAGGTGGCTTGCAAAATTAGGAAGCTCTAAAAAACAGAGTAAAGGGAAATGTAATTTTTCTCTTTGTTGCCACCATTTTTTCTTTGACTCCCAAACTTTTGTCTACCAGACAACACACATCTTTTCTAGATAAAAAGACTCAAAACCTTTGAAACTTGGAGAAAAATGTGTTTTTCCAAAATATGCTTTTGGAATGAAAAAAATCCTGATCCCTAATGCATCACTACTTGTCCTGACTTCTGCAGGGGCCAAATGTGCCTTTGAAAGCCTTCTCTATAGCATTATTGTCAAATTCACTTTTGAAGTAGAAGGGACAGAGTAAACCCAGCTCTTCCCACCCCCAGAAAGGACTAACTGGGGTCCTCTCAAGTAATTCTTATTGTACTAATGCTGGAGAAAGCTTCATGTTGAGGAAACATTTTATTGCTTTTATTCTCCCCACCTGTCTCAAGAGATTCTTATCATTGCTGCTGGTAGCTGGTACGTGGTCTCATCCAGACGGACAATTGCAAGCAAGATACTGCTGTGCCTCTTCTCCAGCTTCCCTGAGAGGCATGTTGGTGTTTATAGCGCGCCTTGAAACAGAGAATGGTTTATCTCTCATTTTAACGGGGCTCACCATATTATGGCCCTTGTGCAGCTTTCTCTAAATCTATGACAACCATAAATGTGATTTGTTCAGTATCAGAAGCAGAGCTGACAGATGGGCAAGGACAGTGTCCTGGGTTTTGGCATGGCTGGCACTGAGGGAATAATTCTTGTGGGACATTTTCCTGCTTGTGTGAGTGTTTTCAGAACATCTTTAGAAGTGCCAGCCTCTCCCCTGCTGTATGCTTTTTCTGTATAAATCTTGATGGAAGAAGGATTTCAGCTCAAACATAAAGATTCCTCTCACCTGAGCAGCTCGGGGTAAATCTGGGATCAAACCCATGAACCAAAATGCATTTATTACTATTATAAATTTAATCCAGAGCTTTTAGTGAAAATAACCAACTACCATCCAAAGTGATTCTGCTTGAAAGCAGAGTTTCCCAGACTGAAGGTCTGAAATACATGATAAACCTGAAAGATAATGGGCTGGGAGGGGTTTTGGACAGCCAGGTCCCTCTCAGCTTGCTCTGGTGGTGGAAGTAATCCACCCAGCCTGGAAAAGTTCTGTCAGCAAAGCAGTGGTTTCTCAGAGGCTTGCATCTCTCTCTCCTTAAGGATGGAGGGAGGTTTCCAAAGACTTCCCAAACATCTCCATGTAAAGCTTCCCAACCTCAAACACCTTGCTGCATCCTGTAGAACAATGAAACATAAAAGAAATGGAGATGCTACCAAGATGCTTTCTGCTTTGGTCACCCTGCCCCTAAAGGAGTTTTTAACTGCTCAGCATCTCACTGTTTAATTTTGCTCTTGACAGCTGCCATTTGAATAATTTAATCCAGTGCCCTGTTCTGCTGTGCCTTGTAGATCACGGTGGGTGATGAGCGGCTTGTCAGCTAGGGAGAGCTCAAGAGCATTCTCATCCGGGCACTGAGGGCTTGCCAAGAGCAAGCAAACATGCCATCAAGAGCCTAATTAAGCATAGGGGGGAACATGACTGCTCCCAGCAGTGAGGGTTATAGACACAGGCATGGTAGTCCCTGCCTGCATCTCCTTCCATTTTTTCACCTTCCCTTTTTCCCGTGCCCTATGCCTTTTCATTCATCTCTTCTTTTCTGTGGGCTAATTCACACTTTTCCAGGCGCCTTTTACCACTGCCATTTCTTTTCCCTGCTTGCCCTTGATCCGCAGCAAAGGAACGAGAGTGTCAATTGGTGGGGCGCAGGGAGGGAGCTGGGATGGCAGATGGCTGTGTGGCAGGGCCGAGCCAGGGCTTATCCATCACTGCTGTGGGCACAGCATTTACAGCAGGGCCGGCGTTCAGAGGGGTGAGCCGGAACAGGTAATTGTTGGCAGAGAGGATGCATTTTTCATTGCTGATGAGGAGGAGAGGGGCAGGGTTAGGGTTGTGCTAATGCCACAGTGAAGGATGAATTCATCACAGATTCTCTTTTTTTTTCTGCATTAATTCGTCCAGCTTTGATTGACGCTGGAGTACTCCCAAATGCCAAGCAGCTGGTAAGTCTAAAGCAGAAACCTTTCCACAAGCTAAGCTGCTGGGAAACAGCCAGGGTGTGCTGAGATCCCTGATGCTCTTGTCATTGTCACCCTTATCACTAAAGTCAAAGGGTCAAAAAATGCCTCCCCTGCTTTCACCCAGAGACTCTGGTTTGGGTCATGGTGCTGCAGCAGGGTTCATCTGCATTAGAGCTGTAAAGTGCCATCAACAAACAGATGGCACAATGGTGCAAAAAGGCAGATGTGGTTAGCGATGAGCCAGTTTTACAGTTTACACACCCCAAAATATGCTTTCAGCAGAGACAGACACTGGAACTAGGGCTTTCCTCCTTCCAGATCCTATCCAAGAAACTCCCAGAATCTCTGTGGCTCAGGGACCTTATACAGGTGACAGTCCCACAAGCAGGAATGAATTTGGGCATGACATTGCTCCGAGCCAGCTCTGAGGCATTTTGGTATTGATGCTCGCTTTTGGCTTACTAGAGTTTGTTGTGGTTGTGCTTGGATGGCTCCCAGGGCTGTCAGTTAGTCAAGAATAACAGCAAAAGTGTTTACCATGCACAGGCTCGTAGGCTGGATGTACACTTAGAAAAGACCCCAATGTGAGGAGTGAAACACTAGAGAGAATATAATTAAGAGGGGTGAAAAAAATTCATCTGTTTCCCCTCTATTTTTAGTTGTAGACATTTTCAGAATCCAGCCACTTCTGAAGCTGATTTCTAAATTTATTCTGTCCCTTTTTAGAGAACTTTCTGCATTTTCCCCCCTAATTTAAGTGTCTTCTAAAGTATTTTTAAAAGTGGCAGTCTTGGCCAACTGAGCAAAACTACTTCTTTGCCTATTGAAGTTATCTCACATTTGTGTTTAAGAGACAATAAATAAAGGCATTATAATGGGAACTGGCAGGACTGTACAAGTCTATATGCAGCAAAATTTAGTTCTATCCTCCCCAGAATGTATCTCTGCTGGAAAGCAGTTCTTGGATGGTTTCAAGCGGGAATTTGCAAAGACTTTAATTCGTCATATCCCTCTGTTCTGCTGCAAATCATTCACACAGCATGTGGGAGGGGGCTCATTCATCTAATTTCAGCCATTCAATATTGAGGTTTTAAGCCTAAATTCCATGTTGTGGTTCCCTTGTGTTTCAGAAGGAGATTGGCACCAGCAACACCAGTCTCTCCTAGCATATTGACTACTTCAGTCAAGATGCTTTGTTTCCAGGTGACCATATTCAGGGAATGACACATCTGCCCGGTTCTCACTATCCTTCCTTATATTTCTCGAGTATTGTGTTATGTTTTTCTTTGCTACCTGATGTATCAGTGCTCGGTTTACACTGTCTGCTTGAAGATGATTTGACCAAGGCACAAAGTGCTATTCCCCTCTGTAAACACAGATTTAGCAGTGCTTTTCTTTGACTGGCTGTATTACAACTTCTGCTTTGCCCAGGTTGTGGGTTATTCACTATATACAGACTGCAGAGACAATTGTATTCCTTCCTCTTCCTACTTGTGGAATATTCTGACATTCCCCTGCGTCTGTAGTGATTCAGTCCAGTTTCTAAATAAATATCTGGCTTTCCCATAGGAAAAGATCCAGGAGCTCCTACCTGGGCTGCATCTTTCCAGCTATCTGAGTTTTCTTCATCAGAATATTGAGCTATGGAATCATAGAGGGTTTGGAGGTTGTGGGATTGGTGGTGGTGGGGTAGGAATTGGCTTTAGACAAAGAAGAGCCATACCAAATTGGAGTCCCAACAGTCTGCACCCACCATCCTCTGTGTTTTGTTATCTTTTGGCCAAAGACTTTCAGTTTTCAGGTCAAATAGAAAAGTCACCGTTTTCTAAAGGAGAGACAGAGGCAGTCCTGTGTTTATTGAAATATTCTGCTAGGTAACAACTAGAGGAGGATTTTTCCACCCATAAACAAAAGTAGTTCTCAGATTTGGGAAGAAGAAGTTTTTCTTGCTGCTCTTCTCAGCATTGTGGTGTTGGTGTTTATGTCATTTTCTGACTATTGCTTATAAGATGCTTGGCTTCTAACTGAATATGTCTTGTAGGAGGAGGCTGCACTTTGCTTTCAGCCCAGGCTTTAGCATTTGCCTGGTATCTGAAGGGACGTTTCAAGACCCATTTGAAGTAGAGAGAAGAGGTAAGTAACATTCTTAAAAAAGCATTATCTCATCCATGAGTTCTTGTGAAAGTTGACACAGGTGCCAGGTGGGTAATCACAGATACTATCTTCCTTTCCCATATTTTCAGGCTAGGTGTCCTGTGGAGAACCAGAGTCTCAGCATCAAAAGTTAATTCATGTCAGACTTGGATTTTATTGTAAAAAAGGCCAAATCATCCTTAAATGCCTCGAAAGCTGGAATACACCAGACATCCTGTGGAATGAGGTATTTGTAGTAGGTGGGGCTGTCTGGTGATGGTTACTGGTATGGGGGAAGGCCGCATCTGAAATGCTGATGCTTCCCAGAGCCATGGCAATTCCAACCTCCCCAGTAGCTTCCCACACCTGATTGTCACCTAAGCAGCCAGGTGATGGGTGTTCTCCTCCCCAGTACTGGTGGGATGCTTTACAATTTGCCACCCAAAGGACAGATCATAGAATCATCATAGAATCACAGAATGGTTTGGGTTGGAAGGAACCTTAAAGACCATCTAGTTCCAAACCCCTGCCATGAGGGCAGATAGGCTTTCAGTATGCTTTAAACATAAGACCTGACTCAGCAGAACCACATGTATGCACCCCAGCTGCAGAGCTGCCCATTGTGTCAAATCTATAGGGGAGATGAAAACATAAGTGGCTTTTCATCAGGTAAGATGACTGATTATGCTTAGGAGCCCTGATGGTGCCATGTGTTTTGGATGCTCTATTAAATATCTGATTTTTAGCTAAAATTTCAGCTCAATGTGGACAAGTTATCATACAGCTGCCTGCTATGAAGGTCTTGAGCTTTCCCTGAATCATCTAGCAGCAGGCAGAGATGGGGCCATGGGTTGGTGGAGCCTCTGCCAGGCTGTTTCCAGCACCCACGGGGAATACAGACCACAGCAAATGCCAGAAAACAAACTTTCTGGTCTAAATTGTGCCTATTGACAAACAACTGTGCTAGAAATCAATCTTGTTACTCGCTGGATGTCAGCACTTCTTATATTTAAAAGAAAAAAACCCTCAACCTTGCTCTTATTTTAGTGCTGGTTTTTTTTTAGCCTTACTTGCTTGCAAACTTTTTATTAAAAGAAGAATTTGATGGTTTTGAGTGAGCACATATGGTTCATGGAAGCCAGACGTGCTGAGTGATGCTCTCAGAGCAGAGTTGGCATTTACAAGTGCACACACCCAAAAGCAAACCGTAGGGTGGATTAGCCCGTGCTATTCCCATGCCCTTACCAGCCTACATGCAGCTCTCAGCCATGCTTAGTCACACTTGGAGCTCGTGGTTGCTTGCCCAAGCTGTGCAGCAAGGACGTGGGCCAGCTCATGCTTTTTCTACTGTTACTTTACTGGGAAGCACCAGATCTCTTGCAGTGCTGTGCTGTAGACAGAAGGTCTCTGCAGCAGCTTGGCACTGCCGTACCAGCTGCACAGAGGTGATGGACACCTCCTTCGTGCCAAGATCTGCTGGTGCAGGTATGAGTGGGAGGGCTGGTATTTCATGCTACTACCCAAATAACACAAGGCAGTAGGAAAAGGCATTTAAATTGAAAACGCTTACCCCAAGCCCCAGCTCTGTAGTCCAGGACTCACCCCGTGTGCTAAGCAGTGCCAGGGCACTCACAAGTAAGGTCACTAATTCAGAGCAAACTTTATTTTTAACTGGAAACTTACAAGCAACAGGTTCATGTTTCTTCTCACATATGCCTCACATATTTGCCTTTTGTTGTTTTGGCTAAAGCTATTCTCCCAGGACCTTACAAGCACACCGAGTAGCATATGGACTTCTACTTGCTCCATTTCCAGCCCTCATTTTTTCCCACAGTAAACCAGACTTTTTCAGGCAATACTAATCCCTTGTGTCTGTCACTGGTAGAGAAAAGCACTAATAACTGCAGTTATCCTGGAAATATCTGTCACTCGCATTTGTTTTTTGTTTCCCTTTGGGTAATCATGCTCCAGATCTAATTACTGCAGAAATTTCTTTTGCTCCAATGAACAGCATTTTGGGTTACTCCCCGGCTGGTAGTAAGCTTAATTCCACTGGTGATGGGAGTTCCATATTGATTTACGTTGGCCAAGGATCCACTGTTTCTCATCTTTATTCTGTGTGTGGCAATGACACATGCCTGAGAAGGCATCTCCTCCTCCCTGTGCCACCAAAAGAGGGACCAAAAGCACCATCTTACGGGAGTGTGCTGGGAACTTGCAGGTCAGGTACAGCCAGCCACTGGGTGAACTGGTCAGACTGGGGGGAGAAGCAGAGCCACTAGGAGAGTCAGACTGCAAAATTAATCTCTGTATAACACAACATGTGAATTTGCCACTGAATAAAAGGTGTAAAAGGGTGAAAAGGAGTCACCCAAGAAGGGTGTTACTGGAGTTGGATTAATGGGAGCTCAGGAAGCATGTGGATGGAGTGGGGACCAAGGGAGCTGGGTTGGGAAGGTGGCAGGGCAAGGAGTAGGACTGGTATAATTTGCTTACACAGCTGGGAGCAGGGTGGGCTCAGAAGCAGACTAAATAGCCTGAGCTACAGCAAACACAGCACTGCATTTGGATTTTTAGGCACACAAGACAGTGGAAGAGACTATCGCACCAGATAAGCATAGGTTATGGCTCCTAATAGAAGTAAATGGTACAAGGAGCTCATATATGAACTGGTGCCTGAACAAAAGCACCCGATTACCCGTGGTGAGCAAGATGGATAGCATTGTGCAACCCTGGAGGTGATTCAGGAACAGGACACCGACCCTTGGGACTGGTGCCGTAAGTCTGAAATGAGCACTTAAAGCTATCATAAGTCAATGGATTTGGGATCTTTCCTGGCTTAGCTTTAGCAGCTGAGGCCATGTGAGAGAATTGATGTTCAGGACAAAGCTCACCCAACCACTTCCACTTACAGAGAGGCAAAAAAAAAAAGAAAATTGATATATTATCCACAAGAGGGAAGAGGAAAGTTTTGAGTTTTGCTCGTTTTGCTCCCCAGCAATATTCTGGACATGAATGAAGAGAAAGGGGATGTAAAGAAAAAAAAAAACAACAAGGAAGGGGGAAACAAAAGAGAGACAAGATGTCTTTTCTTTTTTCCTTAATTAATCTTGGAAGCTGATGACAGCGTAGGATGAGAAATGGGAAGTAAATGCTCTGCTAACAGCCTTTCATAAAGATCTCTCGGCTTGACAAATGAGCTCAAAGCCACAGGACCAGGAACCAGAGCTCTGCCTGTACGTTATAGATAATCCAGTGGTCAGAGGGAAGGAGAGTAGAGGTTGGGATGGGAAAAAATGCCCTCAGCCCCCTCTAGAAATGCCCCCAGCGTCTTGGCTTGCAATTACTCAGGTTCCTGGGGCTGCAGTTTGAAACCCACCTGGTGCCTGCTTGGGACTTGCCTAAACATTTGCCTTTGTTCAGTGGCCTTGCTGCTCTCACATCTGTGCTGGGCTTCCCTGCCCAGCTGAGCAGCACTGTGCCTGCTGAAGGTTCCTCAGCTCCATCCTGCTCATCTTATGCTTCAGGGCAAGGTATCTTTTAATTGGTGTTTTAGCAGCAGGGCCAGTGGCTCTGGCCAAACTTTCACTGGTCTATCACTAGCATTGGCAGTTGGGGATCCTGAATCTGTTTTCTCCTGCCATGGATATTTTTATTGCATTGGACAAATCACTTGATCTTCTTGTGCTTTTAAAAGTACCAATCCCAGCCTACACCAGAGAGCAATTGTGAGAATAGATGTACAAAAGACTATAAATATGTTAAGAGTGAACATCAGAAATCCCAATATTTTGTGGGACAAAATTATGAAGAAGAAATGGAAGAATTAAACAAAAGAATAGGATGGGAACACAATACGATAATTAGAAAGGCTTTTTTTAAGCAATAAAATCCTACACTTGTACAGGATTACTTTTTAATTTGTTCATCATTGTTTTTCTGTAATTTTTATTCCAAGATAAGAACTGTATTTTGGCTTTTTGCTTGGATTCTGATTATTCATGAGCAAACTGAGGCTGGGGTTGGCAATGGCTTCTGCAATCTCCTGAGAGCAGTTAGAGACACGTAGAAGTTACTCCCCCAGGACAACCCAAACTATAAACTTTATTGCCCTATAAAGAGTAACCTGCAACATCAAAGGCTTTTCAGGCATCAATAAAATCAGAGTTAACTAAATTGTCAGCAGCCACTATTCCCTTCCCCCAGTCTGCTCAGCTATTCGGTTCCAATTACGCTAAATTGGGACTTCAAATTTTGGGTGAAAGCCAAACTGTCAATCTCATAATCAGTTATGAACAATGTAAGCAATGTCTATCTAATCTGTAAATGACCAGCTAGTCTGAGAGGCTCCTATAATGATGCTAAAATAACCATTGGGTTGGTAATTATTCATGTCTGGAAAGATGGGGGGGAAAAAAAGAACCAATTGGGAACTGCTGGTCCCAGCAGTTCAGAGTGCTTCAAACCCCAGCGCAGCACATTCCTAAAGGGTCAGTAGAAAATGTAAGAAAATGGGAAAAAATTAAAGGTGTGAGGGTATTTCAGGTATTTTTAGGGACAAAAATAGGTGCCCTATAACTTTGCAAATGGCCGTGTAGGGTGGGAGCAAAGCTGGGGCAGCCAGGGTATTTTTAGTGTCAGATGTGAGATGATGTGAGCAGTCTGAGCTCAGTAGAGAAATATTGCCCTAGGTAAATAATTTTTCACAAGGGCATCTTCCTGTCAGCCAGTCCAAACACCTGAATATTCCAGTGTAGGCAGCAAACAACCCCCTGCAGTGAAGCAACTGCCAGCACTCTCACAGATTTCCATTTAACCAGAGCATCGCTTAATAGGTGTGAAAAGAGGCGGCATGCAAAATGCAAACATCTATCGAGGAATGTGGAGCTTCATTTAGTGGAGGGGCAATGGCAAATCGTGCAGAAAAAAAACAAGTAAATAACATTTACTCGGAGGTGGTCTCTGTGGCAAGGCAGTATTGTTTGTAAACCAAGCAGTGAGATGGAAACACTGCAGATGATGCTCCTGCTCACCATCATGGGAGCTGCTTGGTGCCAGACTGGGGCCAGGAGCACAATGTTTTGGGGTGATTTGGAGGAAACCCCATGGGTGAGCACTAGGGTTTTCCCTAGGGAGGGCTCAGGGTCTAAGCATCCTCCGCAGACCGTACACACTTCCTCCACTGGAAGTGGAGGGCGAGCTTTGGTGAGTAAACACCCCGTTTTTTCCCCTCTATTAGAACATGCTCTGTTTTAGCACACACCCTGTGTAAGGATTCAGGAAGAATTTCCTAAATTTATCATTTACCCTTGAATACTTATCAAAGCCTCTGTCTACTCTAATGCCTTTTCTCATCTCCAGCCAGCCATCATCAGCACAGGTAAGAATACCAATGATAAAAAATTAAAAGCTACAATAAACATTATTGATGCCATTCCTAATGAGACAGAGAAAGAGAAAGAGAGGATGCTGGGGTGATAAATATCATCTGTCAGCAATAAATTACAGCCATCGTTAGGTTTCTACAGTGGGCCCTGACAAATAGTTTTGTGGAAGTACATGCTTAGCTGCACCTTACACAGTCTCAGCTATTCCAAGACTGCACCTTAAAAAAAAGAGTAAATCTAAGAAATTGATTCTGTATCAATCTGAAATGCACCATGTAGTACTGGAATAGTGCTCAGTGCTAGGTACCGCTCCAGCCATGGCTGAACTTCTTGGATAGGATAAGGGTAATAGGATTTTTTGCAGTGGGCAACAGATTGGATAAAACAGGGTAAGGAAAGCACAGGCTGGGCTCTGCATAGCTCACCTGTAAGTCCACAGCTGTGTTTGCAGGCTGCCCTGACCCTGCCAGCTTCCTTATTTGGGAATTTGTGCTCTTTTTTTTTTTTTAATGAAGGATGGGCTCTTCTTTGGTCATATGGGGATGATCCCCAGCAAGCACTGCTCTGCCCCTTCAGGAGACTTGCAACACTGCTGCAGAGCCGCGCTGTCCCAAATCTGTGAGTGCAGGAGCTGTCTCAGGCTGCACCACGGCACTGAATTGGGCAGCAGCCTGGTGATCTCATGGTTAGAAAAAGTGGGTTTGATGTGATCAGAGGGAGCACACTGCAGGATGAGTCCACCTCGTCCCTATGCACATATGTACCATTGCACCTTTGGATTAGCTTCCAGCCCTCTCCTTGCAGCAAACCTAGGACTGCCTCCGCCACACACCTTATAGACCTTAATTTGCAGAACAGCAGAGAAAAGGGGAAAAAAACATGTTGCAGTGCAGTCTTTACAAAAGCCATTCATCCCGGTGCTCTTACTAACAGGCATCAAATGAGATTCCTGCAGTAGATGATTTGTTTTGTCCTTCTCCTGCCGGCTCAGATTAATCTCTGCTCCTGAAGTAGTGGTGTCATTTCTCGGAGACATACAGCAGCAGGAATCAGAGAGCCCCATAAATTAGAAACAATTCAGGATCCATCCGTCTTCCTTCCCACTCTCCATCCCTGTGCTTTCCTGCAGGGCAAGGGCAGGCCCCGCAGGTACCGGCACAGCTGCCTTTTTGTAGACTAATAAATAAAAAATCCTCAACAAACTCAAGACGAGAGAGGTTCGAACAGAAGAAGGATTCTTGTGGTCAAAAGCAATTTGCCTTCTGCTGTTTTCCTTGCTTTAGGTTTGCACGAATGGGATCATGGCTGGCAGTGAAATGCCCTGTCCCCAAGAGCGTTCCTTCTCTCCTGGCTCAGACAGCACTCAGCAGTGATACCAGCCACAAGACACAGCACCAACTATGCAAACCTTTAAGGTTTACAGAACCCCATATAAACTAATTCCTCCCAGGTATGTTAATCACTAGATTTCTCTACGTTTTGTTCAAATGAGAGCTGGGTTTGATTTCTCTTTTCCCACACTGGCAGGCTTTTTTTTTTGGTAAAAAAAATCCAAGTTTTAGCAAGAAGAGTCTTTTTACATGTTTCAAAACTCATTGCAACAGCTTGACTAAAAAGGCTTCAAAAGAGGCAAGCACAGGGAGATGGGACGCATGCATGGTTGTAGGAATGGCATAGGAGCTCAGTGTGCACCTGATATATTCCTATCCTGCTTGCAGTGGTCTCAGATCTGTCCCCTCCTAGTCCACATAATGGTAATATATACACTAAATACATCTGTAAGTCTGCCTTTATATACAGATACACAATGTGTATATATGTTAATGCACATATAGAGAGATAGATCTATTATATCTATTAATATATATTATTATCTCTATTAATATAGCTATTATGTATATATATAGGGAGAGATCTATTATACTTCATTCTGGATGAAATGAAAGCTTGGAGGAGACAGGAACACTACCGTTTATCATTTATAGAATCCACACGCTGACAAGCAGTGTACAGGCATAAAAGCAAGTGCGGTCTCTCCCCTAAGGAGTCTACAAGCTTGCTTAGACATAGACAAACTGGTGCAAGAGCCCAGAGGGCTGGAGGGAGCTGGAAAAGGCTGGAAGAAAGTGATGAGGCTTCAGCATACTTCAAAATCTGGCTGTTCCCTCTGTTGGCAGTCATCAGCGTAACACATCATTGACCACTGTTTTGTTCCATTGCTCTCAGAGTCATCAGATGCTGCTGAGGGTGGAGGGTGACAGGGACCTGGAGAAGGACTAGTCCTTACTCTTGTGTCACACTCTTATCGAAAGCCATCACCTGCTTGTCCCCTTGGCCAAGCCAGGTAGCCACGCCTTAGAAATAGAGCGAAAGGCCAGCTACTTATTTTGTATGAATTTTTAAAGATGACTCGTTTCGTATGAGTGCCTGTCTGTCTCTGTCTGTTTGCCACTGCTGAGAAGATTCATTACTTTGATGGATTTGTGTAATTTTTTCAGGTGCTCCCGGTGACAAACAATAAAGCACACTTCACACTTGGCTCTGGAGCTGCAGTGAAGTGAGGGGCTTCAGGGAGAGCAGGGAATGCTATGGAGGGGGGATTTTTCTGGGAGAAAAATGACTCATCCCACTCAGTTTGGTCTGAGCCCCTCCCTGGCTGTCATCACCAGGCAAAGCCCTGCAGGGTGGGGGGAATTTGGGGTATTTTTAGTGATGTAGCTGCTGGAAAGGGCAAGGCCATGGGTGTGAGCAAACTGCTGAGGCTCTAGACATCACAGGGAAGTGGGCAGGTGGGGACACAGGATATATACCGATGGCAGTGGCTTGTGAACACTGCTATGTTTTTCCATAGGAGCCCTCCAGAGGGAAAGATTTTATCCCAAGCATTGTTTCTTGAGCAGGTGATCATCTCTGCTGTAACTGCATGGGCTCCAAAGGAATAAATTATGCCAGACAGGCTCAATCACTGCTCGTGACAGAGGCACAGGATTTACAGCTGCGAAGATCGTGGACACGGGAGTGCAGCATAGCTTCAGACACCCATTATCTGCAATGATACTGGACCCAGACAGCAGAAACGGCCCAGTGCCATAGCCCCCATGCCAGGTGAGTGGAGCAGGGACAGGGTTGGTAGCAATGACAGTGAAACCAAGACGAGGTTGAGTCACAGAGTTAAGTCTTACAGAAATAAGTTTTATTGAATCTGTCTATACTTTGTTTTTAAACCATTAGTTATAGGAACATCTTGATTTAAGAAGTTGGCCTTCATGTTACCATGGGTTGCTGTGCTGCTTGAAATCCGATGCTGTACTGCTTGAAGTCCCTGTTCTCTGTAACATGTTAGCCTTAGTCATAGAATCATAGAATCGTTAGGGTTGGAAAGGACTGTAAGATCTTACTCTCTAGACCATAACCAGAGCACCTAGGGTCTATTGTGTATAGGATGAGTTATTTGACAATCTGTCAAGGTAGATATCTAGCCAGCCAACTTGGAAACAAAATAAGATGAGGGTGTCCTTTAGATGAACTATCCTCTTTATACTCTAATTATAATACTAAAAAACACACCTGCAGATCAAGAACTCCCTTGCCCAGGTGAATACTTTTCCTCCACACAAGCGTAGTAACAGAAGAGAATGACACAGAAGATATTATAATTATATGCAAATCAACAGTTAATCATTGTAACTGTGAGTGTACTAACTTGCAATTTTTGTGTAGAAAAGTAACGACAAAAGCAGCATGGGGTGTACTTGATTTGTGGAAATTCCACCGAGCACCCAGCGCTAGGTGCCTCTTACTACAACATTGATATTAAGGAGTTTTATTCTCCTGACTTTCAGTGACATGGGGATCTGGCTGAGGTCACTGGAATGGCATTTTTCTGTCTTAAATGTTTTGTGGTGCTCTGGAGGAGCGGAGGAGAAGGGGATGAGAAGTGACTTCCCCTGTAGCAGAGCCAAGAACAAGCGCATTCCTTGTGCTAAGGCCATGCCTGCAATTTTAGTTGAGATCTTTGGCTGGTTTTTGAGTTAATGGGGTTCATGTGATGAAAACAGGCTGTTCCAATGGCCAAAATACTTGTCTAGCTTTGGCTTACACCTTCCCAATTCCCCATCCCTGTAACAAGACTTTCTGTGTTATACTGAAAAGTCCCTAAGTGCTATGAATCACAGGAAAGGAGGACTTGCACTGGGATGGCTGATGACAAAGCATTCTCTTCACAGAGATAAGCCTGAACCACAGAGATTTCCACAAATCTCTCTGGTACCAAAAACACAACCCAAGAGCTCTGCCTGGCTTCCCACAAGCACTTGGCTATTAGTGTGACCACTGGAGAGCTGTATTCTTAGCTTTCCATGCAGCCAAGACAAGATGAAGATGGAAAGGTCACTGTCTCCACAGAGCCATCCCAGAGGGAGCAGAAAATGAGTGGTGTATGGCAGGAGGATGCACTGGATGGAGGATAAGACACCCTTAGGGAAGCAAAACCCATCCCACCTAATGGATGAGGTACTGGGCTGCCACCTTCATGATCTGAATCTCCAGCCAGTCTGCGTGTTGTCCTCTGAAAATAACCTTCCCTATGCCATCTGCCAGTGTTAAGCAGACCTGGGCATCTCCATCCACATCATGGCATGCAAAGAGGAATATCACAGCACCAAAGCTACTCAAGTCCAGAGCATAAGATGTTTAGACAATGTGTACAAACAGACAAGAGCAAAGTTGGGAAGCAGAGGTATTTGCTTGTTCTTCACCCTTTGTGTAATAAAAAGCAATAACTAAGGAGAGTGGGAAGTAGAGGCACTAACAGCCTGGATTTATCCAGCTTTTGGAGAAAAATCTCTACTGCTGACCTCTAGATGAAAGCGCAGACAACTGTTTTAGTTTCCACAGAGGATAGCCTCAATTCTTGCATGAAAAACCGATTTCTAGTCCTTGGGGGAATGAGAAGGACCTAGATCTATAGCTCTGGCTTCCAAAGAGCAAATGAAATGATTTTTCTTTTAATCCACATCCCAAAAGGACTAGTCGTCATGAAAAATGAGAGTGCCTCCCTCGAAGGGAGATTACCAGTGCCACTTCCCGTCTGAAAGCCTTGCTTCTGGTTGATGCTGTTGGCAAAAACCCATGGTGCCCCAAACCTGCTCTTGCCTTTGAAAACCTTCTCCATCTAGTGTGTGACAGTTGATGGGGAGAAGAAAGGGAGGGAAGACCAAGGGGAGACAGACTGGGAGGGGGGGAAGAGCAGAAAAGATGAAGAAGAAGGAGAAGGAGAAGGAGGAGGAGAAAGAGAAGGAGGAGAAAGAGAAGGAGAAGAAGGAGAAGGAGGAGAAGGAAAAGATTTCCCAGAGCAAGAAGCTGAGCAATAGGTTTCTCTGCCACTGAGAGTTTGCATGTGTTTTGTCACTTACAAAAATATCCTCACTGCTCCCCAAAGAACTCTTGACTCTTCTAGCAGAAACTGAGAAAATATCTCTGGAAACTTTTCACCAAGTGGCTTTGGGGTTTTGTGTTTTGAGGAGCTTTGGATGAAGAGCTCCACTTTCCTCTAGGGCAAAAGGAGTCGTGCTCTAGGCTGGCCAAAACAATTTTTTTGAGATTTCTTCTTTGGACAAAAGAAATGGAAGTGAAGTGAGCAGTTTGAAAGAAATATCAAAATCACCGAGCAAGAAATATCATCAAACACCGAGCAGTTCAATCTCTTTTCTTTTATCCCACCCTCTTTTGACCCCAGAATCCTCCAGCAGTATTGGTACAAAGTCCCAGTTTTTTTCCTTTGCCCTGCACACACACTTGCTGGGCTGAAACACGTCAGCGGATGTTTGAGTTCACACCACTTTATTCCTCGGAGTCACAAAAAGCAATGGCTGCATCGTGGCCAGTCCCCTTCATTTGTAGTGGGCTACTCAAAAGACTTAACTCCTAAAATTCCCAGTTTATTAGTGCAGTTACAGGGCACTGAATTTGCAGGACTTAAGCACATGCAGGTGAGGGTTGCTCAGGAAAGGAATGTTTTCTTGAGTTGGAGCTGACACATTTTGCACTTGAAGATTTCTGGGAAAGGAATAATGCATTTGCTAAACATTGTTATTACTTAAGTGACAAGAGTGAAAATTGAAAAGAAAATCTGTTTACCAAAAATATCAACAGCAGATATTTGTCATCTCTGTCAGATACTCAGACCCACACAATTTCATAGGTTTCATAAGCTCTCGTTAATTTTCTTGTTTGGGAGGATTTGCTATTTTAATGAAACCTATTTACATTAGCAGCTGCTGGAAAATCATTCATTAGTGGACGAGAACTACAAGAACTATTGATTATTTTCATCCAACTACTCAGCCACATTCTAGCCAATTACTGTAAACAATAAATAAAGAAATATCAACCTTGCATTCGTGCCACTGTCTCCAGTAGAACTTCATTCCCCTGGATAACACATATGCCAGCCTCAGGGAAATGCTGAGCCAGAGAAACCTCCTTTAACATTTATGTCACATTGCAAGCTTCTGGAGAGCTGAACAGCCCCAAGAAAGTGAAGACTGCTAGTTAGTGCTTTAATATATTTAGTAAAGAAAGTATTTACTGAGCACATGGCAAGAATTACTGAAAAAATAGTGTGAGGTTTAAAGAAATGCCTGGCTAATGGCCGGATCTGAAACTCTTGGTTTACTATGCAAATATTTGGCCTGATTTGCAGAAGTCCTGAACTCTGGATGGAGGATTCATCTTACCTGACTAAGTGAGAAATCTGATTGCTCACAGAGGTGCTGGTCTGTTTTAGTGGTCTCCAAAACCAGATCAGCACTGCAGGTACCCGTGGACAAGGAAGGCTCAAGTTTAAGCTTGACAAATCACTTAAAAAAAGCAAACCTTAAGAAACTTGAATTTGTCCATACATTTCAACCTGTAGCTTTGCTGGTACTCAGCCTCCTTAATAGTGCAATGTTTTATTTAAATATTATATTACGATAGGAGCCATGGCTTTAAAACCTTGGCCTTTCATATACATTTTAATGGGCTTGGGGGAAAAAAGGGAGAAATCTGTCTCCAGCTTTTTGACAGAGTTGTAATTAAAGAAGATTTTTCACAGAGAACATCTGTTTCTCTTGACAGCTATATTCTTGTTGGGAGAAAAAGAAGTGCCTAAAAAAATAGTTTGTCAGTCTGAGCTTTTTATAGGTTTTCATCCAAGAATATTTATCTTGAGGCCTTTTTTTAACAAAAAAAAGTTGATATTTCCTGAAAGGAGAGCTATTCTGATCAAGGCTTGTGTTTCAGCAAATGTTGACAGAGTGGTGGCAGCCCCAGGTTCTTGCCGAGCTGCCTCCTCCACAGCCCCTACAGTGGGACAAAGTCAGCTCTCACCCTTCCCAGCCACTGTGCCAACAAGTCAAAGAATTAATATGTCATTAAAAGAAAATCAGAGACAAGATGATGAATGGCTGGCTGAAGGGGTCACGCTCTCACATATACGTGCATGCAAATGTCTGTGTCTGTATGTATATATATATATATATATATATATATATATATATAAAAGAGTTTTCTTTCTATTTCTTTCCAAGCTGAAAGCACTGAAAATTCCTCCTGAGTAATTTCCCAGTAGTCCTCGTTAATTCCTTAAGATTTTCCCCACCTTTTTTCAAAGCCTGAAGTTCAAAGACTCAAGAAGGAGCTGCCTCAGCACTTTCTTTTCCCCTTGTTTTTTAAGTTTTTCAGCAAAGTCCAATCAAGCCTATTAACTCTTTTCTTTCATTTTTTTTTTCCCCCTCCTTAAAGGAGAAATGGACATGGGGCTCAGCCAAGGCTGCCAAATGCGACTGTCTGCAGAATTTCCCTATCCCCACTGCTGTGGGTGATGCCCAGTTTCTTGGCAGCCGTGTCCACATGGATCTGCTAAACACCCGTAAATCCTACCTCTGCTCCTGGAGGGCTCTGAGAAGAGGCTGGCCAACCTGCCCTGCCCAGGAAAAGCAGGACAAGCTGGATCACAGGTCACTCTGCAGCAGGGGTAAGCTTTTCATGGTCCCAGCATCTCCCAGTGCAAGTCAAGGAGGCTTCCAGAGAAGTCCTACAAGCAAACAGTCGTTACCTTTTAAGATGCCTTAACCATGCATTCTCCTTACACCTTTTTTTCCTCAAATTTTCAATTTCTATATTACAGGGAAAAAGTGTCATGTCCTTGCTTGATTATAAAGCAGCACCCTGCCTGCAGGCTATGCACAGCAGTGTCATTCCTATGTAGGCATTTCAATCAACTGTGGGTGCAAAGTGCTTTGAAAAGTCTCAGTCTCTCCATGCAAGGCACAATAATTAATCGCAAGCTCATAAGCAATGATTTTCCTTTGTCCCTCAGGATGCAGATCCCTTGGTGTCTGAACAGTTTGCTTCACTATATCACCCTGAGCATTAATATGAACTGCAGACAGTAATTATACCAGGCATTAAAGTTCTTTAATTGTATGTACTGTGTTCATATTTATTATGCAACAGCAATCTTTGAGCTCTTGCAGTACTTCTTGCTCCGCAGCACCGTCTGTCTGTGAAAAGGCAGAGGCAAGCCACATAAAATATAAAATAAAATCCAAATATATAAAGGTCAGGGTAGTAAATATAAAGATAAGCATCACATCCCGTTAAATATTTATCATTAGTGACATTTTCATTATGGGAGGGCTGGGACTTACCGTGTAGCAAACGTGAGAATGGCCAGTCCCAAATCTCTTCCTTCAGGTCACTAGGGCAATAAAAAAAGGCTTTGAAATGGGATGAAAAATATGTTGAAAACGGATATGAATTACAGGCATTGTTATGTCCTCTGTGAAGTAGCCTTCGCTTAGTAAGTAGTGCATTGAAGGGGAACACCACACCCCAGGGTAACTCCTGGAGTGGCCCTGGGCATGCTGCTATCCCGAAGGAAATAAGGATTTGGTATGGGGGATTGAGAACAACGCTTCCCCTGCCCCCACGCCTGCTCACTGCTCCCTTCTCACAGTGGGGACCTGACCTAAAAAATGAAATAAAAACCTGAAGGGCTTTTGTAATTGACTGAACAAAGGCAGAACTCTAACGAAGACATGTCGTAAGGAGGGAAATGGGATTGAAAAGCAAGAATAAAGGTAGGTGATGTCCAATTCTATTTAAAATACTCCATGTACACAAAAAAAATCCACCCCATCTTCGGTGTGAAGGGAGAAGAATCTCCTCGTCCTGGGAGCGTATGACCTCACCGTGGAGCACCAGAAGATGTGGCGGAGTAAACAGCATTCCTCTGGTAAACACCACTGTACAATATATCCTTAGCACCAGTGATGGATCTGAGCTGAGAAAGCACCCCTCAAATAAGAAATGCACCCTTTTGGAATGGCTCTTGAGAAAGGTTTAATATTTTTAAATCCCTTGACTAAGTGCCAATTCATCAACGCACTTCATCTGTTCCTCCCGTCCGTGCCTTAATTGTAACATTTTCCTTTTAATGAGGTGAAGCAGGAAAATGGGAAGGTAATTGTGACAGTGCTGATGGAGGGTTTCCTTTATGTTTTTAAAACTAATGATGACATGAAGCATGTGTTATTTCTGTTCAAAGGACTTTCTCCCCCAGAGGAGGTAGATTAACAGGAGAAGGACTAATCCCATGTATGAGGTGAGTCTCATTTAGATAACCCCTAGTAGGGTGGGGAGAAACATCACAGAAGGCTGATGAGAGCACAGTATAAGTCAGACAGCTCCCATTGCTGTAACGCAAAAGTAGGTGAGTGTATATGACTGTATACATGATACATATTCACCAGGGTTTCCTCTGACACCATTCGTGGCTTCCCTAGAATAAAACCAGGCTCTGCTGGCAAGGGGCATGTATTTTGTGCCTATTTTTTTGGACAAATCCCAAGTATTGATCACCATAAATGCACACTTCTGGGTCTCCCTCTGGTCTCTTTTAAGCAGAAGGAGTGACATAAACAGTAAAGCACTCACATAGGGCTCCTTCCCAAACCAGCTTTGAAGCTGTCAGGGCATTCTCTACAGTGACAGTCCTCAGCACTTTCTTCACCCACTGGTTCATGCTGTCCTGCAGCATTGCCTCTCCCTTTCCTATCCATGTCCCACACATGAAGTGGCTTCACTCCTTGCTTTGGGGTCCAGGAAGGCAGGGGACCAGAAAACCTTTCAATAGTCTTCAGAGGAAAATCGAGGGGACAGATTTGGGCAATGTTGCTCTATACAGTGGTGTTGGAAGCCATCAGTATCATTTTGATCTCCCACTGCATGGTCTGAGCACCGGAAGAGCAGCTTACCATTGATTTCTCATTCTCAAATGTCATCCTCTTCATTTCTGAACTGCTGGTGATCCAAAGACCTGAGAAAAATGGGTGCCTCCCAGTATTTTGCTGAGATGTTCTCACTTTCCTGGGGTTCTGCATTGGCAATGACAAAGGAAGAGTTAACTGCACATGGAGTTGGGTGGCACAAACAACTTATGGGTCCCTTTCAGCCCTGTCTTCTCGCTAATTCATATAATCACTTCTACACCATCACTACAGGATGGCCTAGCCTTCACTTACTGCAAGGCTACCTACTTTTCCACCTGTTACCAGGTGAGCCAAAGTAGTCTGGCCTAGAAATTCGCCTCACACTTTATTTCTCAAAAATAAAAGTAAAATATTGTGGCCTAGAAACTTCAAATGTGATTTAGTACCTTGCCCATAGCAAAGAGTGTTGCCCCTGGAGAGACTGGGGCATCTTCCATTATTAACAACAGGATCTGTGCATGCAATGAAGTGAGCGTGGCAGATATGTGCATCAGAAAGCACAGCTCAGGGCCTGACTTTGTAATTGTTATAATTATGCTGGGACCCCGAGAACTGTTTCAAGCACTATTGGTCTCCTTGTGTTGACTGCACTGCTGTGACATCTACAGCAGTGACCTTGGGGAGTCAACACAAGCGGAATCGCTGGAGGCACGAAGGGAAGTGTGCTGGGAAACCTGCTATGGGCACATCTGGGGAAGTTTTGTCTTGAAAAAGAATAAAAAGTCACAACAGCAGAACACTGCAACAAATTACAAAATTCATGGATTCAGAAAAGATGTTTCGAGTCTCTGCATATTCATAGTTCTGCTAGAGCAGTGGCTGGAGGACAGACAGAAGACTTCAGCCCTCAGGCATCCCGTGGGACAGGAGGTGTCCCATATCCAGCTGGGCTCTTGAGCAAGCACTGAATTAATCACAAAGCCAAAAGAAAGACTGTGGGAAGGCAGCCATGAGGACATTTCTGCAAAGAATGCATGGCCTTTCCTTCATCACACCTTGACCAGCCCCCTTGTAAACTGGCTGGTGGCAGAGGTACTGTGGCCTCCTCAGGCAGTCTTAGAGCATGAAAGTCAGAGATGCTTCCCAAAGACCTATAGGACAACCCCTTATCCCCTTCCCTGCTGAACTGCTCTTCCTCAGCAGTGTTTTCATGCCCCCGTCAGCCCCCATCATCCAAGCACTGGAGACCAGTGTGACAGCACACGTACTGGCTCCCAGTTCATCCCTGCTTTCATGTCTTCCTCTTCATGCAAGCTGTGTTCCTTTTGTCTCCTGCAACTCCTTTCCTTGGGGAAATGTCGAGATTTATCATACAGCAGTGGGTCTGCCTTCCCCATCTCCCCACGTCACCCTGTGGTCACAGTCCCTCCATCCCCTTCTCTTCACAGCTTCCTTCCAAGCTTTATTTTCAGCTCCTTCCTCCCTCTTAGTAAAACATCTTAACAAGCTCAAACCTTGCTTTGTGTTAAATTCAACTCTGAATGGTATGGAAGAGCTCAGAAAAACATGATTTTAATGGTGCTGTGCCCACTCACATCAGATTAAGTCTATAGAAGTAACTTACTGCATATAGAAACTGGAAGGCAGAGGCCAGCTCATTAATATCCAGGATTATTATTATTATTGTACTAAACCTAGTAAATGTAAGTTTATAATACATATAAGAAAGCCCGCCCATACCAGTCCTTACAGATCACTATGGATTTCAGGAGGGAGAAAAAAGGAGGAAGAAAACCAGCAGAACAAGAATATGCCAAGAGTCTAAAACCTCACATAGGCAACAATTTAAAGGATTTCAAAGACTGTTTTCATAAGCCTTTTGGGACTCAAATGTAGCATATTGATTAAACTTCGGAAGCAGCTAAAAGCAGCTTCAACATGGCTAATTAATACAGTGATGCCCTGATGCCCCTTCTACTTGTTTTACTGAGGTTCAGGCTGTCAAATCAATTAATATTCACAACCCTGATGAAAGCGGAAACCTTGTTTATCATTTGATAAAGTAATCAATGTATTGACTCACTCAACATAATGAAGTGACCTGTCCTGTGGGGTTGAATGTGGTGTCCTGCAGATGCTTTTGGGGTGACACAAGACAAGCAAATTTATAAAGACCCTTGTTTTGCCTCTGTAATCACATTGACAGGGTTTCTGATTTGATGTCAGCCTGTGTAACTAGTTCTCTGTAAACCCTTGGTATACAACATTTCAAGAAGAAATGTCTGTGATTATTCCCTGTTTGAACAGAGCTGCTGGTGCTTGTAGGACACACTGACAGCATTCAGCATGTAGTCTGCAGGGGCTGGAGGGCAGCACCCCTTCTCTGGGGAAAACCCCTTTACTTCTGTCATTAAAAACAACATTTGACACAGGGATGTGATATGGCCTTTTGCATTTGTCAGCTTCCACCCACCCTTTGTTGTAGACCACCACGCATTTCCTCCATACGTGCCTCATTTCCTAATCTACACAGAAGGAACCATTTTCCACCTGTTCAGTGGAGCCTGTGGCAGATGCTGTCTCTCACTGTACTTCAGTTCAGAACTAGCTCAGTGTTGCCATAACCAACCCGTTCGGGACTGTAATATCACATTTTACCATTGGGCAAAATATTCTAAAGCGGGGCTTTTTACAAGTCTCCTTGAACGGAAGATCACACCTGGTTTCAGGTTCCTGCCTTCTAAACTTCCTCACCTGAATCCACTCTGAATAAGTCAAGTCAGATGCAACCGTAAGACCTTCTGGAAGGTCTTTAAGGCAGTCATATATTTATGCATGCTTTCTTTTAAGACTAAGGAGCCAGATTTACATCCTTCTGGCTCACTGGAGAAGGTGAATTACTGGACAAAGGAGTGATACAAGGCAGGAGCATGCAGAGTGCATATCATCAGGATGATGTGCTGACCAGGGTGACACTAGACGCAGTGGAGGTATATGAGCTGGCTGTTATGTCATGTTTTTGGGAGCCTTTGATAGCTTCTGGGGTGAGCTGCTGGTTCTGGGTAACTTGGGACTTTCAAAAGTAAGGCAGAGAAATGTTGGTGCATGTGCATGTACTTTGCTTCGGATGAGGTGTCAGCTTTGATTTAGAGCATTTTTTGATGCCCCCTAATAAACTGCCATGAGCTGTTTATCGAGTTTTAATTCAATGCACCTCATTAAAAAAACAAGGGAAGAAAAAGGGGAGAAAACAGTTGAATGAAATAATTTCAGCAACATCTGCTGCCTTTCTAAGATATTCCACCAAAAGCCTATGGAGATCAAATATTTTCCTCTAATTAGAGTACTTTCCTCACAAACAGCTATACTGTATGCAAAAATATATTGACACCTCCCTCACTACCCAGAGAGCCTCCTGGGACCTGCAGCATTGCCAACACAGATAAACACACATCTCCCTTTTAAGTTATCCTTGGTGCAAATACATAGCTTTCCCAGGAGGGAAAAAGTTGTTCAACTCCTCTCCTCTTCCTTTCAACAGATCACACTCTCCAATACTCCCCTTGGTTTTGCTCAGCCAGAACAGTTGCTTCCCTGGCCAAAGAAGCCAGCATGATCCAAATGCCCACTGGTAGCTCTGTGTAGCACTGCCAGTCCATTCCTGATAGCCTGTGAGCCTCTGATGGTTCGCTTCTTTGGCGATTATTGGGGAGAACTAGTTCACATTTACAAAATCTTTTTCAGAAGCCTGTTTCTCTGTATTTTCAGTTGCACTGGCTGTACCCAACTGCTGTTATGATAAATGGCACTACGCCATGATTAAGTAAACATGTCTTACCATGAACCTTTGTGAATATACATGCAAGTTGATAAAGCATCCTGGGTGCCCAAGATGTCCCACTGTGAATGAACTCTTCCAACTACTTAGCAGTGAACCTCCTCGAATACCAACCTGGTGATTATTCTTTTAAGCTCCTGAAGATGCTCTGGATGCTCACAGATTTGTCAGGTCATTTTCTAGGTCTAGCACAATACAGGTCAAATCACTTGCTCTAATATTATAAAGCCTTTAAAGAATAAAAAGAGGAAGGTGAGAGCTTTGACCTAAAGGTTATGTTGTTATGCTAAGTCACTCTCAGGTAGAGCTGGTCATGTTTGGGTTGCTGGAAAATCAGTGTGAAAAGTTACCTGGGCATCTGCTATTTCTCCTAGCATTCTCCAAGCTGACCCTGCAAGCATCCTTCAAAGACCAGGAATGTTTCAAAACCCAGCCCTTGGCTGCTGCTGAAGAGCATTTCTACCACATGTTGTGCTCCCAAGGGGAACAGGTTGGTGACATGGCAATGTCACCTTCGAGTGGCCAAATCCTACTTCAAAACCCTGAGTTGCTCCTTGGTATGCTGGCAAGATCTGCAAGGTGGGCAGATTACTTTCAGAACAATTGCAAGGAAATCACCCCAGTAGGTACCCCTGGATATTCTCAGGTGGCAAGCTTTCCCTGGGAAAAGACTGGATTCTTCCTCTCCACTTCCCCCCTTGTTATTGTGGTGTATCAGAGAAGAGAAAAAAAAATATCCATCAAACAGTTTTTAGCCTTAATGAAATTAATGTTTTACAGGAGAGAGAAGGATCACAGTTGCTTTAGCCTGTAGGTTTAGATAACTAATTCATATCTGATCCACGTGGAAATTGCAGTCCATTCCCATGGACAGGGATGGCAGGGAATTGCTCCAAAACGATCCCAATAGCCTGTGGATGATTTATGAGGCACACTTGTAAAGAGCAAAGGAAACCTGGGTTGTTAGCTCTGATATTTAGAGATGATAAAAAACATGAAAGGGAGATCAGTATTACGTTTTTTTAATGTCTCTACACAGATGCAAAACAAGTAGTATGGGTTTAAATTAAACATAGGGAAATATTGGCTTAAAAGGAGGGGAAAACTTCCTGGCAGAGGCATCTGTTATGAACAGATCTATGCTACAAATTGACTTCCCAGAGGAAGGGCTCCAAACCCTATTCCCTCATCCACTGAAAGCCAGACCAGTATCCATCATGCAGCAGAGACCATGCTGGTCCTCCAGCAGCAGGTGGGCCAGCTGAGCAAGGTGCCTACTGATTCCCCACATTTTCCAAGCTCTTCCATGTAGCAGGAGCTACCATGTACCTTCCTGCTGTCTTGCTTTAGTAGAAGGTCTGGGACAGTATAAATCCATCACCCTCCATTTTCCAGGAGGAAGGAGAACATTTTCCCCCCTGATTTTTCTTCCCCATCCTCAGATGTTTCACCAATAACCTCTGTGGGCTGCAGCAGCAGTGGGACCACACAAACCATTCCTATTTTGCCTGTGTTTTGTCCTTCTCTGGCAATCACCGCAATTAATTCCTAAACCACAGCAATTATTTCAAAAGCACGGCATATATGGCACAGCAGGATCCCAAACCCCAGGCATGCAAGGGGATCCTGAATCCAAGCAGCATGCAAACAGGAATGACAGTCCCAAACCTGGGAAAACACAAAGCTGCCTTAATTACTGCTCCTGCTGCAGCCTGCTAATTTGCTGATACCGGTGTCTTCCAACACAGCCCCTGTGATCTGCTTCATAATTGGGATACTCACAACAAACTGGGAGGATGGAGCCAAAAGGAGGTTTCTTTGCTTCCCCACACATTCTCAGCTAATCTTTAATCACAGCATTTGCAAAGGTTGAGTGTATTCCTCATTAGCCTCCAGAACAGTATCTCCATGAGAGTCTGGTGTCCTTGAGATCAAAGGGAAGAGAGAGTTGTAACATGAAGGGGGTGAAAGACAAAGTAACAACCCAAAAGCCATAGGATCTTCCCCCAGGAGGTGGCTGGACAGATTTTTTGTCAGGACAGGTCCTCGACAGGGTGCAGGGGCCAACGTGCTGGGAAATGTCAGCCAACAGGACAACTGGGGAGGTGTACCAGGCGCTCAGTACCAGAAGGTATCCTGACATTGGGGTAACAGTTCAGACAAAAAAAGATTGGTTTTGTGGTGAGAAATAGCCTCTTCTAGAAGAGTTAGTGAAAAATGTTGCTTTGCCCTATGCACTTCAAAAATTACCATTTACCTCAGCGCTACTTAAGGGTAAAACTACCTGGTTAAAAAAGTGTGTGAGTCAGTGAGATATTTCAAAATGCATTTAAGAATTATTCCTACCAAAGATGGATGAATAATTTTACAGAAAAAAATTAACAAAACCCAGAAAATAATTCCTCCTTTTACAGCTGAAACTGTGTTTTCATGGAAACAGTTTCCCTTCACTATATTATCACTGAGCAGAGATGTCTATAGCAGTTCCTTGAAACTGCCATTTGCTGAACCCTTCCTGGTGCTATACCACTGCAGTTTCTCTTCATCCTTTGACAAAAGCAATGTTCGAAGGGAGGAAGACACTTTCCAGCAGCATAGCACAGCAGGGGGTAGGGGCAGGATACTACAGAGTCTGGACAACACCACCTCAAGCTGTGGGATGCAGATGATGATGTTTAAGATCTCTTCTACCATGTCTTTCTTTCCCATGACCTGTTAAATATTCAACTACCAGCCCGCTTTTCATGAGAACACAGATGTCTTAATTTACTGATGCCCTATCTGAAGATCAGAAATAGGAATACCCATCCTCTCCCACCCCAAAAGGCAGCAAAGGCAGTAGGGCTGTGCAGTAGGGTTGTGCAGCAGGGTTGTGCAGCAGACAGCCACGTCTTCTTTGACTATCTAGGAGGCTGTACTAACTATGTTTTGAAAGACCAATGGTAAAAGCACATATATTCGACTTTATCCTCTCTGACACCAAGCAAGGAAAGATATTTCTGGTCTGCCTACCTGGATGACGAGTTGCTGCTCCAGTACCCCACACCAGACAGGCAGGGTTTCTCCAAGCAGTAGGGGTTTATTTGGGGACCTTTTGTTAATGAATATGCACAGGTTTTGATTCTTCACTTGCCTGTTCCGACTTGCAAATCCCATCCATAATAAATACCCCAAATTTTCAAATACATCCAAGGCCCCCTTTTGAGCTTGAAGCCATACATTAGTCAGACTCATTTGCCTAGGAACATGAAAGTCCCTTCCTATTTATCTCCTCATTTGAGCTACATAAATAACTTACAGCAAAAACTCCTCATCTTTCCAGCATTCCAACAAATAGCAGCATTTGAAAAAGAAAAATTAGTGGTGGGTAATTATTTTTGAGGCAGATACCAAAATGATAATTTCTTAAACAATTACTTTGAAATATTAACAATTGTTCTCTAAATTCCAATTTAATTCCTGATATGAATTATAGTTTGTCAGATCTGTGCTTCTGAAACATTTGTTCCTTGAAAAGAACATAAAAAATGCCAGCATAACCTTTTGCCTCTTTGTCCTCCAAGCAAAGTATAATGCCTTCGCTCTTGTTTTATGAACACGAATAATTAAAACACAAGAGAATGTTTGGGATTTATACAGTTGTTTTTGGCATCTTATTCATATTTATTTGATCTGTAAGATATCATTTTAATTAAAAGCTCACTCTCTTCCTCCCCCCTCTGCCCAGAGAATAAATTATTTATAATCCCCTTGCTGCCTCACGCTATCAGATAGCCACCGCTTGTGATGCTGGATGCTGGCAGTGAACCACGCACCACTTGGGCACCTTGAGTGCCATGAGAAGAGGTTCGCCTTTCTTAGCTGCTCTCTGCCCTTGGGAAAGATAAAACCCCTGGGGTGATGGCTGGGTCCATCCGGCTGCCTTTTATAGGGGAACACTGTGGCAGTGTTTTCCCCTTGAAATCAAAAAGTGTTTTCTTCTGTCTGAGGAAGACAGAAGACAGAATTTATTTAAAAACTAATCTCTGCTGCTGCAGTTAGAGGCAGGGGTTGGGATTATTTATATGTACCCCTATAAGCAGAAGGCAACCCAGTAGGAGTCAGCTTTGTCCCAGGACACAGGACCCCAGCCATCAAGCTGGGAAGTCTCTTGCTGGAGCACACTTACGACAAAGACCTTTTCATTTCATTTTTTCCTTCTCTCCCTTTGCTCACCATCAGACAACCTTCAGTCACTCCTTTTTGGTGGGTTTTACATGCAACTCAGTGCAGAGTATTAAAAAAAAAAAAAAAATCAGATTCTTTTTTGTTCCTTTTGAATTCCAAGGGCGAAATCCAGATAAGGAGCCTTCCCACTGAATGCAATGCTTATCAGAGCCAGGCTGAAATCCCTTAGTTTAGCTGGAGTTTTCCCATGCATGGCTGGCTGGCATCTGCACTGGTTAAGGGCTAGTATTCTGTATCCTCTTTGCAAACACATTATTTATAGGTAACAGAGTCCTTCAGTTTGCAGAGCAGAGTCTTCAGCACATACCAAGGGCCAAGTACATGACCATTACTGGGAGATAATGCCCTGCTCCTAAGTGGTCTTCCCTAGGACTCGTGACAGTTAAAATGCAGCTCCCAATAGTAGGCATGAAATTTGTACGTAAGTTAAATTATCCTTGATTAGTGCTAGTATTGATAACAAGCTACAGGTAAGCATTTGAGCTGGGTCCTCATCCCTTTCTTCTCTATGGCTACTCTGGCAGCAACTCAATGTCCACTTAATACTGTGGTTTCTGTTCAGAAAGACTCTGGTCTCCACAAATGAGGCAAAAATCCCTCCACAGTGTAGGTCACATAATTAAATACTAGTACCCAGAATTATTTATGAGACCATATAGCTATGTAAATTGAGCACTTGAAGCATTTTCATAAGTATTTATGAGTAACCATGAGAAGATCAACCCAAGCCGCCAGTTGAAAGCAAGGGTTGGTTTTATCTAAAATTAGACACCCTCCAGTTAGCGAGAGGGCTTTTGTCCAGGTTAACAGCTGGCCTCATACCTTTGAGAGGCCTGCTTTTTAGGTTGTTTTTTTTTTAACACAAGGACTTAGAGAATAAATGCCACCAATTTAGTGCAAGAGAAGAAGCTGTCAATGCAGTTACAAGGGCAGTGTGGAGGAATGTGCCATTGTGTCTTTGCAATTCAAGAGCAAAGCCACACTGGTGGTCGTGGACATGTGCTTCCTGCCCCAGGGGCTATGCAGGTTATGGGGACCATGGAGGGTTAACAGGGTCATGGAGCATCTGTCAGGGGCCTGGAGGGGCTCTTCTCACCCCACAAAGGCAGCATCACTTGGGGCAGAACTGGCCCTTGGGTTTGGATCACTCATATGATCTACTGGTAGTCCCTCACACCATGACTTGCAGCTCCAGGGTGGTATCTTCTGTGATGCTGCTACCTTCTTTAAGAGTCTACATTCTCCCACTAGGGAGGCTAAATAGAGAACAGGGAGGTTAAAGAAAAATAAAACCAAACAAATAAAATCCCTTTCATAACGACTCTGAAGCAAGCCCATTAGAAGATGCAGAGATACAATTAGGCGAGGACCAGGAGAGTCACACAAAAGATGTCTCTGCTCCCCACATGGTCTGGTTTTACATATAATAAATACAGCCAGGCTGAGAAAGACCCTGTAAAGTATCATGGGCATCTGCTTCCCTCTGCAAGAGGCTCACTCACGTCCAAGAGCAGCCGCCTCCTGGGCCAGGCTCAGCAATACTGCCTCACAGACACGTGTGCACATACATGCATGTGTGTGTGTGTAATCCTGAGCTCTCAATGGAAGCAAAAGACACTGCACCCCCCAGAACCTCTGTCCTCCCTATGGGCATTAGCCCATCTCCTCCAAACTTGGTACTTCATCACAGTGCCTAACCCCAACGGGTGATTCTCCGTGGAGAAGCATCAGTGAGCAGACTCAGATTTTCCCAGCTTGGTCTGTATTTATTCTGTTTATTTTCCATGTTCCTTCTCTTTACCCAGATCCCCTTTTTCCCCTTTCTCTCTGGCCCCTGTCTCCAGATACCTTCAAGCTTTTACAAGGAAAGAAACTGCTTTCAAGTAAGAATAAAATAAACAAGGTCATTGGAAAAGATAAAAAATAATGAGTTCCTTTCTGTAGGACTTCTTACTCGTCACTCCCTCGCGTTCCCCCCTTTCATCTCACTCTAGAAAAAGGAAAATAAATCTTTACTAATCCCTGTAGAGCCCTGCCTACAGATCAGCCTGAAAATGGTAGTTTCCATGGCCTCAGACTCCATGAAAACAGATTGATTGCCCATTCAGTAACACCTCCTTCTTCCTCCTGTCCCAGAGCCACCTCCCCATGCAGGAGCATTGCAGCCCACCTATATGGGTCAGGCTCAGACCAGTCAATGGCCACCAGTATGACATCTTCTCCCGTTCTATTTATTGGTTTAAAAGTCCTAGGGATTTGGAAAGTGATGAAAGTTTCCGAGATGGGTTTTAAATAGTTGATTAAAGAGCAGTCAGCAGAGAAGTAGGAGGAAGCTCTTGGAGAATGAAGATGCTTTTGGCTAACAGTTACAACAAGGTTGCATCCCCTTCTCCAGGAGCTTACAATGCCATAGAGCACTCACCAAAAAGGTTAACTTCACCAGAAAACAGATTTGTTCCTACATCCATGTGGGGAGAAAAGGAGTTTTAGAAGTTGAACTTTTTTGCTCTGCCACTTTGTAAAAAGGAATATTATTTTAGTCAATGTTCTGAAATGACATTTCAATCTGAAACTGAATAAATCATTTCATTTGATCTAAAATTAATCGAGGTGGGGAGGAGAAGGGTTTATTTTAGTAAGGGAATAAAAAAAATCAAAGGGTCTTTACTTTGCATTGATCCAAACCACTTAATTTTTTCTTCTTCTTTTTTTTTTTTTTTTTTGGTGGATGATTGAGCAGTGAGCTGAGAAGTCTTTCATTTGTTCAGCTCGCCTTAGCTGCTGGATGTGTGGGGTGGGGAAGAGGTTATTAAATAAAAGAATGGCCACAGCATCATCTTACCCTCTTCAAGGTGCTTTATGGCTCCTCTAAATGATAATGCCACATGATGTTTAACCTCAAATCATGTTTTAATGTTAGCAATAGAGTTTGGAAACACCTTTGTCTGACATATTTGGCCCAGCCTAGATGAGTGGTCTTCAGATGTGTTGATCCTGGACAGGCAAGATGGTTGGACACCCCCAGCTCTGGTGTTGTGAGTGTTGGTGTCATGAAATATGTGTTAAGTAAAATAGGGTAAAAGAGGTCACTCCCTACAATGGACCAGACAAGCTAGGACAATCTTGGGTTCAGATTTGATGGCTGGCCATCTCCAAAAGAGAGCTACTGGGGAGGGACTGTAGTGACAGGACAAGGGGTAATGGGTTCAAACTTAGGGGAAGTTTAGATTGGGTATAAGGAGGAAATTCTTTCCTATTAGGGTGGTGAGGCACTGGAATGGGTTGCCCAGAGAGGTTGTGAATGCTCCATCCCTGGTGGTGTTCAAGGCCAGGTTGGACGTAGCTTGAGTGATATGGTTTAGTGTGAGGTGTCCCTGCCCATGGCAGGGGGGTTGGAACTTGATGATCTTAAGGTCTTTTCCAACCCTAACTATTCTGTGATTCTATGATTCTACTGCCCTGTGGGATCAGCAGCATGTTATGTCTCCAGCTGGACACCAGAACACCCCTCTATGATTGCCCTAGTCCTTGCACTGATCTGGGCTGTAGCCCCAAACTCAGCCAGTCCTGACAGCAAAGAACCTTCAGACCCTCCTCTTCCTCCCTGATGCGACCAATTCCAACCTCAACGTTCACTCTGTGGCGTCAGCCTGCTCTGGGGTTGGGGAAGTCACATTGTTACCTTGTGCATCCAGCCCTGGCCAGCCCTGCCCAGACAAGACCTTGCTCAGCCCCAGGGGCTATTTGCTGCTCCAAGCTGAGCAACATCGCTACCATGCTGCCTACGCGGCCCGCACTGAAAGCCGCTGATGGACTCCAGAGCTGATGAAATCAAAAAAGCTTTAAATGAAAATTGCTCTGAAGAGCACTGCAGAGAGGGGGGAGGCAGGAGACAGGAGGCAGAGAGGAGCTCCACACCTGTTTTGTTTCATGTCCTTTAAAGTTCCTGTTATGATGGTTTTTTTTAATTAAAATGGGTTTTTTTTTAGGAGGCTGCTGGGATTTACTGTTCCTTGTCCTTGCTGGAGGTGAGGTGCACGGAGAGAATTCAAAAGCTGGTGGAGGGACGAGGGAGGAGGTGCCACAGCCACATGAGAATAGTGCAAGGTGATAGCAGTGGCATGGCAGGATCCGATCTTGTCCAGCCTTGTGTGCACAGATGAAGGGGAGATGCAGGAAGAAAGCATGGATTCTGATCAAGACCCTTAGATAGGGAAAAAACAGTTCCCCATTCCCGTGCTTGTGCCTTGCTTATCTAAATGTGTTGCTTTACCAGCCCTGTGGCTTAAGGCTGTGGCTGGTGGGTGAGAAGCCTGGCCACATCTGCTTTTGGAGGCACAGATCTAAGTAAAACTAATACTTTCTCATGATAAAACGTGCCCTAAAACCTTTACCTACAAAGAAATGCTGTGCTTTAATCCCAGCCGGCCTGAATTTTCGGTGTATTTGTAAAACAAATGATCTTTCCACGCTTAGCCAAAGCAGTTATTAATGTTTTCACACCAGAAGACACACGCATTGCAATTTCAGTACCTGTTAGTGATGAATAATAAACACCTAAAAAAAAAAGAAGAAAACCAGCATTTCTTCATAGGAGATCAGTAACAAGAACACAGGGCTGCAATTAAAACCACTGTTTGACCTGTGCTTGTCTTGAAACCCCCCCAGAATCTCCTTGGTGAGGCAGAAACATTACCATGGTCCTCCTCCCTTCTTCCAGTTGTAGCTGAGGCAAGGTTATCTGATCATGATAAGTGGGTAAATGATAGCAGTGAGATAAGCAGCGCTCTGCTCCACGCCAGGGCTTTGCACAATATCATGGTTCATTATAAAGGAACGCAAATACCCTGGCAGAATCCTAACCTAATGGAAGTCTTATTTTCCAGAGTAACAGTTCATTACCGGACTTGATGTGCAGCCTAAACCCCTAAGGTGGAAACCCCCCCCTACACAGTGCTTCTGAATGAGCAGCAAAATCCTAGTGGGCTTGAACATTTGCAATTCTGCTACATCTCTTTGCAGGAAGGAAAATGCTGCTTGCTCTGAATAAAAGGGCTTTTTAAGACTCTAAGCGTTTTCTTAGGACTCTAAGGGTGGATGCTGTGCTCACAGGGTGGCAGGTGCAACGCAAGGACCACTGCCCAGCCTGGTACTCTCCTGATGGCACAGAAGCACCCATAAGCAGATACCTGTGTAACCTGGCATAGGAGATCTGACTAGCAGCTTGCAAGCCTGAGTTCAAACACATTTATAAACATGGCAAGATGAGCTGGGAGAGCTATGGAGCCCCAGGTACCTGTGATCAGTAAACCTTCATCTCCTTGCAGGAATCTCAGCTTTGCATGCTGCCCTCAAGGCAATGCTTGGGAGCAGGATGAGGGCTGTGATTACAGGGGAGACTTTCCAAAGGCATATATGAAATAAGAAGCAAAAAAAAAAAAAAGCCTTCTCCCCCAGCACGTAGTGTCACAGCCTTCCCACTCCCCGGGACAGCCATCATGGACTGCAGTCTGTGGACAACCTGCCAGGGTCCTGCAGAGACACGTCTGGTAAAACAAAGCAACTCATCCTTGCTTCCAGCAGTAAAAGACAAAATATTGTCATCGATGCCTTTTTCTCACCTCATCTGTTCAAAAATACAGGGGAAAAAATAGCAAGACACCCAAGTGAGAGACTTTCCAATGCAAGGGCACGCTGGGATCCCCAGCCTGGAAAAAGATAACATCTTCCAATCAAGTGATGCTTTCATCCTGGCCCAACTGAGCATGAACAAAGCAGTGGGAGCAGAGCATGAGTCCAGCCCAAAACAATGCCTGCTTCCATATCCCAGCCCATCTCTGTCTCTGCAAGCTGGTGTTAATCCAGGTGCTTCAAGATGTAAAATACACTCACACTCCTCCAAAACAGAAGGGAAAAAATCCCCAAACCAGGCAGTGATGCAAAGCAACAGTAACTGATCAGGAAATGGGCAGAAATAATACTATTTTCTACTCCAACCTTATGCTGGAGAGCCTACCCTCCACTTTGGTAATGCAATAGATACATTTTTCAGTCCACCCATAAGTGGCTCATGAATCTGCTTACATTGTTAGAGGATGTCACAGATGAAGTCCCATGGCTTTTGGTAAGACTACAGCTCTTCCATGGAAGAATGCAAGGAAGGCTCCTTACTCTCCCAGGTCTGCAACACCAAGCAGTGCAGCTCCCTTTGGGACAGGACAAATCATCTTCTGGAAGAAACTTACTTCTGCACAGACTACAGAGAGACCTAACATGAGCACTTACCTAATTTACATGATGGGTGAGGTGAGAGGAATCCCAGCCCATATGTTTAAACACATTAGCTCTTCTTTCATGACATCCTTCACAATTATTAGTAGCGCCTCTTCCCAGCTTCTTTATCCAGAATATTATTGAATGTGTCCATTCACTGCAACAGGAAGGTTTGCTGTAAATAAAAAGAAGGAAGGAGTGCTCCTGTGTGGCCCAGCATTGCCTTTGAGCCGTGCTCCCTCTTCCCCAGCACACTGGCATTTTGTCTCTTTTCTACCTTCCTTCTCAAAGTCAATCTCTGTAGGCTAAGCCCCAGTGAAATGCAGTAATTTCCTTTTCCACAGCACCGTCTGAGGTGACAAAGACATCCATGAACATATATTTAATGATATTACCATTAACAGCCCATCTTTCCTAGTCCTATCTGGCTATAATTGGGATTCTTCTCAATCATGGATGTCAATTCCAGCTCCCAGAAGAGCTGAAAAGAGCAAGAAAGGAAAAATTAAATCACTCCTGGCTTCCAGTGAACAGGCTGAGGATGACATGATGATGAAGGAGAGATATGCCTTACTGTCTCTTTAAACAGTGATCAACAAACCACAGGTACCACATAAAACAGAGCCCTGATCCCCTAACCAAGACTGCCTGACTGGTGGGACTGCTTGCAGGCATCAGCAGCCATGCAGAAGGGACAAGTTCTGATGTCAGCAGAGCCCTGGAACTGAGTGCCTGCCAAGTGCCCTGAGGACCCATTACCATCACCCATGTAGGATAGTTGCTGGAGTAGACACAGTCCACACAAGGTCTAGGGAGGAACAAAACACTTAGTACCTAAGAAGGGAGGTACTTGCTGGATCTGTGAGCTTCTCAATTCTACCTCTAGGCAGGTGGAAGAACTGCTCCACACCTAGAGATCAGGATGGTGCCTGGCACTTTTGAATGTCCAAAGACCAAAGCATACGATATAAAAATACAACCACAATGTCCTTATTGTCACCTTCACCTAAGCTTGAGAGTGAATGGGAGTGATGCACTTCTGCTTTAGCTTCCTGTTCTACAAAACAGGACTAACTGCAACAGGCCACCTTCAGAAATCACTTAAGGGTCTTTGGAGAAAAGGAAACCTAAAACTAGTTGGTCTATTTATAATCTTCACAGGTAATGGCATGCTAATATGATTCATTAACACTCAGACACTGCTCATTAGTGTCTTTTCACTCTTTCTTCACAAAGCCCATATTTCTATTTTACACATAATCTGTTTTATTAAGCAGTTTCTTAATAGAAAAAAGTATTATCTTCCATGCAGGTTCTTATAAATTCCCTCAAATTTAATTAGGCCCCAAAAGGTTCAAGGAAGTTTGGGTATGCTTCTAAACTTTAGAAAACTCACTTGCAACTTCACTTCCAAAGCACTTCAATTCTACTGATCACTGCTACATGCTCCACGTAACATCAGACAATATAATTATTCTGGTTTTCAAGATCACAGCTATCCTGAGAAAGAAAAGGGAGTTTGTACTATCTCCTGATAGCCAAAACCCCAGCATCAGCTTCTACAAGAACATCCATTTTCCAGCCCTTGGAAAATAAGAACAACTGAGCAGGACTTAAGAAGTTCTTCCCAGCTGATTTTCTACACTGAAACATGAAACCTCCCAGGCAATGGATTCTCCTCCTGGACTTGGTTTACCTTGCCATGCTTGGAATGCTTGATGTCCTGAACCCCAGGATTGCAGTAATGCTCGAGGTCTACTTCAGACATGCTTGATTCAGTACTGGAAAAGCAAATGAACTAAAGCTCATCTTGCCTGGTGCTTCCAGCAGGAGCCAGGGCATTTCAAAGCCATGAACAGAAAAATCAGTCTGGGACCTGCCTCACACCAGACTCCACATCCTCATTCAATCCTAGGTCTTATCCAAATTTCAGACTTTGTGTGGCAACACCCCCACTGGACCATTTTTCTGCTAGCAGGCTTTGCTAGAGAAAGCATCCCAGACACGAGTACTGGTGAACCTGCAAGGCATCCAGATGCGTCCTTGCCAGCCAGGATACACCCCCAGCCCAGGACCTGAATCCTCACTGGCAGTCCAGCAGTTATCCTTCCCAAGGGCAAACATCATCAAGCGCTTTGATGCGACAAAGACAAAACCCCATGTAATAGTGGCAACACACATTTTGAAGCCAAGTGGTTGTCGCATGTAGAGCTCTCACGGTGCCCGGGCTTTGCACTGCTGCCTTGCAAGCTGCAGCCTCTTTTCTAGCTGTCAAGGTTTCCACCAGCAAGCAGGATTTGCATTCCTCTGTAGCTTTGCTATCCGCTCCCTTTCCCGCTGCTACACACCCCCCCACACACACACACACCCCCCCCGTCCCTGCCAGGTAGAAGATTTTTGAGCTGCCATTCCCCCTCATTACCATAAAACAGTTAGCTACGTATTGTTCTACTTTATTCAGAAATTGCAATTTCATCTGTAGCTTTAAACAAATGGGAAAATGTTCTAAAACATGGGCTTTTATTGAATTAAATATTAACATAAATACAGAGCTGAATGCAGCACTGGATTATTAATTTTAATATTTAATCCAACCAGAAGCCTCATGGTTGTTTTAGGGTGGTTTGTTTTCTTTAATCCAATTCATTTCCCATCAGCACTAAAATTAAGTTTTCTTAATGAAGGAAGGTGATCAGGAAAGTGTACTCTCGTGGTACAGAATATTAGGCACTGGTGACTGAGAGCATACCAATAATGAAAAGAGAAAGCAATAGCAGTAATGATACCCTTGTGTTGGCACAGACAAGAATAAAAGAAGCATAATTAATATGATGCACAGCTCATATGAATACAAGCCAGAGGAGATTAAAGAAAGCAGGTGACCCTTAAGTGTTTATCATTCAGAGTGAAAACAGCACAGATGGCTGACTTTGAGCAAGACGCCTTTAAACATAAGTTCACCTAGCCAGCAGCAGCAGAAATGCTTAAGGAGGCCCCTTCAGCCCAGGTCCATGCCTTCCAGCTGGTGTGGCCATCCCCATGTCAGTGCTGCACCATGACACCAAAGGCATTGGGGCTTAGCAGGGACATTGAGAGAGCTGCACATGCCAGCTCTAGAGGCGTCCTTTAAGATGATGCTCCTCCTTCCAGCTTGATCTGGCACATCTGCCAGCTGTCAGGTCCAACAGCCCTGTGCCTTTGAGGGATCCTTGTGGCGTGCTCTGGAGGAAGGGTATTGGAAGTGCTGAGAAAGAGAACAGGTTGGACTTATTCATGGGAAGCACAGCATTTCTATCTCTGAACTCAGCCTGGGTCTGATGTTTCTTAGCCATCCTGCTGGCTGCTAGTTGCCGATTGGGCTGCGTGTCTGGATTTGAGCAATGACATTTTAAGTTGGAGGAAGGTAGAAAAAGAAAACCAACTCGGCAGGAAAATGCTTTGGGAAAAGTATTTTACAGCAGCTGCAGCTAGAGTAAACCAGTCTAGCGCTTTTTTATTTACACCAGCTGGGGGGATCTGGTCCAGAAGCCTGGGAGGATTCTTCCTTCCCCAAATGGAGCACCCTTTCTTCTGCTTTTTTTTTTAAATCCAGGTTTTATATACTCCCTGTTCTCTGCCCTTATAACACAATAGCCAGTTGCGCTTCCATAGGACACATCACAGTGGGCAGAGAAAGCCACCTTTGCTGATATGTGATCTGTGTCTTGGGGTTTCTTTGGCTTCTCGGACAATCGCTGTTTCTCACTGTAACTACAAGGTGGCAGGTGAAGTTCTTGCTTTGGAAAGTTGCTCTGTGATATGAGCTGGGCATGCAGAGAGAGAGAAAGAGAGGGGCAGCTGCTGAAGCTAGCAAAGGAGGACAAGAGGCATCCAAGAGTGGAGGAGACTGAACAAGAGAGACCAAGCCAGTGGCAGGAGGTGGTGAGGCTTCACTGGGATTCAGAGGCTTCCAAATGAGGAAGCAGACAGTGGCTGACCACTGATGCTGAATAGCAACAAGCTTCCCAATGCGCTGGGCACCTACCTGCAATTAAATTCAGGCAGCACTGTCTATCTGGAACCAGGTTGGGAATGACAGCACCTGAGACGGCTCTTAATGCACCCTACAATAGCCTCCAAAAGCCCCGAGGACCCCTTGCATCCAATACCCATAAAGCCACAGTCATTAGCACTGGAGAAGAGGGAGAAACCATACAAAGGGCTGCCAGGCAGACTGGGTCAGTGAGTTTAAGATGGCATGACCCTGTGAGGATTAACCCTGTTTGACTAGCTGAAGGTCTGACTGTCTCACCTTCCCAGCAAGCCAATGAAAAGCCTGTACATACCTGATTAGGTTGTGATGGCAAGGCACAGGTATTTTCCTTCCCAGGCTGACACCAAGCAGAGCTGTGCACAAGCTCATCAGGCACCGAGAGGAAAAATGGCCCATTCATGCCAACACATCCTTATGTTTCATTAAGCTCTTAAGCTCCTATTTGAATTTGAGCTGTAAAACATTGAACTGATTAAAAAAAAAAAGCCCTCCTTAATCCAGAGGAGAGGGCTGGATGAGTGTTTCAGCCAGCCATGTCTTTGCTGCATGGAAGCAGCTTTCCCTATCAACTCTGCCATTTTCCAGGGCAATGGAAGGGGGATTCCTTTCCCACAGCAGAAAAGCCAAAGCTGTGTTCTGCCAGGTTCCCCTAGTTTCCTGCCTTGTGCTGGTGGCAAAAGGGGCAGAAAACACAGGAATAAATCTTTCTGTGCTACCTGTTTCTTGCCAGAGAGGGGCCTGCAACGCAATCCTTTGACAATTATGCAGCGTCAAGATTATGACCTGTCACTACAGAGCCAGCGAAACACACTGACCTCCAGCATCTGGCTGTTGGGGAGCTGGAGATGAAAGAGTGCCAATACAAAGACAGCAAAACTTGCCTTGGAAACAGTGACATGATGATTATTGCTATTGCTTATAATCACACTTAATGGTGGCACTGAAGAGTACTATTGCCATAGGGAATTGATTTATCACCAGCCCATCCAGGTCCGACAGAAAGCAACAAAGACAAATGTCCCTAAATGCCAAGACAAGTCAACAATACACGTGTTGACATCTTGGTCACAAAGCGGACACCTGCATTAAAGATGATGTTGCTTGGCCCAATATTACATCTCACATTGTGGAGGAAAATAACATAATTAGGGGCTGCTGTGGCTGTCCTTATTAATAACGTTTCAGTTTTTCATTTTCATGCATATGTTGCTTGCACATCAGGGTCCACAACCAAGGCCTGGGGTGATGACCATGTGAGCAGCTAATGCCCGCAGTCATCAGCCTGGCCCAAACCAGCCCTGGGGTTGTTTCTGTGGTCTCCTGCATAGAAAGGTGTGAAAAATATGGCAATCAAAGGTGAAAATCAAGTCCATGAAAGGATGTGACTGCAGCAGCTTGGGAAGAAAAAGGGATCCAGTTTTGCATGGCAGAACAGGCTGGCCCTGCACTGAGCATCATTAACTGCTTAGCACTATGGAAAGAACTCATAAAGAAAGGTGGGAACATCTTTCCCACAAAGCCACGAAAAGCCTGGACACCCAAACTGCTGGCGCACAAAGCAGCTGGGGTCTGGTACACAAGTAGGTCTGTGCCCGGGAAGGAATAGAGCTGGGACAATAAAATCTGTCAAGCTTTGAACCAGGTTCTCCCAGATGCGTTCTCCATGCAAAAACAGCCACAGTGTTCCTGTGCTGGCACAGCTGCATGGGGCTGAGCTGAATCCCAGCGACTCACCCGAAGGTAACCACTGGCTCTCTGTTACTCCTCCTTATGCAGTAGAGGCAACACAGAAGGATGAATTTGTGACTGGCAGACTCCAGGAAACCCTGTGGAGCAGAAGGAATCTGCAAAACAAGAAGTATGAGCAGATGAAGGATGGTCAGAGGGTTTTAGTTTGGTTTAGAATGGTGGTTTATTTGCTCTGTACCTGGTTACAAGCGCTAATAAAGCAGGTCTTCACTCTCCTAGGAAAGCAGAAAAAGAAGAAAGCAGAAGAATAAGAAGAAAATGGTGACAAAAATTCTCCACTTCAGGTAAGACTTTCCTACCCCTGCCACTGCAAAAAGCCACTTAAGAGACTTTTTTTGTTGAGATTTAGAAGAAACTTGAACAGTATTGCTGCTTTGGAGGGGAAGATAACATCACCATGACCACACTTCCTACTCCACAGAAACAGGGAGAGAAAAAAAAGTAACAGGGCACAGAAAATACTGGTAAACTGATAATACCATAGAGATTTCTTGCAGCGTGATGTGTACAAGCAATCACTAACCATGCTCAAAGGAGCAAGACAGCTCTGGCACATATTTACCACAGAGAGGGGCTTGTGTGGGCTGCCAGGACACAGCAGAGGGCTAAATCCCACTAACCATGCCATCTCACAGTAAAAGCTGTCGCTGCTCCAACACCCACTATTCCCACTACTGTGTATTATGGATACATGTCACCAACAAGGCCACGCGCAATTCTCGGGAGTCATGGCATGACCAAAGGATAACGTTGCAGAGGTGTGTAAGGGAGTGGGGGCTGGATGCTCGGACCAGTATGGATGGACAAGAGCTAAATGCTACCCTACTCATATACACACACAACCCTTATACCCTCCTTATATATGTATTACCCTCCTCATAGAATCACAGGATCAGCTGGGTTGGAAAGGACCTTTAAGATCATCAAGTTCAACCTTAAGGCAGGAAATTCCTGCTAGGCATGTCTTTACCCTTCTCTTATTTTCTTATGGACTCTCTAGCTATTGTTCCTGTCGGTAGCTATTTCTTGTCTTGCTTTTGGCTTTTACTTGTCCCATTTCACGGAGATGGAGAGCAGGCTTACCAGCAAAGCACTACAAAATGTGTAATTGGGAGGGAGTGATCCCTCAAAGTCTCTCCAGAGCAATCAGATGCCCAAACTACAGGTCTCTTTCTTTAGCAAGGCTAGGAAGAATTTGTAAAGCCAGCTCAGCTCCAGCAGGGATGGACGCTACCTGCCCCAGGGCACTGTCAAGGCTGAGCCATCAGAGCACATATTGCAAATGCACAGCACTAACAAGGAGGCAGTGGGAACCATCAGGCTACCTGTCATCCTCACATCCCTTCGTGGACAGTAAAATCACTGTTGTGCAGAGGCAGAGCAGCAAGTGTGAGGTGTACAGGGGGACAAAGAGATGCCTCCTCCCCTCCCAGCTCTTTGTAGCATCCCCTTGAGCAGCAGGATGCTGCCCCTGTGGGGTACCAGGGGACAGGTTAGGCATTTCTGAAGGCCACCTTAAACTTACTCGTTACATCCTCACCCCTTCCCTCCCCTCTACCTTGTGGAAAGCAGCGTTGTTGCCCACCATTACAACCTCTGGGATCCGACAAAACACTGTTTTGTCATGCACACTTTCCTAACAACAAACTTCCTCTGTTCTAGAAAGTTGGAACCAATCATCATGTTCCTCCTGCCTCATTTTCTTCTTCCTTCAACTCAAATCAGTGATGGGCTTGGAAAACTGAGTGCAACCAGTGGCTTCCAGCCTGACACTGAGAGCTGTGCAACACAAGCATAGAAGCATAGTATACTTTGGGTTGGAAGGGACCTTCAAAGGTCCTAGGGATGTATCAGGGGAATGGGGGCTGCTGAGATGCCTTTGCATGTGGTTGCAGAAGTAGGAAGCTCCAGTCAAAGAGGTTTGTCTCTAAAATACCCATTAAGTTCCAGGACACCCCGTTTTTCCCCCCAGTTTCTCTCCGTGGGTGCTATTAACACCGTTCTGCTCTGAGGCTGCAGAAATGCCATTTACCACGAGAGGACACCATCCTACCTCCGACTTCCTCCACACACAACGGCTGGGTAAAAATATCCATAATAATATTACAGCGACCGACTGAAACACACACGTTGGAGAGGAGAGCAAGAAAGAAACAATATGTTTATCATCCTGCTATATCCAGCAAGAACACTGCCCTCCCATTTATTTATGCAGCAAGCAGCCCTTTAAATATACAAATCGCAGGAACATTAGGCTGTAATAGGCAGACCAGGGATTAGTCTGAATATACTTCATCTGGTAATTTGTGAGTGCCTGTGTGTGAGAGGGTACGTATGTGTGCATGCGTGTGTGTTGGTTGACTTTAAAATGGAATAAACCACATTTAGCAGCTAGGTAGCTATGGAAACATAACCAAAATTGTTCTACCACCTTTCTGCCGCACTGCTTTCTGCAGCCCTGCAAATACTGTCAAGGGAGGACTGAATATTGTTTCTTATAAATAATAGAACGTAAAGAGCTACAGAAAGATTCATTAAATTAGGATCTTGAAGTGGAGATAGTTCAGGGAAAAAAAAAAAAAAGCCCAGTAGCTGTAATACTAGTTTCTGGTGACTTAGCAATGGCAAGGGACTTTATTTTGTTCTTTTGTCTGTATTTTTGCAATGTACAGAAAGATGCAGGCTGAGGAAATGTACGTATTTTGGTGCATGTACTTGTGGGGAGGTAAGGATGTGTGTGTATATATATAAATATACATGCACAAACACAGTCCAAACGGCCTATTCACAAACAGAAATCTATCAACAGCATTTTGGCGTTTAAAAAGCAAAGGGCTTCACCTGCTCCCAGCTTTTTCTGCACACCACAGCCACAGCCAGAAGCAATCCCAGTGCTGCAGCTTCGCTCTGCCCTGGCTGGGCTCCCCAGTTTCTCTCCCAACCTACGGATTTGCCATTAATCCTGCCCATGGCCCTTCCAAAGCACTGCCAATCTTGTTGAGGTATTTAGAGGCTGAGAAGTCTGGTTATATATCACAGCTGATTTAAAGAGCCTTTAAAATGTGGAATTAAATTCTGGCCCACTGGATTCAACCAGAAAATGCTTGGTTGTTTGCACTGGGGCCAGGATTTAATCCTCAGATGCACAGAGTTTTTCCAGTACTGAGCAGTTAGGGTGAGTCCATTTAAGTCTTTTAGGGCTGCAGTTTGTCACCCAGTGCAGCCCAGATGACAGCACAATGCACAAATGGCACCTTCCTGCTACCTGGCTTGCAACCCTCCACAGAGCAAGAGGAGCTGATGGGAATGGCCAGGATAAGGAATGGGGGCAAGGTGGAACTTGCTGTCTACAGGCAAATGGCAGCAGGGGTCCAATTAGGTGTGCTGCTTCTTACTGATCTGCCCTCACTGATCTACACTTTTTGGGTGCTGGCACAGTTCAGTTGTCCTAACTGCCGAATACAGAAACCCACAGTTATTCCTCTGTACAGCATTAGCTCTGGCCAGAGAAGAGATCTTCCCAGCTCTATGTTCATCTTCTCCAAGCCACTCGTGACTTTCTTCCTCCTTTGCTCCTTCAATCCTCTTCAGTTTAAGGTCTCCTGGTCACTGAAAGTCCTGCTGCTACAATAAGTAGCTCTAGTTTCCTTTCACATGTTCTGTTGTGCCTGACCCCATGAAACACAGACACCAGAAATGCACACAGCACCCGAGTACCACAGGATGCACAGTCACGTAATAATAGGCTCTGTTTTATTGTCCATTTCTTCCTCACATTGCTCTTGCCTTTGTGATCACTGCTAACATTACCAGAAACGGCCTGCAATGCCTCTATAATCTCCTTCCAGAGAGATAAATAGCTCGTTTAGATCGTGCCACTGTACAGGTTGGCCACCGTTGATTTTTCTCCATGTGCAGTTGGCAACCACAAATCTCCTCTGTGATGTGTCGTCACATAGCCATCAGTACACTGCGGCCCTTCTGGACTTCTTTGCAGTCAGCTTTTGCTGGCACTGCCCTGAATAATGCTATGTCCTTGCAAATTTTGTTCTTCTGTCTGCTCCTCTTCCCAGGTCCCTTGTAGATAGACAGCAAAGGCCCTGCCACAAATCCCTGGAGGACTTCACATGATATCTGTGTGCAAAGGGATTGCTATTTCTCAGACACCACTGGAGAAGTCTGTTGGTTCACAACAGCACCTTCACTCCTACGCAATGGCAACTGTATTTTCCAAAGTCTTTTTGGAGGACTCAGAAAAGCAGCCCAGTGCCCAAAATTTTCTGAGCTTATGCAAATACTGCCTTATGCCAGGCCCACAAGCAATCAGCACTCTCCTTTTCATCTTGGTGCACGTGCACACTTGCTTTCTGTCCCTCTTCCCCCTTCAAGCTAGCAAAGTTACATCTTACCCTGCTCTCACATTTGGGGATCCATTGGATAAAGCTCCCAAAAGAACCAGCTCCTCAGCCACCAGGCTCATCTCCAGCAGCACTTGGATTTCATACCACATTGCAGTTCAAGAGAAGGGTAGAAGTTTCTTCTGCATCTGTACCACTGGCCCTCCTGTGTGATCCACCAGGCACCCAGTGAATGGGAACCTCTATCAGGACTGAGACTTGAGCTAGAAGACAACTTGCACTGGGCTTGCAGGAAGCCCATCAACCCTCACTAGGACTGCTGTGCTTGCAGCCAGGGTTGTCCAAGGGAGCCCCAAGGATGTGGATGCTGAAGCACACATTTACTGTACTTTAGGGCCTGAAGCCAGATTTGCTCCTGCAGATGTTAGCCTGTCTACATGTCAGATGTCCAAAAAAAAATCATGTAGAGTCAAACTATGATCTGTCCAGAGAGTTCAACCCCTCTGGCTACTGAGCTCTCCTTAGACAGGATGAGTGATCCTAGGAAGTCCTGTCTTTCTCCTCTGATTGCAAGAGGAGCCAGGCCAACCAGCTCAACACAGGAACCAGGCTGAAGAGGTGACGTTGGGAGAGAACCCTATGGCCCAGAGAAAGTGCAAAAAACCAACAACCCAACCTTAAGAAGTCACTTTCACAGTTCAGAGCTAGGTATGAACCTGCACCAGGTTGCCTAAATGTATTTTTACACCCAATTACCACATGAGCTCTGTGCCTGAACCAGCTTAGGGTGCTACGAGTACAGAAGAGCTGGCAGAGATCATTCATCCTCCAGACCCGCCACTGGAGAACTTGGCTCCCACCAAGGCCTCTTAGCAGAGATGCCTTCTGGCAGGGAAGAAGGAGAACAAGTGATGGAGCAAATACCTTTGGCAAGCTTCACAGTCTTAGTGCTGCTGATTAGCAACAAAAGAGGACTTCAGAGACAGCTGTGCTGCTCCATCCCCTCTGCCATCATCAGGCCAACCTTGAGATGAGGCCCTGACCTTTTCAGATGTTGGATTTGCTGTGCACGGAAGCGGTAATGCCAACTTCATCCTGCCTGATGGACAGTGCACTACCCAGTCATAATACAAACCCTTACTGTGATTCTGGATTCAGAGACTGGGAGCAGGTCCCTCTTTAGTCCAACCTGTTGTTGCTTTAACAATCAGAAGGATGGAAAACCAAAACCCTTTACTGTCTATTGTTAAACTTTACTGTCTAATGTTTTAATAAACAGTCAAGTTTTTCCTCCGATCATTAAATCAGCAGTAAAGCAGGATGGAGACTGGTTTATGAGATTCTATCACAAACATACAAATGGGAGGTCTTGGCAGCTGCAAACAGCTACTCCCAGTTGCATGGCTTCCTGCCCACTTCAAGAGCTGGATCTGCTGCTGGTTTGGAAGAAGTACAGCCCATCCCACCTCATGAGAGATGGGAAAGAAAATACTGTAGATACGAAGTTCTGCCCCCAAGAAGGATTAGGAAATCCTCCTGGAAATGGTGAATGGGGTACATCTTCTCAGACTGGTTTAGGATAGGCAAGCTGAGCAGTGCTATTTACTCCTAAGTCTTTGGCAATTGAAAGGAAGCATTAAATGACAGCAGTTGACCATGTACGATGGTCAGAGGCACACTTTACAATTAGCCTATTAGCTAATAGCTCCTGTTGTACATTCACAGCATTTCAGAGGGGTCATCAGGAGTCTCAAAGGATGCTTGCTAGATGGAAACTAAACCAGCTACAGATATGGGCTTTAAAGTAGAAATAATTAAAACTACAGGGTCTGGGGTGAGAGGGATGGGGCATATTATCACACATCTTAGGTGCAACCAACAGTCATCCTGCAGCAGCAGATTCTGGCTCTGTGCTCCACAGCATTAAAGCTGAGGCACTGCTCAGTGGACTCAAGTGCCATGCAATTAGACAGCACCCAAAGAAACTCAAACCCTTTATTATCTCTGGGATGATTCATGTTTGCTTGAAAGCATTAACACCCTTTAGTCTTTGTTTTTCCGGAAATCCCCAGCATCCAGCCCAGCAGCTGTGGGCCCTATGGAACTGAGCAAGAGCAGATACAGTGGTCCACTGAATTCACTCCATGTAGGATTAATTTCTAAACATCTTCCAAAAAGCTTATCTGCCACTTTTACTCTGAAAGTAGTAATGATCATCTTAGCACCCATCCCCAAAGTAATATTTAATAGCTCATAGTTGTTGCATCAACTTTGATTATTAACAGTGAGGTTTTATGTCCTCAGGGGTGGTTCTCTTGGCAATAGATACCAGGTTTCCTGCTTACCACCATTTGTGGGCTTTTCCAACTGTTTGTCCAGTCATAAAATTATTAACACATTATCCCTGGGTAATGTCTTGTAATCTTCTCTTTTTATTACTCAATAAACAGTTTAGAAACCAACCCCCCAGAGTGACAATAGAAACTAACTTACTACTTACACATACGCAATTGATGCTGCAAAGAGACATGGTGAAGGAGCAATGAAAGCTATCAAACAAAAACAACAGAAAGGAGAGAACACTTTTTAAGACTTTTTTTTTTTGTATATTTATATATATATATATATACACATATATATATATATATAAAATGAAAGGAAAATGTGGTATAAGACATTTTCAGGGAAATGGGGGAAAGAGGCCAAACCTTGAGAAGTCCTGCAGGAATAAATTTTCTTGATACCAGCTCCAGCAGCACTCACCCTGGTTTTCCATACCTCGGTCACAAATGCCAACACTCCCAAGTGAACATGTCTAGATGCCTGGAGAGCCTTGGGAAACTAAAATACAGCAGTTGGCTGACACAGTATAGCTATAGTCATTCCAGCTATATTATAGCTATATATTTTTAGCTATGGCTAAGAGAAGAGGCTTTGATGGAGGAAGGAGATTGTTCTACATGAAAAAGAAATGCAGTTTACAGAGTGTGAAAACTAGTCTTAAATCTAAGCCTAATTGATTTATAAATAGCCTGGATGCTTTCTTTCCATTCATAAGCTTGTTAGACTTCCAAATATATGTCTATGTAATCTTAAATTTGCTAAACATTTCTATTCAATTTTCTGTTTCAATGTGACATTTTCTATTTCAAAGTTGACCTATTTTGAGGCATAAGAAAATTAGCTGTATTCCTCCAAATCAAAATGCTTCACCCTGGGTTGAATAAAATATTAGAAGTGATTGTTTTTTTTTCCTTTCTCCAAAGAAATATACTCCTCACTGGGAGCTACCGGAACAGATTTTATTTATTCTTTTGAAGTCCGGTTCACCCATGGAACAGAAAAAACCCCAAACCTCTATGCAATTTGCACAGCAATGATTTCCAGCCTACTTTTCACATTTCCAATTAAACTATCCAATCCACTCCATAGATTTAGGATATAGGAATTTGAAGCGTAACTAGGGATTGACAAATTAAGTAATGGGTTTTGTCTAAACCAATGGCTTCTTGGAGCAGTATCTTCCACAAAAGAACTGACTGTAGCTTACTCTGCCCTGTTGGACACAGACTTATCTTGATACCCACCACTGCAGTTCATTGGCAGCTTTGGACATGAAGGTGAGCAGAAATTTTGTATTGTGCACCAGTCTGACAGACCAGTCTCTGGATGAATTCACTCACAGCTGAGTAGCAGCTTTTAGGAGTCATTCTTCAAATATTTGGAACTTCCCCTATCAGTATTTGATTAGAGAGATTTTTAATCAATGTGCAATACCTGACAACACAGCTGCCATTGGGGTGAGAGGGAGTAAAAACCTCGCAACAGTCCTGAAAGCCAAAGATCTATAATAGAGCACTTGTGGAAGCCTGCATGTTTCAGTCTGTTATTCTTGGAGAGGCTTGTTAATAAGGATGTCTTAATCTTTGCAAACAGTGGCAATGCTTTTGGTACACGAGAGATGGGCCTCGACAGAGCTGGGAAAGACTGTCCCACTGGAAGGTCTGTGCAGTATGACACGGCAGGAGGTTTTCTTTCTGATGCTGTTTACTTTGGAGCTGATGTCATTTTCCCACTCTGCAACAATGTTAGACTGGAGTTAAAAAAAAATAAAAATCCATTTGGATTACTATTTGCATATCTCAGAGCCTTTGCTCCAGGCTGCCTGGAGGCTGTTGGAAAACTCTGCACCATCACCAGGTTTCTTTGACAATGTCTACAAGATTTTCTTTCTAAAGCTGGACTCTGAGGCACAGATCTCTGCACACCAGCCCTTGCAAACCATTTGAAGATTCAGCCACCAGAATATGCGATGGAGTGAGACCTGTGTAACATTCTGATAGCATAGCAGGAAGCTCAACTTTCCAAAACTTTTCACAAAAGGTTGTGTTGGGACTGCTCAGTGCAATCAGTGCATGAGCTGTTAATGTGGAACTCATGATTGCTTGCAGCAATCACGGGGTCTGAAAACGCAGCAGGATTCAAAGGAAGATCAGCCACTCACACAAGGTAACAAGGACATCTTAAAATGAGCAGCTATTGAACTGGGATTGGGAGCTAATTTATCCCAAGGGAAGGTTATTTGTTAACTGCCTCTTGAAGAGTTTCTGATAGAACTGAAGGAAGGGTGAAATTCCTCTTCACAACAACCCCCAAGGATTAGTCATCCTTATCTGGAATGAAAACTAAAGCTTCTTGAAGGAGGCGGACAGGGACTACAGACAGCAGCGCAGATCCTTCAGGTTCAAATCCCTGGTGCCTGAGCAAGACAGAGGTTCTCCAGCCCCAGAGACCAGGTCTGACACCATCCCGTTTGGGATGTCCCAGCATATCCACCATCCCAGCTTGCTGCCACTCCAGATGGACACATCATATCTGCAGCTACTGTACAGGTGCTCAGTACCTGTCACTAGTACCAAACACCACAGTTAGGTGTCTGCATTCATATTCAAAAATGTCTTCAGCCAAATAGTGGGCATTTGAGATACAGAAAAACTTGTTATTCAGGCAAAGATGCTTCTTCTGATTCTACTACCATTCATACTTCCTTACTTTGATAGGCAGCTGTATCACTGACAACTTGCTAGACCCTTGGTTGGCCAACTCCCAAAGCCAGAAACATCATAAATACATCAGTATTTATTTCTTTCCCTTAAATTTCTTTCAACATTTCCCAGTCCTTCTCTTAGGATCTCTGTGAGAGACGTATCTCATCAGCCTGAGACATACCTGGGCCCTGCTTACCTTCAGGAACTTCAACAGGCACAGTGTGTTTTCACATGGATAACATGTGACTGCCTCACATAGAAAAGTCTCCTTTAAGGTGTTCAGAGTCCTGAGGACATGGTAGAGTTGGTCAAATGGAGTAAGTCCCCTAAAAGATCAAGGACATGAAGTTAAGACAGAGAGGCTCAATTTGAACAGCCAGCTATGGGTGGCTGCAAGAAGTCAGAAGTCTGATTGAGAAGCAGAGTTATTTCCTCCTAGGAAGTTCAGTGGGTCATGCTCCTCCCCAACCTACCAGCTCATTCAGACCCAGGCAGAGCTGAACATCCACTTTTATCAGCCCTCAAATGCCCTACAGGATGGAGACCGTTTAACCCCTTAAAACCTCAGGTAAGTGGACCCCTGTGAAAGGGAGGGTGCCCTATGAAGGCAACTCATCCTGGCATCGCTGCAGAAGGCATCCAGCATCCAGTCCTGGGACTCTGCTCCACAGACAGCATCTGACCCCAAATGCAAGCAAAGACAAAAAAAGAGGTTCAGAGAAAGCAGTAGAATAAATCAGTGACAGAATCTCAAAAAGAGACAAATGAAGTTGAAATTCATCCTTGTTTATGTTAATGTTTGAAATGTTCTCGAGGTGATTTATACCCCCGCTGCAGTGCGTTTCTGCCTCTTTGTCTCACTCTCTCCCCTCCCTTTTTTAAATTTAAAAAAAAACCCAAAACAAACAAAAAACAACAAACAAAAAAGCAAACAACAAAAAACAAACAACAAACAAACAAAAAAAAGAAAAAAAAAAGAAAAAGGGAAAGAAATATTTGGGAGTTAATTGGATTTCCAGGTTTCACAGCCAGACACTGTAATTGATCTCCGAAGAGATGGATTTGGCAGTTATCTGGGCATGAATCTGACAACAGGAAAGGGAGTGAAAGAAAGATTTCTGCCTGAACACAGAGCAAGAGGGGATCACACTGTCAGAGCCTGCAACCCAGGGCAAAGACTCCCCCTTCTCCCTGACCTTGTCCTAGATTTCCATATCACTTGCTACTTTGGGCTCCTTCAAATAAGACGGCCAGGACATTTGAGCTGACCATGCCCTTGTTTAGAGCTATGTCTCAGGAATTTCTAGGTTTCTATTTTGTTCCAGGTTTTTTAAGCTACACATAGAAAAATGTCTGTTTGCCTTTCATCTGTGACATGGGATACCCATTGCTTTCCCATTCCCTCCTCTTTTTTGCCCTGCCTTGATAGTGCATTACCTCCAAAGTATGGATGCGTGAAACAAGATGCCCATAACTGCCATCTTAAATCTCCTTGAACTTCTTGTCACAGTAGACTGCTTCACGCTGTGATGTGAAGAAGAGGCATTGAGTTGGGGGGTGCAAGAATACACCTGACTGCCCATTCCCATTTTGCCCAGTTTCCAAGATTCCCCATGAAGCCAAGGTCACACTGTGAGGCAGGGGATGGTAGGCAGCACAACAAACCTTCAGCATGCAACAGAGTTTTCTTGTCTGTTGTATGTAGAAAAGAAATGCATGTTCTGGTCTCAGCTTAGCTACTGTGAGAGGCCTGATCCTGTTGTATGGACCGAGCTGTACTGGAGGATGCTGTGCCTGAAGGTACATTGCTAAAACCTGTCACAGTCCCCTGCTCTCTACTGCCCAGCTCTGCAACAGATGGTAAGCAGCCGTTCCTGACAGACTGCAGCATGCTCTGGCAGCACCCATGGGGAATCCAGGCTCCCACAGATCTCTGCAGGTAAGCCCACATGGGAATTTAGTGCAAAATGCACATAGGAGCAAATTTCCAAAAGTCATCTGCATGGTTTAGCATTATCTGCCTCCAGAGCAGACAAGAAAGGCATTTCTGGAAGTGTCACTGCACAGTGCAGCAACAGAACAAGCACTGGCTTCCCAAACAGATCATCCTTCTCCCATCACAGAAGTGCACCTATCCCTGAAGACTCAAGCCTAAGCTATCAAAAGGCTTTAGTTATCCTGGAGAGTGCCACATCCCTGGGAAAAAGCTCTCTGCAAAACTCATCTCTTCAGTGTGAGACTTTCCTTGGCTCATTTCAATTTTTGCTGCACAGTTATCCAAAATCCCAGTCTGGCAGTTCACTGGCAGAGCTTGCAAGGAACCAGGAAAAACTGACAGCCTTTCTGAGACAGACTCCCCTTTCCCCTTATGGGTAGCCCATAGGAAGGTATCACATTCCCATACACCTGCCAACCTGCCCTGGAGGTGAGGAATTGCAGTCCTTTTATCCTTTAGGAGCCTGTCTGAAAAGCCAAGCACAATCAGAGCCTGCACTAGTTATGCTGTGGTGATGTTTTGCCATTCAGAAGCAACCCTACAATGACTGACCCAGCATTTCTGTGCTGCTGACACCACACTGGCAGAGGCCTGCAGAAGGAAACACGTGGTTTCCACAATACATAATTAAACTATGGAGCTAACTTCCATGGGAAGTTATCGTAGCCAAGAATTTGTGACATTTCAGAGAGGAAGCAGGCAGGTACATGGATAACAAGAATAGCCGGAGCTACAACAGCTAAATACCAACATTGCTGCTGAAAGTGATATTAATATTGCAGGCACTCTCCAGCTATTGGTGGTGATGGAGGAGGTCTAACACAGGGCAGGTTTGCCTTCTGTTGAACCTCCCTTTGCAATACCTGCTTCTGGCCACCCCTCGAAGATGAGATGAAATTACATGGAACCCATCCAGTTTCTGCAGTTCCTCTCTTTTCTTTTTTATCCCAAAGCCCATGTAAAAAAGATTATGCAGTCTTATTTTGCCACTGTTTTCACTGGATATAAAATTCTTTGCAATGGGAGATTTCTGGAATTGCAAAGCAAGTTTATAGGCAGAAATGCTGCTCTGTGCAGGTGTAAGATATCACTCACTCCTGAGCACTACAGCTACTACAAACTGTGACAAGAAAGAAACTCACAAATGGTCACGCAAAGGAAAACATCTGTTACGAGCTAGCAGGTACACAGATCATCTGCAAATTGCACAGCTTGTGCCTGATTTTCTCTTGCTTTGTTTAGCAACTTGCAGTGCCGTGATGCGGGAGGCAGCTGCTCACAGAAGAGACCTCCACGGCGCAGAGCTGGAGATGATGGAGGTGAGGCAGAATCAGGCGCAGCATTCCCCTGACCCTGTAGAAGATCTGGATCATGCCACAGGCATTATCTAACTCAGGACCACTTGAGAAAGTCAAGTTTCAGGTTACACTTTACAGCAGGCATAGTACCCCTTCCCCCTGCAGAGCCGGGTCTCTCTGGCCCAGAGCTGCCTAATTTTCCCTCTGCATGGGTTCCTCAGGCAGGCAGCATGCAGCGTTGCTGTTTGCCTCCACCTTGCACACAAAAGATTTCCTGATCTTGACTAGACCTTTACATCTGCTTTGTGTTACGGGGCTCAGATCAGGAAACAGAAGGATTCTGTTTCCATAAGACAGAATCTCTGGTTGATCTCCAGCCAACCTTGGGACTCAACAGCCATTCCCAGCACCACGTGCCTCTGTGGAAAGGAGCATCCCTCCGCACCTCTTCTGATCGCCTACTCCCTGCATTCCCACCTGTGTAAAAGGACTCAATCAGCTCAGATGCAGATCACAGCACTGGTTGAGTCCAAAATCTCTCTGCCTGCTCAGAATTCAGGCCTCTGGAGTCCTTCTCCGCATTGCATAAGCCCTGCCTCCGTCCGTCAGGGAGACAAGGGTACATTTTTGCCTTCTTTCTTCTTTCTTTAAAAAAAAGAAAAAGGATTTAACAATTTTTATATTCTCTTTACTCCCTGAGCAAAGCCGAGGGGACAGGAAGAGAAGACCTGTCCCTGGCTCCACACTGTCATTGCCTGCTAGAGCCTGCTTGAGCCTGCTCGTCTCAGCTCTCTATCAGACATACCAATGCCTTTAGCACGTGATTTATCACGTCAAGAGGAATTCACCACTTCTGCACTGAGCAATGAGACTTATTCAGTCCTGGACACACACCTTTGCAATCAATAGGAATTTCAACTATGACTTCCTTGAGAAAGGGATCAAACCTTTTAAAATCCCATTCCTCAAACACAATGGTCTTGCATGTTACAGAAGCCCCATGTAAACACTGGGGCTTCTTAGGCATCTGCATGTACTTCAGGTGGGCAACGGGTCACTGTACAGAGTCTGGTGAGACTGCACGTGAAGCAGTGCAACCCTTGTAACCCAAAATTGGGGTCAAGGATGGTGAGCTCAGACTGGAACTGGCTCAGAGGAAAGCTATCCAGACCATCAGAGCAAAGGTGGCCTTTTACAAGAGTCAGCTGCTAGGAAAGCCTGACTTGTTAGTCTAAGAAAATGAAGGTGGAGAGGTGATAAAATTGTTCTCTCTCCATGTATAAGGAGGTTTAACATGAAGGAAGAGAAAGTGCTATTTAAGGTGAAAGGACAACATCAGCAAAAGGTCACAAATCACCCATGAATAAATTTAAGTGAGAAACTAAAATAAGGCTTCTCACTGTCCAAACAATTCAGGAAAAAGCCAATGCAATATGAAGGGGTGTTTCAGCCTAGGAGAGGGACAGGAGGCTGCATCAGCAGAAAGCAGGACTTGATGGCTTGGAGGTCCTGCCCCCACCCTGTTTTGGTTGTTAAAGCAACATTACTGCAGTGTTGCAGACTAAGGATGCTAGAGAGGCAAAGCGAGAGACCACACATTTGTGCACAGTCAACTGTTTTAACTGGAAAAAAAATGTGACAAGTTTGGAGGTTTGGATCCGACATAGAGCAGTAAAAACCAAGGGAAATGTATATAAAAAGACTACAACAATGCCCAGAAATCAGCTGACCAGTCACCGAGTGCCAGGGGAAGAGAGGACGAAGCACAAGCAGAAGCTCTCTGCTGACAGAACAGCTCTGGCTGTCCCACAGCAGCCCACACAGAAATCCATATAGAAAATCATTAAACAATTACAGCCTCTGTTGGAAGATCATCCTTTGAAGACATTTCCCCAGAAAGCTCCGTTCGCAGCTTTCAAATAACCCCCTGCCTCATCAGAATAATTGCCAGGAGTAAATGCTTTGTAGATCAGCAAACACGAAGCAGAAGGAGAGCAAAGCAAAACGAGCCAAAGCAACACCATAAGCTCTATCTCCATGCAAAGCCATGGGCCCCATACCAAGCCGAACCAAAATACCACCACATCAAGCACCCATGGAGCTGTCAGCAGCTTCAACCCTTACAAGCCGCAGTGACCTCCAGGGAAACAGGCTGTTTCCAGTGGAGGAAAGGCTTTATTCATAGAATAATCACTCCGTGCAAGCTCAGTGGTTTGCCAGAGGAAATGATCCGCCTCAAAAGATTATGCAGCCAAAAAAGTGAGGTCTCACACACTGGCTGACTTAACACACAGTATTATCACTCCCTACAGATGGAAGCTTCTCTTATTTTGAAGGTGCTTAAAAACCTGATTTCAGTTAGGCCTAAATACTTCTTGAAAATCTGGCCCTTCATGCAGAACTAAGATTATCTTTGAAGACACAGCAACTCAACTGGCTTTGCTAAATCAATCTCACTGGTATTTCATTCACGGTAAAACAGTTCCCAGGGATCACGTTTCTACCAGAACTTGTTAACATTTTACAACTATCACCTTAATCATTAGAAACAAACAATAGGAAAAAAAAAAAAAGGATAAATCATTCAATTAATCCTTGATCTGGAATCCCAAAAGAGAAAATTAATTATTTTTTAAGACTGCAAGAATTAGGGGCCAACCTTCCAGATCGTGTTAAAACACGAAAAAGCAAGCGTCTGCTTACACTGCCAGGCAGCATCTGAGGCTGCTGGAGGATGGGAGGGGGTTTTGCATTGCTTTGAAGCTTTGCTGTCATTCTCTACAGAGCCTGGCAACCACATTGTGATAGAGCAAGGCGATGTTCAAGGCAGGGTGAGCCTTTAAAGCTTTCAGAATTATTTCCAAAGGAGCATGGGCTGCACTGAGCATTACAGTTAATGTGCTGGAGCTCTACTGTGGTCACTTCATCCTGAGCAAGGAGAACCAAGGCCTGCTGAAACACCATGAGGGCCCGGACCACAGCCTGCCATGCCTGGGCTCTTGGGGAAAGCACATGCCTCTTTCCTAGGAAGCTCTGACTGCTCTGCCACACTGTGTTCCCATTAAAATTAACATTCCTCCCACCCTTCCGTGTTTCTGACAGCCGAGTGGGCTCCTGGTCCCTGACCAAACTCATAAATTAAGGCAACAAGGCCTGTAGGAAACATTAGGAGCTTTTATTAGACCAGTTGATAGAGACAGAAACAAGAACACATCTTGGATGCAAATGCTGCTCTTGTCTCATGAGACTCCAAGCCAACACACTTGTTGGATTTTTTTGGTTGTTGTTTTTTTTCCTTCCGTTTGGACTAATAAAGGTATAAACTGTCCTATAAAAACAAATTCACCACACTTACAACCCCACCATCGCTAAAATAAATGCCTATGTTAGATGGAGAAAAAACAGCACAGCAGCAGGAGGAGTGGGGAAGCACCTTTCAGTGCGGGACAGGGGAAGGCTGAAGCAGACGTCATGATAGGATCCCAGCGTCAATCCCAGCCCAAGGTTTGCCAACACATACTTCATGCCCTGCATGTAATTGCATAACTCAAGGTGATAATGGGAACGGATGGACTAAGGTATGAAAGCTGAAGGGATAAAGCGTGCTCTCCAGCTAACTGTATGCGTACGCAATGCTGGACGTAGCTCACACATAGTGAGGCCTGGAAAATACAGTATTTCCTTCCACTTGCCTGAAGGAAGCGCTCTTCTTCGACAGAGCAACATGCACATGGCTAAGCAGGCTGGTCTACCCAACAGAGGGCACTGATACACTGACCATGGCACCATCCTTTCCCAGTCCTCCCCACAAGTGTTACCTTCTCCTCCCCATCACACCAGTGACAACCTTCCCACTATCCAGTTCTCCATCAGACTTCTGGCAGCGGTTGCCACGTCCCCACCCAACGCAAATCAATGGGGCGTCACCTCCATGGGGCAAGAGCGGAAGGGAACGTCCCAGCACCGTGCCAAAACAACTTCCTTTCCGGTGCTGCCACCATGTGAAAGGGCAGTCAGAAGGAAAGCTGGTGGAAAAACCTGGATGGAGGGGGGAGAAGGGGGGAAATGGGGGCCTTCACTTTTTCAGGCTGTTAACTGTAATTAGCCTGGTTTCTGAGATGTAATTATCTTGCAATCTCAAAGCAAACACCCTGGAGGAAATTGCACAGTTAAAGACAGCATGGCATTAAAAATAAATTATGAGAGTCCTGCCTGCTATTGCTGCAGATCTGTCAGCATTTTCACTCTAAAATCCCTGGCTTGGGGGAGCTGGAATCACCCAGCTGTGACTTTCCCTGCCAAACTGTCTGCCTAGACAGAGGATTGCACTGCCTCGCTCATACAACGCAGAATTACAAACAGCAACCCCTCCCCGATCAGGAGACATTCAGCTTTGTCACAGCCCAATTACAACACCGCCGCACTATGGGGGTGGGGAGGCTGCTCTGGTTTGGGTTTTTTCCCAGAGGAATTAAATTCTGCAGGCTATTTAATACAGTGCACGAACAAAGCATACTAGGTGTTTGGAAACAAGTCAGTTGCTAACAGATCACAATAGTCCTTCCTCTTGCAGAAGGAGCTCCCAAGCCCTTTTTCCATTGCCCTTTCTGTTGCTGCTTGAGTGATTCCTGTAATTAGGACTGTGCTTTATCCCAAATTGCCATGCCAGGGACTCATCCAGGGAGGTGGAGGAACCCAAACAGTTCAAGAGCTGGAGTCAATGGGAAGCTGCATCTCCCCAGATACTCATGGCTCATCCTTTGCTTGGGTTCTCACCTGCAGAGTTTTGCTCAGCCCCCAGCTCCATAGCCAGGCCACTGCTCTGAGATGGGTGTCTGAAGCGTGGGTGAGGGAAAGGAGAAGAGGGAAGCAGGGCTGAGCTCCTCACACAGCTATGGAGCATGCAGTGAAGCCACCAGGGAGGACTTGAAGCTTGCTGTTGGCTTACTTCTAATTTTGGAATGTTTCTTACCATCCACTGCTGTAAGACACCACCAGCCCAGACTCAGACTGGCTTAGCTCAGCAGGAGACCCCCCCAACATAATACCAAAGTACCTTCCCTTGTGGCACTCCTCTCCCATGGCAAGTCCCTTCACGTGGACAAAACTTCAGATTACAAGAAGGTATGAACTTAACGGAGCACATATCCCAACCAAGACATGGTGCATCACACAAAGAGGAACATCCTGGGAAGGAATCTGTACCTTAATGACTTTAAAATCTGTGAGCAACACTCAAACACCTCCTTCACAGCTGCAGAGAGCCGGGACATGCCTCAATAGCCAAACCTCATTACACAAACCATCACTTCATTTATTCTGCCCAGTTGAGGTGGGACAAGGGACACTGAGCCCCTGATAAGATGCTCTCTCTACAAGATATGACTCAAAAAAGGCCACAGCTGTGCCTTTCATCAAAAACACAACTTCCTTTAGGAGTCCTACAAATGGGCTTCTCCAGAGCAGAGCCCTGCCCTATGTTGTGGGTAATTAGTGGGCACGTCTGGAGAATGAGATACAACCTCGAGCAGCACCAAGCCCCACTTAGTTAAAACCCTAATACTTCTTACAGTATGAATCAATCCCACTGTCTCGCCTCTCCACATATCTCCACTCCACTCAGATAATGCAAAAAGCAAGTCTGGAGAGCCCATTAAAAGCCACTCAACTGGAAAATAGTTTCTGGCCTAATTCTAGCACTGGGGTCTTAGTCAGGGAGAGAAATCTGACAGCAAGAGTGTGTCTGCAGGGAGGAGGAGGCAGAGATGTTAACTACTTCACCAATCTAATGTATAGCACTCTCCAAGAGTAATTAATAATTAATATTCGTAGCCTGCTTAAATCTGTTGACTCTGTAAACCGCAGCCTCTCACTTAAAGGACTCTCGGCATGCTGAGACAAACTGAAGAACATTCCCCATGGAGAGACTCAGCATAAACAAGAGCAATGGCAACTCCCAGCTACTCAACCCTAGTTTTAATCCCTCTGCTTCTCTTGCTTTCTTTGTCTTGTTGAATTAATTATAATTCCTCAGCAGTGTCTCTGACCAGAGATGGACAGAAAGTCCAGCAACTCTACTACTGCTTCAACAGAAGCAGTAAGATCCTGGGTTGGCACAGGACACTGAAGTCACCAATTCCAACCTCCCTCAAAGGGCCTGCTCAGATGTTTATGGGCCATGGTCCACACACTGCACACTAGAGGACATGCAGGATAGCAGTGGAGAAGGGTCTTTAGTACAGACAAATGCTGCCAACAAACGTTAGTCTTGTCTCCTTTCAAGCACTTGAGGTTATCAACAAAGATAGGTTATCAGATTTATAGATGGAGTTATCAGATTCAAGAGTTGAGCTTATTGCATCAAAGATCAATTAGAGCTTTCTGAAGACTGAAATGCACCGTTAGAGCATTTAAGCTCATCTTGTAGAAGCCCTGAGCCTGCCATAATTCAAACCATTGCCCTCTTTTGCAACAGCCAAGCAATGAAGGACTCTTTGAGAAGGCTGAAGCTCTGCACACTTCCCTCAGCAACAGCTGACCATATTAAGAAGATGATTAACTAGCCGCCACTAATCCCTTATTCTTTCAGAGTAATGTTCAAGCACAGCTCCCTGGCTGCTCTTCACTAGCATCCAGACTCACTCTAAACCCTGTACTGTGGTGGGAAATCACAGCTAGGTACAGAGCTGGGTGGTTTAAAGTCAACACAGAGATACAGCAAGCTGTCAATGTAAAATGCCCTTCTGTGAGCATACTGCTCAAGGTCCATTTCTCAAGTGACCTCTAGGTATCAGCGAACTAAAACGGCCCAAAACCAATACAATACAGTCAGGAAAATAGCAAGGTCTTTCTCAGCAGACGCTGGTTAGGCCCACATGAAAAGTCACAGTTTTGGTCACAAAACTCCAGTTCGCTGCCTTCAGTCCAACCAATTCTCCTTTCTCTGGTGCAGCCCATAATCCATTTAGCCCTCTTTCAAAGCTGCAGATGTAATTCATAGTTTCCCTCTTTTCCCCACTTCCCAGCATTGTCTCAGTCTTAATCCGAGTTTCAGCCACCACAAGACACTAGATGTCTAGGCATCATGGGCATGGTATCTGTTGGATTTGGGTCATACGAATTAATAGCATAGGGATGCCTATCAACAGTGTCACGGTTTAAGCCCAGCCACGCACCTCATTCACTCACTCCCCCACTTCCTCCCTCAACTCCTGGAGTGATAGGGAGAATGGAAAGACTGTAACTCCCACAGGCTGAGATAAGAACAATCCAGTAACTAAGGTGTAACACAAACCACTACTGCTACCACCAGTAATAATAATGAGAAGGGAAATAACAAGGGAAGAGAATACAACCGCTCACCACCCGCCAACCAATACCCAGCCCAGCCCTGGCAGTGTTCTAGCCCTTCCAGGTAACTGCCCCTAGTTCTACAGCCTGGGCATGATGTGCTGTGGTATGGAATACCTCTTTGGCTAGTTTGGGTTGGGTGTCCAGTCTCTGCTTCCTCCTGGCTTCCCCTCCTCCCTGGCAGAGCATGAGACTCACGAAGTCCTTGGTCAGAATAAACATTACTGAGCAGCCACTAAAAACATCAGTGTTATCAGCACTGTTCCCAGGCCAAATGTCAAAACCACAGCACTGCACCAGCTACTAAGAAAGAGAAAAATGACTGCTACTACTGAACCCAGGACAAACAGCATGCTGAAATCAAGCTATAGTAAGCCACTTGAGGTTTCCCATGTTGAAAAGTGGTGATACAAGGAAAGACAGATTTTCCTGATGGGAACCACAACTCTTGAAGAACAAGATTGTCTCCTCCTAATGGCACAAACCAGAAGAATTAGGCATCTTTGTGAATCTGGCCTATGGGATCACCCAAACTGTCCTAATTTTGTTCCTGTAGGATCATCCCCAGGCTTAAACTGACTTCCACAGAAATCACAGATCACCTTTTCTTTTGGTTTTACTCAGGACTAGGAGGAGACCCTTTAAATATCATACATTGGGGTAAGTTGATATACACATGCATGACTTGTTTTGTAGCAGATTTGGGTCATTCATTACATGTGTATATTACTACTTCTGCTGTATTCCAGGTTTGGTAGAACACAAATAAATCCTTTCACATTATTCTATGATTTGCATTATGAGTTGTATTTTCTCATAGCTACAATTTAATCTGGTGATCGCCTTCTAAGATACAGGAAATAGTTGAACATAGTAGGTCACATTTTATACCTTATTTCCCATGAAAACTCTAAATTCTGTTTAGTTACTTTAATCAGTATTCAACAAATACAGGCCCACTGAAATTTGTTTTTCTTTCCAAAGTGTAATGGAAAAAAGGCCTGCTTGCTAGCATTCAGGTGTGAGCACACCAAAAAATACCTAATATCAGGAAACAATTACACATCTTCCCTTGAATTAATAATTTGCATTTAGAAAGGAGGAAAATAAGATCATAAATAACTTTCTCCCTAGCTTCTTATAAAAGCAAGGACAACCAATGTTATTCCATAGTTAAAATGTACCAAGGACATGGTTGTCCTGCAAAGATGTGAGCATGTTTTAAACACTGAAAAACCAAGCCTTGTGAGAATGAACCATGGGAGAATGTGACAATTTTTGCACTGTGGTGCAAAATATCAATATTTTGGAGAAAAGAAACCCAAAGAAACCTCACTTGTTACTTGCCTCTGTGTTTGTGCATATTGCCTTAACACTCCAAGCCAATAAGACCTTCCCTGGAGATTCACAGTGAGACAGATTTAACCGGTCTAGTTCCCCAAAGATTTAAAAACCTGAGGAAAAATTAGTAAATACCTTTTCTACTAAAATTCCTTTTTCTAATAAATTCCTTTTCTACTAAAATGAGAAAAGCAATCGTTTGCGTTTGAATGAAACCTCTTAACTTAAACAAAATGCTTCATTTGGTCACCAAGCATCTGTAAAGAGCTTGGTGAGATTTCCAGACAAATGTGTGTAAGAGTTGAAACCTAAAGTCCAACATTTTCATTAGGACATGAAACAAAAGGCATCAAGGCAAAACAGGAGGTTTTGGGGGGTACAATTTCTTTCCCATATCCCTCACCCTTATATGAGGGAAGTCTAAATGAATTTCCAAATATTTCAGGGTTGTCAGATATTGAGAGGGAGGCCACAATAAAAAATACCCCTATCGAAAACAGTAATCTACCCAACCCTCTATCAAGGGTTTATCAAGGGAGGCTCATTGGGTCCGCAATCTCTGCTATAGCTTCCAATTGCTAATGAGATAGGTGCCACCATGTAGGCAATGGGTTTGCTGGACTCACCTTGCAGCAGTTGAGCGCTGTCAGCTGAATTCCAGGCTTTTCCACTTCACTGGTGTATTTCAATCGTCAGAGCAAAAGCATCTCTTCATGTCCAAGAAACGTGGGTTTAAAGGGAGAGGTATCAGACTGTACTGCCAGGAACAGACCTAAGGCACACAAGACACAGAAGGAGCATGGGAAAATGGCTGCTTTTTCTCTGATTTCTACTGATGTTGCCATTAGCAGCTTCTCTGAGCTTCCTGCTGCTAAACTTGACACCCACCAGCACTTTCTCACACCAATTCTTCTCCATGTAATCTCCATTCTTTCTTCACCCCCTTAGGTTCAACCCTACTGAGAACAACAACATCTACCTGTAAGAAAGATGGAATAAGCAAGGCCAGAGAGCACGAGTCTCCTCCTGAAAGCACTCCCACAGCCAGCAGCTCCGGACAACAACATCCATTTTGCTAATGACTGGAATAATGACGGCATTCTTGTTAGTAACTGTGGCGATAACAAGGCAAACACTAGTCGTAATTATTGTAAAATGTGCAGAAGGCAATTTAGAATAATAAATGTTTCGAATGCAGAGAGCACATGCGCACACAGAAGAGCCCATAGCTAGCTGGATCTCTCCACCTGTGGTGCACAAGGGCCCTCCTGATTGCATTGTCTGGAATAATGTGTCGTGTGGTGGTGCTCAAATTGAACAATGCCAGGTCCCCCCCACTTCGCTGGCATAAGTGGGGCATGCTGGGGCCTCTGCTTGCAAGGCATCCTGCTGGCTTTCCAGCCAAAACAGAAAACTAAAGGCTGACCCAAGTCCCCAGGGAGGAGAGTTAAAAAACAATGCCCAGGGGAAGAACAACCCCAGAGCTGAGGTACTCCAATGTTTCTGCCCCATGCAGATATCATCCTGATACCCCAGCAGGAGGCACACCATCTGCCTGGCCATGAAGTAAGATCCCATATTCAACAAGCCTGGTACTGAATGGGGACATCTCTTTGCGGTAGATGTAGACTAGTTTCCATGCATGGATAGACCTTTGCTCTTATGTTCTGGAGAGGAACTTTTTACAACAGCCTGTAGTGACAGGACAAGGAGGAATGGCTTTAAACTGACAGAGGGGAGACTGAGATTAGATATTAATAAGAAATTGTTCTACTGTGAGGGTGGTGAGGTGCTGGCACAGATTGTCCCGAGAATCTGTGGCTGCCCCATCCCTGGCAGTGTTCAAGGCCAGGTTGGACGGGGCTTGGAGCAACCTGGTCTAGTGGAAGGTGTCCCAGCTCATGGCAGGGAGTTGGAACTAGATGAGCTTTAAGGTCCCTTCCAACCAAAACAAATCTGTGATTCTATGTAAGGCAGCATTTGAGGTGAAATGTGAATTATGGGCAGCAGTAGGAGATGAGAGGCCAAGAAAGAGACCAAAGGGAGAAGGAGAAGGGTGGAGTAAGAAGAGGGGTCCAGAGGATGAGCAAAGTGGATGAAGAAAGCACGGGAGAAGAAGAGGGGCCTGGGAAGCTCTCATTTAAAAAGCTGGAAGCTCCCTGCCAAAGTAAACAGTTGGACATGTAGAGTTCTACATGTCTCTGCTTAATTTTGACCATCTGGCATTTATTGAAATTGCTTCCCTTTGTATTTGCTATGATGAAGTGGTTTTGTATTCCTACTTTCTCTCCCTCCTTTCTCCTCTCAGTCTGACATGTAGCTTCTGTCCTGCCTTTCATCTAAACACGTCCCTGCAGTGACTGTTGAGCAAAGAAGACAACTGTGGGGAGCGAATCCCAAGAGGGTACCAGGCATGGGGAGCAAATGCCTGCATACAGACAGCCACGGAGAGCTTACAGCTCTGCCCACACTGTTACCCCTAGTCTTACGTATTTCGCTTCCCTTGGCTCCAGTCTGGGAAAGTAACAGACTGAGAGGAAAGAAGGAAAGAGAAATCAGAGCAGAAGTTAAACAGGATAACAGAAAAGCAGGGAAGAAAAAAACTTAAAAAGGTGAAATTGCAAAGTGATGACAGGCTGGTGGAAGGGAATTAGCAGAGAGGAGGGCTCTGTTCACGTCCTCCTCTCCATGAACTGCCATGTGATTAGCCAAAAGAGCCATTTTGTAGGGAACTTTGGCACCAGCCACTCTCCTGCAACAAGGGCGAGAGACTGAAATAATCAACATTTTCTGCAGAACAGAAATGCAAACATTCAAATTCACGTCTCAACTGACAGTTTCAGTCAAAATACATCACCCTGACGTTCTTCAATTAGAAGAGATTCACAGACTCATTTCGCGGCATAGCCTGCAGTCCCAGGCCAAATTATACAGCCACGCTGCCATAGCTTGTATTTCCTGTAAGTGAGCAAGAAACCTCTGAGCCTCACTGTGCACTCCCAAGCCTATAGCAAGGAGGAGCTTTTTCAGTAGTTTTTCCAGGAAGCCTGTCCCAGTGGAAAAAAGACATGAAAGCAACACAACCACAAGGGTGGGGAGATGTTTCCTTTGCCCTGTTCAGCCTCTGAACACTTCAGAGCCAGAACATTATTCATTGCAAGGTTTTACACAGCAAATGCATGGCTCTGTCACTTTGGTATACCGTTACGATGCTTCTCATAGCCACAATGCTGGGAGGACTGCAGGCAGAAAGAAGCTCAGTGGCTGTGCTGGCACAAATTAGTGGAGCTGAAACTTTAGATCAGTGACAGAGTCTGCCTCCTGGGAGCAGTAAATTGTGATGCTGGTCCCTAAAGACCCTCCTTGCCATTAAGTGATTAATGAATTCATTAACACCTCTTAGAACACAGGAAATATGATATGGACAGCCTGCTTAGGCTTTGCAAAGGTTTTTAGTTGGGTTTTGGTTTTTTTTTTTTCCTTTTAAGAACAGCAGAGAATAGTGACTAATTAAGCTATATGGCCCATGATAGCACTACTACATTTATCCACTGGAGATGAGCAGAGCGGTAAGATTCTCTTGTCTCATGCTCTGGCAAGCTTTTATTTGACCCATAACAAGATGCTAAAATAAGGGGTTTATTGCTATTATAAACCTTTCATTTGAAAGGGAGGGGGGAAGACTTTTTGCTGTAATGGCTTTAAATGACTTTCCCAGTGCTCCCAATCCAACGGTGGAATAGTCCCAGGGTAACTGGAGGTAACAGTCAGGGCAAGGAAAGGGGGAGGAATTGCACAATGGTCTCTTCAAGCCCTACAGAGAGCCTTAATTCTTGCCCTAAAGCCACATTCAAGACCCATTTCAGTGACAGTTTTATTTACCAAATGTAACATACCCAACAGGCTAAACACTTGGGATAAAGTGTGAGCTGGACTCGGTGTCTGACACCTGCATTAAATCAGGGCACAAGATTACCTCCCACACTGTACATCAGCAAGACACTCCTGGTGCTCCTGTGGCTCCAGCCAAGCAGCTGACAAGAGGTAATCATCCCCTGCCGCAGTGATAACAAGTGCCTCTCACCCCACATGTGCCTTGGGAGGGTATCTGAGGTCCAGCTTCCTGCTGAGCCTGCAATCTAACCTCACCAGTCATGGATGAAGATGCCTCAGCAGCAGCCAGGCAGGGCTAGCACTGTCTTGCTCAGGAAGTGATGCCCACATTACCCACTCTGAAGGGATAAATAGTTGCTACTTGAAGCTCATTTCCTTTTACTCCTCTTGCTTGTACCCATGTCACATATTTGCTGTATGATTGCAGAGAACGCAGGATTCATCTCTACAGCCACCAACTTCTGCAGAAATTCCTTTCCATAACACAAATGGAACAACTGCCCTTCACCACAAAATGGCACAGCAACCCTGAGGCTGGCTCTTTGCCTTAGTTTGCAGTGTCCTATAAGACCTGTCATGGGAACATGAGCTTGGGCTACATTACAGTTCACTTCTAGATACAGTTTGAGTTTGCTTGTGAAGGGCCACACAAGTCCAAGGGGACAGGAGATGCTCTGTACATAACACTGTGCCACTGAAGATAAATGGAGGTGACAAGGAGCCACCACGTATTCCTGCCTGTGGGCAAGCGTCAGGGCTTTGGGAAATTTGAAATTGTGGAGAATCAGGCCCAAAGACAACACTTTCAAAGAGTAAATTGAAGAGAGCTGAAAGAAAGCCCCTACACAAAGATTAAAGGGCATGAGGTATTGATTTACTTAGGAAGATCAAAAGAGCTATATTTGTATATAGTAGTTCAGCTAAGTGATGACTAAGTGTTTAAAAGGAAGAGTTTGAAGGACATAAACCAAGAGAGGGACCATTAGGGTGAGTGCAGTGAAGAGGGTTAACAGGAGCAGTAGTAGAGTGAAAGAAAAGGAAATGAAGATCTCATCTGCCTGCCCACAGACACTTTTTAGCAGGCCCCATCAGCACTGAACCGAAAGCCACATTTGGCAAACCAGCTTCCCAATGCATTCCAAGCCCCATCCTGAACCCTGCAGCTCACTGCACCTCCACTAACAATGCAGCTTGTGCCACGCCACAGGCATCCAGGAGCATGCGGGAAGGTCCTCAAGGGGACTTGGTACCATCACAGCCCATGCAACACTTTTCAGATTGGCAATACCAACATACCTCAGACTCTCAACGGTGGAAGCCCTGTGCCTGCCCAGCTCACACAATACCCCAGACAGACACAGAAACAAGGAGCTGTATATCTCAGAATCACTTCTGAGGACTCAAGTGTCCTGCTGCATCCACTCCAAGGCCTAAGGACCTCGTCCCCGGACTTTAAACTCATTTAAACTTTATCGGAGCTATTTCTTCTTGTCTGGAAATAGTGTTTGCAAAGCACTAACCTGAGTAATGGCACAAAACTTAATCCATCCTCATGGTTTGGTAACACCCCAGACCTTCTGCTTGATTCTGCTTTCTCAGACTGCTCTACCTTTACTGAGCTACACAGGATTTGCAGGGCTAGAGCTGGGATCACAGCCAGAATACCAAAAGCTATTCTGTTCCTCAAGATAATTCAGACCCAGGTGAGAAAAAGTTAGTTAAAGTGACTTTTTAATAAGTGACCTTCCTTTAGCCTCCCTCTGTGGGCTCAAGTTGACAGATGTCTACCTAGTGCTTCCAAAAGCAGCAGCCAGAAGCATTTCAGACACTGGTACCTTGGAAATCCTCCATGGAAAAAAGTCTGTGTACATAAGACAGGCAAGAAACACATCTTTCCCATCCTGGGGAATCTGACGGTGAGCCTCAAGGCACGAGGGTGTGCAGGACTGGATCTGGGGAGGACCTGGAGGCCAGATGTTTCATTAAGCAGCTGAATTTTTGCATTACCTCACAGTGTCATGTCTGCTTACTCTGTTAAAGGCTGCAGCTGCCCATTCTAGCAATGCATAACCAGCCCTTTAGAGAAAGCACTTCCTACCCTGATGGAGAAGAGAAAGATAAACAAGACAAAGAGAATCTGATAAGAGAGCCTGATTCAACTGTTCTGCCATTGCCTGGAATATCCAGAAAACTTTATGACCTCACTTCTTCGTCCAAAAAAACCACCAACAAAAAGCTTTTGCTCTGGGATTGACAGGTACTTCCAGGCAGTTTAAATCAATGCCAATGCTCTGCACCCTGTTCACATCATTCGGCATTTTATCCACCATTTGCTGGAGCTATACTCTTTGCTGGGCACATTTATAGACAGCAGAAAGAGAGGTCATGCAATAAGTAATGATGAGAACAGGGTAGGCTACAGAGTAGGCTAAATGAGATCAGATACAAAGGGCAGGATTCATGGCCCATTACAGAGCCACTAAATACATTTTAGTCACCCTATTCTATTAGGTGCCAACAGAGCCTACCCCTGATCGAGGGCCCCCTGATCCATGGATTCAAGTGGATCAGCATTTGTACACCTTCAACAAGCAGGTGACATAACATACAGGTTGTTTTGTTCAGCCGTACATGGTCCCTTCACCACAAGCTGCTCACCCCTGTCTACATTGCCTAGGTACATTACTGGGGAAAAATGTCTTCTGATGCAACCAAATGCAAGATAACACCTCTGGGAACCAGGAATGCAAATTGCAGCTACTTACAATATGGGAAATTACCTCAGAAAGCACTGACTGCAGCAAGGACTAAAAATGCTTTCCATAGAGGAGGTGAATATTCATCCAAGCAGGGATAGGAACTGCGCTTTCCCTGCCCCTTTGCATTTGGTCTCTCTGTTACCCACCATTTTGCCTCTCTTTTATCTCCGTTTACATGACTCCATATGGAAAAAAAAAAGAACAAAACCAAGCCCTTCAACATTTTAAATTGAAGTTTAGCTCTTGTGCAGGGCATTCCATAGCTCTCCATTCAGAGAGCTTTTCCAGGAGATGTAGGGATGTCTTAGGCAGAAAATACAACTACCCCTTCTTCAGCAACCATGAGCCACTCAGAGGCAGGGGACATCAATACATTCCTTTCCAGGAGAGCTGTGAGGCAAGTGTGGACCATAAGAGGTTAACACAGGATGCTGTCAGTTTGGGCTCAGTACCAGCTGCTCAACCCTCCTAAGGTACTGCCTCTGGGACTGGCCAAGCAGGACATGGGGGTGACAACAAAGCTGCTAAATATTCAACCATGTGCAACCAGCCTTCTCTTCCATAGGCTGTGCCTCAGCCCTTGGTGTCCATGCAGGGAGAGGAGACACCAGGGGCATTCAAACGGAGGCCAGAGAGACACGGCTGAGAGCTGGAAAAACTCATAACTCAGCCCGTTCACTTTGTCAAAGAGTTGCTTGAGAGATCACAATATGTCTAGACATCTCAAACATGGAAATATCCTGGGTTGCAGGGGACTTCCTAGGCCTTTGACAATGACATGGCGAGATTCAATGCCTGGAAGTTCAGGTCAGATAAATCCCAAAATACAGTGCAATTTCCCAGCAGGGAGGGAAACTGAACACTGGAGGACCTCACAAGGGTGTGGATCGTCTTCATTTGACATCATTAGCCCAGCAGCAGATAACTTTTGAACAGCTAGGCTTTAATCCAGCTGGAGGGGGAAATCCAAACCCCAGGCTTGGAGGGAGTGGAGCTGGATGGCGCAGGGCACACCTCGGTGCCCCTGCTCCCTTCCTTCTCCCCTCAACCACGACAAGAACAGGAAATTCTGCATAATCTGCTCAGCCTCGGAGCTCCTCATTAAGCCAGTAGCTGCAGTCCAATCTCATTCCCCAAGACCTCAGCTGGTTGCCTGCAGACATAAGGAAGGAATTCATTTATTTGTTTTCCTCCTCCAGGCTCATTTGGCCAGACAGATGTTGCTTGCTATTTCTGTATGCTTGGTTTAGGTTTGTTTTCCCTTCCCTTCCTCTGAATGATCAGAGATTAACTGTAGCTGGAGACACCCTGTTGAAGGTGCAGCCCAGGGTTTACAGATGTGCCAAAAGTGGGGTATGGGGATTGCCTTTTGCTGCACCCTATGTGATCAGTTAATGCCACCTCATCCAGTTACCTGGACAGCATCTGCTGTAATGTGGGTCACCGACACTGAGGTTCAGTGAAGTTCTGCTGTGATGGTTAGTATCATATGCAGAGTTTGCAACCCATGCATCAGATGCTCTGGTCTTTCAAATGTTGCCGCTATTCAGAGCCTTGCAGATTGCCTAAATAAACATATGTAAGTTTAAATTCAATCTCTCCCTTGCCCTGTCCCCTGTAAAACTCTTTGATGACTAAGCCCATTAGGGGAGGAGCAAGTCTCTTTTGAAATGTCACAGCTGATCTCTTCTGACCTTATCAAAGTGCAGGATCAATACACTGACCCATTTGGAGTAGAAAACCTCAAGCAAAAGCCAGAGAGAAGCAATTATAGCAGAATTTCAAGAATGAGAGGGGAGGAGGGAGAAGAAATACCCTGCTATGTCTCTGGAGAGTGAAAAACCAAATGAGCCAAAAGTAGCCATGATGCTTAGAATTATCATATACATAATTAGTATTTGATAAAGCAGGAAATAAAACATAACGTCCATTCATCATGCTGACAGCTGCAGAAACATATTGCAGGCTCTCACGTGTTAGCGGTGTGTGAGTGCCTGTGGCATTGCAGGTACTAATCCACACCGCCAGCTCAGGGAGCCAAACACCCCATACTCTTTGCCGGATGCTGGCAGCACATCTCAGGATCTGTATCTGAGCATGGAAGGCATGATCACATGTTCCTGACTGCCTGGGTTCGAAGAATGGAGAGGCATCAGTAAAAGCCTTGACAGCAGCCAAGGTGCTTCCATCAAGCCTGTGAACTTCAGGCATGCAGGGACGTTCAGGCATCCTAGAAAGGTAAACCAAATTTCCTGATGTCTAGACCTTGGCCAACTGCACCATCTCATGATTGCAGCAGTCCCTGACATGGTTTTGAACTGGGCTAATTATCACCAGTTTGATCAATATCTTGTTCCGTGCATTTCAAATAAACAAACTTCAGACAGCAGAAATAGAGACACGGGCCAGGGTACAGTTATGGGTACCCAAATATATGCAGCCAAAGGTTTTATGGTCAGACACAACCCATTTCCCTGGCACCTATAAACCATAAAGCAGCACCTCCACCACCTACCGCCGAGGCCCCACGAGTCTTCATAAGACGTAGAAGTATTTTCAGATAAACTTGTCATTAACCTTCCCATGAAGAGGGCAGTCAGCAGGGTAGAGAACCTAGGTCAAAGAGCAGCTATGATTCCCATGGAGAAGAGTTGACATAGAAGGAGTAGATGACATAGAAAACACTCTCAAAATCAGAGAGGGGGATTGAAAGATAAAGAATTTGTAGGACTGCAGGCTCTGTCTAGAGCAGGTCTCTCTACAGGGCTTATGCCCAAGTGAGGGAGGTTTTTTCGTCCCTTCATGGATGTTTTTGAGATATACTTTTCCTCACAAGGGCGAACACGAGCCATTTACAAGCAACTCAGTGACAAAACAGGAAGATATCAGCTTCTGCCTCGCCTGACAAAAATAGCCAAGTGCCTGATGGCAAAGCCACACACCCATCCTTGCTCTGCCTGGCTGGAGCGGAGCTGTGCCACAGGCTCCCGCGGCACATGCTGCTCGCCAGATTGCTGACTTGGGATAGGTCCCTGTCCATCTGTCGAGGCAGAATTATTCCACTTGAAAGACACTAAAAAAATTCCCTGGAGTTCTGCAACTGTCCCAGTTCCCACGTGAGCCGTCTCACCATCAACCGCAAGCTGCTCTGAGGAATGGGAAGAGCTCCGGTCAAAGCCCTTCCCCTCATTCCCACCCTTTTTATTTGCAGATAAAGCCACCACCTCTAACTTCATCAACCCTTTTTTTACGGCTGTCTCCTTATAAACCTGTTAACCAACATAAGGCAGGATCCTCAGCTCTCTGGCTGTCCATCTTTATCCAGCAGGGAAAGAGCACCGTGAACAATCTCCTTTGGAGGTTATCAAAAAAGCAATCAAAGAAAGTCTCTGCTGTCCTGGGAAATTTTCTATGCACTGGGAGTCTCATCAAACCAGGGGAAAGAAAGCAATAGCAAATTTAACAGTGCCATCCATAGCAGACACAGATGGCTGCAGTTCCTAAATAAGCATTACATTAGTGCAAAGGAGAGGGGAAAAAAATTAAAGGGAGAAAGAAAAATATAACAGCTGTATCTTAAGCCTGGAGGCTGATGCTAAATCTATGTTTGTAGATGCTTTCGCACTGGCAATAAAAGTCAAGTTGCTTCCATGTTAAAGGGGCACAGCTGAGTGCTTTATGCACTGTCCTTGACCTGCTAATCATTTGGTGGGAATACCCTCCAGCTGCCTGTCAGCCTGAGGCACCTGCAGCAGAACAGGAGGAGACAGGGGCAGAGAAGGAGAGCAGTGGGGGAAAGCATTAATATTTAAAGCAGTGCTTTGCACTGCTGTGAATGGAGTTCTGCTTAATAAAAAAATAAATTAAAGAAATCAATAGCACGCGATGTCCTGCACTGCACTGACAGAAAGATCATTCGCCCCTTCGTCACTGCTGGCAAGCTAAGGCCACAACTCAGACACTTTCCCCAGCACGTGTCCTGTAATCCTGCAGGGCAGACAAAAAGCAGATAAAAGAATTGAGGGCCCTAGACTTGAAATGTTGACCCCTCCAAAGATCAGTGCCTCACTCTGGAGGGAGCAGGGAGCTCAGGCAGGGTTCAGAGAAAGCTCTGCTCCCAGCCCAGGGATGCTGGAGATTTTTCTCCACAGTCTGGAAGGGAAAACATGAGGTTGATGCCAGCAAAGTTCACAGTTGACACAAATATTGGAGGAGCAGTAAATGCCGGCATGAATGGGTTGGTTACAGTAGGCAAGCTGTGTTGGCAGATAGGCAGGCTAAAAGTGGCTTTTAAAATACCCACGTGCCAGGCTGGGCCTGAGAAACAAAAGAGTATAAGTGCACTTAAAAATGCAGGCAGTTTGAGGAGAGCTTCCTGGGGCAAGAGCATAACCCCATTCCTGGAAGTACAAACAAGGATGCAATAAGGAATGAGTTCCTCCAATACCATGCAAGACTGGCACCATGGTCCTGAATCAACATGGTCTCCATATTCGTGACCACATCCAGTGTGCAGCAAATTCAGCCAAGCACTTGAGAGAAGCATTTTCCTGAGTGAGCATCTATCCCACGGATGGATGCAGCACACAGGCTGCTCCTCTGAAATGCACCTGGTCTTCATAAACAGAGGCAACTTCAATCACTTAGGATCCTGAAACACCAAGCTCAAATGACACATGTGTTGGCCTTTGGGGGATGAGATTTCTTGAAATCTCACACATCTGGTTTTCCCCTCCTCTGCTTTGTAGAAGCAACCAGTGAGGTTTCATTCCTGCTAATGTTTCCATTTGTCTATGACAAAGTGCAAAATTTCACAGCTATGCTGTGTCAGAGCTGTGGTACCTTCTGCCTCTTGTTGACCTGGTCAGCATTACTTATCAATTGCCCTCTGTGACTATCCCCATAGCTCACAAACATTGAAGCATTATTACATTTAACTATGATATTCTCTATAGTAGCTACACTGATTACTTATCAGCCTTTAGGATTGCTCGTAGAGCACAAGCCTTAAGCCTGAGTAGTAAAAAGGATGGCATGTGGGCAAGGTTTGGCTGCTTTTACCAGAACTGCTTGGGGATTTTCCATCAGGAGAATGCTGATTTCGTGCAAAAAAAAACCAACTCACCTGGGCATGCCAATACCAACATGTTCTTGTTTCCAAACAAAAAAATTACCTGAAAGTTTAGATAACATCAAAACATTATATTTCCTGAATATGAGGGCATATAATACTTTGATTTTCATTCTAAAGCAACTTTTCACTTGGAATTGATATATACACACAGATTGATTTTAAATGCCAAAATCAACTCAAAATATGTAACAAATTTTTAAATAGTTTCACAAGGGCATTTTTGAACAAAACCTCTATTTAAATTAAATGCCAGAATTTTGCCAGGAAATAGAAAATACATTTCTTGTTCAGCTCTAGACATGAGCGTAACACCTTGATAAGCTTTAATATAACTGAGAGAACACACTGGGCTAACAGGGTCAGCTGTAAAAATGCTGGGAGAGCAAGGAGGCAGAAGGACGAGCTGAGAGCAATGCTGTAGGTCAGGGAAATGTGAATTTGTGATGCCAGGTGGGGTACCTGCACATGGGCCAGGTTTCAGAGAGTCTGGGGATGCGAATGGAGAAGCTGCCAAAGAAGGATATTTCAGAGCATTCACTTCAAGGGCAAACCACTGAATCATTTTAAATCACATCAGTTAGTGGAAAAAAAAACAAACCAAATTTCTTTCTCTCCAAAGCAGACTCCCTGATGTGCCAATTCGGAGTGCCATAGTGGTGCTGTTGGTGGCATCAAGGAGGAAATTGGGAAGCATCATCTCTGTCTGCCCAAGCCATTCTGAGCCCTAGTCATCAGAGAAAGTGGATCAGTGCTGAGTGGATGGCCGAGATAAAAGGTATAGCTCTAAAGCACATTAATTGCTTATTAATTACCCCATTAATCATGGTGACACCTTTGTCTGCATTCCCAGTAACACACTTGGAGTTAGCTGGGACTGTCACACTGCTTTGTGTAAGCTGACATAGCTTTGCTGCCTCCTTCCACGCCCTCCTGGATCCCAAAGGGTGAAAAACAAACCCAAAAACCCCCACAGCTTAGCAATGGTAAGCTACCCATCGGTAGCATGGCAGTCTGTGACCCAGTGCAGGCAGTTTGGAAATATGCCCTCTCAATGGCAATGGGCAGGACAAGAAAGCGCAGATGTCAGGATACTCACAGGACAATGATGAGCTGAAGTCCTCAAAAGTTTGAGATCCAGGTTACAATTTGCAAAGCATCACCTTATGGAGCCCATCCAGGGCTCTGCTGCAGCTTCCCACAAGGAACTGCAAGTTCCCATTAAATCACAGAGAGCTGTAAACCAATCAACACAGAAAATTTCTGTTCCATCACCAGTGCTCTTTCTTTATTTTTTTATTTATAGCACTCTCTGATTTCCAGCAACTTTTTTATTATAAAAAAATTATTTTCTTTGTCTGAAAATTGATATAAAAAGAAATCCATCTCTCAGCCGTCATTTCTCTTAATGATGTTTACATCAGCAGATGGGGAAAAAATCACTTTTTAAACAGAATTTATTACCCGCTGACCCAAAGCTTTACCATATATCACTGTGGTTTCAGAAAGTTAGTTTCCACAGCAACATGATGTAACTCTCCAGCGTGTCTGTGAGCTGCTGATGTTAACTCTTCCAGCTCCTAGCCTCAGTTTTGTGAAGGGGTATCTTAGCCACATGGCAGTCACTAGGAGACCTCAAAGTTGGTTAAGATGTGGGAGCTCATGCTCAGGAACCCTGTGCAGATAGGGCCATCTTTAAATTCCCTCATTTAATGAGGTAACAAGTAACAGCTTAAAGCAAAAGTGAAAGCCTGCAGGTATCCCAGGCAAAGGACACAGCTCTGTGCCCACCAGCAGCACTAGTTGGGTAGAGGTAACACAGAAGGAAGAAGACAACAGATGACTAGAGATACCTACTAGTACAGTATGCTTGCCCAGAGAATGGGGTGGCAAAACAATACAGTCATTAGGATGATTCAGAAAAAGGGAGGAGGGTCTTAGAGAGACTAGGAGAGTCTAGCCAAGCATACAAGCCTATCCATAATATGCTTGCCCAGATACTTAGGGACAAGCAGATACTACTGCTTGTATTTATACTATACTGCTTGTATCTGTACTACACTGCCTCCAAGCAGTAGTATCTGCTTGTCTGTAAGCAAAGATGTCCTCACCTCTGGGTGAGGAACTGGGTTGGGTATTTTGTTCCATGGCTCTCCTCTTCACTGTGAAACTGTGGCTTGGTATAGAAATACCCAAAGACCAGATGCCTTCCTGACTGCTGATCACATTTGTGCAAGCATCTAGAGAGCTCTCACAGCTAGACGGCAGAGAGATCAGAGAGAATGAGCACAGAGCGATAACAGCCACTGTCTTGGGGAAGGGAAGGGCCTGGGAGAGCAAAAGGCAACTCTCTGCTCCTCTGAAGACTTGTGCTCTGAGATCACCTCCAAGCTTTGGCCACACAGGTACAGACAAGCATCAGGCATAATCGGCTTTAGCAAAAAAGCTGGCTGCTTAGCAATCAAGGTTCAGCTCCAATAGAGACAGTTGCACCTATCACTGCACTTATTGATTGCTGGAATGTTGATAAACAATTGATTTTTTTTCTGCAAATGTCACCTGGAAGGAGTTTTATACTTCTCTCTACAGGGAACAAATGATAGCGAGAACCTAACAAACACAAAGAAAGCAAAGAAACACAAATCTTCTGATACGGCTGATAATTCTTGATAGAAAGTGGCCAAGTAATAGAATTAAGTTGCTTCTACTGGGATTTGAGAGTCTACCATGGTGGGAGATGGGAAAAGCATTACTCAGTGCTTTGGCTCAGACTTCAGAATGACACTTTGGCACCTTATCAAAGAAATCCAAAATCTACAGCCTCTTGGCTTGAGCCAGATACAGAGCAATAACCGATCCACCTGATGAGAGATGTTAATCAGCTTTCAGCAACAGATCATAAGCCAGGAGAATAAAGGCTGTTGGGACTGTGGGAAGTGCATGACAATATGCAGAGACACAAACTGTGCAGAGGAGAAAGCAAACTCAGATAAGTCAGGTTCCAAGAACACCATACATGGAGCTCTTGAGAAAAAACAACAGGCATTTACAGAGAAGACGAGAAAAGTGCAAGTTACCTGGCTCTAAGACTACCTGGAAAATGATACTCTGTATCGTGTTTGGAACCAGAGGACCATTTAAAAGACTATTGTATCACCCTAAATTGGGAAATTTAAAGTAGTATTCACAGGAGACAGCAAAACACGAAGGGCAGCAATACACAGGAAACCAGACGCTGCCAGCTCTGATCTCCTGAAGAATCCTTGGGAGATCAGGGTTGGTAAGGCAAAGCTCTGCTGTGAGAGTCCTCTCAGGAACCCCGAACATACTTTGCAGTCTTAATCTGGGCATTTCTCTCTAGACATCAGCCCCATGTGTCCTGTGCAACCACACACTGACATAACTATTATAAGGGTCTACTGAGGTAGACCTTCTTCCTATTCCAGGCTCAGGAAGATCTCAAAAGATTGCTGCAGCAATCGCGATGCCGTCACCAGTTCAGTACTATGGACCAATCTTCCAGACAGACCAAACAGCTCTTGGGAGGAAAGCTAGCAGCTTTTGTTCCCTGCCATGCTTGCAGCCTTGCTTTTAATAGTAAGCATCTGGCCTCGAAGACCAAAGTCCCAAAGCCATTGAGCCCAAGGTCTAAACCCAAATCTCCACACCCCAGCACTGTAACCATTGGGTCTGAAGGATAGATAAACCTTCTCAGTCCTAACGTATTTCTTTCTGCTCTACCTTGCGCATTTTAAAAGCCTTTACACAATGGCCAGAAATCTTCCCCAACATACTGTATGAGAAGTGCTTCACAATCTATCGCCCACACCCTATAAGGATGCAATGCAACCCTGTACTGAACCACTTCTCACCTTTCCCAGAGCACAAAGCTTCCCAAACCTCATGGCTTCATGAGTAGCACAAATAAAAGGTAGTCTCTGTCCTCCTCTGTCTGAATAAAAAGATTTGTAGCATTTGGAGATGTTTTCTGAAACAAAAAAGTCCCCACTTGTAAATGCATTTTGACTGGTGTGTCTAATGTGTACTCATCACTACAATAATTAACCAGCAAATACATATCAAGTTTGGGAAAGCTGTCTCAGGAGGTTGTGACCATATTTAGCCAAAACCACTTGTTCTCATTGATTTTTTACCTAAAAACAATTCAAGCTTCCTTTTCTGCATTCAGTATGGCAGCTCTTGCACAAGTTAAAGTCTCCAGTAAAGCTCCTCTGTGCTAATAAACATTGGTTCTGCCAAAGAAAGACACCAGCCACATTTTCAGAGATATGAGCAGCACACTGACAGGGTTAGAATCGTTATCAAAGATCAGATTCAAGATTAGTATCATTATCAAAATCAGCCTACCAATGCCATTTCCTCCACTTACCTTAAAATCCTGGAGTCTATCAGAGGATGTTGACCTTTATATCAAAAAATGTCAAGCAGCCTATTTAGTAGAAAGGTTCAAATTAGATGACCTAGAAGGAGAAAGCTTTTCCAGAAGCAGCTTCCATCCTCTTCAGCAGGGAGATGGTGCATGTGCTGCGAAAGACACAGGCAGGTTGCAGCCCACACCTCAGGAAGCCGGCTTCAGGCTCGTCAAAATAGTCTGCTTGATGGAAGGAGATGTACTAATTGATCAGGCATCACAGTCATGAGATGTTGTACAATTCCTGCCGAGGATGGAGAGATACATCCATCATCACAGCTGGCTACGCCGGGCAGGAGCAGCGTGAGCAGCGGAGCTTTAAAACCTTGGCCTTTTTAACAATGCTGTCCTGTGCTATGAGACGAGGCTTGTGATTGAGCTTGCAATGGAGGAAGTCGCAGCAGCATCACATCATGCTGCGGACTGTATCATGGGACTGGGAAATGTGCATTCCTGCCCTGTGCTCTGTGCAAGGGCCACGGCCCTTCTCCTGCTTAGGGACCCTGTGAGAGAAACCACAGTGGAGCAGGACTCGGGACCGGGTTGTGGATGCATGTTCCCACATCAACGACAGTCCTTTCCCAAAGCTTTCCATATCCATTGCTTGGGTCAGGCTATAGTTCATCTCCAGCTCTGACAGTAATTTGAGCTAGTGAAAAATGAATCTGTTGGAAAGAGAAGACCAGGATACACAAACCACGACAGCGGCTCGAGCTCAGGCAAGTGAGTGGTAGAAATAACCCCACGTATGCTCCCAGCCCTTTGACACTAGGTATGCCAGCAGCCAGCCACTGCAGCTTGGCAGGTGTCTGGGCAGGGTTTGCCTGTGATCATCTGTCTGTCCTCAGATCCAGCATCCTTCACTCATTTCCAGTGATCCCAAGGTCCTCACAACATGCTACCACATAAACTGGAGCCACTCAAGATCTTGCTACCAACACTACGTGCCACAGAATGCTCCTTCACAGCCTTTCTGCCCCAGGGATCTGTCATTGAACTCAGCCTGAGTCCAGCAGCATTCACTCAAAACTCCCACTGGATTTAGAAGGAACATTAAATAAAACCAGCTGCTCTTTGCTGTCACAGCCTAAGTGCATTAATGTCTTTTTATCTACATGGGGGCACTGCAGCTGACCCCTGTTTCCATGCAATTGGTGTTAATAAAATCTTTCTCTGCAGAAGTGACAAGGGAAAGATACACTTCAATTGGCATATTTTATTTGAATTGAAATTTGAGTGCAAGTCTCATGATTCATAAAAACCTGTGTTGATAACTCTGATCCACGACCCTCCTCTGAGACCAGCTTTTGGGCTGACTATTTCTGAAGAAAATGCTTAGGAAACATCTATATAAGGCAGCCCCCAGCACTGGCTTACAATCAAGTCATCTTTGAAACACTTATTTCAGCCAGTTTAGGTTACTTTCACTGAAAAATTAGAAGCAAAAATAGTCCAGAGACAAAACATTATAAAGAGCATATGGGAAATAAGATACAGAATAGGTCTTGAATCTTGGCCGAAAACTGATTAGTTTAGATTTATGTAAGAGTCCTTCAAGCCAAGAAGCAGTAAGCTGAAGCTAAACCTGAGGAAATTAAAATAGCTGTTACAGCCTCTTTTTCAGCAAGCATGGGCAAAGGAGGACAATAGCTGTAGTCTGTAGCTGAGCATAGCTGTCCAACAATTCCACAGGAGGAAGAAATGCTATTGCAATAGGTGGGAAAGAAGAAGAGAACTGGGCATGCAGCTGAGCAAGAAACACCTGACTGGATCTCTGGATGCAGCAAAAAAGGAGAGAAAGCTAGCAAGTATTTTTGGCTACCTACAGAAGCAGGAGGAACATCTCTGAGGCATAACAGGTAGGCTCAACATGTGACCAAAATGTGCAGAAAGGCAGCAATATGGAAGGGAAGCAAAGGGATTGCTGAAGAGGGCCAGGTTAGCAACATCTTCCTCTGATGCCATAGAAATTGAGCTGTATTCCCCTGCTGTCCTGACACACACAAGGATAAATGCATGCATCTGTGTCTGTTAATGTGCTGTGCACTAGGGGTTATGCAGACACTGTGGCTGCACCCCACATGCCACCTTCTAGTTAAGCCTGAATGTCCAAGTGAAGTCCTCAAGCCATTCAGAAATGCTTCTGGAGGTATTTCACTGGAACCTTAATGGCTAAAGGACCAAGGCAAGACACAGTCTTAATACTTGTTCTCTGATCTCCCATTATACTGGCCCAAACTTTTCCTTTCCCTGCGTCCTGGTTTATACTGGGATACAGTTAATTTTCTTCCTAGTAGCTGGTACAGTGCTGTGTTTTGAATTTAATATGAGAATAATGTTGAAAACACTTCCAACTTGAAAGGTGGAAGAAAATTACCTCTAATCCAGCAGAAACCAGGACACCCTATCTACAAAATAAGTTGATCCTGCTTAGATCTTCCTCCTTGCTCTTGAAGTGATGTTCATAGGGTGTTTTATTCAGTTTCAAACTACTTCTACCTCTTCCCTATAGATCACTTATTCTGTTTTAAATTTATATTAACCATTTTGCCAGAAGCTCCTTTTCTAAGCAGGCTCCTATATTAAGACCAACTGTACCTGTCCATGCCAAATGAAAAGAAATGATGAATGTGCTTCATCAGTCAGGGCAGGAAAAGTGATAGTAATGTGAAGAGACAGTAAATAAGCAAAGCATCCACAGAGTATTTCAAAAGTAAATCAGGTTATGGAAACAATTAAAAGAAATTGAGAATTTGTGTACAATTAGTAGTCATATTGCTTCTCCCACCCATACAGGCAGTTCTGCAGTATCAAAATGAAGAACTGACTTGCATTTTTGAAGTCTCAACATTTCATTAGTAATAGCAGATTTTTTTCCAATTGGGAGAACAGGTATAATCTCCCTCTCTTCTTCCCTATTTAGGCAGCTCTGCTGAGAGGGAGCTCAGTTATAACTTGAATATTAGATTCAAAAACAAGGCAGAACCGAAGCTACAGTGGTTGAATCTCAGCCAAGACCTCCCTGCACACAGGTCCAGTAGAGCTTTTTGCAGGAGGTTTCAACCAGATAGGAAATAAACGCAGACCAAAAGCAAAACACAGCTGAAAGATTTAATTTGCCATTCTCCTGGTGCATTTTTCAGAAGTTCTCATTGTAGCAGGTGAACCTCACTCTTCCCAGTCTGTATTAAAAGAATGGCGATAACGATTTCTTGGTCTATGCTACCCCTGCCCAATGCACAAACGACAGTACTGCCGCCTTGGTACTGAAAAAGACTAAAATATTGACTGGCACTATCTGATCAATTGTGGAAGGCAAGTGATTATAGACTGGGAAAGAGGGCAGTGATTTGTGTAAATTTTACAATTATTCTGATTAATAACCCCCAATTTATTTATTTCTATCTCTCCATAGGCAAAAGGAGATGTATGACTGCTGCAGATGAAGACACAGCCCAGCATCTCTGACAACTTCAGGATGACAACTCAAGCTTGCAAGGGTCACTGCTGTCCCAGGCACCACTTCAGAATCCAAAACCCCTTCTGCGAGCATGGGGGAAATGGACCAACTCCCCTCAGAGATATTCTCTGACAATAAGTGCACTTAAACTTCTGATGTGCTCAGACGCAGGGAGACAGAAGCCGGGACAGAAGGATACATCTCTCCTGCAAGGCACTGGAGCGTAGCAGCCCAGCAGGCTCTTGCCTTCAGCTAGGAGAATGCCCTTGTAATGTTCTCCCTGTTAAAATCTTTATGCTTTGAGCTGCCTGCAACCCTTTCCAACCCAAGCAAGCTACTTCAGAAAGCTGAATCCTGTGGCAGAGATTCTCGTAGGTAAAATACAGATTTTTCCCTCAGTGTGGAGTTTTTGCAGGGTTTATTTGCCCTATGAATGAGCTGAATGAAATTTTTTGGGAAGCATTTGTTGCAGAACTGAGATGGAAACTCTTCACCTGGTCCAGCCTATGGGAAGGGTCTGAATCTCCACAACACTCCCCAGGACCCCAATCACTCTTGGGGCAGACTGGGATTTTAAGCAGCAAGAATAAATAAGCAGAAAGAATGAAAATGACAATTTGCACAAGTTGGAAGATGCCTCAAGAGGAGCTTAACCACAGAGTCAGTTAAGACCTTCCTTAGCATCACAGCCTAAGTTAAGGCTCCCCAGTCTCACTCCCACCCTCCTCTTTCTTACCTTGTTGCAACTTCCAGTCTCCCACATAGTCACCTCGGTCGAAGTCCCAGAGGAGATAACACAGGTCACATCACTGTCTTCTTATAATCATTCTAATCACCTCATTATGCACCTCACATTTACCCCAGCATGGGGACAGAGCAGGAGAGGCAAGGCAGCCTTTCCCACATCAAGCTCACTGCCCTGAGGCTGGAGGGGGACAGCCCTTCCAGAGACAGAAGGCAGAAAGAGAAGCCAAAAATGGCTACAAGTCAGGGAGATTGGAGCAAATTATGAAACCCACTTGTCAAACATATATGGCAGTGTCAGGCTTTGCCTGGAGCTTCCCTTCCTGCTAAAAGAAATGTGACAAATTAGGGTAGGGAAGCATACACTATTGCTGTCCTGAAGAGCAGGGGAGATGTTTTATGTATTTTGCTCTCGTAAGTCAGACAAAAGTTCAGCAACTCCTAAGTTTGCAAAACAAAAAAAAAAAAAAACAACCCACACAAACCAACAAAACAAAAAAATACAGTAGAGAAGAAATTTGGCCCAAGGGTTGCAGTGCTCCAGTCTGAGTCAGGGCAAATTTCAGCTCATCTGAAAGTCCCACAAAGCAACTGGAGCTTTTAATTTAAAGAGAATATTTTAAACATCCCAGATTTTCTGCTTTTAAAATTATGTTTGTTTTAGTCAAATGGAAAAAATAATTTAAAAAAATATTCCTTGGTAAAAAAGCATCAGTGGAAAGCTTCTGAAATGAAAAATTCTCTTGCAGGTTTCTTCTGAAGAGGAAAAGGCATTATGCATTTTTCATTGAAATGGATGGCATGTGTCTTTTTTCCTGATGAAAGAGAACGGTGCTTCTAGACAAATCCTGAGCTGGTGCAGAGGTGGATTATAACATACCCGGCTCCAGCCAGAAGCAAGGAAATGGTATGAGAAGCCCAAACAGCTCTGTGCTGCTGCTTGCTTAACCAACTCAGACAGATGTAATGGAGTTTCCCCCAAAGTGAGACTCAGAATAGAATCAAGAAAACCTCAGTTTTATCTTAACTTGGGATGCCTTAAGATCCTTTCAGAGATGGGCTTGTAAGGTGTGTGTTTCTGCAAAGTTGTGTGGAGTCATAGGAATCGTAGCTTGGGATTGTCAGTCTGTTTTCCAGAGTGTTCAGTTCCCCTGGCTAAGGGCATGACACTAGAGAGCACAGTAAAGAGGAGCTTGCTCCAAGGAGGACAGCCCATGCCAAGGAACAGAGCATCTGCATCACAGTTCCCCAAAACCAGCCCTGGCAGAAGCTCTCCAGCATTGAATTTACTAACTGCAGGTTTCGGTTCATTTAAAGCAAAGAATATGATTCAGTCCCAAACAAAGTTCTTCAATTTGGATTTGCCCCAGCTTTGGGGTTTTGGTTGCTTGTTTATAAGCTTTTCTGTACAGTGTAAGCTAGAAATCAAGAATTACAGAAATTGCTATGCCCAGTAATTAGCATTTCCACTGCAGTGGAAAATTCCCATCCAGCTCTGGCCCCAAGCTGAGAGCAGGTCCTAAACACATTATTCACTTTGAAGAACCAAATGAATTTTCCCCCAAGTTACATCAGGAAGCTGTAATGAAATATCCTCTTCTGGAATAAAAAACACCCTGCTAACTGCCAGCAAAAATCCCAGCATTAAAAGGGTTCATTAATGCAGGCAAGATTTGCCCTGCCAGACAAGAGTGCTGGTGCCCTACCAGTGCAGAGCATTGTCTCTGGAGGTGCTTAATTCCATATGCTTCAGAGGACAGAAGAGGAAAAAAAAATAATTAAAAGGCTCTTAATGCATCTGGCCAAATAAGTAAAGCTGTAAATGGTGAGGAAATAATTCCTTCCTGACCCCTGCAGCAATCATCTGCTGACCTGAAGCATGAGAATTGATTAGCCTTATCTTACTGTAGCATGTATAACTACAAATGTTATTATTGGCCATAAAATCATCCAGCCCTTTATGGAACCTATCGGTGGCATTTGGCTCCATGGCCTCTCAAACCATGAATTTTGCTAGCTAGAACAAATCCCCATGTGGTGGGAGAAGCCCTGCTTTGCTTCCCTGTCAAAGTGGGCCGAGAGGGAAATGGTTTCCTGCCGTGGGCAGCACTGTCCCTGTTTACCACAGTCCAGCCCTCAATAGATTCGGTGATGTGCAGGGTAAAGTGTTCAAAGGAATAAGATAACACTTACAGCTCTGAACTGCTGGTATCATTCTTCACTGCCAATGGCTTGGCCTTTGTGCTGACATGGGGGTAAAGGAGGAGAGCCCAGGCTTCACCTCACCTCCTCTCACTCAATTAATAACACAGCTGTCAGCACCAGGCTAAGTGAGACTTCTGAGAGACAGCAAAGCCCGGGGTGGGATTTACCCTTATCTTCCTCAACCCTACTCACCAAGAAAAACCCATCTCTCTAATGCAGATGCTCACACAGCATCTGCACTGGAGCCCCCTCCAGACCAATGTCACTTACAAAAGCCGAAGCATCACCTCCTGAGCTGATCAATAAGTAATTGCCAGCTCTCTCACAGCGCAGAGTGGTCTCTCCATCTGTCATGCCTCTTTCTGCTACCTCGACCTTTTCTGTGAGACTAGACGCACAGGGAATCACGTTTGGTCTTCAGGAGGTCTGGGAAGCAAACTGCCAAGTGACATTAGGAATAGGGAACAACTTACCTCCTTTAAGAGAGGGAGCTGTATTATCTGGTGACCTGAGCTAGTGTCGACAGCACTGATGCGGCTACATGGTACATTCAGAAAAACTGGATAAACAGCAGTACTCGCTGACTTCAGTACTTTAAGGGTATGGAGGACATCTCAGTAGAGGTACTGGAGTTGTAGCCCAAAATCTGCAGTCTCTGAGAGGTTTTGTTCAGCTCAACCTCTCAAGATCATTCTATGCCCCAGACAAACCTAGAGGACACAGGCATTTGGCAAGAGATTGCTCCATGGCATAATGGAGGTCCTATCACACTTCAATCATTACTATGGCTCTGGAACACTGGGAGTGTTTAGAGTGCTACTGAAAGCAGTGGTGCTCTGAGGAATTAATCAAACTTGCACTGCACTGAGAAGGGAGTCGGAAAGAGGAATGATCAGCCCTGGCCACTCCAGGACACCACCAAAGCCCAGCCTTTAAAACCTGACAACATGAGATTAAGTACTGAAAAAATACTGAGATGGTACAAGTGCTCAACACACAGAGCAGTGGCCTTATAGAAACAGCCCACCCTGTCTAGGGCACAGCATTAGACACTGTTGAAGTGAGATGACACATAGAGATGCTAGGACACAGACTGTAAGAGATATTAATTTCACCAGGCTTTCTCTCCTTCCCAGCCTTTTCTAGAAGCCTGGCTGCAGACAGGAGATGCTCCATTCCAAGAACTTGGCAGTCCTGGGGTAACGGTTGGACTTGATGATCTTGGAGGTCTTTTTCAACCAAGTTGATTCTGTGATTCTAAGGAAAATGCCCCCGACCAGTGCTTCACAATACTAGCATTACACCACCCTTCAAGCAGCAGGTCCCTGCACTGTATTGCATTGCCTGCGTGCCTCTCTGAAATTACCTGGATACCGAGTTTCACCCCTTGTGATCAGGGGAGCACATTCGCATTCATAACCTCAAAATAAAACATTAAAAAATAGAAACAGAGGCAAGAGAGAAGAAAAAATAGAAGGCAGAAGGGAAAGGGTGACAAAAGGGAATGGGCAGCTGCACGCTTCAGATCCAGACCTGCTTGAACTCAGCTCATCTGGAAACTCATTTCTTCTGATGACAGCCCCAATTAAGCTTGTGGCTGGCTGGCAACCCAGGCAGCAGGGAGCTGGTCTCTATGGAGAGCTGGAGAGGGAGGGAAAATTTCATTCACCTGCATGGCTGAAAAAAGCCAGATGCACTTTAATCTTTTAGATAGATGCTCGTGGTCATATTTAACGTTGCCACATAACGAGAGCTGAGAAAGGTGGTGAGTATCTTGAGTCAGTGTGAATATGCAGCAACCCAGCAGGCTTCTGCTGTGGCTCTTCCCTCATTGGCTTGTGACACTCAGGTCCTGCTCAGAGAAAGGCACACACCACGAGGTGCTGTGAATTCACAACAGAAGGCAGTACTCGCATGAGGCACATGCTTTTACGCGATTTCTCTGAGGACCTCCCTACAATGGCATAAAGGCCAGACAAAATGAGACTGATCCTCCAGAGCCACACTCTTCCCCTTCACTTAAACAAAGGGAGGGAGCAGCAGAAATTGGATTTGTCAGCCATTTTCACCATCAGAAGCCTGAAATAAAAAAAAAATTACATGTATTTTGCTTCTTGCATCTTTGCATCTCTCCTATTTATTACCAATTCTTCCCAGCTTCTGGGCAGGGATGTGTCCCATCAGGTGATGAGCAGATGGGAACTCTTCAATCCAAGTGGCAGATGCTAGGAACAGAGAAGTGAGAAGTGGAATAAAGAGAGCAAGGAGATGGCAGTGAAGAGAAAGGAAGCAAAATAAAGAGGTGAGTGGACACAAGAATATGAGGCAGGGAGGGCTAACTGCATCCATGAGAGGAACGGCTTGCCAGCTGCTCCCTGCCTTCACCCTGAGCTTTGCAGGAGCTTTACAGCTAAGTCCAACAACAAATATCCACTGTACCAAAGAGATTATCAACGTTTAAACAAGCAAGAGGGAAGAAAGGCTTGAACAGAGAAACAAATGGCAGCCCTCAGGGCTGAGCAGGACATTCCAGCTCCTGGATGCTGGTGGTTGCTTCACACCCCATTGCTCAGCCCATCATGGGAAGCAGTACTGCTGGGAAACCCAGACCAAAGGCTCTCTCTGAAGTCTGGATGTCAGGACTAAGACAGTGCAACCTAATGCAGTATCTGATTAAATCTTTTTAATCACCTCCACAAGCTCTAGATTTCAGCTAGGTTTATAACCACACACAAATGCACCTGTGAAAGCTTTAACTTATTGGTCACTCCGGGGTGAAAAGCAGCATAATTTTGGGTCACACACATATGCCCAGATGAATGCTTTGTAAATATCTCTATTTGCCTAAAAGAGGCAATAACCTTAACTCTACCTTCCATTTTCAAGCGAAAATCAAAACACAAGACAGGCCTGCAAGTACACCAAGATGTTTGCAGGAAGCATGCAGGCTTTGAAAAGTGGCATACAAATAACAGTAACATTGAACAAAAAGTAACAAATCTCCCTTACTAAATCTCTGCCTGCAAAACCTACTGTACAAAACACATGGCCAGGCCTCCTTATTCAGTCTCCCCTCAGCTTAAACGCATCATCCAAATCAAGGCAAGGCTCCAGGACATGCAGTTCAAATAAATTCAAGTGTTTCTGGAGTTTCCTAGCCAAGCAGCTTTTGGGAGTCCAAAATACAAATCAAGTTAGGAATGTTACTCAGACATTAAATAAAATGCTTTACCAGACTCCTTAATAATATGAGTCTTAAAAAAAAAAACAAAACAACAAACCCTGGATTGGATGAATATGTTCAGTTATGTTTAATTAAAGTTCTATTTAAGTTTCTACATTTCCTCATCCTCACTGATGCACTAAGTGCAGCTTGAGCGTCAAACATGACTAACATCTGTCACACATGGTACCTTCTTCATATCCTCCTGTCCCAACCTCCTCTTACCACCTCTCTCCACACAGAGAGGAGGAAAACTGTGCAATGCAGAGTTTGCTTTCAGTGGGATTTTGATTTGGGGGGGATTATAATTTTGGTTTCTACTCTTCTAAACCAGTACTTGACTTAAAAGGGGGCAAGGTATCACACTTAAGTTTGAGAAAAAGTCAAAATGCAGCACTCTCATTCTAAACATGCAATTTTTGCACAATGCCACCTGGAGTTATTTTCTTCTTTTTCTTTCAGTAAATACCATAAAGAGAATAAAAACAGCTGAGGCCAAACCAAAGGGCTCCAAACTAACACATGACAACCGACTTTTTAGTAGAGTTGGGTGAGCTCTTGGTAAAATCCAGTAGTCACTTGACTTAACGCTGGAATTCACTATACCACTTTCTTTCTATCTACTTGCACATGTTTACAAACAAGAAAGGTATAAACACAAGCACAAGAAAGCACCCACAGGCATCATTTGAATGCACTGAATCCTGCTGTAGCACCCCTTGAATGGGACACTAGGTACTGACTCAGCTGAGGCTCTGTTGATGGCTCAGATCTGATTAGACTGTGTCATGGCAGGTTTTATGCTAGGTCGACTCCTTTTCCTTGGCCAGCATAAACTCCATGTCATGAGATCTGGATAATCCAACAGAGGTGAAGCACCATGCCAGCATCTAATATGAGTTAAATTCACATAATGTGAGTTAACTGGAAGTTTCCAAACCAGAAGATCCTGAAACCACAGCTCCCAAACCCCAAAATCTCACAAGCCTTTAGCCCTTATACTTTGTTGAACTTCCAACAGGCAAAAAGAATAAATGGCATGTGACCTAATCAGCCCATCTCAACTGAATTGTCTGCATACACATCAGATGTATTGAGCATTTTTAGGACATTCCTTAGAGCAGACACAGCTTGGTTTGCAGCTTGATCTTGTCTCCCATTTCAAAGGCCATCAAAGCTATACAAAGTCATTCTGCGTGCAGCTGAACTTACAAAGCAGCACAGATACACCATCCTGGCACTACTTTCAGATCCTCTCCTTACACGAGAAGCTGCCATGTGGCCAGTATATAGCAACTTTTTTTTTACCTTTTCATTAAAACTAATTGATTCTAAGCAGGAAGCACTTTTTAATTTCCTTTAGCATTAGAAATAATGTTAGCCACCATAGATGAAATGAAAGACACGTCCCAAAATGCATTTTCAAATGTTCCCTAAATAGCAAATGACATTCAAATCTGATGCAGCCAGAATTGTAATTGGAAGCTGCAAAGAGTCCTCTTTCAGGATTCATAATAATTGCTGTTTTACTGAAAACGTTCATGTCATAAAAAGCCTTTGAAAATAAGGGCCGGCTTCTCCAAAACAGACAGCTAATTCTAGTCACTCAAGCAAAGCAAAGTGCCCCAAAACTCCATTTAGCAGTCAGGTAAACTACATGGATAGTGTCACCACATAGTTATAGAGGTGCAAAGGGAAGAAATACAGCAGGGGAAGGTTCACAGAAGGACAGCAACTACGATATAAGGTCCTGAATGGCTTCTCTGTAAAGAACAGCTCAATGGGTTGGGATGTTTTAGCTTACAAAAGAAGCAGGTAAGGAGGATTTAATAAATCTTGAGTCCACTGGAGGAGTGAGTGAAGATTACTTGTTAGCCATCTTGTCCAACCCAAGAACTAGGAGTATCAAAGGAAAGTAATCAAACAGGCCCACAGCAAATGAAAGGAGATGGTTCGCTGTGTGAAATGTGGTAGGTGTTTATGAGAAGATGGGGATGCGAAAAGTTTACAGGGGCTCAAGGCAAGGCTGGGCAAATACTTAGAAGAGCGATCTAGCAAGGATTATTAAGACAGATGAGATGTATCGGACACAGAAAATATCCTAAGAATATAATTAGAGCCCACAAGAGTACTCAAGGAAAGTATAACCGTTTGCCTCTTCTTACTGTTCTCTGGGAAGGCAAAAACGGCCAGTGGGTTTCTGCAGATGTTTGGGGTTTTTTTCCTGGCAACTGTCTTTACTGGGACCTCCCTGCAGTGCCAATATCAACCTGACCAAGCTGATCTTCAACACCCTCCCAGAGGAGGGCAAGCCATGCAGAAGGAAAAAGAATACAGAGAAATCAACTAATGTTAGGGGACAAGAATGGAAAAGAGAGAGGTAGGTAAATGAGATGACCACAGATGTATGTGTTGTCTAGGTTGCTCTTATGACTCTAATCCAGGTCTTATTGACTTCAAGTGGAAGGGAGGAGAGGGCTAAGATTCTGCAGCTGGGCTGTTGTAGCTGTAATGGTTTCAGGAGAAGAGGAAGGTGAAGAAGTTTATAGGGAAAGGTAACATCTTCAAGCAAAGCACAAGCTCAGTCAGCCTTCTGGATATGCAAACACCCTATATCGAGACCATGAAGAAATCTCAAGTGGCCCTTGTGCATCCCAAAAACTCACCTATTTCACTCTCACACAAGTTTATCACTCTTGAACTTATACAAGATGATACCTCTCCCTCCAAATCTTAACTCACTGAGTCTCAGTAAGACAGATGATACCCAAATAAGAATCGATAGCCAGGTTTTGAATAAGGAAAGATGTACCACGTAGCAAATGGATACTGAAAAGGGCAAGTTCTAGGGAGGAATAATGACTGGAGCAGAGGAAGTTGTGCTGCTCAGCTCTTCAGGCTTTCAGGAAAGGAAGATTTTAGAAGGAGAGCTGCATCCAGAGGACTTAGGCAGTTAGGAATCCAGATGCTGGTGAAAATGCACTGGCACTACCAGTGTTGCGGGGTTTAGACAGCAGAAGGAACAGATCCAGGGACTAAGGAAGGAGGTGGCAAGTTATAGAATAAAGGGACATTTCACAAAGAGAAAGGCTTATGCTAGTAACAGACAACTCAAGAAGGGATAGGGGAAAAAAAAACAACCAAACCACTCATCTTAAGTCTCTATTTTGCCTAGAATTGTCTCAGCTTTTTCAGTTATCATCTCCTTCCAGTCCACAACCCTGTGCCCAGCCAGGCTGCCATCACACTAAGAAACCCTTCAGTCTTAGGTCTCTGTCAGGATGTGGGGGAAGACAATAATGACACCTTTTCCAACAGCAGCTGCACAGCTTGCACTAAACACAGGGTGCTTGGAGCAATGTTACCTCTGAGGAAATTATTAAAAGAATCGGGCTAATTTTGTAATTCACACCTGTGCTGCAAATGTGAAAGTCTGCAATAATCTCTAATGAAATATTACACCGTTTAAAGAGTTCCCAGTGAAATTCAGCCTTAATTGATTTTTGATCTGTGAAAAAACACTGTGGAGAGAGAGGAGGTATTAGTCATATTCCTGTTTTATCACTTCTGCAAGCATTTTCCTTCATTTGTTTCCTTTGTCCCCAGAGAATGCACACGGTGCTGAAGAAAACAGCCTGGAAGATACTACAAAACTGATAAATAACATTCGAATGGGAATCCTGAACCACACATCCTCCTAAATCATCCTGAAAAAGGTAAAATAGTCTCCTAGGACAACTAAAATGTCAGAACATGAGTTCATAGCTATCACTGTCCTGGGCAAGCCCCATAGGCTGAGTTGTTCTCCACCCCCTAAGAACCTCCCCATCAGGACTCAGACCAACTATTTGTGCAGATGCATGTTTCATCTCACTCTCAGGATATCACAGGGGAGCTTGCTCCAGAAATGAATGACTTACAGCAACAGTCAAAATTATTGACTGCAAAAGGCTGACAGAAAATTCATTACAGCATTAACGTCAGATCAGGATGCACCAGGGCACAAACAGCTGCTGAAGCCAAGGAAGCAGGTCAGTATTAACTCCCAAGTTAAGTCACTGAAAAGCTCTTCCAAAAACAAGCAGCAAATGATCACACAGTAAAATATAGCTGGAAGAGACAAGAGGAAATGCACTGTAAAACTCTAGGCACTCAATGAGATTTTAACCAACATTTAGAGCAGCCAGAACACTTGTTTAGGATAAAGCAAAGCTAATAACTGGGAGGGAGAAAGAAACCAACAAAAAAACCCAACAACCAAACCCCTGATGAGCACGATGTACAAAGGTTTTCTTAAGAGCTGCTGTATAAAGCCACATCACAGACTTGCCAACCAAGCAGGCAGGGTAACACCTTTCATGGCAAACAAGTTGTGATGGGTGGATAGTAGGTTGAAATCTGTGAGGCTTCTAAGTGAAATAGAAATCCCTAGGCAGGCTGAACACCTTCAACAATAAAGCCTTTAACAAGAAAAAGAAAAAAAGGATAACATTTATTACATAATAAAGAGAAGAGTAGTATTCCAGAATTATGGAAAAAATAAGTAGTGTTGAGTTAGTGTAAGAGAGGGATGAACCAACTGACTGAAGTAGAAGGTGAAGTAGTTTTTCCCCTTCTAGGTACAGTGGGACAGCAGGAACCTACACAGGTCCAGGCAGATTTAAAATGCCTTTGAAAATAAAGTTGCCTGGAAATCGTGAAGCATTAGTAACAATTAATTAGCAAGTAACAAATGTGAGATCCATCACCTGACAGGCAGCTGGAAAAACGTGACCAGGGGCCTGGCTATGGCTGCTGCATGGAGCACCATGAGCTGGGATGATCACGTAGGAGACCAAAGTCATGGGATAATTCACTATGTTTCCCATCTGCCTTCACAGCTGTTTCCCAGACCAGCTCTCATTTCTTCTCTAAGTCCTCCATTCATGTGCTCAAAGGAATTTGTCTCACTGACCTTTCCCAGTTTCTATTTGGTGTAACACGTTCTGGCATCAAGCAAAATCCCACTCTCCTCCCCTGGTACTGTGAGGTCTGTGTACCTCCACTAAGACACTGAATACCTCTGATTTCGGCTAGTACCTCATCATTCTAGATTTAGAGGCTTTCACCTCTTTAGAGTAACTGTATCTCTTTCTCCCCATGCAGCTAAACCCCAAACATGTTTGCTCTGAGCCACCACCTCCCACTGTCCCTGTGTTTGCCTGATACCTTTCAGCCCATTGATTTCATTAACATCCGCTAGAGATCAACAAAGCAAGGTGAAGGCCTGGTGAAGTTGCAAGGTAACAACAGAGAAGACCATTTAGCAAATTAGTCATTAGGATGAAATCCACTCCATCCATACACAGCTCAAATACTTAGCTTCAAGGGAACAGGACCAGAATAGCAGCTGTGGGGAAGTCAGATGAACCCTGGTTTCTTTTAGACTCAGCAGAAAAGTCCACTGGAAATCTTGTTTAGTTTCTGACATGGTTCATATTGCTCACTACTTACTGTCAGGGAGGTACCCGGCCGGGCAGGACAACTCAAGAACAAGAATCTGGTCTAAAATGCAGGGTTTGAGATCAGTGAGAACCACTGTATGTGAAGTATATTTATTCTGCCTCAATTTCCTGGGTATAATCATGAACAGTTGATTTTTAAAAATCCAACGTAAGCTAAAACCATTTCACACCTTGTACAGCCCTTTTCCTTCTGGTCAAAAATAAATAAGCAGAGAATCAGCTACATACAATAGCCATCAGTGATATCCCTGGAAGATGACAGGTGCCAAGGCAGAAAGGACCTTCAGCTGGCTCTTTTGGACCTAGTCACATCTGCTGATCCTAAAAAGCATCATTTATGTCAGGTACCTGCTCTATTGCACAAGCACAGAAGCTAGTGCTCAAGGACATGGTGATCTGAGCAAGGTCACAAAGCCCATTGGCAGGGACACAACTGGGAGCTAGGTCTCCGTCGTCCCAAGCCTCTGCTTTATTCACTCTGCCTGGAGGCAGAGGTGCTTATTTTGTTGTTTAAGGTACAATTTAGTGTACTTCTTACCTGATTCCTTTGAATATAACTCTCTCAATTTGATTTTTCTGCCTTGAAAGTCTGCTGGTTACTAATTCACATTAATCTGTCTAGTTTTCCTTGTTCCTTGTACACTGTCATTTTTCTAACTGCAACGTATTCAACTACATCATCCCAGGCACTTGTGTGGTTCTGCTCTAACGGCTAGCTTAGCTGTTTCAAATTATGCCTTGCTTTCAGTTTTGCTTGAGTGTAAAAATGTCATGTAAAAATGAACTACTCTGATGAAGGCTTTCAGACTTCCCATTTGAGGAACAGCATGAGGCTTTTTTTGGGAGCAATGGGAGAAGGATCAATCCAGCTTTTGTTTTACAAATTGCTACAATAGATAGCTTCCCCGTAGGAAGTGTTACAGTACTGTATTATGCTTATATAAAGGATAATGACTGGGAACTTGGAGAACTCTATCCTTAGGAAGTGCCTGAAGAGCGAGAACAGCAGGTGTGGAGGAAGAAGAAAGCCTAAATATCTTTCTGTCCTGACTTTCTCTTCTTTTATGTTTGGAGACTAAACTCAGTGTCAGAAGCAAGTCAGCTCCTGCAGGTACATGAAAGGGAATGGTATGAAAGTGGCAAGAAAGAAAACCCAAACAAACAGGGCAAAGGAGCCCCGAATCCAGTCCCTGAGTGGGTGATTTTGAAAGACATTGTGCTCAGCAATAGGACGCTCTTTAGCTCACTATGGGAAAAATAAGGAGTTACAAGAGGGGCTGGATAAAGGAGAAAAAGCAACAGCAAGCACACTGCTAAGGTGGGGAAAGGCTGCTTCATGTTACAAGAACCTCTGGTCATGGCAGCAGGCAAGCTGAGCAAAAAAAAAAACACATAACCCCTGAATAGGCTCGACAAAGCCATTTTTCACCCAGATAAACTTCAAATGCAAAAGATGTCATGTCTGCTCTTGTAGACCTGATGCTAGATGTGCCTTCATGCTGCTCAACAGCATAACAAGCCTACCACAGAGAAAAATACTCTACCCTTTGCTTTGTGTATAGTAGGCACAAAAGATGCAAAAGCCCAAAGGGAAGACCCAGAAAATGCCACGAAGACACATGATCTGCCGGAGTCTGAACTGCAAGGGCCTGCAGTAGACAAAGCTGACTCAGACAACAGCTCAGGGAAGGCACACAAGGGTCTTCTGCGAAAGCAAAGACACAGCCCAACACAAGAGGGAGAACTGAGATGAAGGCTGCTGCACCAAGCAATGCAATGAACAGCTCTTGGGGCTGAATGAGAAGTTGCTATTTGCCTGGTTTGCTCCTGGCAAGAACACAGCCTGGATATAGAAATATCAGTCTCCTCACTCTTGTCCAGAACCTTCAGTCATCTCAAAGTTTGAGTCAGAGTTGCAATGGGGGCTTTCCCAACTCTGGGGGTCACACATGTCTGGATTACCTCTGTTCCCTACCCTGGTGTGTGTTTAGCTCCATGATGTCCAACTTTCTGGTGGCCTTCAAGAATAACTGAAATAAACACAATAAAGTAAAAAGCAACAGGAAATTGCCTGAATGGAGACTTGTAAGAAATGACTGAGGAATAAGAAAACCCCTATGCATTACACTAAACACTGTAAGCATTACTAGAATTAACCTAATAAAGGGGCAAGAAGCTGCTCAGACAACACAGTATTGCACATGTTGGTTCAGAACATGGACTGGAACAGCTCAAAGATATGGCTTTTATCCCTTTCCAGGTTGAGTTCAGCAGTTCACAACCAAGCAGGCAAAGAGATGGTGAAGCATAACATCAGTGAACATGCTGCACAGCAGACTGATGCGCTGTGAGGAAGGAAACAAAGGTGCAACAAAATACAACCAAATTAAAATGTCTCTACCAATCACAATGCCATGAAGACAATACAAGTCACAAGCTGAATGCCAAGAGAAACTAGAGAGACTGAAATATTAAGCAGTACAGTCAGTTCAGAAGCTGCTACATGAGCCTAAAATACAACTTCATTCATGACACTTCAATGCAAAAGTTGCAGGAAATGAATATACAGCAGACACACATGCAACAAGAAAGTGAAAGAGGGGGTGACCTCCACAATCCACTCATGAGAAAATATCAAATGGTATTTGAAGGAGTGGGATGGCTCTCTACCATGCTATAACCAAAACTGGATAAGAAGAGAGCAACACAGCAACACATTACAATAGCAATATATACTGGGAATGCACTGCATTGAATGAAAAATACTATGAGAGCAATAGACGTTTCTGATCCAGAAATCTCTCCATCACAGGAAAAAGTGCAAAGCAAAGGAGCCTAGCAAACAAAACGTTTGCATGCAACTGAGCAAATTCACCCCTGGCCAGAGAGCTCACATCCAAATAACAAGTGACCTTTGTCAAAAGCTAAAGGAGTCAGCAAACTCTAGCCCTGAAAGCAGAACACACACAGATCACACATTTCTGAGCCAGGGAAGCAGCAGCATTACCGTAATCTCTACACTGGCAGTCAAGAGTTGCAGGGACAGGAATGCTTCCTGGGGTCCAGACTGCAGGGGAAGATCTCCAGTGCCACCAGTAAGTAGTACAAGCAACGCTCCAAGCAGTTAGGATCCTCTCTGATGCCACTATGCTGTATGTTTGAACTCCCCACACATGATTAAGGAACTGGCATACAAGGAATAACTCTCCTCTGACTGCTGGAAACTGCCAGAAGGGAAGAGCTAAAATGAAAATGAAACAGATAGACAATCATACAAAAGCAATTTCCCATCTTCAGGTTACAACCCCATCCCACAAAGCAAAAGCAGCACAGCTGACATCTGAAGATACTGGAGAGACTCGGAGATTATTAGGACTTGTGAATGATCTGATAAAACACCTTCCTAGTCCTCCTGTCCCCCAGAGGCAATGCCTGGACAAACACACATTACAGCTGCATTAAAACAACACAACTGCTATATAAAACAAGCAGCTTTGTCAGAAATGCCTTGATGTGAATGAAGGCGAAACCAAACCGCATGATGGCAGGGAACAGGGACCTAAAGTCACCCCTTATACAAAAGGAACAGCTAATACCTGTGGTCATAATGATCCCTGGAACAAGTCTGTCTTGCTGCAGAGCCTGCATACAAAAAGAGACACAATATATATCCAAAGTCAGTAAGTCTTCACAAAGAAACCCTCAAACCACTGTTGAGTATTCTTTTTAAAGCCACAGTTTGCAGTCCAAAATATCTCCCGTGCCTCCCACTGAACCTGAAATATCAGTGCTTTGCCATGCACTGCTGAAGGAGGGTTCTCTTCAGGGATGCTTCTCTCTCAGGGTGCTATTCCAGCATCAGCTGTGATGCTGAGATCTTCACCCCAAAATAAAATCAAAAAACTGCCCACCAAAGACATGAAAAGCATCAAAACAAGATATCCACTTTGCCAGCTTCGAAGCCAGGCTTGGATAGCCTCTAGGAACAATACAAGACCAAGCTTTCTTCTGCAGAATCTCCCATCCATCATCCCATCATAATGGGCAAATACCAGATCTAGTGCCGTGCTGAGGAGAAAGGCTAAGCATGGAGGCCAGTGCTGGCCATGCAGGTCCACATCAGGACAACAATGCAAAAGTCAGGTCAGGGCCTTTCTGGAGTAGCTGGAAAACCATAAATCTATAGGAGACGGTGACAGTCTGCTGGTGTTCCTCCTGCCCCAACTCTACCCGTAGTACTCTTGAGAGTTCCTTTTCTGCAGGTTAAGCTGAATGGGAGTAGGGATGTCAGAGGTGTGGCAAGTATCAAACACACATAGAAATACTGATCAGAAAACAGAGAAAGACATACATGAAATACAGGCAATCCGTAAGAGACCTAACAGCAAAGTAGGGAGGAGCCTGACATGGAGAACAACACCTTATAATTAACCTCTCCTCTTCAGCCTTCCAGACAACCGTCTCATGGGGCTGCAGGAGGCACCACAGAAAACATAGAGAAGCCATTTGGCAGCAGGTTTATCCCAACACATGCTTGTTCAGACAGCAGGCTCCAGGTTACTTGCTGCTCCTTTGCACCATTTACCTGGGAAAGGAAACAGCCAGATCATCAGCACTGTGTCACAGTAACTGCAAGAGCAGAATCCACAATCAAATAGCTATGAATTAGCTAAAGAAAAGGTGCAGAAAAAGAAAAGGGAAGCAAGCCACTGTCAAACACTCCTGCTTGGGCAACAGTAGATGTCTATATCCTGCATCTCTCACTCTCTGTGACTCCAGCTAGTAATGCTGGGAATGGTAACCAGAGATAAAGAGGACTCATGTAAGTGAACATCAATGTTACTGGAATAAGCAACCCAAGGGACTCAGAATTAGTGAGCCTGATTCTGGGAAAAACAACACTTTTCATTGGGACCAGCCACACAGGAAGCAAGCTTAGATTGAACACACGAGTATGTGCTCCTGAAATACCCCCAAAATATTAGTACATTCCCCTCCATGAACCTAAGCAAAATAAATTAATAGAGGAAGCTGAAATACAGGCATAAGAGGTGAGCAGCGGGAAGGGAGGAAGGAGAACAGGTTGACAAGTCTCCCACAGATGCTGGCAGAGGCTCACCTTCATCACAGCCAACAGGTCTTGCATAAGGCAATTTTCTGCCACCACAGGGAAGATGCTCCTGCCCCAACATGGCACCACCTGCAAGAGACACACTCTCACTGCATTTTCAGGCAAATGCCACAGATGACAAGATGCACGCTGTGGAGCGCAACCAGAGCACCTTACACAGATGGAGTGCACGGGATTCAGAGGGCTGCCTGACATGCCATAGGAAAGCAATGGTACTGTGACAGATGGCAGAGGGCACTGGGATAAACTGGGACAGTGGGGGGACCAGGAGACTGCTGAGTCTCCATATTTGAAGATCCTAAGAACGAGAGACCTGTCTGTCAGGGACAGTTAATGGTTGGAGTAGAAGACCAACAAAATCACCCCAGCCTGCATGGCCAAGCCTCACCTGAGGCAATGAGACCTTCCTTAGAGCCTTGAAGGTAGCAGAGCTGTGACATCACATTGTAAGGTGCACCCACCTTACTCCGAAGACCTTCTCCTCTCCCATGCAGAAGAGCAAGAGGTGACGATTTGGGAGTTTTTGTTGTAAGCCCAGCTCTTGCAGGGAGCAAGAGCAGCAGGAACTGGGAGAAGTCTCTATGCAGGAAGGAAGAAACTGTCCCATCCCACTGGGGTGTCAAAGGAGAGCTGATCTTTTACAATACTCTGCACAGTTCACAGGAGAAACCACAGGCTCTCCCGAGGCTGAAAATGAAACAACAATTCATTTTATTGTAAACTTCCCTAAAACTGTGTCAGGAGGTGGCAGGTTCTTATTCTTATAGAAGATATGAAGTAGAAGGGGAAAAGGAGAAAGGAAATAAAGAAGAAAACAGAGAAACAGGATCACCATCCCTTGGATCCAGCGATGTCTTCTCAGTCAGTCAGTGGAAATTCTTTCAGTTATACTCCTTGGATCCTTGTGGTCAGTGAGTCTGCTGGGGTCCAGGGTGCAGGGGTGCACCACATGGCTGCAGGACGGTGCCTTTTTATAGGGTCAGTCTCTCTTAGAACACTCCCACAAGTGAAGACTCATTCCCAGGGGATCTGGTGAGCCCCAGACCCAGTTTACCAGATTCAACCTTTCAGGCCTTGGGTTTCCATCACCAGAATTGGGACATTGGTGGGGATGATTATCCCATTTGGCAAGCACTGACAGCATGCTCGCTGAAGCCAGAGCTGCATGAAGTCAATGAGAGAGGTGCTGCCTGCACAGGCTGGAGTGGTTATCGATTTGCTACATGACCTTGGCTTAGCCACTTAACCTTGGTTTCCTCATTTGTACATTGGGAATTATGGGACCTTGCAGAGTGCCACAAATTCATCAGAGGGAACTACTTAAGAGTCCTATTATGATTTAATGGGATTTCCCACTTCAAAATTACTCCTATAAGGATTGAAGCAGCTGGATTGGGATATTCATAACCTGATTGACTGTAAGTGCAGTGCTTTTCTGCCCTTTTTAACGGCTTTCCCCCCTAAAAACACCCATGTAAATCTTGTAGCTCAGGAGCACAACAGTCTAAGGGTGTCCAGGTTCAAAGCTCTTTGGAAACAGTTATTTAAATGACTTTGGCCTAATCAGTTATCCATACTAACAAGCCTTTCCCTTGCCCAATTCACACAGTTTCAAACAGTTTCACACCATGAGCTGCTGCGGTAAGATGCTCAGCTGAGTACTCATGGTGTGAAGGTGCTCGAATTAAGCTGCAAACTGTCATTTAATGGCTCACGGAGAAGTGAAAATCCAGAGGATCATGTTAAAAGCTAAAGGCAATAACAATGCCCTGGTTCTCTCAGGAAGGCCAGGTCCAAGGTCCAGCTTCACCTCTGGTGCAAGTGCGATCCCACCATCCACAGCAAGGTTTAAATCACTTCACACCCATTGCAGAATCGAGGCCTTTGCGCCTCATTCAGTGCCACTGCAGACATAACACAGGCATTGAAGTTTCCTAAAGAAAAAACAGTGCACCCATTTGCAAAGGAACTCAAGACACCTTGAGGATGAAGCAGGCTATGTGGTGAGAAGCTTAAAAGCCTTCTCTCTGACAGATGCTTTTTCAGGGAAGCTAAGATAAAAATATAGCGTTTGCGCCTTAGTTCAACTAAGAGTGTTTTATAAGCACAGTCGTAGACTAATACACGCAGCCACACCATTTGAAGACCACAATACTAAATCTACACAGTTTTCCTATGCTAACTTGCTCTTCCATTGGGAACTTAAACACTTCCAAGACAGGAATACCTAACTTCTACCCTGTCACACTCCCTTGCTCCTTTCTTACCCTTCCCCTCATCACCCACACAATCACTTGGTATTTATTCTCTTTTATTTGGATTTCCTCTAAGCAGAGTCATTAATCTTCCCTGCAGATGCACAGCTCTGACAGCTAAGGTCTTGACACCTCCAGTGCCAGTGAAGGACATTCTCGTACTCTTCTATTTTCCCCTGCTCCTTTTCTCTCTTTAAAGAAACCCTTCATACCTCACCAGCCACAGGGTTTTGACTAGAAGGTCGTGTGAACTGGAGACAAGTGTGCTGTGGGGGAGGAAGGCAAGGGAAGAGGATGCAACTCCCACAAGGAACTCCCAAAGTCCCACTGAAAAGGTCAGCATGCTTTTGAGTCATCTGAGCTGCTCCTCAACAGAAAAACATATACTCAGCCTAGTGCAGAGATACTTGATAAAGAGTCTAATGAAGCGGAAAGAGTGTTGTAGGAAAAGAATAGACCTCTCTCATCCTGACATCCCATGATGCTCCATCCAGTTGCTATGGATACTTAAAAAGAGAAGGGGGTTTGTTGTCTTGAAGGACCTTCTCCCTTCCCAGTAACCTTGACCTTTTCCAGGTTTGTGTGTGCACGTGTATGTATTTATTAAAAAAAGAGATAAGGAATTCCATTTCTTCTTATCTGGTCATGGCTCACTGGCTGGCACTGATGCATGTGGGGGGCCTTCAGCTTGTCTCCATGTGCAGATTTGGAGAGGATAAGAGCAAGAAAACACAGAGGGGAGCAGTTAATTAAGCTGATATTGTAAAGGACATTGTTTGCTGAATAATGAATTCCATATGCTTCAGAAACACAAGTGCAATTAAAGGTGTGAGAGATGAAGGGCAAGAGAGGAGCAATGGGTCATATATTACCATACAAAAAGGCCCCACTGGCCTTCAAAGCTAGGGGTTCAAACAAAAAAAATGCTATCATGTATCACATCCGGAGATTATTTTTCATAAACAAGAAAGAGGGGTTGCTATAGTTCCCACAGGTGAAAAAGAGTTACAGGTAATTGACAGCTATTAGAGAGTGATGTGAAAGTCATTTAGACACGTTGAAACAGCTAGCTTTTTGTGATACCCAAAGCAAGATGAATATGGAGTCAAGCAGACAGGCTAATGCATAATAATTCTGGATGCAAGAAGTTCATGTTCATTTCCTCCCCATTATCTGAAGAAGCTGTCTACTTTCCATTTTCAGCCAACCCTACAGTCCAAATAGCTGAGATGCTCAGAAATGGGGTTGTCACTAGTAGCCCACCATTTGTATCCTCCTTTGCCTCTCCGAATACCTGGCAAACACCTTCCACCTTCCATGTCTCCTTCCCCAGCAAGAGTGGGAAACCTGGCACTGGATATGGTGCCTTGAGCTTGGATCCCTTCCTGGCCCAGAGACCACTACAGATCCTCCTGCTGGCTCTCCATTCGAGGGCATAAGCTTCTGTGTCTCATCATGTCATAGGACAAACGAATGAGGGTAGATGATAGGAAAAAAAACACAAACATATTGTTTTGTGGGATAGAAGCCACAAAGCTTGGCTTAGAGAACTTTGACATCATGAGTGGAATGAAGACATGAAACTCTCCTCTACCATAATTTCTGAAACAGAAGAGAAAACCAGACAGTGGCTCTAGCCAAGAACAAAAACACCTCCAGGGGTAAGACCTGGATTTGGACGGGGTGTGGTACAACCCCATCTTTAACAAATAAGGAATACTCATGTAAGATGAGCAGAATTTGACACCATTTTGCACCTGGTTTGCTCAAGTTGTAGATTAATGAGAATCTGATGTCTAGGACATCTTTGAACTCCTCTCAATTAACAACAATAGAAGCATCTCAGGGTCAGATTTCTAAGTCCTTTAGGGATTTAGCCTCTCTTTCCCTAAGGAGATCTTGGACAAGGTTTGTGGTCACCACTAACCTCGTGTCTGTGCACTCCTTATATTAACAGAGCACTGACAGAAGTAGGGTAAGGAATCAATCTAAATGAACTCCCTGATAAATAACATTGGCAGCTGCCTGTTCTCCACCTTCCAAGCCTGGGTAAGCTTTCTCAGATTCTGACTGACTTGAAGCAACTCAGCTCCACTTGCTGGTCCTGACAGCTTGCTGTATCACTCCTTCAAGGGAGAAGAGAGTAAAGAAAAAAATGTAAAGAAATTTATTGGAAAATATTTCTTTTAGCTGACAGTGCTGTTGATATGACTGCCTTTCCATTTTCTGCTTATATGTGTGTGTGCCTCCCCCCAAAACACATCTCTCAAGCTTATGGTCTGAACAGTCGCCCAGGCTTCTTTGTCCATTCCCAGCCTGCCAAACCATTTTCAATAATAAGATCCATCTCTTCCTCCTCAAGGCTGCATTGTCTTCATATCCTTGGAGATCAGATGTCTGTTCTCTCTTTTATCACTTGAGCTGCACGTGTTCTGATTGTAAACACCCTGATAACATTCTTGTTAGCCCCTCACAAGTGAAATAATAAAGGATAGATAACATTTCTAGACGTGATACTTATACTGTCATCCTACACTGAGATAACAGGGAGCAGACAGCCTGTGAGTCTGTCTTAACTCTGATAAGGATCTTGTCACCATAGATACAAAAGAGATAAACTTTCTAAAATAATATCCTTGTTCATGTCACTTTGCTCAATTTGGATAATACATAGTGCAATTCCATACCCCCCCCCCCAAACCAAGTGTATTTACAGTTCCTACCATCCCATCACCAGTAAAATAAGCCCTTGACATATTACAAGACAGGAGTTTCTCACCCAGGTGAGAGCAGCTGACAGACATCATCTCACAGGATCATGTTTTGGGTGCATTCAGTGAGAAAACAGCCGTGATCCCAAGCACATTGCATGGCAGACTGGAAAACACACCTAACACTTCCTGTAGAAGAATGTTATCCATCACAGCCCAAACAGACACAAAATTATCCATATGTACAGACCCACTGAATCTCCCTTTTCCCAAAATCCTATTGCTCTGTGATGATCCATTCAGCATCAATGTGGTCCATCACAGAGCAAAAGCAGGATGCCACTCACTGCAGCAGGTGCCAACATTCAGAGCCTGTCTATATCCATGATAACTACAAGAGCTGCTTGACATTTCTATGTTGAAGCATTTTATAAATGAAAAATGGTTTTGCAATCAAAATGAATAGGTGTGCAGAAAAAAAACCCTCTCCAATTTGGTTTAAAGTTGCCAGGTTTAGAAATTGGAAACTGAGTGTTGCTCTAATAAAGTAAAATAAAACAATAAAATTATAACAATTGTTCAAGAAATGCATCTAGCAATTCAAAACTGCTGTAACCCTTCGGAGTTTTTGTTTGGTTATTTTTTAGGAAAGCACTTTTAAATAATTAAGAAAGTATTTTGAAGAAGACAAATATCCAAAAAGAAATGTTTTGAAATTGTCATTTTCTCTAAGAAAACAAGGCAAAGTACCTGTTAGCAGCCTACCATATTTAGCTGTCTCACTGCAAATAGCAACAGCCAACGCCAAAGCTGACCAGTGGTGACTGCTCTTTATGGTCTCCCCATTGTAGAAAATACAAGAATTTATTTTCCTCATGGTAAGTATTGACCCTGGCTTTGTTTCACTGACTATTTACCTCTTAGGTCAATAAATCATCATGTTCATCTCAATAGGAGTCAGTATCTGCTTATTATTATATTAACCTTTACAAGGCAGAGAACAGTTGTTTTTCCCTTATAATAAGATACTACACAAATTGAATAACTAAGAAAGATTTCTTTGTGATCATCTTTTTCTGACTACCATCATTTTTGCTCAATTTGAGGCATGTGAAGCAACACACATTTAATACACCACATGGAGCTGTCTTTCTCCTACAAATGACATTCACAACACACCTTAAGAACCCAGGAAAAGTCCTGAGACATCTGGAAAATATGCACGTGTGGTGCCCATCATGATAAAATTGCTGCATCATTTGGTTCTCACAGGCGGCTGGACGTGGCCAAGCTTTCATACTGGTTAGGTTAGCATGAGGCTTTACAAAAGCATGCGTCACAAAGACAGAGAAACCCAGCCAAAATTTGGGAAGAAAACAGATATGTGAATTTGTGTTGAAGGATGGCTAGGCAGAAGGACAGATGGAAAGCACGAAGATGAACACAGAAGGAAAGAAGACTGACACACAGGAAAAAAGTGAACCTTCATTATGGATAGAAAAGGCTACGTGCTGAAGTTGAGCCCAGCCTGCATTCTCCAACACACAGAACAGCGAAGATGCAGGAGATACCTGGTGAGGCAGTGCTTGCTCCCCTCCTGTCACCAGCCTTTGTAGATTAAAGACAGCATGGCACTTCTTCAAAAGTGCAGAAGACAGTCTTGAGATCCTGGCAAATTCAACCCTTCAATAAAAATAAATGACTTCCAAGGCTGCATGTGAGATATGGCTTCACATATGGCTGGCACATTTTCCTACATATTGCCTGAACTGCCACTATCTACCTCACTGTTTTGTAAAGCACTTTGAGATACAGCTCCTTAGCTGTTGAAGTTACAATATAAAATATAATTCTCCTTTGCATCTTAAGCTCAGAAAGCTCTTTAATATGATATATATACTTCTTCACCAAAATCTAGATTTTTAACTGTACTTCTTTCACATGAAAGTGCTACCCACAGATGCAATCCAGACTCCCTATGTAGATGTAACTAAATACTGTCCATGCATTTATCATATGTTTCATTAGACTAAACTAGATTAGGATATGTGTCATTAACCTGGTACCCTGTGCATATCTGCCCAGTGAAGGATGGTAGCTGCTGGGAGTGAGACAGGAGCTGAAGAGGATGGGGAAAGTTTGAGCATTATGAAAACACTGAACAAGGAGGATATTGGGACAGAGGGCACAGCAGAGAAGAAGCAGTGCAAAATCATACTTGTAACCACTATAAAATCCCACTGGAGTCAACTGTTTGACTATGGATCTGAATTTGGTTCCAAACATCTCTCTGTTTATAAACAGCCACTTCCAAAAGCTTCTGAGCTGCTGAACAAAAACAAACTCCAGCCATGATCTGTGATAAACAGGAAACAAGCCAGAATAAACACTGCAGCAGGAACAAAGTCTGAAATGGAAAATAGAGAGCCCCAAGGGACAGATACCACAGAAAACATGAGGAAAGCATGCTCTTGTGAATGGGATGAACATCTATGGCCAAGTAAAGGAGGAGGAGCTCCACCAGGTTTTCCAGCAGGATGGAGAACCGAGGTGAGCTTTACAGCATGGCAGCACCCCCCTGAAAGGTTCTAGGCTTTTCACCTTCAAACTAGAGCAGAAGTACAGTGCCACGCACTTGGGCTAAATGACTGGTGCCACCATAAAATCTGGGTTAAACCAGGCAGATGCTGAAGCTCTGTTAGCAAACAGCAGCTCTAGAGAAAAGCCAGCCACGAAGTAATTGTTCCTCCTTTTCCATGCTTTGAAAAAGTCTGGCTTTAGAGACTTCACTCAAGATACCAAACTTCTTCAGCTGGGAAAACCCTTCCAGAGTAAAGTGTGTCTAGCTCCCTTCCCCAGGGCAAGGATGAGCTATGGCCAGCTCAGCTAATCCATGAACAACTTGCACATCACCTACAGGGTGGAGAAGACAGTGCCAGACACCATAAAAAAACACAGCTGGGAACAAGCTGCCACTACCTTGTGCCAGCCCAGGCTATCCCCTTGGAAAAATGCTTCTAAACATGTCCAGGGAAAGGAAGGATGTCCACACAGGTGACAGCATCACTTTACCAGCTTCCAGCCTTTGAAATGCACCCATCCTACTTCCAAAATCTCAAGCTGAACAACTCAAAGGATGAAGGACACCTGCGCTCAAGAGTAGGTTTCATTCATAGTGATGCTTTACTGCAGAGACAAAGATAAGGAACCCAAGCCCTCATCCCAATGACAGGAGGCTTCCTTCTGTAATGGGAAGGCAGTGACAGAGCAGTGTATGCTCTGGGGCACAAACACTGCATGGGCTGATGGACTTACATCCAGTCCAAAAAAATTTGTCTTTTTTTTTTGTGTCTTTGTTTTTTAGATGATGGAATTGAAAGTTTTCCTGCTGTGCTCTGAAAAGGGCAGAAACAATAACCTTTGCAATTGGCACTTGGCAGAACAAGCTCCTGTCCACAATAAATTAACGGAACCAATTAGGGAGGAGGGAAAAATAATCAGATGGCATAAGGTAAATCCCAGCATAGGAGCAGAGGCTGTTTCTGGAGCACAGTCACACTGGGACATCCTGCTGAGTCTAAGGAGGGACAGGCAAAGGCTTCCTTCCCAGTGCCCAAGCCTTGTCTCAGCCAAGGGAGGGGAGGGAAGTTAAAGCACCCTTCTTTTTTAAACCTATCATACAAAATTTATTGTCTTGCCCTCACCCCACTCAAGGCAACCACACCCCAAAGGGGCTGTCAATGAATGGGGCTGTTACAGACCAGTTCCCTCAAGAAATGAGATTGTGATGGGTGGATAATACCGTGTTATCACCTTTTCTCTTAACTCTGCTTGCTTAAAGGCCATCGATTCCTCCATACTGCATCTCATGTCTGCAGGACATAGAGGGTCCCCATCTACCACTCCACCTGGACAGCCCATTCTCTGTGATCGACATCGAGGTACTGCCATGGAGGAGGAGGCTCACCTGATTAAGACACAGAACCATAGCCAGTGCCACTTACAGCGGCTACAAAAAGCACCACAATGGGGACTCATTGTATAAGAGTTTCCCAGTGTTGAGCTGTCCTCAGCAGGTTGTGCAAGAGCAAAGATGGCCTGAAATAATAAAAACACTGATTTTTCAGCCTCTACCTAGTCAACATCCTCTAGCCCTTCGTCCAACTGAAGTATAAAACTGTATTTCAGCTTTAGAAAGATATTTGATCCAGCATCCCCTGAAAGTTCACTCTGATTCTCCATTCAAATTATCTTGGACATGAGAGATGATGTGTGCTTCAGAAAGAGAGTAAAGAACCATAAACCAGGCAAAGTGATAAACAGCAACTTGTCAAGATGGGTAGATGTGCCTGCTGGGGTTCAGCAGAGATCACTGTTAGACCTGTCTTTTGTCACCTCTTCATTAATGAGCTGGGAAAAGAAGTAAAAACCAAAAAATAGAATTGGCAGACCACGCTGTATTAGGAGATGTTGCCATCGCCAGGGAAGGACTGAAACATAAAACAAATTAGGAGACAGGTTAGAAATCAGGGTAGAAAATAAAGAACAGCAGAGAAAAATGTCTGTCCAGGCAGATTTACAGAGGGAATCAAAACCATTCAAGCAACCAGAAATTCTGCTTTGCAAAGGGGTTTGGTGTTTCAAATCTATAGGCATTGTTAAACAAGATCCAAAACAGTCCCTAGAAGAAAGCAAATGGCCATGTCAGACAATTATTAATTATTTGCTGGTTTGGGGTTGTTTTTTTTCTGTCTGAAAAGGAAATTCTCAAGAAGTGAGAAGCTTGTGAACATTCCCAAGAACAGAGACCTGAAGATCAGTCCTCATGGACATCCGCACAGCCACGCCTAGTGAGTCCCCCCATGGGAATCCAGTCCCATTTCTCACTATCCGAAAAGCCTGTGGATGAGCAGGTCTGATTTCATAGCCTCAGAGTACATTCAACATCCACCTTTAAGGCTTTTTTAATTATTTTATTTCCCTCAGCAGCCCTTTTTTCTTTAGCACAGGTTATAGAAGCACTCAATTCCCAGAACCAGTGCTGTGAGAAAATACTAATTCTCACAAGATCCCCTAGCATCCCTCTCCACTCAGCAGCACAGGAAGCTCAAAGAAGCCAAGCAATGTATTCATGCACCCAGAAAAATTCTCAAAAATCCCTAAGCAGACTCTAACTGCATACAAAAAAGAAGAAAAAAGGCACTGCAGGAGTAGGTCAGTGATCAGCTGATTGGAAGCATTGTTTTTAAAGCCACACTTCAACTGCAGTGCTGCAAGGCACATTGGTAGTTCACTCAGGTATCTCCTGGAATCCATCTGGGTGTGGACACAATGGAAAGGACATATGTATATATGCGTGCATATGTATATATACTTTTTTTTTTAACTATATATACAGTATTAGATGAATATGCTCAGAAACCTTTGAAGATGAAACAATGAGTTCTCAGTGTGAAATATCACCCTACCCAAGATTTTTTCCTATTCTTCCTTGCTGTTTCCTAGTGGATTAGAAAGACAGCACTCTGGACTACAAATGAATACCGAGCCAGTGCTGGCCTTCTCCCAAGCCTTAAATTGTTTATAGCTCACTCGATCTTCACTTACAGCCTTGGGTCTGCTAATCGAATTGCATCTTCTTTCTATAGTTGGACATTTTTTCCCCTTTTAAGCACCATTTTATCTAATCTGCATCATTTGCATTTTGTGAAGTCTATATGTGGTACAGGAACCCAGTAAATCAGATTTAATACAGCAAAGAGCTCTTATCTAAAGCTCAGCATTTTTTTTTATTTAGGTATGTGTATGTCTGTTCAAAGTAGGGATTTGTGAAAATGTTTGGGATTGGGTTTTCTTCTCAAGATTTAGGGATTTGCGGTGCTAAAGTGCATCTGAGGCGGAGTTTCTGCCCTCATGTCTTCTTCACTTCCCAGCCCATGAAGTGGAGATGTTGCTACTACCCTTTTCCTTACTAATGTAGCAGACTGCCTGGGATAGGCATGGTTTATGTGATGGCACATGGACAGCTCTGAGCAAGAAGAGGGACCATAGATCAGTCAGGATCTCTAGAATAAACTGATAAGACAGTAGCATGGTGAGAAATCCAGATCTCTGCACGTCCCCCAAGACCTGAACACTAGAGCAGTATGATAGATACAGTACCAGAGCAATGGCAAGTGGCATGATGGACCACTTCATCACTCCTCACTTCTCAGCTGGTTCCTGCTATGCTCAGCCACTTTGATTTCCCAAGAGGCCAAAGACTGACACACTGTCCTCTAGGTCACTGAAAAGGAGGGAGCTTTGCAGGCTGCTGCATCTCACTGTTTCCTGATTTATAAATATTTTTTTTCCTTCTAAAGCTTATTCATGCATCAGAGAACATCCCGTTTCCCATCTCTGCAATTACTGAGCACAAACATTGGGTTTTAATTGCAAGATTAAAGATCTCATTTAAAAAAAATTCTTAGGGAATTATTAACCAAAGGTTTTAGGAGGAGCCCATGATCCTACTGGCAAAGACCTACCACGCAGACCCTTTAAAGCTGGCGTATCAAACTGGACACACATTTACTCTCATTCCCCAGAAAGTCCTTCCTCCATGCCCGCAATTTCTGTTTGAATTTAATCTCTACTTTCCCTAGATTGTAGGCCACTGGTGCAGAGATGTAGGTGAATTCTGCACTTTGTTCTCCATCCCACCTCTGAACCCTGGTGGAAAGCACCTCAGCTTCTTCTACCAGCCCACTTCCCAGTTATGATAGACATCAAGTACAAGATAAAGGGTGCAGAGGCATTTTGTTCAATACTCACAGCATCCTTTGAGAGAATCACTCAAAACTGTACCAAAAAGCAGATTTCTGGTGTTTAGTCTGGACATGACTAAACCAGGGCCATCTTTTGTCTTAGATCCCATCGAGCTGGATTTGAATCTGATCCCATCTAGCCCCAGAGCTTTCGCCTTTTGGACCTATCCCAAAGCCAACCACCCTCTGCCATGTTGCTCTGAGAGTTAGGATGAGGCCAAAACACAGACCTGCATCTGCTTGGTGCTATTTTACCTAAATCAACAAACACAAAAAGGGACAAAACCCCCCACGAAACTTATCCACAGGTCCATTCACTCCTCCCCTACCGCTATTAAAATAATGACATCCCAAAGACATCACAGCCTTCTCATGCTAGACCAACCGAGTCCCCTGATAGTAATGGACATACATCCTCCTTCTGACAGAGCTGATTCTGAGCTTCAATTAAAGTAGATTTCAATGGACTTGAATTCACAATTATTCCCTTTTTCTTTCTGTGTGTTTCTTTGGTTGTTGAGTCTTGTTTCTCTCCACAGGGAAGTCTGCTCACTAAACCTGCTTGCTTATTTAAAATTCAGCAGCCTTAGCCCACTGCCATTTTGCCACCTGGGACCACAAACTTGGAGTCCCCATGTCTTTAACAGAAAGATGCAATTAGCACCAATATTGAATGGCTCACTCCCTCCTATTCCATGCCCATGTCTGAAGCTCCTTCTTTTGTGAGCTCTAATGCGTGTTTAATGTGCAACTTAATTATTTGGTTACAATGGCATAATTATGTAATTGTAATGTATTGTGCAAGTTGGCTGAAAGGAGATGGAAGACATTCGCTGGGTGATGTGGGATAAACAGAACAACAATAACATCAAGGAAGCAGAATAAGTCTAATGAGATGATAATTTGGAGGATGAGTTAAGAAAATGGGCACTTTGGAAAATGTAAAGTAGCTGGACTTTTTTTTTTCAATTAATTTATTCTTCCCTCCCACCCCTTTGTGATCAGCAAGAAATTCCCATCTCATTGCCAAAGTGCTGAAAGAACAGAGACAGGCAGGCTGTCCTATCCCTGCTGCGTTCCTCACCTGTCACTGCTCCCAAGTGAAGACATGCCTAAATTGTTCTGAGCTGGCCCTCAGACAATGACAACACTGCAAATGCATATATACTTTACTGGATTACAGGCACACAGGCACAGCTCACCCATGACCATGTGCGAGCCACAAAGCCGAATAACCTCCCACTTGCCATGGAAATCTGAGTATATGGACAAAATGGTTCATGGCAATTCATCGCAGAACAGTAACTCAAGTACCTGGATGAGCCCTCTGGGCCATCTCAGGGTGACACACTTGCTCTCCAACATCTGGACTTCGTATCAGAATGCTCATGTCCATGGACTGAACTCAAAATGAGGGATAAACACTAATATGATCAAGGTAACCAACAGACACAGTAGAGCTCACTGCAAGAATTGCAAACCACATCTTGGAGACAGATTTTGAGTCCAGCTTTGTAATCTGTCTGGTTTCCCCTGCTTTCCTTCAAAAGACACTAATAACTCTCTTTTCCCCAGCAGAAAGCACATTTTCAAGGAGACCACATCAATAAATAACAGTACTAGACAACCAGCTCAGCCTACTCACCCAACTTCTGGTGAGGTACAGCCCAAGTGCAACATCCCAGGTTTCTGTGGGAGGCACAAACTCATGGCAAGTATTTTAGGGAGACCTCTGAACCTGTTTCTCATCACTAATTAATTGATAGCAGGCAGAAGGTTTGTACCAGTAAAGTTTTCCATAGCAAGGGTCTCTCCAGTCAGAGATCACCTCCTGAAGCACTTGCAGATAGACCCAAGCCAACACCAGAAGAAAGGTGCTGCACTCATGACCCTAGGCAATTGCACACACACCAGGCACACTGTCAGACTGTTTTACAGGTGACACATATGCAACTGAGGTTACATTCATGACTGTTCCAGCAAAGTTTCTCTTTTGGGAAACAGCCTTCCCAAGCCAAACTGGTAAATGTAGGATTCTGGCCCATTTCAATAGCAATCTGCAGTCTGATCTCATAAAACACAAACTCCAGAGTAAGCAATACTGAGACTGTTCTGATACTAGCAAAGCAAACAGAGGCAATGGCAACCTACTGCCCATGTATCTGCCATCTATTCAAATAAGATTAAGGAAGGAGCAAATTCTGTGACATGAATTGGTCCCTCAGGCAGCCGATGACTGTGAAAGCAAGCTCCTGGAATGATGCCAGCCAGAGAGTGGTGAAGGTAACCAAATAACCATAGGTATACTCAGACTCTATTTGCCAAAGTTGTATCAGTATCTTCTACATGAAACCTGATTTCAGTCCAAGGGGTCTGTTTCCCTCTGAAGTCTTCTAGGAATGTTTACATCAGGGTTAACTGCGTGTTATATACGATTACAGTACAGTAAAGCTTCACCCCCTGGTTTGCCCATGGAAAGTCCTGCAGGAGCTATTGGGAAGTTCCATCCCTTCCCAGAAAGACAATTTGGAACAAGTCATCCTTTGTGAATCTAAATCACACACCACAACCCGCAAAAATCCTGCCATCTCCTAACTCATGGTGAGACAATGAAATATTTTCCACCAAAATAAGAAGTCAGCATTCTGAGACAATACTTGAGCATGGAAATGTTTGTTTGGTGGAATTTCTGAAGTCACAGTAAAATCATTTACATTTTAAAATTGGGGGGGGGGGGGGGGGGGGGGAGAAGAAAATAAGACAGAAGGAAAAAGAGCATTTAATGGAATTATGACAAGGCAGATTTGGCATACTTCACACTTTTCATCATGCTACTTTAGAATAAAAATGACAAGAAAACTTCCTGAAGATTTCTTGCTGTTTGGCTGACTACAAGGTAGAAGAGGCTGCAGCCTGACTGCTGCCATCAAGGACTTCCAGAGCATCTCTCAAAAGCCACCGGAGCTATCAGTTTTTAAACCTACCACTGATACCTCTGCCATTCTGTAAGAAGTCATTAACGTTTTTGCTCAAAGATAAAAGAAGGCCTTCTGTGGATCTGGGCAGCTGCTGAATTACCCCAGCAACATCTATCACCCAGCATGGGAGGTCTAAAATTCTTCTCATTGCATCAGAGTATGTGTATGCATTTCTAAGTGAGAATTATTACATTGTGCAAATGCTTGTCTAACTCTTCAGGGAGGTCACACAGACGTTATATATCCAACAGATATGCAATAAACACAATTTAGCAACGTCTACCCACCTCCAAATACTCTGGCTCTTGCTCATAGGAAAAGAAAAATGAAACAAAGTTTTAATAATGCATCAGTGATAGTTTTGATTGTTATTAGATTTGTAGATTCAATTGCAGGGGTGTGACATTCACTGCACATATATACACCCCAAGCAAGCCACCATCCTGACAGCAATGGACAGATTGATGCTGAAGAAAAGAGCACAGCACTCAACACGGGACAAGACTTGAGTGTGACCTCCCTGCAGGGATGATGCCAGTCTGAGGGATGGAAGGCTGCCTGCAGCCTTGCTGCTACACCTCAGCCCATCCCTGATCTCCCATCACAACTGCCAGTCATGCTGGCCAACACAAAGACAAAACTTAGGATGTACGGAGATTTAGACTTACTTTTTCAAGGGAGCGAGCCTTATGCTTATACATTGGTATGATCACTTACAGTTTGCCTGTAGTGAGGGCTGTAGCCCTCTCTCAGTGGAGGAAACCCGGTTTAATGCTGCTAATTAAAAGGGATGGAAAATATGGTGGTAAGTACCAAATATCTTCTCTTTAGGGGAGCAAATGCATACAGCATGTCACACTAATCTAATTAAGATCATTTAACACAACATGTACTACAGTCCGAACACTCGTACGTGAACACTTGGCATAGCTCTGTATCTCCATGACATATCTTCACATCCTTCACACTTGCCCAAAACCTGCAAAAGTTGGCACGGGTTTTGGACCATGCCTTTATCACACTGGCCATGAGCACCACCAGAGGATCTGCAAGGCAAAGGGACAGAGATTCAGTGCATTAGTTTTAGCTGAAGACTTAACGGACCTCAAGGCCAGGGAACATCATTGAGATTATGAACTGTGATGCCCTGGAAACACAAGATAGTTCCCGTGAGCAGCACAAGGTACATAGGAACACCAGAACACAAAAGTAGTCTTCCCCATAAGGCTGATTGGACTGGAACAGATCTTTCAGAAAAATCATTCAACGCTGCAGAAGCTTCACTCCCTCTGCTTGGGAAATGGTCCAAAACTTTACAGACCAAGCCCATAAGTAAAGTTCTTGCAGGACAATTAAACAGAAAGGTTCCACCTCTGGCAGAGGAGGCCTCCCTGACAAAGATTTCAGAGCTGGAACTGTGCTTCTACCACGTTTCTTCTAGCTTTTCACTAAGTATCTCTTCCTGTGCACTAATTCCTAGTGTCAGAGAGGATACTGGATGGATGACACCCTGTTTCCATATTATTATCTGATAGAAGTTTGCCTCTTATTTCTGGGTTAACTTTTCTACTGGTTCTTCACAGCTCAAACTAACGAGAGCTCCGTTCTCATGAAAAAAAACCCAACCAACCAAACTTTCTCATGCTTATAGACCCCACTTTAGCTGTTTTCATCCATGCACAGTTATGCAACATTGAACTTCTTCTTTTCAATCAAGAGGTTGCTTTCTGGTCCTGACCAGTTGCATCCCATCTTCTTCTCTGTTCTTCTCTACTGCTAGATGAGCCACTTGGCCTCTCCTCTGCCAATCCACAGGTGAATAACTGAAAAAACCCACCCCTGTTTCTTATAGACAAGCAGCTTTCCATGTAAGCATTAAATATCAATTACACAAGAAGCCATGCAGTGCTTTAATTATAGTCATGAAAAATCATCCCATTAATCAAGTTTTTAATCAGCCAGTTTCTAGTAATAAGGTAGCAACTGTTATTTTATCGATTAACTCTTAACAAGCCACCCAGATAAATCGATTCTACATTTTTTTTTGCATATATCCTGTTTTACAACAGGAAAAATGCTCCCTTTATCAGAAACGTGTCTGAGGGCAAAATAAGCTCCTCCTTGCTTCTTTTTGGCAGTGCTGTGCTTCCCTCTGGGGTTTGCTCGCTGTGGCCAGAAAAAGGGCCCGTTGCTCTTACACCCACTATCCCAACCCAGGCTCTGTGGGAAGGGCCCTGTCATCCTTCAAAGCTGTGATGTAGGAGGCTGGGTCCACTTCAGATCAAAAAGAGCAGCAGAAATAAAGGGTGATACAAGAAACAGAGAGCTTTGCCTTTTGAGAGGAGATGAAAAGAGCTCAGCTCACTTAGTCTGGCAAAACAAAAGCCAAGAAGGGACATGGCTGTGGTCTAGAAATACATGGAGAACTGGAGAGGGAAAAAAGGGAGGGAGGAAACAAGGGTGAAAAAGAGCCATTTCAGCTGAAGAACAAATGAGAACAAAGCAGCTGTGAATTAATATAAGCTGGAGTTTAGAAATACGTGCTAAGAGGCTCAGAGCAGAAAGACTTTCCAACAGGCTTCCCTTGGGAGTCACTGGGCAAAACCTAAACAAGGTTTTTGCATCACTTGAGCTGTGCATGGGACAGGCATTATTGCGAGGCATTTGCAATGGTTAGGCATGAATGCAGGGCTCCAAGGAGCCCGTCTTGCCCTCAGAGAGGGTTTTCTGGGATCTACATTCAGGTTAGGCACGAAGCCACTTGATTAATTATTGCCTCTGCTGACTTCTCCCACCTACTGCTCAGTTCAACACCGATTATTCAGGATCAGCTCATAATAACCTATTGAAGAGGTACAGCTTTTCATTTGCATAAGCAGTTTCAGCCAACACAGTCTGCTGAGATAGAAAATATGCACTGAATATTTAGCAAGTCTGACGGCATTTTGAAAGCATGTGATAGTACACAACCAATGACATCATGTGTGTCTTGTGTTTCCTGAAGCTGAAGGCTAATGCAGAAGAGAAATTAACTCAAAATTGATTGGAGCAGTGTTTAAACAAAAAAGATGCAGAGTGCTTCTGAATTTAGATGCCGCTCCCAGAGTACCCCTTCTAGCCATACCAATACTGATACAACACTGCAAAGCTATATCCAAAACTGCTGAGCAGGAATAGAGATTACAGACAAGTATCTCACTCCTCCTCCTTGGAAAGGTACGATAAGGTAGTATGTTAAAGTCCAGATTTGGTTTGACCCACAAACCCACTGTCAGATCAGGCCACATATAATTCACAGCCTGCTGCTCCAGCCTGGCAGGTGGCTGTGTTATAGCTTTAGGAGCTTGCCCAGGTTTCTGAGAGACCTGCTCCTTGCTGGGGTTGCCTATTGAGTACCCATGATCAGAGAGGTTTGCAGACCTATGCATTTTTTGCTGCTGCGACTTCTCCTTCCACAAAACACTAAATATCCCTACAGCTAGGATGCACCAATATTAGCAGAGGCAAAAGTCCCCACGTGTCCTTTCATCTGTCCCAATGTTATTTTCTTGGGTGTTATTCCACCCATCCTACAAACCACTTGGGCAATCATTAGTCCATTGGAGGTTGCCATACCAGGGCCTTTGTTCAAGGACAGCCAGCAGCATACATCTGGTCTGGCATGATTCGGCATTACACAATCCCTTTTCAGCTCTCCAATCTGCTGATCCTATTTACTACTTCCATGCACTTGGTGCCTAAATAATACCACATATTATCCCAGCATTGGCAGTAACACCCCAGGCCAAAAGGGAGGGTGCTGTTGCACAAAGACCCATTTTTCTGTGCTACCTTTCTAGCAAGTGTTGTCATCCCTCTCTGCCACTGCTGTTCTCATCCAACAGCTATGGCAAAAGCATTTACAGCATGAGCAGCAAATGGTATGAACTAGTGCAGCAGAGACCAGAGCTAGCACAGCAGACAAGACATGGAATCACTGAGCATGCTGGCCTGTGCTGTTGTGCAAACAGACAGGAGGACAGCGGAAAGGGCATGGGATGCAAACAGCCTCTGCTGCCCAAGGGACACCCTCACACCTGCCTGGAATGCTTGGAGACCTACTTGTCAGACGTCTCCAACACATCGCACATATGGAGGAGAGGCACATACACTGAACAATGGCATCCAATGGGCCTTGGGAAAATCCAGCCAGGAATGGATTTAACACCGGCACTGATCCTGCTGGCAGCCTGCTCTGCATTTTCTCAGGGCAAGAAGTGCTAGGGCACTGAAGAGCTCTGCTTGGAGAAAAGCAGAAATCAGCTGTGGGCTGAGAAATACAACAAATCCCTGCCTGAGTCTCGAGCATCCCAGTCTGCTCCTGATATCCCTAGATCCACCCTCTCACCCCTGTGTAGGTGCAATCAGGTCAGGAGAAAGTTTTGCTCCTTGTTTTTTAGACCAATGCTGTCAGAAAGTACATTCACATTGAAAAAAGCAGCTCCATACGAGAACGTGCCCAGGACAACAGCTCAGCTCTGCCCACTAATTTTATTTTTAACTGATATAAAACAAGAAATCTTTCCCTGCAAATACCTGTTAGCTTAGAGAGAACAAGAACAGTAAATCTACAGCTGCTTTTGCTGAAATCTTGCCATATGCTACAGAGCATCCCCACGTGCACACACACTTATGCACCCATCATCTTTCAATATACTCACATGCACAGAAAGCCATCCCAGAGCAGATTTCCACCCCCTTCCCCCCCCCCCCAAACAGTGCAAGCATCTGAGTCTCTAAAGAATAATGAATGGTTCCCCTGTGCCATTTTCACTGCCCACCCTCCCTCAGGAATTCTTGTTCAGCCTTAAGAATGCTTTCACTTGTGTGGCCCGGGACAGCATCACCCAGCAGGGAATTAAAGCAGGGGGCAGGTCTTCAGGCAGGCACTGAGGAGGACAATAGGGAGCGGGAGGGAAGAGGGCTGTGAAAGCTGCACACTTTGCCAGGCATCACTCAGGGCTGGATAAAGGGAGAGTAACGAGCTGGCAGAGCAGTGAAAGCCGTTTGATTTATTCTCTGCTGCAACAATTATTTATTCATCAATAAAGGAGGAATGAGACCGGATGCCTGCTCAGAGGTGGCATTTGTGGGAGGAAGGAAGGTACAAGGACCCCACCCAGGGAGGGCTGTCTGACACTTCTCTTCCCCCCACCCGCAATCATAACCTCTGATTTAATTATCTTAATGGGAACAGGGGAAAAAGTCCCAGACAGAGACAGCAGAAGGGAGAGCAGGCATTGTTTTCTCAGTCAAAGGCTTCTCCCTATGCCCAGCAGCAGGCTTACTGTGCCTGATGCCCTAGATATCTTTTTGCTCTCCATCCCCTAGAAAAAAGCCACATCCTGACAGTCCTGCTATTTTCCCTTTGCCAGTAGAAAGCCTGGCACATACAACATGTCCCATGCTGCCCGTGAGGATAGATGGGGCTTCATGGAGATGCTCCCCAGGCACCATCCTGCCATGCCAGCAAGAGGGACCCCACAGATGGGGACAATCTTGGTAAGGCTGCAATAGCAAGGACAGGATTGTATGGCAAAGAATGAATGAAAAAGCCCCGGAAACAAAGAGAGAACAATTAAATGAAACAGCTCACTATCACCAAGATCAATGCCATTAAATAATAGTTTTTCAGGCCAAGCCTTGTGGGCCTTGGAAACAGCCTGAACAAACTGAGGAGAGTTTGGGTAGATGTCCAGTACCAATGAACCCAAGCATGGACTCCTGAAGCTGCCAAGTTTTGCTCCAGTACCTGAAGACAGCACACTTTGGGGAGTGGGTATTTGCCTGCTGGGCTCTTTCACGCTCAGGAATCTCATTTCCCAGGATGTCAACAAGGCCACGAGAGCTAGAAATGTACATTTGCTTTTTAGTGACAGCTGAACTACACAAAATCTGGCTCTAGGGCTCTAGGAAAGCACAGTAAATACCATTAAGACTTGCAATAAAACTACTTCACTTGACAACAGAAGGTTTTTCTTACCCACTGCTCCTCCACGCTCCTTGACCTTCTCGCACTCACGCCCAGCAGCTTCATCTTTGCTACCAGGAGCCAGTATATGAAGCTCAGCTACTATACCCAGCATCACATAAGCAAGCAGATCAGCCTTGTACCCTAGGAGAAACAGAAAACAAGCTTCAGTACAGCCCCAAGCAGCCCAACCAGTGGCTTCCAAGCACAGCACAGGGTAGAGGAGCCCCTTGCTGAAAGGTCTCCCAAACTCTCTGAAGAGGCTTCATTCCAAACTCAAATGATCCCAGCTACACATCAGCCTGGCTCCATACTGCTGTACAAATAGGTCTGTCAAGCATAAGTGGATTTTGCCTTCTCAGAGAGGGAAAATTAAGAGAGAATTAAGGAGAGACCTACTGGGTCAGCAGTCCCAGGTCCTGGCTGCAGCAGGCGACACCTTGTACAAGCCCATATGGGTGCTAACTAAATACAACTCCAGACTGCTGCGCCAGCCACTCAGCACCTACTTTATTCCAGCTGGAAAATATATCAGGACAGACTCTTGCATATCCCAGCAGCAAGGAAGAGGTTAACCCACCCTAGCAGCAACAAGGCAGTTAAACCCATTCCCCACCATGCTCTCCCATACTCACCAGCCATCCTTGTGTTTTATCCATTCTGCCTTTGGCTCACCAGCTTTCCTAGCTCTGGCCATAACAAAGCATGTGGTTTAAAGATTGAGCATGTTTAAATATTAAATGGGAGAAATAAATAATAAATGGAATCAAAAATATTTTTTATCCCTAAATGGGAATATCACTCACAAAAACAAAAGAGGCAAGGGGAGCCTGTCCCCAGGGCTGTAAAATACCACAGCAAGCAAGGCACCAGCCTCCATGCTATTGCTAAACATTCCTCCACAGAACCTGTCAGTACTTAAAACAAGAAACACAGCATGTGATGAGAGAAGGGTTTTCTCAGCATGGAGGTGTGCAAAACCCTCAGCTCCTGAGCCCAAAAACTCCTCTTGCCCAAGACTGTCCCAGACCTGATCCCTGTGCAAGGAATAGCAAGGCAAGATCACAGAAACATAGAGTCATAGAATCACACAGCGGTTTGGGCTTGAAAAGGACCTCAGAGAACATTCAGTTCCAACCCCCCCTGCCATGGGCAGCAACACCTCCCACTAGAGCAGGTTGCTCAAAAATGGGATGCCCAGCTCTCCACCCACCAGATAACCCACACCAGCTAGAGGAGCAGGAGCTTTGCTGCTGTGTCCTTAGGATGGCATTGGATGCCTCTGAGTCAGGGAGGCTGTGACTGTCCAGGAGACCTAAGGACATTCCTGAAAGCAGGTATGTGAATTATCGAGATCTTCTATTCTCAGTCCTTTGGAAGCCACCAGTCACAATGTCTGTCATGCTTTCATGACCAAGGAGGACAGCGAGAATGCCTCACTCCCAAACATCACACACACACAGAGTGAAACAGTTTTCAGTCCATTTTGAAGCACTGCAGAGAGACGGAAGCATGCAGCCCCTCTGTGCCTAGAAGGATCTCTCTCAGAAGCTCCTGCAAATGGCTCTGCAAACTTTAGTGACAGCATAATTGCACATTATCTCCTACAACTTCACTTTGACGATTTAGGGGACAATACAAAGAGCAAAGAGACTGTAATATTCATACTGACATTTCCCCAAAATGCTTCCTTTCCTGATAAAGCCATTGCCTTATGAATATGGAAAGCTTGCCTGAAGGCTTTGCTTAAATGTAGTGCGTTAGTATTTAATCAGAAGAGGTGGAGTGGTAGCAACCTCTATACAACAATGGCCCAGCACACTAGGATGTGCAAGACGTTTTCCATTTTAATGGACAATCCTGTTTACAATCCCTCCTCTAAAAGGGCTTATAAAAGATTCACTTTGCCTCAGTATTTGAAACAAGAGTTAGTCAGAAAATAGGATTTTGTCTCCTATTCTTTCCCTGTGGGAATTTCTAATGAAAACCATTTTTTTGTCTGAACTTTTCCCTAAGAAACAAAAAAGATTTTTTTTCTCCATTGGTAAAAACCAAAAAAAAAGTAGTGAAAATTAAAATTCTTCAGGCACAGCTCAACATATTGTGAACTGAAATGACTGCCAGAGTGCCTCAGGAGAGCTGCATGGGAAGAGCCATGTGAAGGGAAGCACAGTGTTTTATGGACCAAGTTCCAGGCTACCAAAAACCGTGCGAAGTTTTGGTTGGAAAACCACTGTCAGTGGTTTTCTGCAAGGTCAAGCATTTCAAAAGCTGTCTGTGCATTTGGGCGCACATTTCCTAGGAGTAAAGAAGCTGGATTTTCAGAAGACACATACTTGGCACCTCTTGAAAAGCAAAACTGCTGACAACTGATAACTTGAGTTGGAGGACGAGTAAATGCTTGGGCCAACTTGGAGAAAAAGAATGCCTTTTTTTCTTTCCCCCCCAAGGGTGAAACCTATGGAAGCCTCTGTGATTTTTGCCCCATACTTCTGAAGAGCCAGGACTCCACCCATGTGGTTTCTCTTCACAGTTCATTGATCTGGCAGAGGGGCCGCATGATCTTTAAGATCCCTTCCAACCCAAACCATTCTATAATATGATTCCATGATCTGTCTCCACATCCATAATGGACACCTGGTACCACAGCTGTTGATGTTGACAACCATGATATACCCCCCATCCCCCTCTCTTAGCTCTTCAGACATGGATACCAGCAATCAACTGATTTCCTTTAATGCCACTGTAGAGCAAGTCTGATTTTGACAGATTTATATTTAGACTTGCTTTCTTAAGTATTTCTGTTTACCTTTTGGGTAGAGCCCCAAGTTCACCCACAGGGGCAACCATTGAACCATGGAAAGCAACAAAAAGGATGTGCAAAGAAACAAAAAAATCGGTAGTTTCTGTAATACTTCAATTAAGGAGCATAAATATTGAAACCTGAAGTATCTTGAGAATCTAAGCCATCAATTCTGACAGCAGAAGGTGCCACTGCTAGAGCTGGGGAAAAAAATCTTTGCCTTTCTTTGCACGAGCAAGGAATATCTCTCTCTCTGGAAAGGCAAACAAAACATGTAACAGTATTATTTTAAGTTCTGTTGAATTCCACACTTTTGGGTTTATGTTTTACCTTTCAGTTTTCTGCTGGCAAAGCTAGGGTTGGGCTTCCCCCCCCCAATCCCATAAGTATTCTGATTTTGCAATATGGCTGGAAAGGTTTAAAAGAAACGTTTGTTCCACTTTCACAAGCTGGTCAATTGACAGGGATTCAAGCATCTCAATTACAAAAAGGATAAGCAAACTTCTGGCCATGGTCCAAATTTCAGAGTGTAGGGTAAGAAAATCTGTTCATAGATGACATCAGTGAACTAGGTAACACCTTCAAAGATGGTCAAACACTTAGTCAAAGAGGCTGAGAAAGGGATTTATGTGAAATAGCTGCAGTTCAAGAAGCATTTTGCTGTCAGGTGCTCTTTCACTCCAGTTTCTCCTTCTGAGAAGCAGCAGAACAGACAGCATTGGTATTTGGAAAGCTTTTTGTTTCCCTACCCACAAGTTCCCCAGACAAACCCCCTCCGAAAGCTAAATCCTTCAATTTGATATCCTTCCAGGTCACCAGCCAATCTGTCACATCCCTGGTGTGACCTGGCCTTTTAGGGAGCCAGGAAGCGATGGGGAAGCGCTGCTTAGATATTTTCAAATGGCAATATAGTAAACGATGATCCTCAAAGCAGCATCACTGCAAAACGGTGACCAAAAGGCACAGCTACTTCCTTGGCCAACAGAGACCTTTGTCCCTGTGATTTCATGCAGGAGGATGGGTTTTCTTTTTCCCAGGCATGAGTGAAGCAGATCAGCAGGATGCAGTGGATGGCTTGGTTGCCAGTTCCAAAGACAGGATAAAAATGGATTGTCCTGAGAAAGGTCAAAGCATGTCACCAAGACCACAGAAATGCTATCAGCCTCCCCATATCACAAGCTCTTGGCAAGATCAGCTAAACCCATCTCAGCCATGCCAGGCTCCCTACAGTTCACACCTCCTGCTCTGGGCCATGACTTCAGCCCAGACAAAAACCTCTCTTGTCCTACGGCTATGCTGGACCTGGGGAGAGCTTTCCCCAGGTCATGCTGTACCATTGCTCTTTCCAAGGTTTTTGCAGCAGACCCTGTAGCAGGGAGGGATTTTGCTTCTTCCCATGCTGGGCTGGATATCAGGACCATCCACCCAAGCACCAGACACAAGCTGCACCTGCCCAAAACCCATATGTCAGAAACGGGAAGGGACACTGCAACCAACTCACCATGGAAATTGTTATGATATACCTCCTAGGCACTAATCACATACTCATCCGGTACAAGCCCCAGGGCTCCCTGCAGACATCATCTGCCAGCCAAGGACACAGGTTCCGTTGCTTCATTGCAGAGAGTTTCCATCCAGGTGAATAGAAAGGTTGCAATCAAACAAACATCAGGAATTTACATCAGCAGATGTTTCTGCTACAATCCAGTCTCAATGCAACAATGGGCACTCTGTCCTTTCTCCTAGGGAGAGATAACAGCAACTGACCCCTTGGCACCTCCCAGGGAACTTCATCTAGGCCACCAGCACTGCTGTGAGTCCCCAGCACAGCAGGACAAATCTCTCATCCTGTTGGCACAGCCTCATGCTGCGTTGGTGAGCACTTCAGCACTGGCCAGGCATCCCATCCATCCCAGCTGTGCAGCAGCAGCAGGGTTTGCCTAGAGAGCACATCGGGAAGCACCTGGCCTCCAGCCACATGGGCTAGCACTGTGTGGTGCAGGATGAACTCACAAGCCCTCAGTACTGCTTCATTTTATTGCAATAAAGAAAAATCAAGTAATGACAGGCTGAGGGGTGAGCAATGGGGTAATGGGCAAGCTGCCATAGAGCAAAGCAAAAGGAGACCCTGTCATCCTGCTCTTTGCCTTCCTCCATTCCCCAGCCACTGGTGATTGCCTGTGAAAGTGCCAGGCAATGCAGAGAAAGCTGTTGGACAAAGCTGTCACCGAAGGACTAATTCATAGATGCGATTTATGCTCGGCCTTTCAGCCTAGTTGCTTCCTCCGGCTGCAGCAATTAATGACAGCAACCTTCCTGCACACCCCAGCTCTGCCTGCTCTCTACCTGGCCAGCCGGAAAACACCATTCCTTTGAACTCCTCTCATTATCAATACTGCATTAACAGCAGACACTTTTTTAATGTTGGTATATATAATCACCACTAAAGAATATGGTCAAGTATAGTGTATTTGCTTTTATGGCAAGATAAAAACAGACCTGCCTTCGTAGGCACACCTTGCCTGGACACCAGCTCTGCTCCAAGAGGCTTGCAATGGAAGAGGTGAAACCCTGAGATGTACTGACAGGATGAAATGGTCTCCTGAGGCAGCCGCAGCCTCGGGAAGGCATTTGCAGCCATCTTGCTCAGACTTTTAGCTAAAAACAATTCACACCTGCGCTTTGCAGTAGGTGATCCATCGATTTAAATGAGGCAGTATTGGCAGGTCAAGAGGCCACAGCTTCTTTTGAGCACTCGGTCAAATTAACCATTAACAGCAAAGCTGACTTAGTTTTACAATTCCTTGGACAAGCTAATTTTTATGGTCCTGCACCTTAGCCTTATCAACATCCCAGGCAAGCTCAGTTGACCACTTACCCTATATCAGAGCCACCTCCTGCCCTCCCAAAAGCAAGGCCCTTTAGCTGAGTTAAGAGCATCCCAACATATCGCAAAGCTGTACATGCACAAACACAGGAGTGTCAGCAGGTTTCAGGGTAAACATACAGTTCCAGCCCCTCTCAGATTGTTTTAGCTGGGATGCTTCTTGAGCCGGAAACCACAGAAATAATTTGTCAAGTGAAGACACCCAGACCTTCAGGTGCATTCTGAGTATCCATCCTCATTCAGTTTTCCCAAAGAAGCAGAGTGTACCAGGACAATCAGAAAAGCAATATGTAGTTTCCATCAGATGGCTCACAGCAGACCTAACCACAGAACCACAAACGGGATGTCCTCCCCCCAGCAAAAATGAGCTTTTAGCAAAGCCGACCTAAACACCACAGTTTAATAATATACATAGCTGGTTCATGCCAAAATCCCCAGATCCTGATTTCCTTAGACATGGAGGAAAATGGAGTAAGAACCTGCCTTGTAACTCACACCGGTCTCTACAAATAACCAAGCCAACTGCACCAGACCTCAAAGGGTTTGAGAAAGTATTTGACCCTCTCTTCCCTGTCATTTATGTGTGTTTCTGATTTCAATCATGCTGTGGCATCTAGGGCACCCAGCTGGATTTACAGGAAGCTGACAAGCTTGGACTATAATTAATTTACTATGATAATCCCTGTAGGCATGGCCGACCAAAGCTACAGAGAAAACAGCATCATCTCTCACAGACCCTTAGCACAACTGTGGAGCCTTCCCCCCTTGAGTGCTCCCCTCTAAACAGGGTAACAGCACTGCCTTACTTCCACAGAACCTGGGAGGAAGGGAAAACACACTCAAGTCAGGGAGCTGCTCAGGCACGGTGATAATAGGAGCTAGGCAGACACACAAGAGCGAGAGGACTTTAACCCGAGCAGCACATTAAATATAAAAGAGAAGTCACCATGGATGTTAATATATAGCATCAGGATTTATTCCCCCCTCCTGTTCTCAGTATCATGTGACAACATTAATTAAATGTGTTTCTGACCCTGCTGCGCTTCTTTAAATATTTGCCATTCTCCACAAGCACTGTTTGGTTAATGAAATGAAATTAATGAGCTCATTAGATTGTGCTGTAATCTTTCAGATGCGAGCCTGGCACTCAGAATCACTGTTCCCTTTCTTCTGCTCTCACGGTTTAACTCGACACATTCAGCTCTAGAAGCAACAGCTGAACAGTGGAGTAATCACTTAATGGAGCAGTCCGGCACAAGAAGGGGAAGGAGGGAAGACCAAGCCAACAAGATGCAGCTTGCTAACTTTCCCACGGGAGCTGATACTGCAGAGCTCATGACTCTGGCACATAGCTTCAATTGGTGGATGCTTCACCAAGGTGAAGATCAGCTAGAGGAGTCTGATGTCGCAGGAACGGAATCCATGGCTACATCCACTGATTTGTTATGTGAAAGCCAAGAGACTTTGTAGAAGAGGAGCTCAGATTTAAAACTTCCAGTCATGCCTCTTAATAGCAGCCCCTGGATCCAGCTGAAATTGAAGGAGTCTCACTCAAAACTAATGGAGGCCATGGGGTTGTCCCACCACTCAGACCACTGTAATCTCTAAGCCGCTTCCTTGAGCATTTCAGCAAGGAAAATGCACATGGCCCACATCCCTCCACCCAGGCAACTCCCCATGGTGATAATCATCACCCAAATTCTCCCCCATGCTGATACAAACCACCCTCAGGCAACCTATCTTTCCCAGATCTTCCTCCTGCCCAGAGCAGCACTCACATCGTGGTATCCACCACTGAAATAACACCATGGGAGCAGCAAGCAAAGCTCTTTGCCTTCAGGCTGTACCACCTCACCAAGTGAGCACGATTTCCACCTTTTTTTGAGCAGGAAGGATTCTCCCCAGAGCAGTGCTCTGTTTTTCTATTGTCTTGTGAAGCTTCACTAAAGAATTAACTCAGATTAAAGAGTTTCTACAGCAGCACAAAATCCTCTGATGGGGAAGAAAAGAAGGGGAGTAGGGTGGACAATAACACAAAAAAAAGCTTCAGTAAATCTCTGTCCAAGGAAGCAAATAGGTGTACTTCTGCATGCATATAAGCCCCACAGTTCAGAGACTGTGTTAGCTATCGTGACTCCTAATAGCACTGGAGGAATTCAGGGTAGGAAATGTATGCAAATTGAATTCTCTCTGTGGCTGTATTCCCCAATGGATTGGATCACAAAGCTTTATCAAGCTCTCAGTCCCTGGGCTTTTGTAATTTACCTTTTAGCCCAGAAGTTGCATGACATTGAACCGGGCCTGCTGAGGAAAAACAAGAGGATGATGAGCACAAACAGAGGGGGAGTGAGAGAAAAGCATTCACACAGTGAGACACTGAAAAACCTTAAAGATAGAAAGAAAATAAGGCGAAACACAAAGTCTCCACAAAAGCCTCAGGAAAGCAATGCCACAGTCACTGTTGCACAGCACATGAAAAACAAAACAAACAACGCAGCAAAACAAAACCCCAAACATCTTTCCACCAAAGCTGGAAACCCCACAATAGCTGTATTCCCACAGTCATCCATTGCACCACCCCCCCACACTCAAAAGGTCTTCTCATATGTGCTTAAGCTGTGACCCCCCTGCAGCTTCAAGGATTATCACACCTTAGCTTGAAAAAAGCCAGCACCACCTCTATCCACCTCCAAACCTCTGAAAGTTGGTATCACAACAAGCGAAATGCTAGGCTCTGAACTAAAATATCCCTGGGTTAGCCAGGCCTTTTACAATCCTTCCATGGCTGTGGCTCGGACGCGCAACAATCCATTCAGTGAGGTTTGACTTTCCTCTCATTTAGGGGATTCGAACATCACTGCCTTTGGTGACTGATGATTAAAGCAGGTGGGAAAAGCACAGCTATCATTCATCTGTGACCTTGGGGGGAGCGGGCTGCAAATAATATTGGCTTCCTGGCAGCAGGGCCCCAGCCAGAAAGTAAGGGAGCAGATATGAAAGGCAGCAGAGAGGATAAATAAAGAGGCCAGGCTGATCGCTTGCCTTCTACTCTGTCTGCAAACGGGAACTGTAAGCATCTCAGCAGGTAGCACTGCAGAGGGAGAGATCACTTTAGGCAGTTGTAGAAGATGTACAGAGGAATATAAGTGGATCCCAGAGGATTACAGAGGTGGATTCTTGCCACAGCTATGGATGACTCTTAAATGAGCAATAATATGCTGGATCTTCAATAGGTTTTCCACCAGCAGTTACTGCAAACTCAGCAGCAAAAATGTGGCAGACGCATTGAGCAGCGCAAGGGCAGCTGTTAGTCTAGCCAAGCAAGGCTTGTGAGCTGGTATTTGCTGAGAATGAGTTACTTCAAAAGGGAAAGCAAATTAGCTTTTCCACATGCAGGGCATCCCAAATAGCACTAGTCACCATTCATATACATAACCCTGTTTCACCCTCCATCTTTCCCCAGAGGCAGTGACAGTGCTACCTGCAAAAATTAGGTACCCATGTGCTCACGAAACAAACTTGTAAGCTATGCAGCACACAAAACACATGAGGCAGAGTGTGGCAAGTTAGTTTATACACATGAAAGGGATCAGTTACATAAACACATTCTCTGTAAGGCAGCACTAGCCCCCCATGCCAGGCTGACATCTCTGCACCATGCACACAGAGCAACTGTGACCCATGTCTTCATCCTGGCTTATCTCAGACCCCAGCTGGCATAAGCCATGCTGTTTCCACAGTGTTGGCTTATTTAGGGTGAGTGAACCACCTTCAATTTTGCTTAAAATCACATCAAATTTCAAATTTTGGCTCAGATAATGCAGCCTGTTCATGCTGTAGTCAGAAATATAGCATCAGACACGCACATATTCAGAGGGATTTCACCATGACTTGAGCTCCAGTTGATGTGCAACCGTGGAAGCAAAGGCTTCAGCACAGGACCTGCAAACCTGCCACATGCACTCCTGGCCCAGCACCTCTGCGTCCTCAAGACAAGCACAGTATGTGCCATCAGATGCCTGCTCTGCATCCTGTTGCCCCCGGCAGTAGACATTTACCTGAGTGGGGATGCACTTCACACCACTTCAAACCACACAAGACCAACTCCTACAGCAAGAACAAATAAATGCCTATATCCCTTGGAGTATATCTTGGCAGATGACTTTGCCCTCACACTTTGTCCTTAGTTTTTTCCTATGGGCATGCACGCACACAGAGGGGGACCTGTAGGGATGCATGGCAGCCCATGCAGAAGATGCCTTTGTGGCAGCTGCAAGCAGAGCCAAAAGCCATGGGGCTGATTTGGTATGCATTCTTACAAATGCAACTGCATTTCTGAAGTGTATTTATATCTTATCTATGCTGTTTACCCATATGTTCAATAAATCATTACTCATTATCTGATAAGGTGCTTGCACTGAATTTCTAAGCCAGGCTTACAGTTAACACAGAACAGGACATGCTGGGAATACAAACGCTAAAATAAATAGAGCAGCTGTCTCCAGTGAGGCTGCTAAGCTACCAAGGGATGCTGCTGACATCGCCAGCCAGGCAACCAAAGCCTGGGTCACCAGTCCTGCTGAGCTGGATACAGCAGGCTTGTGTTATGCAGAACAGCCTCCTTTTTAGTTAATTACACGAGTGAGGTCCTTTCCGATGATAGAAATTACATTACAAAGCAAGCCTCTCTTCTGCACTGCATTCATCTCTGCCCTGCCCGGGCCCTTGTGACAGCCAAGCAGAAACAGCCTCTCCTCTTTGGTATCCACAGGGTCACCACAAAAGTCTCAGCCTGGGAGCAAGGAGGATAAAAAACAAAGTTTGTGTCTGAGATCTGAAGCTTGAATAGACAGGAAAACTCTTATTTGTGCTGTCTGTGGCCCAGGCACAAAACCAGAGGAGCAAGAATAATGCAGATCCAAAGCCCTGTCTGACCCTGTCCTGTTCCAGCATAAAATGAACAGATGGGGAACACCTAGAGATGATACTCCATGGTGCATCCCAACCCCTCCTTACTTCCCTTTGATGCTCCCTCCAACACCAGGAAACAAAACTGGCTCTGTTTAGGCCAGGCAGAGTTTTACCATAGCTTTCAATACGGTCATGTTCTCTCTCAAATCTCAGCTACTGGTCCAAGGATTAGCTGTATTGGATGGGTATTTCCATGGGGAACAGGAGGAGGAAGGTGGAGGAAGAGGGCAGGGAGTCAGGTTCAAGTCATGTGAAAACCGTCTGCAGCACATCTTAAAATCAGGCTACAAGGAAGTGTGACATCCAATTTCTTGGGAAGGGGAGGCAGAACGGTAATTAAATTTTCTGATCTTGTTAGCCAATTTCTCCAATCACTGCCCCTGAACTGGAGAAGAGGAAGGGAGAGGGGAGATGTTTGCGTCAGCGATGCTTGTGAGGGAAATTAGGTTTTCACGGATTATTGGGTTAGTTCCACTTCTCCCACTTTTTAATTTATTTGTCTGTATGTGCTGCCGAGCTGAAAGGCCGAGAATTTCCCCCTCCCTCCTTTTTTTTTGTTGTTTTTTTTTGTTTGTTTTTTGGGTTTTTTTAATTAAAATCTGTAGTTTTGGAAGATGAAAACTTGGGGGGGGGGAAGGAAGGGAAGACTGCAACAATACAACCATGTTAGCCAAAACCTGCTTCCTTCCCAAACTTCTTTGTTGACCCCTTTCCAAAACAAAACCCTAAAAAGATCTCTCATTAAAGCTCCAAACAGTTTTTGGATACTCTTACAGAAGAAAAAAAAAAAAAACAAACCAAAAAAACAACGAGTGAAGTTTGTTCTATATTAAAAAAAAAAAAACAGACTTCACTTACTTCTGCTTGCAGGTTGGTTCTTGATTTGGTGTTTTGTTTGGGGTTTGTCATTTTCCCCTTAATGAGACAAAAGAAGTTTAAGAATTGCTGCCTGTGCAACCCTCTGCCTTTTCTCAAAAGACAGTAACACTGCCTGTCTTTCCAATTTCTTTTGAAATAGAAAGAGAAGACAAAAATGTGCCTATTGGCAGCATTGAAGTGAATTATCTGTATGATTATTTCCAACTGCCTGGTGAGTGGTTTCCTAGGAACAATGCCAAGGGGCTATTTTGTTTAAGCTTTCTAAATTTTGGATAAAAGAGAAACTATGTAGTTCACATAGTGCCCAGACATCCCCTTTCATGAAAGCTTTGGGAAGTGTGTATGCTACATGGATCATTGCTAGCTGGAGGATGCTTACAAAAGTTTCTGGGAAGCCAAAAAGACTGGAAATAATAGCTCACAGATAACAGGAGACAGCATAGCTTCAGAATTAAAGAGCTAGAGAAAGAACCAGTCACTCCATTCAACAGCATCCTGCAATAACCAAGAGCAGCATATCAATAGCCTGGGGTTGGGATCAGGAGATTGTCTGACCATTTCACACACCAGGACACTGACACCAATGGCCAAGCTCTCCAATCTGACCCATCTTGTAGGTGGATGCTCTCTGCATTATAGATATGTCTTCTACCTCCTGTGGGACTTTGAGTCTAGACCAGAATAGCTTTTTTGAAGATCTGCTCAGGTCTTCTCCAGAGCTATTGGGACTGATGGCAGGAATCACTGCTGTTAGCACAGTTGACCAGGTCAGCCAGATAGGATTTGTGAGCGTTTGCTGGCCTGCTGCCTGTTAACCTATGGAGACTCCATACAGAAAGACCCAAAGACGTATTACTGGGGGCAGCACGTAAGAGGTACCTGTCAGTTCTTCAGTTCTGAAGAGGTTCTTCAGGCTTACCCATGTGCCTGAAGCCTCTAGCTTTCCTCTAGACACAAGAGATACCATGAGATTCGGGGCACTAGACCATTCATTCATATAGTGAGCACAGGTTAAGGATGAACACGCAAAAGAAAGATGCAGAGAACAGAGGGATAGTGTCAGAGTTCTACTTGGCTGGAGCTTTACAGTCATTTAACAATCCTGTGCACTCCTCTTGGGCAGTTTTTGATCTACAGCTAGCAGTATCTTAGGCCAGGTTAGACGAGGCCTTGGGTGATATGATTTAACGTGAGGTGTCCCTGCCCACGGAGGGGGTTGGAACTAGATGATCTTAAGGTCCTTTCCAACCCTAACGATTCTATGATTATATGGCTCACTTTCACCCTGCAGTCTTAAATGCCCCTTGGGCAAAGGACCTTTCCAAAGGTGTTTGGAAAGCAGAGCTGGGTTATTTCTTTCTCCCTTCACCCACTCAAAGGACACTGTGCATCCTATCCATCCATCCCGCCTGTTTGGGACACCATCAACTATCTCACATTGACTGCTTTACAGGTAAACCACACTCATACCCGTGACCTTTTACAGAGAGGTACGCATGGACGAAAGTCCTCAGTTGGGATAGTAAAGAGGCCAAGCCAAGATCACAGCTAAGTACAAAGTGTCACGGTTATCAGAGTCTGATCTATTTTCCATGGAGAATGGAAATGACCCACCTCTAGGCAGTGGCAGAGCATCCTACCTGTGGAGCTGGCTTAAGGTCACTTCCTGAAAGTCTTTAAACAAAACAAAACAAGACACACACACATGCACACAAACCACTCCATTCTTCTTGCCCAATTAGGGTGAGCACACTGGCTGGAGCCCTGATTAAGATCCTCATCATGGTTGAGCTCCGAGCTGACCCACCCTCATCAAGCTCTGCAGTTTGGAAAAAGCTAACTCTGATGGCAGTGAAGAGGAGGGGGATTTACTCTGATCTGCCATGACCCAGACTTCACAGCCATTCAAAAGGAACAGCAACAGCCATTAAAAACTTCACTTTATGCACTGAAGAGGCTCATAAAGAGAGTGTGAATTCATGGAGCAGTGTCTCAGAAAGCCAGTTCCCTGGGTGTCCCTCAGACTGCTGTTGTCTGAATTATGGAATAAAAGAGAGGTTCATATTTTACTTCAGACTTATTTCACTCTTCCCTTGTTTTCTCTGTGGGCTGACTAAAGAGGAAGTGATTTATAAGGGGAAAACAAGGGGAAGCGGTTCTAATTAATTGGCCATAACTGTTACAGCTGTACTGGCATCCAGCAAAACACAGGGCAACAGTGCTGAGACAGAGATGCAGCACCACCGAAAGCTTACACAATAATCCTGCTTCAAGCCAGAATAAAATGAACTTTTTGTGCTCACAGTGCTGGTAGAGACCCCTTGTACAAGGCTTCTGGCACCTGACCTGTCCTTTTACACCAAGACAGCAGTATTGGAGAACTGAGAGGGTCTCCCAGATTGAAACTCTGCCTGCAGACCCCTCTGTTCCCTCTCCAGAAAGGACTCAGAGTACATTTTCACATCAGCTGTAGTTCAGGTTGTAGGGAATGAGTCTATCTTAAGGAATCTCAACTCTGGGCATAGGAGTGAGAAGTTTAAACTAACTGAAGGCTAAGGCACCTTGCTTCATCAGACCCTGCCATCTCACAGCTGGGAGGAGAATGTGGGGCTCCTGGTGCACTGCAGAGACACAGGAAAAATGAGAAAGGCTCTTTCGTGTCCAGAAACAAATGCGTTTGTTTTCAGCAACGTTATAGCCAGGAGAAAGGCTCTCTGGAGAGCAATAGATCACACATTGCAGGTGCCTAGTTTTAGGAGGGGAAACTCTCCAATTTTCCTAACTACATGCGCCAGAAGTTCTGTAACTGAAGTTCATGTTGACCTCAGAGGGCTGGCCTGCTCTACAGGAGGAAACAGAGAGCCTGGGCATAATCGGAACAAGCTCATAATTAAAAGTGCTTTAGCCTTTATGAGTTCCCAGATCACATAGCTGCAGCAAGAGAAGGTGTTTTCATTTTACCTCATTATGTAGGGAGCAGTGCAATGGTAACGAACAGCTTGGCATATCCCAGAGCCTGCCACTTGCAGGAAGAGGGCAGCCGACACCAGAGCAGATGCTAGCGCAGTGCGCTGCACCCTGCTGCAATTCCTGGCACAAGGTCACCCCCTCCAGGAGGGGGCACTTTTATGGGTAGAAGGTGTGGGGAGCAACTAAGCAGGACACCCTTAAAACTTGGGGGGGGGGGGGGGGAGAAATGCAAAACACAAATAAGAATGGGCTTTCCCATTTACTCCACTGAACTATCTTGTCCTGGAATCCATAGATGTGGCCCAGGAAGAAAGCCAGGCTCCTGCCAGCTCTTCCACAGGAACAGACGCAGTAGCTCATAAGCTCCAGTGATAAGCAACAAGTAGCTTATAAGCTCCAGCTGCTGCAACAAGTTAAAAAAAATAAAAAAAAAATAGACACTAATATTTGCCCAGTACTTAGCTAGTGCTGAGCACTATCGTTCTGTGCCATACAAGATTAACACAAACAGAGTGCTTTGTGGACTCACTACTTACTGACATCCCTAGGCAGATATTCCTCTGCGTGCTTTGAAAAAGGTCTCAGGACGTGAACTTGCATTTAGCAGGCAGCCTGAGCCACCCCATGAGGCCCCTATTTCCTCTCCAGTAGGGATCCGAGCAAGCCACAGGCCTGTCTCAGGGAGCCTGTCTGATCATTTGCTCCACTTGGGACCATGATAGTCCCAGGTCTTTGTGTTTCAAACTCCCTGTGCAGCCTGACATCTCTGAGAGGCGGTGGACCCCTCTACAAGCCACCTACCCCACTTTCAGGCAAGAAGCTCCAGCAAGGCAGAAGCTCTTGTTGTTTATTTGCAACAGTAGGGAAAGGAAAGCCATTTCTATGCCTTGTTGTCAGTTTCTGCCGTGCCAGCTGGAAAAACAATAGTCACTTGAAAGAAAGAAGACCCCTGTACCTGACATTTCTAGAGGAACGTAGGTGCAGCAGGATCCATGGGGAAAAGAAGAGCTTCCTCCAAATGGAGGACACCCAGGCAACTGCTGTCCCCAGCTGCTGAGGACACTGGCACAACCACCAAAGCCTACCTTGCTTTGAGAAAGGAGATTTCAAAACAACTGAGGGGAGGGTGGGCTAAAAAGGTATAATCACTGTTACCCTTTAGGGCCACCCCATAGCACACTGTGCCCTGCAGACAGCACATCAAGAGTGACTCCCAAGACATCACCATGGCACATAGGGACTGGTGACAAAGAGATGCTTAGGGGCAGACACCTGAGGGGTGTTCAGGAAAGTAGCAGGTTAGGATGCTGTGCTGATGCTAGGAAAACAGTGATTTATTTCAGACCCCAAAGAAGACCAAGTGCAACGTAAAACAAGCTGAAGGACAAGCACTCCTCTCACCTTCTAGGTTGAAGCAGCTCCATATTGCCAGCTCAGGAGCAATAGAGACCTTGTCTAGGCAAGAGAGGTGGTGCATGCTGTTAAGCATACATTAGACAAAGCCAACTGTTTCTAGATATGGCAATGTTATAGACAGGCACAGAGAGCAAAGGACTAAACTCAGTTTTCTGCAGAAAACAAATGCAGTGACCCTGTTGACCACTCTGGAGAAGAGTAGCTGGCCTGTTACCAAATCCAAAGTACCCAAGTCATACATCAAGTCCTCTAAAGCTACATGGGGAAACAAGGGCTGAACAGAAGTCAAGAGTACCATAGCTGGCTGCCCTTCTGCTCCTGCAGCTGAATGGGGCAGCAACTGCTTCTGGAAGAGTCCCACTGGCCATCCACCCCTGGCCAGAGGCAGAGACCCTATTGCTAATCTGAAGGCCTGAGGTGAAAGCGACTGAGAGAAAGCCACAGATGGAGAGGACGTGCTGGGGAGGAGGACTGCTGAGGAATGTGTTAATGGCTATGCCGTGCTCCCGTGTTTGTACAGCTGGTCCCAATGTGCTGCTAAACCACTGCCGGCAGGGGAAGGCAAGACATTTTTGCATGGGATATTCATTCCTCATCTGTCGAGCTCCAAGCAGAGGTTTCAAACACTCAAGTGTACACTTGAGACAGCACCTGGGGAGGCCTCATCACTTGTGTGGAGGAGGGAAGACAAATTCTGCCAAGATCTTGCTCCTTGTAACATACAATGCAATCAAGTCACATCATCATGAGTGCTAGTAAAGAAGGGTAGAGTGAGCCATGACCAGCAGCAGAGCCAAGCACAATAAGATTACGCTCTCCTGAGCTGTGAGTAGGCTTTGAACCCACAACCTTCACTAGGCAACTGTGACCTTCACCCAAAAAGTTCCCACCACTCAGGCCCCCCACATGCCACCCCTTGTAAGGCCTGAATTTCGAGCAAGCAAACCTCAAACCCAGCGCACAGATCCTATACATAGAGGGCAGGAGGAGCTCAAAAGACACACAATGGGAATGCAGGCCACTTTTTGCATCCCGTCCCTCTCTGCAGCTCAGCATGCAGGTCCCAGGACACACAACCCATCCACACAATGGTTCTCTGGGACAGGGAAACCCCCTGTCTCTTTCCAAAGAAGTTTTGGAGAGGACATGAAGACTGCCCTCAGGCTAGAAAACAGCCTGGAGCTATGAGGTGGTGGTATGAGGACAAGAAGGCTCCTATTCCAAAGGCACTAGACAAGGATGCACCATGGTCCACTTGATGGTCCAGCTCTGTGCTCTCAGAGCATCTCAGGGAAAAGGATGAGGACAACCATAGGCACACACGCTGCTGAGAGGCAAATGCAACTTATGCAAAGCTCTCGTAGGCCAAAACTCAATTGCTGTGGCTCAGAATCTCACCAAGAATAGGCTCAAGCACCAAACATGACCCATGGCAACTAAGCCTTTGATCTGCACACCCCTCACTTCAGCAGAGCCTCTGCTAAATAGTATTACGGCTCCTATCATTGCTTGCATGGTGCAAGGACCCATGAGAAACCACCCTCATGGTGAGCAAGGGCCTGGTTCACGTAATATAAGGAAGAAAAAAAGTGATCACAAGCTCAAGAAGCACAAGAACAGGCAGCAAATAGGTGACAGACCTCCAGGACCTTGTATTGAAAGGAATCAACCTTCGCAACTCTTCATCAGCTCCTGCTGACTGCCTCTGCTGATTGAGCTGATCAGAGGACCCTGAAAGAGTTACACAATCAAATCTCACCAACCTCTTTCAAAAAGGTTTGGACATTTAATCAGATTTTTGATCCCACATTTTCAAGCACCTTCCCAAATTCATTGAGGATTTTACTTCACACTAGCCACCCCAGAAGAGGAGTAAATTTTCACTTTCCACAAACCAAGCTCAGCCCTGTGCAATCCTTCATACAGGACTTCATAGTTAGCAAGTGTGGAGTGCAGGGGATCTCCCAATCTGATGCACATTCATAACTTTCTGAAACATCTTTTCAAGACCTGCTTATATCAACTCAACTGCGGATATCAAAATACATAATCCACAAGGCAAAACTAAGAGAAATACAACTAACTCCAATCAGCTAAGCAGCCACCAAGTCTTAACAACAGACTCATATGACACAGCTTGTCTAAGGATTAGATTAGATATTCAAAACATGAATCCTGGAATAAGCTTATTCCTAACCTGTTAGGAGCAAATAGGAACCCAACTTGTGCTCAGTTTTTCTGTTACATGCAGTACCACCAGTGCTAATAATATCTGTTAGTAGCATTACCCTCCAGCCTAACACTGTTGCTTGTCAGACTCCTCTGTATGCTACTGATGAGATGGGACTAAGAGAACAATTCAGTTGAAAAGGACCTACATTGATCACCTAGTCCAACTACCTCACCACTTCAGAGCTGACCAAAAGTTAAAACGTGTCATTGAAGGCATTGTCCAAATACCTCTTGAGCACTTGACAGATTTGAGGCATTGACCACCTCTCTAGGAAGGTTGTTCCAGTGTTTGACCACCCATATTCAAGTGCCTGAACATCCCTTTTAAATGGTGGGGCCCAGGACTGCACTCAGTACTCAAGGCTACACTAATGCTGAATCCAGCAGGATAATCACCTCCTTTGACCAGCTGGGTTTGCTGTTTTGATGCACCCAAGGACAGGATGCAGTTTGCCCTCTTGCTTGCCGGGGGACACTGCTAGTTCCTACTGTGCCTGCTGCCACCCAGCACCCCCACATCCCTTCCTGCAGGGCTGCTCTCCAGCCACTTCTGTCCCAAACTATACTTAGAACTGCAAGTTCTCTTGGCCCTCAATAAAGTCAACAACACCTCCAAGTTGTGTATCACCAGCAAACTTACTAATAGTGCATTCAATTAATGCATCCAGATCATTGATAAAAATACTGAAGAGAACTGGACAGGACTTTCCCTTTGTGAATCCATGCTGACTGTGCCTGATGTCCTTTAAATGCCTCTCTGTAGTGCCCAGCATGATGATTTTTTGATCCCTGCCAGGCACTGAAGTTACACTCACAGGTCTATAGTTTCTATATAATTAAAGTTTCACAGGGCTACCCCATCCCTGGGTCTTCTCTCATGCCCTTCTTGTAAATTGGAATAATGTTGGCTAACTGGGTCTTACTGTAACATCCACTAGCTCCTTCCGTTCTCTGGGATGAATCTTTTTCAGCCCCATGGACTTACTGACAGTACACTGACCATAACTTGCCATTGATTCTTGTCAGTTGTAGTCTTAATGCAGTTCTTGATGTGAGGTGTTGATTGATCTGACCTTGATGAGAGCACTTGCACAGATTCCTCCTGCTCTATCTCACCATGTCCTTTGTCTACCGTTCCCAGAGCATCATAACTGTTCTGTAAAGATAGCTGAGAGGGCAAGGAGGAGCTCCTCTTACAGATGCCTGCAGTAACTTGCTTCCATCCCTCCTTGTCCCTCATAACACTGCCTTCATCACGGCACAAAACAGGTACTGGACGTACCTCAGCAGTGGCCATGCCAGTTGGCTTGGGTGTACTAGAGATAGTAGAGCACATCTCTATGGGTCGATCTCCTCACCAGACTCTCAGATGCTCCTCAGTCTGCCCACCTGCTTCAGGCAGAGCAGCTCATCTACCTGCGCACATAGGGGAAAGAGGATGGGGTCACAACACATGGCATTGCTGTGTTTTGCATGCTTACTGTTCAGTCCCTTTGGCACACATCCTCCCATTCAGCATTACAATGTACAGAAGAAACACTGACCCATGTTGCAGCTCTTTTCCAGTAAGGGCTGGAAAATTTTCCTAAGCTGACATCAGTTAGACAGCAAATGGTTTCAAAACAAAGTGGTTTAGAGCACTGCTGGTAGACCTGGTTTAAGAAAAAAAGAAATACAGTAGGGAAGCTCATCCCTGAGGAAGCTCCCTGGACTACAATGGTCCTAGCAAGATATGGCCAGAATTTGTGGACACTGACTGTTGTAAAGAGCAAAGCCCTGATTCTGCAAGGTGTCCTTGGAGCCCTATTATCTGTGATTAATAAGGTATGATGCAAACACTTAGTTAAATCTGATTAGATCAATAGTACACCATGAATCACTTCCATAGGTTTCCTATAATATTTATATATACTGCAGTTATCAGCAAGACTCTACTGTAAAATTGTCTGCCTTGAAATTTATTTGAAAAAGTACCTTTTATACTCTATTAAAAAAGGCAAACTGACTTTTTTATTTTCTCTTAGAGCCAACTATAACAGGCATAAGCTCAGGGAACAGCATGTAGATTTGCAAAACAAACATTTTGAGACCTTGCTACTTGGTTTGTCATCTCCTGGAGCAGGAATGTGACCTCCATCTCCTGTCCCCAGCCTCCCCCAGCCTCTTTACACACACTGAAAAAAAAAAAACATGCTTCTGCCCCCGACACAAGAGGGATGTGCAGCTGTTGAAGTGACTCCAGAGGAGGCCACAGAGGTGCTGCAAGGGCTGGAGCAGCTCTGCTCTGAAGACAGGCTGAGAGAGCTAGGCTTGATCAGTCTGGAGAAGAGAAGGCTCTGGTGAGACCTTAGAGTAGCTCCAGTGCCTAAAGGGGCCGACAAGAAAGCTGGAGAGGGACTTTTGACAAGGGCCTGCAGGGACAGGACAAGGAGGAATGGCTTTAACCTGACAGAGGGGAGATTGAGATGGGATCTTAGGCAGAAGCTCTTCCCTATGAGGGTGCTGAGATGCTGGCACAGGGTGCCCAGAGAAGCTGTGGTTGCCCCATCCCTGACAGTGTTCAAGGCCAGGTTGGATGAGACTTAGAGCAACTTGGCCTAGTGGAAGGTGTCCCTGCCCATGGCTAGGAGTTGGAACTGGATGAGCTTTCAGGTTCCTTCCAACCCAAACCATTCTATAGTTCTATGATTCATAGCTTGCTGTTAGTAGGACACAAGCAAGAAAGCAGGAGTGCACCAGAGATAGTGAGGGGTGGAGAAGCCATCATAATTGCATGCTGGTTTGGTGATGACAAAAAAAATACAATGCAAGGATTTTCATTGTGTTTCAGAAACTCCCCCTGCACTAAATCAAGGTAGAGAATTTACAGCAAATTAATGAAACTAATTTTCTGACTGGAATCATCATCTGTGAATTATCATGTCTTTACTCATTAAATAAATTATCTGTGTCTTCCAAGACATTAAGAACACACCATAAATTACAGCCCTTCATAAATAATTTGATTTTGCCTGGGTTTAAATATGGAAGGAGAATAAAGCAAGAGGAAGAAAAGAATACAAGAGATGAGGGAAGCAAAGAGGCAGAAAGGAAAGCACAAAGAGAAGGGATGAAAGGGAAATGGAGAATGAAATGAGCAGAGAAAGAGAGATAAAAAAGACATACGATATGTCCATCTTAGAAGGGAAGGAAATGAGGAAGGAAAAAGGAAGCAAGGGGATGAGAGAAGAAGTAGCACTGTGTAATCTTTCAGGTCTGTGTTAACTGCAGCTTGTGAACGTAGCAGGAAATGAACTGTTAATTCCAAATCCTCTCGTGACTTTCATAAATTATTTCATTTCAGTTGAGCCTGTTTCGTGCCACTAAGCCCAGTCTGTCCAAAAGATATCTCAAAAGGGATGCCAAAGACGGAAAGGCACTTTGGCATGGAGTAGTGACAGTGCTTGCTGAGAGGGGCCCCAGCATTTGTAAATGACAACAGAAAAGTAATGGCAAGGACAGGGGGTCAGGGAGACACAGCTCAACTGCCAAATGTGGGCAAACCAACACCACTTGGACTTCTGCTCCAAGATCCCTGCAGCAGACTGCCAAAGCGGGCACCACAGTCTTCTGATCCAATCCCCAGTCTGCCTCTAGTCTGGTACAGCTCAGGTGGACAATGTAGACAAATACAGCACCTCTGTACAGATGAAGCCTCCTTGGGATGAAAGACGATACACCAGTGCAGACCAGGTCCCATCATCCAGCAGGATTTATGACCACATATCATCAAGGATATCAGTATGTGCACTTCACAACAACTAAATGCTAATGCCTCCCTAAGGATAACTACAACCTTCAACACTTACTAGAGACCCTGCTGTTCCACACAGAGGCTGCTAGACTAGCATCTATAGAGTGTCTAGAGCAGCTCCTTTCTCAGTCAGACTGTTGCCAGCTTCCGGACAATGGGTTCCCACCGTAGCCCTAGTGCCAACAGACCCAGGTCCCCATCATCAGTTGCATCCCAGGCTTCCTGCCACAGAAACCAACCATATCCCATGAGAAGAAGGGGTTGGTGTCTATTTGCCTGTACATGGCAAGAGCCACTCTGCATGGAGAGCCTTCCCATGAGCAAGACTCTTGTCCTGAAAAGTATGAGCTCTGGTTTAAGGTGATTTCTGATGAAAAGTGCTGAGCTGGACAACACTTAACAGCAGTGGTGATGACTAGCAAGTCTCTTGACCTTTCCCACAGGACACATCACAACCACATGACTTTTTACTGGCAGACGTGAGCTCACTTTGAGATGGCCAGAAGTCAAGCAGTCAAACTAGAGTGGCGTCAAGAGCAGGGCGAGTATTTTGCTTCTCGGTGAAACTCATTAGCTGAGCACCACAGAACTGCAGCAGCAATGGCTTTTTTCTGGCCAGCTCAGAGCACAGGCACACATCTGCCTTAGAGATCTGAACATGGCCATTCCCTTGCTAAGTCTCTCAAGCCAGCTGTGGTTTACACACTTGCTTGATGATTTTGAGTTTCTTGTCCTCCATTCCCAGGATTTGGCTGTGTCAGCACCCATAGCGGGGCTCAGGGATAGGGCAGGGTCACAGCATCTGTCCCACCTGTAGGCTCCCCACTCACAGAAGGGTGTTTCTACAGGAAGCTGGAAGGTGGCCAGTGCTAAGGAGCTCTTGGAGAATGAGCACAATGGCAGCTGTTTCCTATTTGGAAGTAGAAGAGCTCTGATCTCAGCCCATGTGAGGCACTACTCAGGACGGAAGGAATGTTTTCCCTCTTCTTCTTCCAAGTCAAAACCTGACCTACAGTACATGTAGGCTCAGAAAGTCTGCTCTGCTACTGTCAAAACTATCTCTTAACACTCAACAGCAATACAAAAGCAACAACAAATGCGAAGCCACAGCAAGGTAGGTCCCAAAAAATAACATCAGTGCAAGCAAACATCTCTGGGAAATCCCTGACTAGGTGATAGCACATATGCCCTTATCATGGGACTTGGGTTTAATGAAAGCATCTGAAGGTTTTCATTTGGAGAGTCCTTCAAGGATATTTGAAGGGCAGCTCATGAAGAACAACTGTTGTCTTTGGTGCAAAAGGACCTCCTTGTTACAAACATAGGAGCTGATGCACAACATCTGCACAACTTTCACAGCACTAGCAAGGTGCCTACTGACTCAGGTGTCTTTTTCACTTACCTGCAGGCATTGAACTATGTGCTTTATATATGTATGTTACATCCATGACATCCCCTAAACTTAAGGCACTTTGGCACAACTCTTCCTACTCTTCAGATTTACCCAACTTGAGGCTGGAAATGACTTCCCCAGCTAATTTCATCACTAGCACACAGCCTGCCAAGGCTCAAACAGCAGTGACAGGGGCTGGTGCCAGGTTCACTGCCTCAAGTCCCTGCTTAGGGACCCTGATTGCTAAATCAAACCATTTGGGTGTTCAGCAAGTTCCTGAGCAATGCATCCAGCAAACAGGAGGGAAAGAACAACCCCACAAACATCCTCTAACAGGAAAAAGGAAAGAACTCTATTTTCTGGGGATACTTTAGCTGGGTGAGCGACTTCCACCTACTTCCCGCAGCCCCTCTGCCATGCCTGCTCACACTGCTGAGCAGAGGGACTTCTGCAGACTGAAGGTCACCTGCAGCACCCATCACTTCCCTGGTGCCCAACCAGCTTTCCCCAGCAGAATGGTGGTCATACAGCAACATATAGGTTTTTCTTGAAAAAAAAACACATTCCTTTCTCTGCCCAGAACATCTGCATCCAAGACTGCTGCCACTGCTCACCACAGGGTCACATCATGCAAGCTTTTCACACCTCTTTGAAACCGCACAATTGCCTCCTGCTTCCGACTTGGCTGCTTCTAAAAGAAATGACTTCAAATACTGTGCAAGCTGCAGTATAACCTAAGCCTGTCCTTTCCATCCTTTCCACCCCGATGCCAGCAGAACAACTCCACTCCAGCTGCTCTTCCAAGCCCAAGCTCTCGTATCCTCCTTCCCTACACTGCCCCGATCATCCTACTATCAACCAGCCCTCAAGGGAGGTAACATTTCACTGACTCCAATAACACAAGATGGAGGATCACTGGTAATGGAAAAGTCTTTCCCAGAACAGTCTCCAGCCGGATCAGAGCAGCCAGCCTGGATCCCACCCCCTCCATGCAGCCAGTGGCATCCCTAGGGATATTTACCTATCCTTGCCTTTGGTAAAAGAGCCTGTTCTGCTTTCTATACACTGCCCAAGGACCCTGCAGAAACCTTCTTTTTCCCACATCACCAGCCCAGATTGTTTTGAAACCCAGTTCAAGAAAGGGGACTTCCCATCCATTCCCGCAGTAACAAGCGAGTCCTGCCAAGTGCGAAGCAGGTCGCTCTCCTCCTCCGCAGCTTTCTGAGCCGTGTGTTTTGTGTCAGGACTGTGACAAGAGCTGGCCTCGAGGGGATGTATGGAGGATGACTGCAGCCTGTGCTTGCCTGTAGCCTCACGCCTCTGCACTGTCCCCAGGTCCCTGCCCTGGGTTTTGAGCCAGCGCACATCTGCCCTGCAGCAGGAGCACCATTCCTTCCTCCCCAGTCCATGAGGATGGGGAGCCAGAGATTTATGTACTCCACTGTTTTTATGTGCACTCAAGAAGGCTACGGAGGGAAAACTTCACTGCTCACAAAAGCCTCCATCTGTGAGTTTATTTATCCATGCTGGGAAGGCTGTTTATTCTGTTTCTGTGTGGAAACTACTCTGGGATCATGGCTTAATTGTATTGTTTGTTGAATTAATTGCTCTGTTTGATCAGCTTTTCTCCCATAATGCCTGAGAATGGGACATTTTTGCGGCAGTGTGGGAATGGAGAGTTGAAGCTGTTTCTTCCTGGCAGACAAACACAGTCCAGCACGATCTGATAGACAGCGCGATGCAGATGAACACAATTAGCAAGAGGGACTATTTTGGGGACAGCCCATGGGTTTCTCAATGCAAATATTGCTGCAGAACGTGTTCAGCGAGGTTAGGCATCCTGGGGAAAGTGTACAGACCAGAGGCAGAGAAGCACATGGATGCACAGGACACTTGGTTGGGCTTTCATTTTTTTTTCCAGCTGACACGTGCCCAGCCAGCCCTCCCCATGATCAGTGAGCCCAAGAAAGGTCCTACTGCTGAGGCTCACCCCCCCTCCCTGACCAGTAGCCTGTAACCTCCTCTCCAGCAATGAGAACAAACATTGTGGATATACCAGGTCACTCGGTGAATCATGCGATGCAGAGCAGACAACAGGTCAGCATTATTTTCATGCTGGAACATTTTTCCCCTTAACTTCTGAGGCTTCATTCGTGCCTCTCCCACTTCCCACATACACTTCCTTTTGCCTGCTGGCCTTCGAATGAAACACAATAGCCAGTGGCAGGGTCTGACATGGCATTTCCCACACACATGCTTTTTCATTTCACGTCTTCCTCTCTGCAAAACGTAACCAGCATCAGGACTCCTGATGCCCTGGGGTCATTGCTCTTCCACCAGCCCTCACTCCAGGCAGGACATCTCTCCATGAGCAATTAACTGTCTGTAGAGCCTTCTCTACAGAAGCAGGCACTAAAAGCAATGACTAAAATCAACGAGATGACCACCTCCCATCATGTCAGCAACTTCCCAAGGTAGACAGCAACCTGGTTTCTCCCACTAAATAGACATCCCAGTAGAGTTTAGAGAGCATCTCAGGCCAGGAAGGTGAGAACCTGGAGGACTGACCCTCCAGCCCTATTCCTGTCTCTTCCCCTCTCTTCTGCAGGATCTGGGAATCCCCCTTCCATAGCAGACAGGGAGCTGCTGAAGGCAGAAAAATGTTTCAATCAGCAGACCTCTCATGTCTGAGTCAGACCCATTCCTTGCTCGTAAGGAATGAATACTGTCTGCGTCCGTCCGGGTGTGTGTCTTTCTCTCCATTTCTCTTTTCTCCTTCATAAAGCTGTCAGACCAAAAATAACATATTAGTGGAAGAAAGGAATGTCAGGTGTAATATAATAACGTGATCAGGAGGCTGGGGGAGTGTGTGTGCCTGGCTGCTGCGCTGGAGTATCTCTGCAACAGTGCTATGGCTCAGGAGTACCTTTCACTCCTTCACACGCTTTTCTCTTACTGTCCCCCATCAGACATGGAGAACGGGATGATAAAAAGGAAGGAGTGATTACTCAGCCCTATTCTTCTGCCAAAAGCTACTTGTGTTTGACACAGCAGGCAGATCACACTTCCCCAGGCCAACAACTGAGGAATATTACAGGAATGCCCAGACCACACCAGGCTGCAGGCTGAGCTACCCAGGGCCCCATTTATCCCCCAGAGGAACAGAGAAAAGGCATGTTAAATAAGGCAAACAGCTCCCACAGCCTCCATCAGGCTGTGTTTTAGGTATCTGCAAGGACAGAAAGAATATCATGCACCTCCTTGTATTTAACTGACAGTCTGCTGCAGTATGGTGTCCCCCACAGCTTCCTGCACAGTCCCCAAACTACCTCCAGGACTGCAGACCTACTAGTAAGTGGCTGGGATAAAGCACAGCCATCTTCATTAGAAGGACCTCGCACAGCATGGCCGCAAGACCCATCCGCTGACACAGGGGCACAGGTATGCATAAGGGACTTGAAAATCCAATTACAAGTGTTGACTAGAACAGAGTCTGGGAAAAACACATGGTGGGGTCACACTTGCTGAGGCCAGCTCTAGATTTTAAGGGCAGGACCACCTAATGTTGTTCTCTGGCATATTTAACCCATGCCTAGCAAAACACCCTCCATGGAAACAAATGACTTCTGGTGGAGCATATCTTTTACATATGTATCCAACACCACCTGAATGGTTTCCAGTGAGGGGGAACTGATTGCATCTATTGGTAATTTGTTCCAGCGTCTAGATACTTTTCTGCTCAGGAAAAAAAAAAGAAGAAATGCATAAAGAGGAAGAAAATGTGTCTTGCTTCCACATAGGTCTCCTCAACTTGGATGGGTGGGTCACCATTCTGGCTCTAGTAAGGAGCCCTCAGGTATCAGGTTCTCCTCACACACCTTCTACACACTGCATATTTCAGCACTTTCCAAAGAACCACCCCAGGGCACAACACTATCGCATTTCACAGCAATGTGGGTTTTCTATCCCCAAGCTCTGCCTTGAATGATGACATTAATTGAAATGGCTGCAGAAGTGCCAGGGCTGAGATCCAGCTCTGTGACCTGCTCCGAATACAGGCTCCTACACGGCTGGTGCAGACCCACTGGCTCTCAGCCCACTGCAGAGATGTTCCTCTTTGCTATTAAGTATTCTTCCTCCTGCCCATTACTTTCTATTTCCTCCACTCCATCACCACAAATCTAAGAACAGACAGGCGGGAGTAGGCCTGTGGCCATCTTGTCCAGTGTCCAATTTGGGGATGTGCCAGGCTGAAGTATAAGATTCCTACTGACAGCACATATGCAAATCAGGTCTCCTTCTGCAGTCTTTAATAACCCAAAAGTGATTTAACTCTTCAAACAAAGAGCAAAACCAAAATGTGTGCTACTGTTCCAAAAATTCTGGCTACTTTTGATATGCAAATACCAACCCAGCCTCCTGTAAAACTTGCCAAGTTCTTGATTTCATTTTCTTAATTTCATCCAGTTGTGCTGCCTTGCACAGAAAGAAGCAAAGTGTTTCCTTTAGCAGTTGCTAATTAATTCAACAACCAGTCCCTTCCTTTCTTTGTTTTCTATCCTACTCCTTTTCAACCTGGTCAGTTGTCGGAGGCATCTAGGGTACCCATGAAAAGTACTTTAGACTATAAAGTCACTGTGATGATTCTTCAATTAGCTATGCAAGGATGTGCACCATCACACAAAATCTTTTTCTTCTGCTAATGAGAGCTAACAATCCCATACCTGGGGGATTCTGCATTCTGATCAAAAGAGTCCAATCAAAACCTCTGCAAATTTCTGATTAAACCAGACAAAGGAGGCAGGACGGCACTGAGTCAGATGTTGAATAGATAATAAAATTCACTTCCACTTTTCCTTCCAGAAAGTGGTGAATCTAATAGGCATGACTAAGCAGCTACAAGGAAAGACATGAACAAATTTGTAAAGAAAAGGGGAGTTTAAAGTTCATCTCATTTTCCCCTTCTGCAACATTATGTGCAATCACATTATGATTTAAAGGCCACCTTTCCCCTAGTGGGAAACAGGTGAGAAGGGTGTGCTTCCATTTTTGCATACCAAATCTGATAGGAGGAGGAGAAAGGCCAGGAGGCACAAACCGAGCAGCCGCATCCTTTTGGCACTATTAAATGTGTATTGCTTTTTCCAGGTCTTCAAGGTACAGGGAAAAAGAAATAATAAAGGCATGGTGGCATTTTCTGTCTATGTTGTACATGGAAAGACCGCACCTTTCACCACTGGGAACAAAGCCAGAACAAATCCTGATTCAATCAACACCAACCTCCTGAGACCCTGGTCCACCTTGAGAACCCCCCTGGAAACCAAATGACAACCCTGCCTTTTCCAGAAGCTGTCACAGCTCCCTGCTGCATTTCCAGCTTACCAGAAAGCAGTTGTGCTGCTGTTGGTTTACATCTTTCTCACTTGCCAGCAGGATTAAACTCATGTCCGTGTTACAGCATTTAGGGATGGCAGCTAGACTGTTGCAGTTTGAGGGAATAGGAAAGGATTACCACAGAGGCTACAGAAGAATGAAGCAAAGCAGCATGTACTTCTGCCTAGGTGTGTTCTGCCTGCCTTTCCTGCCCCCCCCCCCCCCATGACTTAATAGATAACTTTTTTCCAGGTAACATCCATTTCTAATGAAGGCTTCATGGCCATGATGGTATTGAACCAGAAGAAGGAAGGCATAAATGGAAGAATGGAGCTGTTTGCAGGACACTGAAGCTTGGAGAACTTTCACCAGCCAGATGGAGTAATGCAAGTGCCAGTGAAAGAGATTTAAAAGCCAGTTAGCCTGTTTAAGAACAGTGCAGATCTGGATGATGGGAGATCTGGACACCACTCCCTCTTCTGCCACTGACCTTCTGCAATTCCATGAGCAAGTCATGTTGCTTGGACCCACTTCTCCTTCCCCTCCCATAGTGGGCTTGTCTCATTAGCAGTTTGGCCCAAGGCAAAGGATCTGTCATCATGCCCAACTACAGCCCAAGTTGTGTAGATGAGCAGTGATCAGGGTCCCCAGCATCCACCATCCTGCCTGGCTTTCCTCCAAGGAATGCTCTGAGGTGTCATTCCTTCCCCACCAAGAGGGCAACACCAGCATCCAAGCATGAAACAGAATGGCTCATGCTCCCTCGGCTCCACATACCTGTATCTTCCAGTCCAATAAAGTGACATAAAACAAGAAAAATTTTATAATAAACACAAATAGATCAATAGCATTAAAGCTACTCTTAATAGGTGCCTCAGGCTTTTCATATGGCATCTTTGAAAGTATCTAGTAGTGAGTAATTAATGACCAAACCAAGTAATTACTTTCTTGATTTTTCTCAAGACTAGAATTCACCAGAACTTTGAGTTTTTCTGGTGCTACATAGCAAATTAATTCAGTAAGTGCTGATATTACAAGTCTGGGCTGCCTGTTAAAAAGCGGTAGTGCTGTAGAGTCCGTCTTTTCTTCCTGTCTTGTGTAACCCTTTACATGCTCCTGCAGCTGCCTCCAAGAAAGCAACTCAACTCTCTATCACTCCCTACATCAATCTTCACATATTTTGCTATGGTGCTCTTAGTCCAGGTAGTAAAGAGAAGGCATGTCTTAGAGGACATGCCAGGACTTTAATATTCCCGAGCCAGCAGTACAGAAATTAGGCAAATCTTCACCTTATGCTTTTACAATTCATAGAATCATAGAATAGTTAAGATTGGAAAGGACCTTAAGATGATCAGGTTCCAACCCCCCTGCCATGGGCAGGGACACCTCACACTAAACCAAGTCACCCAAGGCTTTGTTGCAATGAACAAGTAGGAGCATGGGGGCCACTGTCCTAAAGCCACACAAAAGCTGGGATTGGGACCACAAAGGACTTCCAGATGTTTCAACAGATTTGTTTCCAGTGAGCAGGGCAGGAGCCTTCTCATGCAATTGGCAACTCCAGCCTACTCTGGGGACTTTTAACCCTTGAGGAGTGGTAAGAGAGAAAACAGAGAGGACGACCAGACAGTAGTGAAGAGGAGCACAAGAGAGACAAAGAATAAAAAGGAAGAGATCAGAGATCCTGCCTGTAAAGGCAAGGATTTCCGTCTTTCCAGCACAGCATTCTCTTGGAGTATTAGGATGGATGTAGCTTCAGTTTCTTGACACCTGCTCTATTCTGTATGCTTGATTTCTGCTAAGAGTGGCATCCTTGAGAATAGCCTGAGGTGCCACCTCAACACCGTCCATGGCTTGTTTTCTGTGCCTACTGACCCACTCAAGAAAAATCAGGACACAGACTTCTAGCAGCCATGGCATACCCTGTACACAGCCAAAAGGAACCTTTGCTGGATAATTCTAATGAGTCCATTTTAATTCTCATGTATTTACACAGCTCCAGCCACCAATTAACCCAACACCATAGGAGGAATTGCATGTAGAGCTCTTCCACAGGCAGTAAACAGAAGCACAAAAGCTCAGAGCTGCACTCAGACTACCTGCTTGGAATGCTTGCATAACACTGGGTACCCATTGCAGCATCTAAGAGGAAGAGGTGAAGAGCTATTCAAGCCACCCATTACCCATGTTGCTAGATATATCCTAGAGAGAAACACACACAAATCTACAGGATCTCAGATGGTAGGAGGAATGTAAGTCCAAGTCTTCCAACATCACTTCCAACATCAGTGATCCCTTCCTCACTTGGCCCATCCTTGTCACTGCAAGGTATCTTGAACACCATGTCAGAGGACAAGCTATCCAAGCAATCCTAGATTTCAATCACCTGCGGCATGAGATGCTAATAGAATGAGTGTTGCAATTGCTTGTACATGTACATGCCCACATGAGAAAATACAAGTCAATAAGCAAATTTACCAAAGTAATACTTCCATCCCTACCAGTAAGGAATTATTGCTTCCCTGCTCCTGAGAGCATGGCTGTAGCTTGGGACCTTAACATTCAATCTGACATAGACCTCAGCATGTACTTTTAATCCCTCTAAGCACAGTGACAGCTAACAATGAATCCCTCAGGCAGAGGACACGCCACATTTCTTTCCCATCTTTCCATTATCATATTTTTAATTGGCTGGGAATATCTTTTGCTTTTGTCAAAACAAATTCGGCTAAACCACCACTTCAGATTTGAACAGAGGAGCCAGGAACCACGGCAGAGAAGTCAAGACAAATCCCCCTGCAAATGAAGACTTCTGCTGATAGAGGCATGGGAGGGAGGAGTGGGAGCAGTGTCTGCTCACCCCTGTTTGCATTGCCAAACACACGAGCATCCCCAGTGCTGCAACTGCTTCTGAGGCTCTAACTCAGGACAGGCCATGAAGAGGTGTCAGCACAGATGGATCTGCTGACTTGGTCAGAGGGAACTTGAGAGAGGAACAGAAATGATTATGGTAAGAAGGGTATTAAAGGACAATATGGTGGCAAGAGTCCATCTTGAAGTTCAGAGGCAAACAGCTGAGTGAGGCAAAGCTTAGAGAATGATGAACAAATAGCTATGGAGAAATCAATTTTAAGAACATGAGAAGCATAAGGCCCTGGAAGGGACATTCTGTCAGAGGGAGCATGGCAAGATGAGGAGGAAGAGCAGAAGGAAGCAAAGGGAAATTAAATAGATGTACCTGACATGAGTTAGATGTTTTTTTCTTTGCTGCCCTGTTTCCTCTCTCCCCCTCTCAAAGGAAAATGGGGCTTTGACAAAGTCTCAACTGTATGAAAAATCTTCCAATTCCCTGTTTCTTTCTTTTGGTTTTAAAGAAAATGGTTGGGTTTTTTTGACAGTGAGAAAAGAGTTAACTTCTTTCTTCTTAAGCAAAACATTTTTCAGAAGGATGTGATGGAAAACAAACAAAGGTGAAGCTGCTGGAGAGGGGTGTGAGATAGGTTTCTACCCAGCACTGTCTTCTCTGTGTCCTGAACCTCTCAGGCTGACTGCTCAGCATGTCCAGCAGAAAGTGTATATACAGCCCTGAGCAACCTCTTTTCATTCACTTTCACAGCTGAAGTCAATAGGAAAAGTCTATTCACTCTTGCAGGGGGTAGGGAAGAAGTTAGTTTTAAGTACTCCACAATCTAAGCACACAGCAAATCCCACTGCTGTCAATGAGACAAGTGACACAGGGAAGTCTCTCCCATGCCTAAGCATCCCACTAGGACAGGGGAAAGGAGGAGATATACATGATCTAAACAGGCTCATTGCACTTAGCAAAGAGCTAAAACGGGGAGATGAAAGCTCCCCATATGTTCATCCCAGGATGGACAGACAGAACTGGGCCACATCTTGGTTTGGTTTCTACCCTCAATGCATTAACAAACAAACAAACAAAAACCAATCTTATTTTCCTCCACAAAAGGCCCAGCACAGCCCCCAGGGACAAGGGGGAAGTTACAGCCCCTAATTTGTTGCCTGTTCTGCTAAAGACTGCACGTTGCAGCAGAGGCTGTTAAATCAGATCTCAGCCATTGCTGCAAGGGGGCTAAAACAGGAAAACAAATCCTGATGTCATTCATGCAGTTAAAGGGGGGAAATCACACACAGAAACAGTCTGACAGTTCAAGTGGAAAGATTATTATCAAGCACAGGTTTCCAGAAGCTGCAGTGTATCAGCTTTAAGCCCAGAGAGGGTTTGCTTTGGTGTGTTGGAGTGGCCTTTTTTCTCTCTTTCTTTGTTTAGTATACAAGGAGTTCTAAATAAATCAGCAACGTACAGGATGCGTACGAATCAAGCAAGAGTCTGTTCCATAAAGGCACTGAATGACTCCGTCTCCTCAGGGACATGGTAAACAAGCTGTGCTTCGCCAGCCTTCTCCATCAAGTTAATTTCTCTGCCCTTTTATTACATTGGGCAGCCCTTACGCTCGTTTGTGGTATCATACAACAAGGGCTATACACAATAATCTGGGCTTGGAGAGTACTCAATGTCCTTAATCTGGAGCTAGGCAGCCTTATGCAGCAATATGGGAAAGACCTCAGGATACCACCCGCAGTAAAGCGGAGTCCCCACTCCATGAGTCATACCCAGTCTAGCATCTGTGATGTACCAAAATATTCACAAGAGAGCTATGAAATATGGAGATAATTCTCCTAATGTCTCCAGCATTTAAGGGCTGATTAGTGTTGCTTCTATCTAGCTGGGCCAGAGACTAAAGTGGCACAAGACATCTGGTCCAGCATTTAAGTGTCAAAGGGGATGCTGCGAGCATAGAGGCAAGGCTCCATCCTCCTCCCTCTTCTCTTGGCTTCAACCCCAAGCCATGAGTAGACCTGTGGGCAGTACATACAGTAGAAACATGAATCTTGCCCCTGCAGATCAGCTCTTGGCCTCCTTCCATGCTTGACACACAGCGTCATTTTGCATGAGGGCAAGTTATATGGCCAAAAATTTGAGCAACTCCTACACAAAGCCATGCAGGTGAGACCATCTGTCACCCTTGTATTTGGAGGGCAGCCATGCAATGGGAAGATGCAGCACTGTCAACCTGACTGCATGGTATGTGTTATGGTAAGTCACACCTTGCCTGCTTGGGAATCAGTACATCTCCAAGTACTAGATCTATGCCTCTGAATGCACAGAATGGCCATGGTTACAGGGGAGTTGGGAGTTCACACACACACTTTGGATAAGCCTAGAAAGCAAGGAAAACAGCAAAACACAAAGGACAAGAAGCACAACAGAGCCCCTTCACAGAAACACAGCAGAACCAGAGAACACATTTCCATCAACTGCAGCATACAGAATAAAAAAAACTTCCCAACACAGCACAAATGATGCTTGCCATCAAGTGACATGTCACTCGGGTAAGTTTCTTCTCCTGTTTGCAAGACCCTGAAAGAAAACAGGTAAGCCAGTGTATTACCAGACAGAAAAAGGCCAGATCTGCCTCTTTGCAGAATTCCTTGGAATAAGGACATGACTTCATCAGCAGCTGTGATACAAAGTGGACAGTATTTGCCCTGCAGCAAAAAACTTAATACCCCTCATCGGAACTGCAGACTTATCTTTGGATGGTCTCTGTGCGGGAAACACATGCAGTTGATGCTGGCAGCCGTCCCACACCACACCTGCCTAAACATACATCTGCTCTGCATCACAGAAACACAGAGTTCCTACAGGTGGGTTTGTTTTGGATCAAAATGACTGCCTGGGGAGGATATCCCCTGGAGGAGCCCCATCCTAATCCCCCTGGACAGCCAAAGCCATGGAGCTGGCGGAGCTGGGGTGGGTGTACCTCTTGGGGTACCATTCACAGAGTAACAGAACATGAGCTTGGAGAAGGAGAAGCCCATGATCAAGGTTTATGGTCAAGATTTTTTTGACCAAATCCAAGGCTTAGCTGCTGATGCTGGGAGTTCAAGTTCTTAGAAACTTAATCCCTCTGTTGAAACTGAACACAGAGGAAAAGCAGCCAAACCTGCTAACCTGAATTTTCAGTGTAGAGGAAGCAAATCCTTCCTTCACCCCCAGATGGGACATATTCTTATCCCATAGAACTGGTGAGTACAACCTGCCCTGCTTTGGCCACCGCCAATGACAAGGAGCTGTTCTGCCTACCTACAAAGAAGAATGTCATTCCAGACCATCCCCACCACCTCCCCCATCCTCTGCCACAGGCAAACCACAACCAGCCAGGAGGTAAAGTCATGTAGGGACCCTGCTGCATATACGCAGTTCCCACTCCAGTGGGATCCTTCTGTGCATCTCATTGCTAACTGACAAAACATTAGCCAAATGAGTGGCTGACAAAACCACTCTCTAGCATGAATTATCAGCCTGTGATCGCATAAAGCTGTTATTTTTTGGAGATATCACTGAAAACCTTATTATGGGTACAGCAAAATTGTGCTGCCACTCAGGGAAGCAGAGGGGTTAAGACTAGAATGCACAACCAGATGAAAGCCAAGAACTGAAAGACTCAAGGAACAAATACAGAGGGAAGACCTGCATTTTTGAACCAACAGGTTTTTGCTTTGGATTTCATCTAACTGTGTTAAATATTCCTACACCTGTAGAAATACATTTCCACACCTGTAGAAATACACTTCCGCTATGAAAGGTTTCTACTGAGAGACTTGAGGCATGATTTTTTCTTGCACTGGAAGACACTAGGTTGACAGCCCTAAAGGGAAATCCTCTGTGCACAAGAAGAGCAAAGGAAGCCCACTGCCAGCCTAACACTCAATGTTTTAGCCCCAGTGTAGAGATTCAGGTCTCAAAGGAAAAAGGATTGGCACCCAGGCAGGCCTTGGGATCTCAGCTGAGATCCCTGCAGGATAAACATGACAAATGCTGCACAACAAATCTCTTGCCCTGCCTGCTCCCCTGCATCCACTACAGCTGAGCTCTGTCCTCCCTTGCTGTCACAGGTTCTTGAATCACTTCATCTCCTTTTTTTCAAGCCCAATCCACAGCTTCAGTTTTCTGCGCTCTGCAGCTCAGTTTTGGGTCCTGACCCTATATCTTGCATCTCCAAACTGCAGTCACCTCCTGCAAGGTGACTCACAGCTACCTGATCTCAGCTTCCCAAGCTATTTGGGAATTAGTCCATGCTCTAATAACAGTAACCTTGCATCATTTGGTTTCCTGAATCTAACTTTGAGCTATTTCCCTGGATTTGCTCTTCTGGGAATCAAATTCACTCTTCTCTTCCTTTTCTCAACAGCTTTTCCAGGGTGCTTTAGAGACCATGTCCACCCCTCTGGTGGACAAGCAGTCACAATATCCTCAAATCCCAGCAGTTAATCTGAAAGAGCCCCTTTCTGTTTTCCAGACCTGGTACTTCATGAAGTCAGGACAACCAGAAAGTTGATTTCTACAGTCCCTAGCTGCAAAACAAAGTGAGTCACATTTACCCATCTTGCCTTAAGCACCTGACCAAAGGCTTCCTATATACAACTGACAAGATGGACAGCACCTGCCCACAACCCAGTTCCCTCAGGTTAAATCACAGTGGTTGTGAGGCCCTGAAGCAATCGCCTCCTCATTTCAGGTTCTGCAAGGAAGACATGAGATGGAGTTTATATAAGCCACTGCGAAGCAGTGACCTACACTCCCCAGTCTGCATTGAAGTCCCAAAGGACCGGACCTGTTGTTTCCCCATAAAGCCAGAGCTTCCTTTCCAGGTGCAGATTCAGCCCAAGGTTCAATACACACCATGACCACCAAGGTGGCAGCTGCCATCACCATGTTGCAACCAGCTAAAATGAAATAAACCTAGTGAATTGCTCATGTGGATGCACAGCTAGAATTCATTACTCTGTAGACTGAGACACAGTCTCCTCCTTCTCAAACTGCTAAATGCTAAATCTTCCCCTATCTGCCATGTCCATCACGCAGACTGTGAGCTTCTGCAGGTAGAGATCTGTTTCCTATAAATTTTCTGCGCAGTGCCTACAGTAGTTGTAGTCTCTCTAAAATAATGATTGCACTGTGGATAGAGGAGAACAAACAGTTCAGATGAACAGTTTATCTGATGAATTTAGCCTCTTCTGTTTCTGCAATATCAGGTGGACAAATCTAATTTCTTCAATTTGTTGTTTCAGTTTATTTGACAAATACTTCCCCAAAAAATTGCCTCTACATTCACTTAGCAAATATTTAAAATATGAACTGAGCTGTTTAGTGAATCCCCTGGCATTGCACTAGTCCCTAGTGGAGTAGAAAAGTTAGTTTTGCTCCTAACTTTAGTTATTTCTGCATTTCAAATTACATTTTTGCCAGCTCTTATTCTCTTGCTGATAACACCAGATGATTTGGTGGTGCTTGTTAGGAAAGGAGCTGGTCAGTTTTCTTCTGATGAAATCATATTTTGCTGGAAAGTAATAACCCATTGAAGCATACACATTTCATCAGAGCACCTCGCAGTCAAATGACTTACAGCAGCTGAAGCAGGAATGCTTGTGCAAATTCAGCTCTCAGAAATCCGTGATGGTTGTTTTCCCAGGCTATGGATATGCACTGTGTCAGTCACCTGCCAGCTGAGAATCATCTCCAGCTGAAAGCTAGGAAATTTTGGCCTTGTTGACCTTCTTAAGCTGGGGAAATCTCATGACATACATGGATGAGGAGAACATGAAGGATCCAGAGTAATGGTGCCCCAAGCATTTTTTGCCCCATAAGGAGGCCAAGGGAGCTGGGCTTAGGTGGACCTAACAGCAGCTTTCCAGTACCTGTGTGTAGGCTACTGTCCTGGGTTCAGCAGTAGCAGTCATTTTTTCTCCTTAGTAGCTGGTGCAGTGCTGTGTTTTGACTTTCGGCCTGGGAACAGAGTTGATAACAATGACGTTTTGGTTTGGCCAAGGACTTTGTGAGCCTCATGCTCCGCCAGGGAGGAGGGGAAGCCAGGAGGGAGCAGAGACAGGACACCTGACCCAAGCTAGCCAAAGAGGTATTCCATACCACAGCACGTCATGCCCAGAACATAACTGGGAGTTACCTGGAAGGGCTGGGGGACTGCAGGGTTGGAGGAGGTATTGGTTGGCTGGGGGGGGGGGGGGGGGGGGCAAGTTATCAGTCAGCAGATGGTGAGGTGTTGTATTCTCTTCCCTTGTTATTTCCTTTATCATTATTATCATTGGTGGCAGCAGCAGTGATTTGTGTTATACCTTAGTTACTAAACTGTTCTTATCTCAACCTGTGGGAGTTGCATTCTTTTGATTCTCCTCTCCGTCCCTCCATGAGTAGGGAGAGGGAAAGAAGGGGGGGAAATGAGTGAACGAGTTACCTGACTGGGTTTAAGCCACTACAGTTACCAAGAAGATGGAGAGGGGAAACAACAGGCATAAACTGAAATAGCCAGATGTAACCAACTGGATAAAATAACAGTTCCCATAAAGACTGTCAAATGGTGGTGTGGGGATTCCAAACCCTGGTCTGATCTCAAAACTAACAATGCTTTGAGCAAGATATTGGACTAAAGACATGCCTAGACCTTTCCCACCTGAATTATTCCAGACTATGACTCTCAGAAACCCTTTACCAGTGCAGATGAAGCTAACAAAAATTAGGGTTTCAGAGTAACAGCAGAGTTTGAGGGATATAACATCATCCCTTGGCTAAAGTTTGTTTCTAGAATTGCCTGTTCATAGCAAAGTTTTGGGGAAAAAGAATAATATTCCTTTTTGGTCCAAACTGGACCAGAACCAACATTTGAAGAAATGCTGAGGGACCAACATCTGCATTTCATCGAACTCAGCTACAAAGACACATCATTTCAGACCCAGGTAAAATCAATTTCTATGTCCCATGATTATAAAGAAAAACTCAAGAGCCTTAAGAGTTCAACGAGAACCAGAAGGCAAATAAAAAGAAATCACAATTCATTATTCATCAGAATCTTCCCCAATCTGTTTTAAGACCATGTCAGGATATTTTAGCACTGCAGGTATCAATAGTGATAAAAAAAAACAAACCTGCAAATTTGCTTTTCATGGTTTTTTTTTGCCCCTGCCAGTAAAAATCTCATTGCCTGAACATTCTTGGAAAGGTACCAGGGAAAGGTTGGGAATATCGCCCAAGCAAATTCACTTAAAAATTCAAACACATCAGGACGCAGTTTTGCTTTTGTCACCCAGCTCTGGAGGAAAGCTGAGCCGTTAGGAGGGCAGTAAAAGAACGAATGCTTCATTGAACCTGTTTTCAAGCAGAAGAACAACGGGCAACCTATTACTGGAAACAGCATTTCCAGCTCTTCAGTCAACCAAGAGTGGCTGAACACAACATTGGGTTGGACAGAAGCTCTCCATATTTTGATTATTTATTCTGCTCTTCAGAGGGATGCAGCCAGGACAACCCATCCTTCTAAGCTGCATTCAGCACTGGAGAGGGAGAAGTTTTACATTCTCACTCCACAAACTCCCACCCTCTGCCAAGATCAGCAAACAACACACGAGCACACCAGGCAGGCAGACAAAAAGGATAAAACAGGCTTTCCAAGACATAGCGAATTCCCTCCTTGGTCACCAGAATGCCTTTTCTTTTTCATTTAAAAAAAAGTTTTTGCGCCACAGTCCCAGATAGGTTCTCAATCCCTAACCCTAACCTAATTTTAAAAAAAAACCCTAACCTAATTTAAAAAAAAAAAAAGGAAAAGGGAAAAAAAACACACACACACACAGAAAATACAAAAATCCAAACAGGTGGTGGCTCTGTAGGGGTTATTTTTGTTTTTGTGTTGTTTTTCTAACCTTCAGCCCAACTGTGTCAAACTTTCACAGGAATAGGTGAGGACAGAGATGATGGCTGAGGTTTTAACTCGTTGATAGCTCCACAGCCAGGGCTTGCTTTCGCATGCAGGTCCAAATCCCTTCCTTCCCTTGAGGTGAGGTAAAGCATGAGCAGCCATGCTTCAAGAATCACAGTTTTTCTAGGTTGGGCTGACCAGAAGGGTTTCTAAAGAAAGCTGGCTTGTCAGCCAGGCTTGGTCCAGCACTATGCCTCCAGCAAGCACCCAGAAACGAAACTCGAGAAAGAACAAGGAAATGGCATCATAACAGCATTTACCTCATGGGATTTGGAGCCTCTCTATTTTACCTGGGAAGTGTTTGCAGTTGTCAGTATTAATCCCATGCCTTGCTCCCCAGCTCAAGAAGAGGAGGCCCAGAGGGACAGCTCCCCTTCCCACATCATCTGATGGATGGAAGGGAGCTTCCAGAAGTATGGTGAAATACTGAGCTGATGAAGCCTGTACCTCGGTGCCAATTTATACCAGGAGATTATCTCGCCCAAACCATTTCCTTCAGGGCACACAAAGGAAAACCAGGAAATGCTTCTGACCTCTGAGGGCTTTAAAGGGAGAGAAAAAGAGTCAGAGGTATGAAAGCAAGCAGGGAGATCAACAAGGGCTTGGGAAAAAGCAGCACAATAGGCTCCTAAACCCCTTACCTTTCTCTGTGTTTCATGCAATCGAAGGGAAAAAGGAAACCAGGAGAGGGAGGGAATTATAATGAATGCAAAAGCTTCCCAATTTATTAATCACCCTTTTTATTTTGTGAAAAAGAGGCTAGAAATATCTACATCTGCTCTGCTTGGAAGGCAATCCTGGCGCTTGCTCTGAATGTTCCCCCCGCCAACCCTGCCTGCACGCGGGGATAATTAATCCATTATGGAATGGATCACGCCGTGCCGCCCTAAAAAAGAGATCTATTTCTCTTTTGCTTTTCCCCTCCTCCCTGAAGAGACATCTGAAACGTATCATATAATAAATGTTTCTTGGATGGAAGGAGAGGTATTGTTCTCATGCTGTGGAAATAATCTCGCCAGTGGGGCCAGCCAGGCCAGGAGGGAGCAGGGCCGGATACTTCACTCGGCAGCTCTTACGATATCCTGTATGGCAGCGCAGTCTCCAAAGGACACATTTCATGATATTCCCTCCGAAAGGCAGCTCTCAGACTAGGACTGGCTCTAACCAAAGGTTATCTTGGGGGTCAGAGTTGGTCTTCCCTCCTGCTTAAGCATCCGTTGCACTACCCTGCATACAGTGGGACACCTCTGGGACTGAGTCCACTGCAGTACACCAAATAGAGCATCTCTGACCAAGCCCCTCCAATCCTGCATCCCGGCCCATGCAAACACCACAGCCCTCTCCATCCCACCCTGCTGGCCCATGGCTGGGTTTGAGAGCAGCCACTTTGAACAACTCACAGCAAAGATCAGCCTTCCTTACAGGCACCTCTCTCCTTCAGTTCAACATTGCCTCTGATATGAAGGAGCTAGAAGTGAGCTGCAGTGGACTCTCACCCTATACTTGATCACCCTACAAGTATGGTGATTATTCCCTATCCCTGGCCAGCCATGATCACTATATGGAGTGAGATATTTCACCCTCGTACATCTTTTTCACCCTTCCTGCCTGCCTGCTACACTGCCACACACTCACAAAGGCAGGAGCTCCCTTTAGTTGTGCTCAAATTGCACACAGTACAAAGCCTGCTTCATCAGGGTATGGATTTTCACATCCTCTCTCATTAAAAATGCCTGCATGACATGCACTTCATGCCCCTTTGCTGGTATTTACGTGAAATACAAGCTATTACATCAAAGGCTTCTTGAGGAGGACAGGGACCAGAGACCCTTTGCTCTGTGGTGGTTTCCATGCATGGAAATTGCATGAGATCAGAGCTACCTAGGGCTGATCTCACCCCTGATCCCAGCATCCCATTTGCATCAGTTTATCAGAAACATGTCTTCTTTCTGCTGACATCCAAATATTCTTGGCATGAAGGAGCTGCTGACATTTATTCCTGAATTGCCACATTGCAGGAGTTTTGGCTACAATCAGCGTTGCATATGAAGAGCGAAGGGACCTTGTTACTTGGTGAGGATGTGTCTTCCTCAGTCTATCAGTCTAGATTAGACTTGGGTCACTTCTTCTATTCATTTCCCCAGATGATTTTTTTAAGGCTCTTTCAAAGAAGCACTTGAGCTCAGTACAGTGTTCTTGATTGCAACCAGAATGAACTAATTGAAAGACATTTTCTGTTTCATTCTTTCCTCAAAACATTTCCAGGGTTTTTGGTCAGTACTTGGAACTGTGAACACACACACACACACACACACGCACACATCCCCTGGGCTCCACTCTACAACAGCAGCAGGCTTTTTTCCACAGCATCAGCAGCGTTTGGAAGCCTGTGAGTTGATCTTACAGTTGCAGAATTATATCTCTATCGAAGATAGAGGGATGTCACAACGCCCCATGATGTTTTCACCAAGACATCCAAGTCATGGAGAAGAGTTCCCCCTACCTCTCCCTCAGCACATGCTCCAAGAACACCTTGAAGATCTCTAAAAGCTCCCACATGGGAAAATATGTCATGGGGCAGCAGCAGCTCCCACAGCAGCAGAGATCTGCCACCTCCCAGGTCCCCATGAGGAGCTCTGCACTGTAAACCACAATGGGGTGTCCTACCGCCTGCTACCCACAAACCTTCACAACCACCTTTAAGCACATGTGAGTGAGTCAGCTCCCATCCCAAAGCCAAGGCGCACTGCAGAGCCCAGTGAGTGAGTTCTTCCTCCACCCCACTGTTTCCTCTTGAGGCTTTTACTGGCCCATTTCTCCTCACCAGGATCTTCCTATGTGGCTCCCAGGAAAATGGCATATTTAATCTCAAACAAGAAGCAAGGAAACCACACACCCACCCAAGATGCGCAGGCTTTCTGGCAGAGGAGAAAGGTTTCCACGCTGCTCATTTTCTTCCCTGTTGAATTAACATAACCTAAACAATTTCCTTTCTTCCCTGTGCATTTCTTCTCCAGGCAGGCCCTCCTCCCCTTTCTTTCTTTTCCATTTCAACTACCCGAAGCAGAAGGCCCTTCGAGGCACTAGCGACTTCAAAAGACACTAGGGCCAATGTGCAGCAAGTGATAAAAACCTACACAGCATGTGTTGGGCAAATTAATATCCCCTCCAGAGCCACCAGCTCTTCAGTCTCAGCAGCACTGTAACGAGATGTTATAGTGAAGGGGAGGGGGAACTCGATGCAGAAGGGGAGATGTATTTAATGTATGCAAATTGACTAGCATGCAAATTGATACCAAGTTAAAAAAGCACATTGCATGAGGAGTCCATCTTTTAAAGCATTTGTTTATTCATTAGGGTAATATCTATTATCAGTCTCCTCATTTCCTTCCATATTAAGCGCTCACTTTCAAGGAAGTTGGTGTTTTGCAGATCTGGGAGGTAACTGATTTCCCACTGATCTCAGCCTCTGCACAGCAGCACTCGTTCTTTTCCCTTCCATTTCCTTTCAGCTCACAGGCTACAGGGATTAAAGTCACCTCTCTTCTTAGGGATGAAGCTCAAATAAAAGTGAAGGACTTCAAGGACAAAAGCCACCACAACCACCCAGACCAGCTCCTGCTAGCCAGAGCCTTCTCCCCAGAACATCTGTGCAGGCTGGGTTTGGATCAGGGTAGCCAAATTGTACCAAAGGCACAACCCCAGCCCCTGCTTCTGAGAAATTGCAGTGTAAACTCCTCCTCCCAGCCTGAGCTCTGCAAGGCAGCCTTTCCTCCTGAAGGCTCAGCACAACTCATTAATATTAGAGCCCTACTGGTGATCTTGAGCACTGAGATAGTTACTGACAGAGGCCAGTACACCAGGCTGATCTCATGGCAACTCCACTGCTGATGACACCTGGCATTGCAAAGGAGCAATAGGGTTTTGAACAGGGTCAAGTGATAAGTGTAGTAAGGATGGTAGCTTGCCATTTCAAGACAATAGTCGAGGATTAAGGCATTTGAACACCTATAGCATTTGTTTTGTGCAGCATTTTTTGATACTGAGACTTTGCTGCAGGTTTAGGAAGGATCTCAGGTGGGATCTACATCAAGATTAGTCCTTCATCCAGCCTTGCTAGAATGTGTTAACACCTTGCAGTCTTTGGACATACAATGCCTTTGAGAGATAGAGGTGAAGGGTAAGCTGCAAAGGTCTTACACACAGTTGATGGTGTAGAAGAGGACCAGGAACTAGACAAAAACTCCAGCCATCCCCAAACAACAGAACAATCCAGACAAAACTCTGCTTTAGCTGTAACAAATGGGCCAGGATGAGAGCTGCATTGGCTGGACTGTTTCCAGGTCCCAGAGGAGCATGTTCTGGGGGTCCTTTTTTCATTTATTATTACTCAGCCAAAGACTGACAAAGTTACAGTGTTCGTACAGCCCTCCAGCACCTGTCAGTAATCAGGAGATTTATTACTTCACTAGTTAATTCGGCCCCTCTTGGGAACCTTGTTCTGTCCTGTGCATGGTAAGAGCTGTAAAAATCAGAGAGACTAAAAGGAGTCTAACCACAGCAATTAGCATTACTCATTTTGTTTTAGCTAGATAAATCAGTATACAAACAGATACACTGCCAAGAAGCACGCTTACTATCCAAGGGGCAGCTGGACAAAGAGGGAGATACTGGAGTAGCAGGGGCTGAGCTCCCCTCTTCAAGCATGGGAATAGGCTGCTCCTCCTCTACCCCACCAAAAGACAGACCTGTGCGGGGACAGTGATGGAAATCCATCCTCTTCACAACAAGGGTAGATTTAAAGTGATCAGGTTAAACTGAATTAACCTCTGTGTGGACACGGTCACTCCAGATTCAAGTGGCCATTGCTCAGTTTAATGTAAGCCACTTCAATCTGACCTAATTTGCTACCTGAGTATGTAAGCCAAACCAAATAAAGGTTAATGACTGCAAAAAAGTGCCTCCCCAGAGGAGAGTGATCCACTCAGAGCTTACCTATCAAGTCACCAACAGCCGTCAAGATTAACAGCAGCCCACTGGCAGACATCATCTCTCATCCCTCTGCCTAGAGCTCCAGCTTGGAAGAGCTATGGTATCAGAAAAGCCCACTGAGTCCTGAGTGTGAGCATACTACCAAGAACTGGGGTGACCCTTAATTAAGGCAGCAACAAAGATCACAAGTCAGGTCAGCAAGAACACTTACCTCCACTGCACACCTTAATTCCAGGAGCTCCTACCCAAGCTGAGGTGTTTAAGCATGCCAAGAGATGGGAATGGAACAGGACAGAGATGTTGTTTGTGCAGCCACTTCCCACACACATTGGTGTGGTAGACAGCCACACAGAGCAGCTCCCTCCAGCTACCAAGATATGGCAAAACTATCTTCAGCTGAAGACCCCGGAGTTCAAGACTTGTCATGAAGATGCAGGTAACACTGCAATGGTAGCAACCACCGTACAACACCCAGTCTCCTTCATTGGGGAAGGCTGGAAGAGACAGGCTCCTTCAATCCTTGTACAGATGCAATAATACAACTGCAAACAACTCAGGCGGCATCAAAGCACAGGGCCACCCATCAGTAGAATGAGATTCATGAACTAGATTCAAAAATAACCACTCCAAACAGAGGCTAGAGACAAGGCAGAGATACTTTCCAATACCTCTGTTCCAAACAGTACAGATGCTGGGCACAAGGGGAATGGATGGCAAAAGGGGCCAGACTCATCACTCCTGCTCTTTCCACAGAGCACCTCCTGCTGCTGCTGCTGGAAACAGTGACCTGGGTTAGATGAACCCCTGGTCTGGCTCAGCAAAACATTTCTGTCCCAAATGGTCCAGCTTGCTCCTCCCCACACCATTCCCTCTCCAAGCCTTCTGGCCTCAGGCAGTGCAGCCCCGCTGCTGTGGCAGGCAGGCATCTCTCACCCACCTATCCAGAAGAGGATGGAGAATGGCACTTAGCCCATGGCAGCTGCTCTTTCAGTGTTCTCTGTGCTCATCCAAGTCAGAGGTTTCTTTCACATACTCCCTGTGTAATCCACCTCTCCCTATGCCCTGTTCCTTCCCCCACTGTTTGTCATTTCCAGTGACATGCCCCCAGTGGTGACTGAGCTGGTGGCTATCTCTTTTGTCACTGAGGGTTGAGGTGAATGATCCTGCCAGGTGGTGCATTTGTGTGACTGAGCCCTGAATCCCGGTGAGCTTCCACCCTACTGCAAGGGTTCAGTAATGTTTTCCCAGTGTCAACCACATGCACAGAGAGTATCCTTCCAGCCTGAAGCACATGAGCCACCTCCCTTTCCCGTTCATGAAGCCCCAGCATCTGCTGATGAGAAAACGCAGAATAAGGAGCACACTTAGGTGTTGTGTGGTGCTACACCAGCTTCCCTCCCTGCATGCTCAGGTTGGAGGCACCTTCCCAAGTGTAGACACTTCTCCAGGAGCTCCAGGGTATGGCCTGATCCCATCACAGAGCTCATAGAATCTTAGAACAGTAAGAGTCGGAAGGGACCTTGAAGTTCACGCAGTTCCAATCCCCTGGGGGGAGACACATTCCAGTAGACCAGGCTAGTCTCAAAGCCTTGTCCAGCCTGGCCTTGAACACTGCCAGGGATGAGGCATCCACGACTTCTCTCATCTAATCCCAAAGGCCATTTAATGCAGTTAGTTGTCTGGTATACCAAACTAGTTTGTTTAGCCTACAGCTACCAGCAAGAGCTGATATTGACCTGCTGTGTGAAGACCACTCAGAGCTGCTAAGCAATTTATTTCCCTGTGAATTCAGCATCCTCTATCAGCTAAGATCTGCTGCAACTCCTCGACCTAACACATAGCCAGCCAGCTATCCCAGGCCAAGGAGAGACTAACCTCTCCCCTCTTAAATAAATCTTTTTTTTCTGTTCACTAGTGCCAATAATTGCAGTAAGGGCTGTAATCTTGAGACTTAAAGGTTAGGGTATGTTGGCTGATGAATTTGAGCTCAATCCAAATTAGGTAGTAGTATCAGGAATTCCTACTTTGCCTGCAAAGTCTGTTCTCTGCTAGCATCACTGAACAGCCTGGATACATTCCCCACCAAACGGCACAAACTGGAATGCTTCCTAATTAACTGCACAGGAGAAGATAAAAATTCCCCGCTTTCCCCAGCCCTGCAAAAGTCAGCAATGCAAAGAAGCCACCACACGAGCCTGACACTGGGGCAGGGCAGACAGAGCAGCCATGGTGAAACACATACTCACCAACACAACAATTTCAGCTTAATCATTTAGGGCACGTTAGGTGGCTATTTTCATAAGGTGGAGCACGCCCACAGGTCCAAATTGTGGGGCCTGGAAATTGGAAGCATCACAGCTTGAAGCACAGGGATGCGCTCTGCAGAACTCTAATTGCACACTGCTAGGCGGCAGACAGGACTGTCAAACAGCTGGCAGAGCCAACCTTGTCACCTCCATGCCTGCTGTTACCTGACCCAGGCGCTTCAACCACAGCATCCTTCTCCAGATCCATTAATTCCTGCCAAACACAGTAACTCTGAAGAATGGCAGAGAGGAAACCATGCAGCTTGCTAATGCTCATCACATACCTCAGTCTGCACTGACATCTCCACTGGCATCATGCCTAATTCTCAGCTGACAGATTCAGAGAGCATCATAGTTTTGAAAGGATTTGCTACAGCCAGTGACCTTTCACTCAGGATCACAAAGGCCACAGCTGAAGGAGACACCAGGCTCCCCGTGGCAGTCATTTTTCCTGCTCTTTGCTGAAGTTGTTTCATCACTGCTGCACTGGTTGCAGAAGTCATTGCTTGGTTCAGCTCCCAGCTTTCCTTCCTGTTATCCAAAGGTGGCACGCCCTCTATGATAGGGAAATCAAGGTGCCACAGAAGTAATGAATTATTGCTCACAAAAAGTGAATTGAGCCCTGAAGTTCTGGGGTGCAGTGACCTCTGTGAGTATCTTCACACATGCTTCCTTTGAGGATTTGGTGTCCAAGCACCGAGGCTGCACAGTAAACTAGAGATTAATGCAGAACAGAACAGAGTATTCCTAAGCGAGAATACAAAGCAGAACAAAGGCTACCTTGTCATGTCTTCAGTTCCTTTCCCACACTTGCCTTTTATTTATTTAATTTATTTTACAAAAAACTTCCTATGCTCAACTCCCAGCTTTCCACCCTGACTTCGCAAAACACAAGAACACCATAGTAGCCTCCCCGCCCTTTGCAGGAAAATAAAGATCCTGGAAAGCCAAGTCTCCAGCAGATTTTCCAGTCAGCCTTCCCTCATGCTGCTTCCAGAGGGTCCAGCCAGACAGAGTCACTTGGGAAATCTACCCTTTAATGCCAGTCATCTGCACCCAGGGAATCACACCAAGGTTCAGAGAGCCCCAGCAGTCAGCAAACCCCATACTTTGACCCTTAGCAGGAGGCAAGGAAGTCTTTTTGGAGTCACTGTTCCACCTGCCTTCAAAATGCAGCCAGAGGAGCAGACCCAAGAGAAAGTGGGAAAGCAGAGCCGTGTGGTGACGGTTTGCGTTGCACCCTAGCAGAAAGATCAAGTGCACATCTTCCATGCCTTACATTGCTTATAAAAAACACTCTGAAGGCCAGTCAAGAGCAGTTGCTATAGAATATTGTTCTCCTTTCAGAAAAATATTTTCAAGGTCTTCCCCTTGCATCCACACAGCACAGAATTATCTCCCAGAAGTCGCTGGTTGATGTGCACACACACTGCAGTGAGCCATAGCAGAGCGCTACCACCACACACTGGGGCAAAGCAGAGAACTCACATTAACAAGGGTAGGTCAATCAGTTAGAATCATAGAATGGTTAGAGCTGGAAGGGACCTTGAAACTCATCCAGTTCCAACCCCCTGCCATGAGCAGGGACACCTTCCACTAAACCAGGTTGCTCCAAGCCCCGTCCAACCTGGCCTTGAACACTGCCAGGGATGGGGCAGCCGCAGCTTCTCTGGGCACCCTGTGCCAGCGCCTCAGCACCCTCACAGGGAAGTCATAAGACATAAGGTCTCCCCAGAGCCTTCTCTTCTCCAGGCTGAACCTGCCCAGCTCTCTCATCCTGTCTCCAGGGCAGAGTTGCTCCAGCCGTCGCAGTATCTCTGTGGCCTCCTCTGGACTCTCTCCAGCAGCTCCACATCCCTCTTGTGTTGGGGGCAGAAGCACTTTTTTTTCCAGTGTGTGTAAAGGGGTTGCTTACTATGTGCAGCCCCAAACCTTCATTTTATTGAGTTTCTCTTATCTGTGTTCCACAATCACGCACACGTCAGAGAGTGCAGATTTTGAAGTGTTTTTAGTTTTCAATGGGCAAGAAATAAGGTACTGTTTGCACTGGACAGGTTGCGAAAGGTAGAGTATCTTTGATCCATGTGAGGAGGCACCAGGGAGAGACTACTTACAGAGCAAGTGAACACAGGAGGACTTCCAGCTGCAAGGCAGACTCTGGGACAACAGCATAGGTAAGATATTACACCAAGAGGAACACAGAGACACAAATGCACTTACGTCTATTTTCTACACTACAGCAAAGGGTAGAAAGCACTCTCATGAATTTCAATGGTAGAGGAGCTTGCATGCCAACGCAACGGCTGATTCTGACCTATTGACATTTCTGCAGGCCCACAATTCATACACGGGGGCTGTCACTTTAAATTTGAGTTGCCTGTTTTTTCTATCACAAAAGCCTGGTATTTTCTGCTTGCGAAGAATAAATATTTACAAACCTTAACTCTCGCCAACAAAAGCATTCTGTTCCAGAATTTTCTGGGGGTTTTGTTCTGTTTTCAGACAGTTTTAGAAATAGTTGCCCAACACTTTCATTTCTGTTATTAAAACAAGCAGCGCAGTGAAAGATACATGAACAAGGGGACAGACCTCAGAAGCTCACTGTTAACGTTCAAGGTTTTCCAGTGACACGTTGAAGAACGCCTGAGAGCATTTGCAAGAAATGCAAATGATAATAGCACAGCAACTCCAGACAAGGACAGTTCACCAGCCTGTAGAAAATACATTTTCTTGGTAAACTAATGGGGGTTCAACAATTTCACACAAACAAACACGAGGCTGCAAACAGATTGAAAGATTCAAGACAAATACACACTGAATGCGTCAGCCCATCTCCTCCAGCCAGAGGAGCTGACTCCATGCTACTCAAACATCTAGAGAGTTCCAAACAAAAATCAAGCCCAGAAAAGAAGCAACCAGCTCACCATTTAACAAGCATTTGTCATCCCCGAGTACCTGACAACCCATATGCATGCAAACATCATCTCCAAGTGCAATGCACTTCACCGAGATGTAGAGGGGGGCTTAGCAAGCCACTTCCAGGGCAGTGAGCAAAAGTCACAAGCATCACTCTGAGGCTTCAGCATCAAGCTGAGGCTAACCACACTTTCTCTGCCTGGTGAAGTACAAAGGGAGCTACCTGGTGCTGGCAAGAACATTGTGTCCAGTTTTTGTATTCACACTTCCAAAAAAGGGTCAGAAACAAGGAGTTCAGATAACGGCTACAATAATAATTTAGAGTGAGAACCTTAAGGAGTTCAGTCGATCTAGTTCCCTAAGAAGAATGTTAAAAAGCAACTTGACTCTGGTCCTTGCGTTCCTACATAAAACGATTTCTGATGTTAGTAGCTCTTTAATCTTGCTAACAGCAATCCAACAGTCAGACTGGAGCTTGAAACGTCCAAAAACAGACCTTAGGTGAAAATTGTTGCCATATGGGTCTTTAGGTTTTAGATGTCTTTCCAGAAGAGATGTTCCCACTTGATTACAAATGGTTGTCCACACAACAAAAATTCAGGGATTGCGTTCTCCTGCCTGAGTTATGCTGAAGCCAAAGCACCTATCTCCGATTTCAACAAAGCCACATCCCTCACCCATCCCAGCACCAGAGGTGATGGTGGGCACCACTTCAGACCCTACACAGGTTATACAAAGCTGGGTGAGAAAGTCAGCCAGACCACACAGCTGCAGCAGTGTGTGCTTTCTGGATGTTTATCATGGGAACACAAATGGGCAGGCAAGGATATGGCCATGACCGAGCTGCTGTGGGACAGAAAAGGGAAACCCAGAAGGGGAGAACTCCAGCATGTCTGCATTACAGTCACTGCCAGAATGGGAAACCTGGCAACTCCTGTAGACAGAGAGATGGAGAGACCAGGCTGGGAGCAATGAGATAAATACTGGAGATAGATGATGCATTGCATACCCCACACACAATATATAGCTGCTTGACTCTATTAGGTAGATGGATGGCAAGGAATTTAAGGAAAGAAATAGATTTTTTTTACTAAGCTAATTAGCTAAAAGGCTTGTCTGGAAACATGGGCCCCATTGTGTCTGAAGTCTGCTGACACACGGCTCACAGCAACATTTTTCTTCCCTGTTATTACTCTGCCACCCAGAGCATCCTTCACAGGCACATAGAGGGGGATGGCGATCCCTGCAGCAAACCACCCAAGCCGCCCAATAAGATGCATAAGTGACACAGTATATACACGCGTATACACATGTACCAGTGCACACACATGCATGTGTATGCACACATGCACATATATACACAAACATACATTACTTATAAATACATTATATACATGTATGCACAAAGAAAAAAGTTAAAATCATGAAAGAGCCCAGTTTGCTGCTTCACATCAGCCTGCCCCTTAGTTTAAAAGTAAACCAGGGGATACTTGATGAAAGAGAAGGGCTGTAGATTTGAGGGAAATAAAAGCAAAATACAACCTGACCCAGCACAGTCACCTCTGGAATCCACTACCCCAGGAAGTCATGGAGACACACACCAGTGGAACAGACATTTTAAAGGACTGGATAATTTTATGAGCATTAATAACATTTGCAGCTATGCAAGCTAATAAAATGTTACAAGGGTAATCAAACTTCATGCTCCAATGCGGAAGCTGATCACCTGTGAGCACTGGGAAGGAATTTCCTCTCTGGTGCTGTTGCGCTGAGAAAGCAGCCAATTGCACCACAGGGGCACTTTGTTAAAAATAAAATATATATGTATTTAAAAAAAAATCAGTGGCACTGCTGCTCTGTGATTTGGTTTCCTCCCTCTGCAGTAAATGGCACCCATCAGAGAGGCTAATTTCACACCACCCGTGAAAATTTTGCTGTCAACTTCCTAAGGACTGCTGGTGCAGTTTTGGAACAATACATCTGCCACAATCTGAAAACAGCATCATTTTGCTCTTAGAGGGTTGTTCCGATACTCTGGCAGGCTTACACCAAGCTTAACCTGTTGCTCCAGGACCACAGATACCACGTGTACTCTTTACTGCTCCCATATTGCATGAGTTACGGTGGCCAGCAAAGCACTGGCTCTTCCATTAGGATTGCTTTGAGCCCCATCACAGCAGAGCTCCAGGTATTAGCAGGCAGCTTTTGAGCCATCTCTACCAATTCAGAACTATCCAATATGTTATTTGTAACATCTGAGAAGCAACTTTGGTATTTCTAGTGTTTGCTAGTCTTAGAAGTTAATGACCTCGTAATTAATGAACTGACAGAAAATGTTGCAATCTGCTGCCACAGGCTTTGCAA